>NC_082345.1:30119515-30744515 GCF_027477595.1 Haemorhous mexicanus | reverse complement strand
TTAGGGAGTGACTGCCCACGGTTTAAAATGATCCATCTGCATCATTATTCAGGATAGGGAATGGAGAAGAGAAGGGGATGATTTAGGCAAGCCCAAACACTTCCCACCCTGCTCTCTGTGTCAAGCCACTAGTTTGGTTTTGGACTAGTTTGCAGACAAAACTGTCTTCCATTAAAAAGAAAAAGAAAAAAAAGAGGGACAGTGGAAAAGTGGCCATCCTGAGGAGAAACCCAGATTCTCAAGCCTATGATATAATTTTTAGTTTTTGCTTTCTTCCACATATGAAACAGGGTTGAGGGAGGTGAGCAGCTGTGTTTATTTTAATACATCTATTTTAACCCTCACCTAAAAACAAATGGGAAGGTTTGGGAGTGCATTAATCTGGATCAGATTAGTGTCTCTTTCTCCCTCAAAAGTGCAACCTGAGATTAATGAATATAAACTAGAGTTTCATATGCAGTCTTTAAGTCATTTGCATGTTTTATGCATGATAATTGAATTTATTTATGCACTTCCTTTCATTTAATGATTTCTCACTCTTTTCTATGCTATCAACATTATATTATGCAAGAAGTTGGATTTGGTAGGCAAGAAAGGATAGCAGTACATAAATCAAACCCGAGTTAATTTTGAGTTCTAGTGTCAACACTAGATCAGAATTATTATTGGTCCCATGCCAGTGGGTTTAAATGGCTGGGAAGATGTAAAATACTTTTGGTAAAGCACAGATTTTAGCTTGAGACATTTCTGATGTAGCCTAGTTTGCTTGCAAGTGCACAAGGAAAATTATTTTCAAATGGCAGTTAAATTATTGTATTGACTTTTCAATGACCCTAGAGACTTGTGTTTCTACTTGGCCAATTAGTAGTAATAAGAAGATGAATAGTAATTACACTAATAAATAACTGTGTTCAGACCAGGACCTCAGTATTATAGTCTGGGTTAGAAAATAAGGATATTTTATAATTTGTCTCATTTGGTCTTTCATCAGGAGAAATATGGACTTTGGAGCTATATAGTAAATTTGTCATAGCCAAGAAGGTAAAAGTCCTAGGGATGAGAGGGTCATATTTGACAGGAGCTCTGTGACAGTAGCTGTTTCGGTGTCATAAGTAGGGAATCTTGTTCTGCTTCTGCAATTAAGCTCAGATGTCTTAAAGATGTCATAGTGTTGGAGTGCGTTTCTTTTATAATGCATGCCAGGAAGTTACTGAGGAAAATTAGGAAAAAGATGCTGGTAGTGGTGCTTTCATAGCGTTCATCTATACCAGTTTCTTTTGTGTCTCTTGTCTTTCCTTATGTCTTGAAAGATGTATGTGGAAGTGATATTTTTCTGTGGCGTCCTGTCTTTTATCAGTGAATTAAATGGTTGTGTCTTGTGACTGTTTCTTGATTCTCGTAGGTAGGAATGTGTTTAAAGGCTAAAGCTTTGTTAATTTGTGATGTAACCATTTCAGTGTCTTTCTTGTCATTGAAATGTAGTTTAAAATGTTCAGTAATGTAGCATGAAATCATTGGTTAGTTTTGGAATGGTGATGAAATCATGTGAAGAAAATAAGTATTGCATCTGATCAAGATAAATTCACTCTAGTGTTTTATGGCTTTTTATTCCTATGTGATAGTAATAAAGTCTCATGTAGGGATGGAAGCCATGAAATACATTGTGAAAAATCATCAACTCAGATGGGGCCATCAGGATAGCATGCTGTAGTTGTAGAGTTATGGAGAATGATTGGAAGATGGTTTAGCGTGTCATCACTTTGACTTCCATGTTTTTGCATTTTGTTTCTTCATCCTTCACCCATGTAGTTTGATGAGAGGAAATCAGTTTGTAACGAGATGATCCATCGTTACATCGGTGTTCAGTACTTAAATTGTTCATACATCTTTCATTTTCTGCCAAAGATAACACTGTATATGAAACACTTAGCTAAGAATTTAATATAGCTAATAAACACATGCCAAAATGAATACAAAGAAATGCCAACGAATTTCTAAATGCTTGGAAATAAGGAAGGAAACAAAGCAAGGTCTACCCTGTTAGCAACTGGTCCAGAGTCTTTTTTTCCATGTTTAAGAGCAAATCTGAGATGATGTAACCAGGGATTTAAAAAGAATTTTTTCTCTGCTTGCATGTCTTTCTGAAAGTGCTTGTACTTTTCCTCTCTGGAACTGGGATGAAGGCTGACAGTGTTGGGCTCAGAAAACAATTTCTGACAAATACCTTACAGTGCTTCTATTCCACATATTGCCTTATACTGCTCCGTCTCCTTTGTTTTTGTATACCAATTTCCTTTGAGAATGTTTTGGGGAATGTTATTTATTCTGATGCAACTATTTCCAAGTTTTCTGTTGAAATATTTCTCTGAAGCATATGTTAATAAAACATTATTGATTTTTTTGGTACTTTGACTCCTTTATTATTTCTCTTAGGTATGATTTTTTTTTTCTCTCTGCTAAAAATACTGACTTTATTGTAGCTAAGGTCATCTTCTGGTGAACAGCCCCAGCAATAATTAGGCAGAATGTATATTTCCATTTTATTATAAATTTTATTTTCTTCTTTAAATCAAACAGCATGTGGAGAAATTAACCATTATTAAATTCTCTGATGTTGTGTGGCAATTTTTTCAGTCTTACTTGGGCTTAGAAAGGGTGGACACAGGTTTTCTTCAATTGCGCCATGTGAAAGAAAAGTGTAAAAACCTATAAACCACATTATCTTCAGACTCCTATTAAAAGAAAAACTATTTTCCTTCTCATGTGTTAACAAAACCTTTCCCGATAGTATCCAGGGTGTACAGCCAAGAGAATTAACTGTGTTTATTTTTCAACTTTTTATTTGGCTAAGTTAAAAATTGTCTTCATCTTTTCAATACCTACTTTGGTTGTAACTTTTCAGAGACCTGAGACAAAGTCCTTTAAACATGGGCCCCTGTACTTTTTCTCCATTTCTACCAATTTAATGATGAATTTCAATTAAACTATTCTGTTGGCAAATTTAATTCATCTTTATTGCAAACTATACTTTGAAAAGTAGTCTACATTCCTACCTGTAGAGTATATTTTCAGTACTGTATTTTGTTTCCAAATTATTTCAAGATTCAAAACTTACAGCACTCTGAAATAACACCAGAGATGAGTTCATCCTTGGAAACAAGGCACTAGAATGGCCCAAAAGTGCTTCAATAACTCTTCATAACATGTTTGCAGATTTAACTTCCCTGACTACTTCAGAAGCAGCTGCAAGTGCCCATGAGAGTTCAACCTTGGAGTTAATGAGCAATGACCTGTCCTGGAGTGGTCACACCTTAAGGTGTTGGTGGAGGAGAGAGTGCAACTTTGGGATTATATTTTCTTTCTATTAGTAGTTCATCTGTAGCTGTTGCAGACAACCTTCTTTAGTCTATTCTTTTCTAAAACTATTAGTATTTATACCCTAATTATTTTCCTTTCCTTCTACCTCCAGGGTGGAGCTGATCTGTTTTTTTTTTTTTCCTGAGCAATATGCTTTCTTATATATCCTGAAATATGATATATTCAGATGCACTTCTTTGAATTATGCATTGTAAGACCTTGACAATCAGGTTTTAAGTGACACCTTGCCATGATGGCAAGGAGTGTATTTTTCTTGTCAGTGTCAAATTGAGTAAAAAGTGTATATGTTTAAAATGTAGTCAGTTGTCAGAAAAAAGCAAGGTCTTGTCACAAAGATGAAATGTTAAAGTCACCTCTTCGTTTAATATATTGTAAATGTCCATATTACGTGTGTTCTTAATAAATTAACAGCTTTAGTCAAGAGCAAGAAAATGTTCTGCTCATACCTCCAAAATACTGTCTGAGGTAGTGGACATACAGCTCTCTGGAGAAGCAGCATCTTGGTAACCTCAGATGCAAGCAGGATTTCCTAAGACTTTCTTGGAAAATGCAAACAGCCTGAGGTTCACCTCTTCCTAATTAGCTACTTGAGCAGCTAAATATTTTGAGAAGATTTTTTTTTCAACTTTGAAATGAAACACTTTGGCTTGACCTAAGTTTTCAAGAGATTTGGTCAATCCTATGTGTTGTTTTGAATGAGTTAACTTGGTTACTTTTAGAACATCAGCAAGCAGGGAAATTCCAAGAATCATTACAGAAAAAATGTTAGATCCTTATTTGGGACAAATAGGTTTTTTATTGCTATTTCACTTATGTTTCTTAATGTTTATGGTAATTTTTCCTACCTCCACAAGAAAATATAGTGGGGAGGGTGTCTCCTTGATACTTCAGCCCTGGAAGCACTTGTGTGTCTGAAAATTGTTAGAGGAGGTATGTAGGGATGCCCTGTTCTGATAAAATCTGGAGACTGACAGTACTCAGAGGTGATACAAATTTGGTGCTTCATCTCTGGCCAAAGTTCTTGCATTTTCTGGAGAATTTTCTGTGAGTGCAGGTCTGGTCATGCTGAGGAGCTCCCCACTTACGGTCCATTTCAGTACATTTCCGTGGGATATTTTTTCTGTCTTCATTGTAGTCTTTTCCCATCGGCAGTAAGACCAGACAAGGAAACAAAATGTAGGGGGACAGGGAGAGGTAGGTAGGCAGTGGAGATGGGGAGCCAAAGAAAGGATCAGGGGGTTAGTGAAAGCTGCATGACTGGATTCATTCCAGCCCTCCTCTGCAGAGAAGCTTTTGTGAAACTCACTGTGGCTTCTGAAAGGAAGGTCCCTATTCATCTGGCCACTGAAGGAGATCATACTAATAGGCTCCAGGATCACAAAGACACTCACCACCTGCTGTCAGGAGTGCAGGTCAGGCTTTGTTTGCTGTGCTGAATGCTTTTTTTCTTTAAAAACTGCAGTGTAGGTATATATTTGGCAGAGTTTATTATTCTTTCATGTGAGCATTTCAAATTTTAAAATATAAAAAAGAAAAACTGTCCATAGTTGGAAAAAAGATGCTGTCCATATAGTTGCAGGTAGACATGGGATGCATTTCTTGCCACTGACACAAGGTAGAGCTCATAATAAATTTCTGGAATGTGCACAAGTGTAGACAACAAAACCATATCTCAAACAATTTTGATTTAAAACTAAGACATTAGGTTTAATGTCTTTTTATTTTCATTAATAAAATGATTTTTTTTAATTGAGGATTATTATTTTGGCAGACAATATTAGTATACCCAAGTTTTCTAAAGTAACAATGTATTTACGTGCTCATTGAACTTTTTCCCTTAAAACTTTTGCATTTAATTTCACAATAACAAAATGGATCTTTAATTTTATTTGGCTTATCAGAAGGAAAAAACAATCTACATTTGTAACAAGTCTATCAAATTTTTCCTTTGGGAGAAATAGAAAATAAATTACCTGTAATATAGAAAACGTTCAGTGTAGACTGTTTCACATTCCCAAAATTTAATTTATATTGATCCAGGATTCCAAAGGTTGTTGAACTTTGTCCTGACATAAATAACCAAATTTGAAATGTAAACGTCATAAAGAATATGTATTTGACATCACAGGAGTCCTGCTAGTGGTGTCTGAAGTGTGTAATGAGCCTTGTATGTGAAACAACAGACAGTGCCTCCTTTTTCTTACGTGACCTCATGAATGCCTGTTTTAAGAAATAAGTTTATTTCTGTTTTGAGATAATAGGAAAATTTTGAAGGATACACTGTGATAAAAATTGAATTAAATCAGTGCTTGAAGCACCAAATCTAAACTTCGGAGGTATTGCATGCTTGATCCAAGTAGGAACACAGCTGCATGTAATTTGAAAACTAAACTGTATTTTTACATCAACACAGTTAGACAAAAATGCCTTATTAAGTAATTGCTATTGTGACATAAGTTTTGTGCAGTAGCTGAATTACTTGGCAGAGCTAAAACGTCAAGCTACCTTGGGAAGCTACCACATTCTTTAATTTTCTGATTGATTAAATGGATTGTTTGACATTTTGGCAGAGCTTTGAAATCACAGCATAACAAAGACGCCTTTCATCGCTCATTATTTGCTCTTTTCAGGCTTAGTGCAGATTCTTTGAAATGAAAGGTTTAAGGTGCTTCTTTCCTGGGTAATTTTTGTTCCAGTTCACATTTTTTGCTAGGAGTGTCACATTTCCAACCTAAATTCCCTACTGTGTAAATGCAGTTCCTTATAATGACAGTATAACCTACGGAGATATGTAATCTTGAAAAACACTTTTATATATATCTCACAATGGTGGTACTGAAGAATTCAACACGACTTGTCTGCTATCAGAGAGGCTCTTAACCCTTCCACCACCAGCATTTTCTGGAGTGTGGGAAGCTGGGCAAAGTGGTGGGTGTTTTGTTCAGGCTGTGACAATGTTCAGCTTTCTGCTGACCTAGGGGCAAGAAGACAACGTCATGCAGCAACTTTGGGGGACAGTTCAGAGACAGCCAGGTAGGTTGGAGGCCAATTGACATTGTCACCTTGATAGCAGTGAGCAAATGCACTGCCTAATTTCACTCCATGTCAGTAATGAGCAACAGTTAGACAAAACAATCTTACTTTCAACATAACTGCACAGTTCTCTCCACTGAAAAGCAGCTCATAAGGGCAGCTACAGGCCTATAAGCATTTCTGCACCATGCTGATTCTCAGCCACAGTTTGGTGGAGCTGGATAGCAAGCACATAGGTGAAGTGAGACCTTCAGTGTCTTCTACTCATGCATTTTATTGGCAGAAATCCTCGGGCATGCTGAGTGAGGGACTCCTGGTTTGAAGCCTGGCTCTTTTCTAATACCACAAATACAGTTAACTCAAATTGCTTTGATAGTTTCCCTCAGAGGGGTCTGTGTGTCCTCCCTCACAGCTGTGGACAGCAGACTGGGGCTGCACAATCCTGAGGACATAGCTGTAAGAATTCCACTGCCATGGTAAAATTTCTGTTCCAAAAAATTCCTTCAATAAGCTGCATCAGTAATGGAGTTTCTAACATATAGCAATATATTTACATGGTCTTCTGTGACTGCCAGACATGCTTTTTGAGCTGTGATGGGTTCATGACCAGTTAGGATTGTGCACACTGCTTGCTATTCACAATACTTCTTGCTAAGTCCGACTTTCTATAATCCATCTCCATCTCTTGTGCTTTTCAAGACAGAGAAATACCTTTGAATATGGAAAAGTGGGGTTATAAACTCATAAAAATCAAGGTGCAATTCTTTCCTTTTCCCATACCACGGGAAGAAGAAATGCTAGTCTCTGGTTCAGTCACCAGGCACATAAAGATGTGCCTGCAAGGTATGAAGTTCTGCTTGTGTGTGTCTAAGGACCCACATTTGTTTCCAGTCATTACAGCTGCTTCAGAGGGGATGCTCATACCTTCCATGATTCCCATCCCAAGAGTGGGAGCAGGATCCCAGTAATTAGCAATCTTTTTCTGAGGTTGTATCTTGAATTGGAATTTGGTGGTAGCCAAATCTGTCCTGACTTTGACAATTTTTCTAGCTGAAAAATTTTCTAGTGTTTCTGATATTTCTCTACTATAAGGCAGCTTCAAATCTAAGGTTGTAAGACACTGTGAAAGTCTATATATAACTTTCTTTCTCTGAAGTAGTGATTCTTGAGGTCAAGGTTGCACAGTGCTATGTTAAATTATGTGGCTTTCAATTTTCAATACCTTGATCAGGCTGAAATTTTTTATGACTGTTGTTTTCTTCAGCAGATTACCAAAAATATTCAAACCAAAACCCTGGAATCACAAACTACTTAGGAAAAAAAGTATCAACATTGCCTTAATAGTTTTAGGTGAATACAACCTTTCCAACTCTATTAATGAACTATGTTACTGCATTAGTTCCTCAATATTATCTATGTTCATATGACAGAATTATAAAACAACATGGAAACTTATGAAGCGACATAACAAAACCAAAGAAGAACCAAAAGATGCCAAGGTCTCTGTTTGGAAGTGTAGGCACAAACAAATCTCAAAAGAAGGAAGAAGCAATCTTTTACCTGCCTTTTGGCAAAGCCTTCTGTTACATATAGTAGGTGAGTTAATAGGAGGTCCCACACTGCATACCAAAGCCAGTGGAAAGGGCACTTGGGACCTAACCTTCTTTATGGCTGCAAAGACAAGTAGGGTTTCACCTGAAGTGGAACAACTTTAGTTGGAAAGGGTGAGGAATTTTCACTCCAGATATCCCAGCTCACATATCCGATACAAGCTCAAGAGCTTTCAAGTAAAGTCTTAAACATCCTAATAATTCATCAGCTGGATAAATGTGAACATCACCAGTATCACATCTGGAATGGGGTGTTTTTCGAAGTCAAAGGATTTAGAGTACAGCACCAGAGTACATTTATGAGTTGTGCAGCTGAGGTTGGGATGTATCAGAAGGAAGCATTTAATATGTGAAGTTTAGGATTTGGTAGGTTCCCAGAGCCAGAAAACAAAGGTGTTTCTGAGCCTGATTCCTGGAAAGCCATGTGATCAAAAGTGAGATTTGTGGGAGGAAAAATGTGATTGTGCAACTTATAAATGGCAAGGGAGTCTGTGTATAAAACATTACATGTCTCTTCACGTACCATAATGGTTAAGGTTTTAGACATGTGCTTGAATTATGCCTGAGGTAGCTGCAGAATGGATGTTTACAGCATTATAGCTGCCCATGTACATGCTTTTAGTCTGCTGCAAATTAAAGGAAATATGACTTTGTACCTCAGTCATTTCAATTTGCATTTGCTGAGGGCTGGCAGCAGCTACTGGAGTTCAGCTGATGTGGTGGCTGGATTATGGAGTTGAACCTGGGGCCACAGCAGGATACCAAGTGCATGCATGAATCCTGCATCTGCAGCAGGTTATAATTGTGATAAAGTCATTACTGACTTGATTTAAAATGAAAGAAAGCAAAATTCCCAAAGGTTTTACATCTCACCAATAATGAGATCATATGGCAGTTTTATTTAGTGTATGACTGTTTAAGCCATGGCTCCAGAGATAAAGTCATCCCCTTTGGGTCACATATCTGCATCTGGTGTGCCTCAGCTCTAGAAAGAGCAAGACCTTCAGATTTCATTGCCCTCAGAGCAGTGGCATGTGTGTGATCAGCCGTGCTGCTTAGGAAGACCTTGCTTAAGCACTGGTGTTAGTGTTTTCAGTAATGCCAACTTGTTGTCAATTTTAGTTCTCACTTTGTTATCTTACCCCTGTATTAGACTCAAACTATCTACCACCATGCAAATAGCTTAGATAAGCTCTAAATTTGCTGAAGGAAGTTTCTGCCTTTGAATATAGGCAAGCTGGTGCATGAAATTCTGCTTTAATATGTCACAGGCCACTTTTCCTCAATTTCAGCCCTGTATCTTAAGACTAAGATTCACCCAGGCTGATTATGCTTTGGCAAATACTCAGTTCCTTTCTTATGCTTTATGTTGCAGAATCTGTCTCTAGTTAGCTCAGCTCAGGAAAGCACCCTATATAACAAAAATATGGTCTCGAAATGAGACTAACTCAGCATATAATTTAGTTCTGTTTTTTAAAATGTCTATAACATTTATGTTGTATTTTGCATTGTGCATGTATTTGAGAGTAAAAGCTCGATGGGTTAGTTTCATCCAGAGTAAGTGGTAGCTAATGAAACCTTTTATTAATAAAGTTTAGATAATTATCTGGGTAATTGTACAATTACCCAGACAAATAATTCAGTAATTTGAAATGATTTATTCTGTGTATAATGATACTTTATTCCCTCTAAGTGCAGTTTAACATGTTAATTACAGAGACTCAAGGGACTTGTGAACAGTTATTCTAGTGATCATATGCTATTAATTCTCCAGGGACATTGCTTTTTTGGAATAGCACCTACAGAATGGTTCAAACCTCGAGCCAATAAGCAACATTGGCAATTAAAGATTAAAGAACCCAACAAAAACAAAAACTGCCCTCCATTGTGAGGTGGGGTTGGTGGTATTTTTTTGATTGGCTCAATTTGAATTTGATTTTTATATGAAAACACACTACATCATTTTATCGTGTCTTTCCATATGACAATTCCTGTAAATTGCTAATCTTACAGCTCTTACAGTTGCAGACACCAGGGAGAAAAATCTGGTATTAAATAAAATAGATCACTCAGTGTTGCTAATCAATAATGCTAATGTATGTACCTCTGCTTTAGTCTGTGATAGCACCTTTTCCACTGATACTTCAATGATGTCTTTTGCAAATGCAGAAGACAAAAGCCTTGCAAGCACTTGTTCTCTGAAAGTAATATAATGCACCTAATCCTCAGGTGTGGAAATATCAACCCCTGTGTCACTGGAAATATTGCTGTCTGACAAAAAGCTCAATTTTTGTAAAATGAAGATGTTTGGTGAGTTTTTTTTACTTTTTGGTTTCTTTAGAGGTTGTGTTTTGGTGGTTTGTTTTTCATGGTTTCTTTGTTTGTTTTCTTGGGTTTGTTTTGAAAAATCTCTGATTGCTGCAAGGCAGAACTTCATGAAGGCAGAACTTGTTCCTAATGGCTGGTAAGAGGTGGTACAGCTAGAAGATTTGTCATGTCTGGGCAGTCTGGGTGTGCTGGAACTGTTATGATCCTTGTTTTGATGTGGTGGTTTGAGTACCAGCTTCATGCCAGGCAGCTGGGAGCCCCTGGTCACTGCAGGATATCAGAATTCCCAGATCTTCTCTGTGCAGCAGGGAGGGGAGCTGCCCAGGCTTGGCTGTCACAGGTGTGACAGAGGCATTGCTGCAGGCTTCCTGGAGAGTTGTTACTGAGCAGGGCAAGGCCTGAAGCATGTGTGAATTAAGGTTCTCAGCTGTGATTCTACTCCATGTAAATGGGAAACCAAACAACCCCAAAACACTGACAGTTGCTATTGATCATCTGTGCAACCTGTGCTTCAGACAGTTCTCCTGGGGAGTTCTTTGTCAGCAGTAGTACGTTCTGCCATGTCATATTCCACCCATGTGAACGGTGTACATTTGAATGGAGGCAGAGGGAGGGAAAACTGAATAATTTATTAGTAATAGGCATTGAAATTGCAGTCATGCACACCAGAAATCCTGCTGGTGAGTTTGCCACCTCAGTCCTGTCATATCTGCAAATCCCAATGATCTCTTTTTAAACCAAGTAACAATTTGTGGTTTAAATGGTTTAGATTACTCTGAAATGTCACCTGACCTTAAAATCGATAGGACAATTTGTGCATTTGAGGAGGAGTCTACTTTCCATCAGACAGAAATTTTTCTTTGCATTCACTATGTTTAGACCTATCATGCAAAAGACATCAATGCCCAGAGGAATCCAACCCACTTGAGAAAACATGCTTTTTCCCTGGTCATAATAGGATTGTCTGGTACCAGGTTTCACTTTGGTGGAAATACCAGATCCTCTGGAAAAAAATATGCAGCTCTTAAAATCAATGTATACTGTATAATTTCTAAAATGTCTACTTGTGAATTTTTACACAGTTATAAGTTATATTTAGCATACTGTAGGAAAAACGAGGAGATTCCAGATATAGCAGAGGGAATAGTGACATTAGAAGATATTTCAAAAAGTACAGCAAGAAAAATGAAGTCCCATGAAGTAGCAGCATGAGGAATATAGAGTATGTCATTTATTTAGTAAATCTATAGATCACCATTCATTGGTATTCAAAATGTGCTAAACTGAGAATGTACTGATGTATTAAAAAACCTTAGTAAGTATTTTTGTGATGGCTCATTAATGATTAAATCTGTCATATAGTTTATCCATATATAAATATACATATAAATTGTGGATATTTATCATGCTGTTATTGTATCTAATACACTAAAGAGATGTATATCTGATTAAGCTAGGAAAAACTCTGATAGCTGGTATTTTATCTTTAGGGCAATGTATAAAGGGAGCCTATCTGGCCATGCATAAATACTCAGACATTATAACCTGCAGAACAATATTGATCTCTCAAAGTGATGACAGGTGGGAACAGCTATGATAAATCAGGAAATACCCAAAGGGATGGAAGTTGTGGCAGGTTTCCAAATCTTGCTTGCAGAGATTCCCCAAATCCATTGCCTAGAGCTGCTAAAAATGGGCAGAAATGTATTGGTATTAATTCACAGAGTTCGAATTCCTGAATTGACCCTATTCCTAAAACAGAGTGAAGAAGTAAAATGGAGTTTTTAATGTGTTTCAGTACACGGTCTTGCTTGTGGGAACAAGCTGGGAGCTGCCAACATGGGAGCAGGATGCAGAGATTGTCCAGAGGATGACATGCTTCTAGATTATGTTTCCCTGTGGTTCACTAGCTGTTTTCCCCTGCTGCTGTTAGAGTTCGTGAAGGTGCTCTCAACAAGGGCAAATGGATATAAAACATTAAAATGAGGAATGAATAAAGATTCTCATGAACTTTGGTAAAAGCAGATAGCAACATGAAAGTGAAACTAATTGAAGAGCTGATAAATAGTACTAAAGAGAAAAAACATCTTAAAAGTAACTTGGAATGCATAATAACCAACACCTTCCCAGAGGAAATCCATATGTGCAGCAATGTTGGATTATGTGTTTGGGTGCCTAACATTGTAGTGTATTGCATTACTGAACTAGGCTATTTTCTCATGAAGTTCTTAGGCAATAACAATCCAGTTGGATTGAAAAAAACCAGAAAATAAAAGCTTTTTGCAGCTATTTTTCATCTCAAGGCCTCACTTTGTCTCTCCTACATTTTACAGTTTCCTCTTCCCCTGCATTTGCTTTCAAATCAGGGACAACTTGGAGGAGATTGTTGAAAGAAGTAAAAAGTACACAGCCAAATGAAAACTCTAAAGTGAGTGTTGTTTTTGAATATGTTATTCTCATTGAAAGCCTCTCAGGAAGCAAAATGAGATTTCTTTAAAAAACATTTTTGTACAATATAAAAATCCCCTTTTTCTCTTGTGTTTGGCAAATTACCTTCAGGCAGTCTGATAGAAGAGGAATTATTTTACTGAAAACTCAGGAGAGGATTTGCTTGTTGGCCAATTTACCCACTAAGCTATTAATTCTTCTGACCTTGGAGAAGAGAACTGGAAATGCATGTATGACCTCTAAGCACCATTTCAGCTTAGAAAGCTGAAAGGAAACTTAATTTTATTTATATTGTGAAAATTTACATCCAATCACAACGTTCAGCCAAGTGTCTTGCTGAGCCTGACATGTGCATTAAAATATTTTGGAAAAGGATCAGTGTGATGATAGAAAGATGTTCTTCTAAAAGGCAGCTGCAGAGTTATTGCTTGTCTTATTGCATGAGGCACAGTAGTGCTCTTAGGGCTCCAGGATATATAAACCAAGGTTTTACTGAGCACTTCCTTTGCATCATCCTTAAAAGAATTTCTGACACCACAACATATTTTTGGATCAGTTTTATACCAAATATTTGTGCAGCAAAAATTTTTTCTTACTCTGGTGTTATATATTTTTGGGAAGGGTGGAGAGAAAAAGCCGGTGGCTCACTTAGCAGAAGGTTAAACGCCTTCTGTAAATGTTGCTAGAACTTGTCCATAATTATTACTCTTTATGCTATTTGTTTTGGAACTTGTCTTTTTTACTGAGACCTTTCCCCCTGCTCCCACCACCGTGGAATAGTGTGGCTGTTTTGGTGATTATTGCAGACGAGTCCAAGGAAAAAGGTAATAAAAGGAAAGTAGATTTGCCATAGCCTGACCTTTTCCAGCCTTGCCTTGAAACCAGTCTTTTTTCTCAGGATCAGTTAGCATTGGCAAAGATTTACGAATGAAGATGGCAGCATAGACATGCAGGTATTCCTCCTGTGCTGAACTTGCTCCCTTCCCACCAGCCTTGTAGAACAGAAAAGCCCAAGAGGTGCGCACACAATGATACAGCTTCTTGTCTCTTCTCTTCTTCCTTTGCCCATGAGTTACTGAGAAACCCCAGGTCTTTATTACCACTGAGCCGTGGTTGGTTCTATGCACCTCAGCTACATTCTGATGCTGTTCTGCCTAGGGCCATTGGATTAAATCAATCTGGACATTATTCAGCCTATTTTGTTAAAGCTAGATCTACATGCTAGTGGGATAGGTTTGAGCTAACAATTTTTTCCAAATGAAAGTCTCAAATTGTCTTGTGCTCGCTGAGCGATAGTCTGCTCTGTAAGCTTCCCCAATTCCCACTGATGACCAAAGTGGCCTACAGGTAATTCAGAGAGCACATCCTGAGACAGTGTCCTGAGCATAGGGATGGGGGCTCCCAAATTTAGCTGTACAGCTACCTCAGTCACAGTGTGGGCTCCCCCAGTTTGGATCAGGGCAGCCATAAGGAGCTGTGAACCACAGAGAAAGTCACAGTTCAGGCTGTTTACGAGGTGAGAGACTCTTATGTAGCTTTTAATGCTACTAAAAAAAGGAAGGAACTAAAAAGCTGATGTTTATCTCACAGGGATTTCTCAGCGATTTCACCTGTGCCGTGCAGCAAAGCTGCTACCCAAGGAATTCTTTCTCAAAAACCCCCAAAGGTAAAAATTACCTACCCTATCAAACACTGAATTTGCAGTTGCTCTTCCCGAGGAAGTTGGTTATATGGCACTGTTGTTATGAAGACACCTCTAAAATATTTTAATGAACAAGAATTTTACTTAAAGAAGACTGCAGACTTGAACATAGTCTTGTCTTGCCTATCCGCTGCAGAAATATAGATGAGATTTAAAAGCCACAGTAATTTATGAGCTGTACTTAGAAGCTATAAAGGGATATCTTGGATTCAGAATTGTTTCATTCCCGATGCGATTTAGAAGATTAAACTGTCATATTTTAGCACAGATAGATGATTGCTATAATTAATCATGTACTATGAATTTCTATTATTTAGAAGCTACTTCATATAAAAGTTGAAAATATTTTTTATACATTGCAAAATTAAGTAGCCTTATAATTATTTTTTATAGATATATATTGATTTGTTTCATATTCAGAGGATATTTACTTTACAAAATAATCCAATATACTAAATGCATACTGCAAAACAATACAGTAATGGAGTGTTTGCTAATGACTTCAATTTAAGTACAGCCTGTCTAATAGCTGAGATAAGATGTTACTAAAAGAGTGTGCTAATGATTTGAAAATTACTACCAAAATTGTGTTCAGTCTAGGAGGGGTTGCAGACATAATTGTGCTAATAAATATCCAAGTCAGCCCTGATTTTGAAGCTTGTATCCTGATTCCTATGAGTTTTAAAAATCAAACAGAGCTAAATCATGCTGCTGTACTCACATGAATGGCCTCTCTGGTGGCACTGCTCATTTGAGTAAAGAGAGCAAAAACACCCGTGCTAGACAAAAATGCATGAAACATTCATAAATGTTTATCCACTTGTTAAAATGCTTAACTGTGCATTTTCCTTCCAATTCTATCCATTGAAATTTGGTATGTGCACAATCCTGAGTGTAAGTTTGTATATAGATGTATAGAATTTTAAAATTTTTCTAAGACAGGATTCCATTCCTATCTGTACCTTACTGTAAAGCATTGTGCACGTACCAGTGTCACTGTCACCTTTTAATACATTACTTAGGTGCTCAAAGTGCTCATCTAGGACAAGATAAACCTGAGGAGGAGCTCAGTTTCTCCTCTGCCTTCATGGTACTAAAGTTAAGTCTTACAGCTTCTAAGAAAATGATCTAAAAAAGCAAGCTAATAAAGAGGGTAAATCATAGCTTCTTATGGGAGCAATGTGTCAGTTTGACTATGGCTCAAAGCAAATCTGATTTTGGTTTCTGTTCTCTCCTGTGGGCTGCATATGTAGTTTACCTTAAGTAGGAAGATAATAGAATACATTGGATAGATCTTGGGACAGCAACTGAACCAAAATTCATTATTTCCAGTGAGCCAGCCTCAACATGACACCACCCCAGAGGAGCCTTCAATTTGGTAATTAGCTGGTAAGAAGAGGGCTGCCTATTTGTGCCCTCTGATGAGGCATGAGCATGAGATAGGGTTAGAGACGGATTGTCTTAGCAACACTCAGATATTTCTGGGAGTAGCACAATGCAAAATTCTGCAATCCCAAAGCAAAAGCTTGGTAAGCTGTGGTACTATTCCACAGCTGGATCAGCAGTTAGTAAATCAGAATTTGGTGTCTAAGTGTGAAAATCTCCCAAAGATTTGCACAACCTCCTATTTTCATGTTAGTATTTCAGCTTGTGTTCTTGGGAAAAAAAAAAGGGGGCCTCTGGCACAGTGATTTTTTTTTTTCCATTCAGAAATAGAATTAAAACCTCTGCACAGCTGCTCATAAGATGCAACATTTGAAAGTGTTAGTTCTGAACGAAAGATGTGAAATACAGTTTGTCCACCACTTTCCCAACAAGGTATGGATTGTGTGTTCCTTCTGCTCCCCACTGCAAAGTGAGGCAGTGGACCAGCTAACCTATATCTGTGTCAACCCCCTTGCTGCAAATTGATGGCTGAGGCTGACTCCTAAGCTACTTTATTAGGACACCTGCTTTGCAAACATGAAGTCAGTGGTGTGTGCTGGAGTGGTCTCAGGGGTGAGCTGGGAGGATGCCAAGGAAGGCAGATGTGCCTTTAGAGGAGCAAGTGAAAGGGGCAGCACCCTGGTGTACCTGCCTTGGTATCCCAAATTCCCTACTACTGACCAGAGGAGTGTTACAAGGCTCCTGACAGCCTTGGAGAGCTGCAGCTGCAAGCCATGAGGAGCAGTGGTAAAAGGCTGTATTCAGCTATAGGTCAGAGAGAGAAAAGAAAGGCTAAGAAAGGAATATGGGAGGCTTGATTCACTTGGCTGCTTCCCTTCCCATTGCAGCTGCTCTACTTCAGGTTATTTACCAGGCCTGAATTCTTCCTTTATTCGTCATTGTTGACTGTAGCTAGCTTGCTTTGGGGTTGAAAGGAGCTGGAGTCAATTATGTGTCTGGGTGCTTTTGAATGTCTTAAGTGTGGTAGATGGCTGCAACCCCTACTGCTCATGTCTAATGAAGCAAGGCAGAGACCTGCTAGCCTCTGGTCCAGCACAGGTCTGTGGAAATGCTTCAAAGAGCCAAACAAAAGTAAACAGTGTTGCCACTGGTTTGCAGGGCATCAGCAGCTATAGCACTGTCCCCTCTGCCTCTCTGCCTGCTCTGGAAATGCCCCTGTGCAGGGTAGGGGTGTTGCTCTATGCCACCTCCAGTGCTGCCTAATGCAGGTGGACTGTCTTCAGGTGGCTTAAAGGTTTTGGGCAGGTAAATGCAGTAAGCAGTGAATGAGGTGCTGGGCTGCAGCTGTGGTACCCTGTCAAAGCTCCAGCAAGTGCTCCTGGTGTCTGGCATCACTCATCACCAGCTCATCTGCTGGGGTCTATCCTTCCTCTGCTCACAAAAGCTTGGGCTGACACAGTGGTGCTTACTGACCTATACTTTACAGCATCACTTACCTCGCCCCTGCTTCTAGACCTCAATCTCTTGGATTTAGCCTAGAGAGTTCACATTGCTGTTCACCTCCTCTGACTCCTCTGGCTTGGATCTTAGTTAATTATCTGTAGACAAAGCCACAGTTGATGCCTTATCAACTAGAACGACTGAATTAATCAGCTTTGTTAGGCAAAGGTTACAGCAAGGGGGTGACCATCCTATCCATCTGTTCACTCATCTCCTGAAGAGTAACCATAACAGAACTCTTAAAAATCCTATTAATGGATTATAGGTCAATAACCTAGACACTCCAATAGCTCTGCAAGGAACTATGGACAAAATATCTAGGATTAATGCATTCTCTGAATATTTTTATAGAGTCTTTTACAGATTTTTCCCTCTCAAATGCTAATGTGTTCTGCAAGTAGGAAGAAAATGGCTTTTTACCACTGCATTCCTTTGATGTGGCTAGGCAAAGCGGGGAGGTACCTAAAACTATGTAAAGGCATTGAGCTGATCAATTCATATGTAAAGTTCAAGGAGAAAACTTTGGCCTTTTGCCTTTAGAAGTAATCATCCAAGCCACAGAATTGTCTCATCCTGACGCATGAGGAGTCTCATGCATTGAAATCCAAAATATCACCCAATTTACTACTGGTGATCAAATTGGCAAAACCTACCAAGGAAGCATCAGACAATTCACTGTGCAGCACGCCTCGCTGAGGTGAATCTAATCTCCCTCAAATTCTCTTTTAGAAAAGTGTTATACAAGAAGGCGAGGAAATTCTGTCCCTTTATTTATTTTTTTTTTTAATTATGAAAACTTTCATTTGGAGGTGCATTGTAACCTATTCAAATGTTAGGGCTCTAAATGTGGTGTTTGTGCTTGGTTTGCAGTAAGTGCAGCTGTGAGGCAGGGTGACCATTTATCTCTGTTCTTTCTGGCCTTGACAGCTAGACTTGACATCTCCAGTTGCTGCAGGGCAGGACACACACCCAGAATAGGGCACAACCTGCACAGAACAGTTTATCAAATCTCTGTCCCTAATGTCCATCAATTGAAAAAAACCTGAATCCTAAATTTGGGAAATTGAAGGTTTATGCCATTGTGGAGATTTGTTGCTATTATCTTCAGTGCTAAAATAGTTTTTAAGGTTCTCACCTTTCCCTGCTATTATTTTACAAGAAGGAAGGCATATGCAAGGACTGAGGATGATTTGGACTTGGTCTCAAATAAATATATGATCCTCATCTTTTCTGGAACAAAAAGTAATGGACAGTGTTTAAAATACTGCATTTATGCTCTGGAAATAACAGTGGTATTTTCCAAGGAGTTTTTTCATTGGGGTGTGTTTGCATTATAAAATTGCTGATTTTAAGCAGAGCAAGTTTTTCTGTTCAGTAGGTATGCATTGTGTCCCAAGGCCTTTCTGTGCTTCTTCTAGGCTTGCAGAAAGGACGCAGTACCATGCCATGCTTTTCACCTCCCAGAATGAATGTCTGGGCTCTTGCAGAGAAATTTCTTTCCTTCCTGAGGCAGAACAGTGATGCTAAGATTACTCTCACAGGGCTGGACCTCTACAAGGAGCTAGTCTGCCCAAGTTGCTGAGATTTCTTCCACCACCTGAAGAACAAAAAAAAGTTTACAGAACAACCCTATCCTTCAAGAGCAGAGAGTTCAAGGGGAGCCTGGAAAGTTGGTTACAAAATTCCAGTTCTTCCTCCTCACCCAGAAAGACATCACCAGAGAACTGACCTTTTTTTTATTATTATTTTCAGAAGCAACCCTGAAAAAAGCTGGAAAGCAGAGCTGGAAGCAGGCTGAGGAAGTGGGGACACACAACTGAAGGGGCAAAAGTCTTTCTGGACAGCTGCAAGCAGTTCTAGCAACACCAGGGCAGCCACTGTCTCTCAGCACCATATTGCTGAGGTGCTTCTGGATGTGTCTGACCCAGGAACTGACTCAGAATGCTGAGATCCAGCCTTGAGGTGTGAAAAGCGACCAGCATGAGCTCATAGGGCTGCTTGGAGGGCAGGATTCAAGCACAGAGCTCTGTGGTGCTGCCAGGTTGTTTACTTATTGCCCTGGCCTAAATGACTGCCCAGCAAGATCAGCACTAAATTCTCTCTATGTCACACATTGCTTTAGGGAAAAAAAAAAAAGTAGGATCAACTTGAGAACATTTGTACATCTTTATGATCTGCAAATTGCACGCAAATTTTCTCTAAATATCACAAATTTTTTCCTGCCCTCTCATTTCTGGGAAAGGTGATGTAAGTCCTAAGGCATGAACAATACAGGTGTTGTCTAAACAGTTCTGAGCAAATCTTCCTTGACCAACTCCCAAAAAATTGTGTCAGCAAGACAGTTTGTTTTGTCAAGATTTTGTTTTTAATCTGAACCCACTGATCTGAATGGATGTTTCTTTTTTCTGCTTTCATGTCTTAGCTCTTACCTGTCCCACATTCCTTCTAGAAGCATATGAGTAACAGTTTCACTAGAGAGTAGGACACAAACAGAAAGTGGCTTATAAAGAAAGATAATTTAGACAGTAAGAGGTGGGGGCAAATCTCTTCTGCTGCAGTCAGTGTGACTAGTTGTGTGAACAAAGCAAACAGGATTTGGCTTTTGCTGCAGTCCCAGCCACCTTTTATCAGTGGAGAGAGAGAAAAACACCATAAAATTAAATAGGTATCATCCTCCCTGCATTCCTAGTGTAACTATTTTAACTGGAATGCCTCATAAACAGATAAAGGCACTCTTGAGCTTTGGGATGATCATTTTTTAAATGACCATTTAGGACTGGATTATGGTTTTACATTTTTACCTTGGAGCTTTTAAGGGCTGTTTGGGACATTAAGTGCTAACATATCAGAGCTTAAACTGAAAGGCAATGTTGCTTGCGGTCGTACTGCCCAGCAAAATAATATAGTTTTGCTGCTGTTAATAGGTAAATACTTTCATTTGTGGAAGGAAAATGGTGATTCAAAATCATTTGATGCCCCTTAAACTCTCACAGCAGCTGGGTACTTTGCCTTGGTTTCTGTAATATTCTTGTGATAACATTCCTATCCCGCAGGGGTCTGCTCGAATATCGGAGCACTCATCTTTTTTTAGTTTTGCATAATGTGAGATATTAAAATTAAGGCTGGTGTTTACTGTTCAGTTCTTACACACATATTCCACATTCACAGCTAGAAATTATTTCCCTTGGAAATGCTTTCTGTCCCTGCCAGTTACTGAGTGCAATCAGATAGCTTTGCATGGGCCAGCATACCAATTAAGCCCCATGCCTGGGATGCACGCTGCTGCCTCCGTCAGAGGCTCTGTGGTTCATCAGCAAGTGAGCCGTGTGCTCTGATAAGTAGAAAGCCTGGACCCACAATGGAGGCAGAATCTAGTTCCCAAAAAAGGTGGTTTGAGGGGGAAAGGGGAAAAGGGGCAGGCAGCAGTAAAATGGCTAGAAAAATGAAAAAGGAGGAAAGATTAATGAAAGCAGGATCAGGAAAATATTCAATTAGAACTTGAAGGCCTGGTCACATTACTCTGTGTTATTGTACATCTTGTCATTACCCAAATCTGTTGCTAAAGTATTGGCATTTGTCTTCATTATGCAGTAAAATGGTATAATGAATAGGTTACAAATATGATGGAGGAAATGCCCTGGAACTATCACAATGCCTGAAAATGAAAAATGAAAATGAAAATTTAAATTATTGGTGTGTGGCATCTGCCAAGTGCACAGAGTGATGTGAAGAGTGTAACATGATTTTGTTCTGATGATGCCTTCAAAGTTTCTGCTCCCCTTCAAAGGGGTTTTCAGGCTGAATCCTTCCTTAAAAGCCAATGTCAGGGATGTGATACACAGAGAGCAGCATTTGACACATTTCCTAGCTGCAACAAACTGCACAGCCTGATACCTTAGGTCTGGTTTTAGAAACTTCTGCAAGCAGCACTCCCCCACATTTCAGGTGGAGAGCTGGTTAATGTATAGATTCTGGCTTTTAACAATTAAATTAAATTTGAGATGGGAAAAAAAGCTACTATCTCAGCCTAGTTAATTAGACATGATTCAGTCTTCAAAATTGCAACGATCCATATAGACATGTTACCTTTCAAACTCAGTTTTGCATTTGACTGATTATTATCTTCTAGAAATACATTTTCAAGATATTTAAACCTAACATTTGGCCTACTTTAAAACTGCAAGATTCTGAAAATCAGTACAGCAAGATTCTGAAAATTGGTACGAGTACATAATAAAGAATTTTATATTAGGACCAGGATAAGAATTAATATTTTACTAAAAGTTCAAATAAAATCTTAAATAATATTGAATTACTATTTCAGTAGTAGGGATCACAGCCCTCCTTTTCTTAGATGTGTACTAACTTTAATAAAGCTTCCAAATGGCTGCAAGGACTGTCCACCCAGGCTGATGTCCAACACCTTTGGAAGTATGTATCATAAAAATAACATGCACATTAGAGGAGGAGAATAAAAAGTCATGCAGTCATCCAGCAAGGATGCAAACCTGAAGCTGGAGGAAAGTCTGTCAGCTCAGTTCTCTGCTAGTGACTTTATATATGATCTTCAGCAGGTCTTGGTAGGTGCCTGGGCTTCATGTTCCCACCTGGAAAATGGGCATAAGGAGGAATGGAGGAAGGAAGGCTGAAAAGTATATCCTATCAGGAATTGGTCTGTCTGAGCTGAAATTCTTGGGACACTCAGAAGTTAGAGCAGTGGGTTTGATAGAAGCAAGCTATTAAATTCCTTTCTTCAGGCTTTGAAGACTGTCACACACTGCCACGGTTCATGGCACTGCGTGCAGACAGTGCAGCACATGAGAAGCTGTATTCTACCTTGTGTGTGAAAAGGGAAGTACTCTGATGGAGATTTGTACAGTTGTTCATTCTAAATTCTTTATCTTGTGTTGCTGTCTTTGTCTTTACATGTGTTACTTTGACATAGATCTAAAACTTTGATGAGATATCATTTCTATAAGAGCATAATTTTTGTTCCATTAGATTTAATGATACATAGGTATCTTTGCTTCACTGTGAATGGTAGGTATATTTTAAACATGTAATATGCTGAAGTTGAAAGGATTAGCCTTTCAGAGGTTAATTCTAGTCTTATACTTCAGAAATGATACTAGATTATTTGTGGTAATAAATAATCTGGTTTTAAAATTTAACCCTTCACTGTTAAATTGCACAAATTTGAACCAGATGGCTCAGAAAATTGATAACATGATACCAAATATCTCCCTTCTCAGTCACTGTTGGGTTGAACCCAGCCTTAGTTCTGAGTAACCAAGAATTGCTCCTGTCTAACAGCTGTTTGGTGGCTCGGATATTTCCAAATGGACAGGTGTCCATCACAGAAAAAAAATCACCTGCACAAATAGAGGGTTGCAGCAGAAGAGTTTATGGGCACTGAAAACAGACTAACTTCTCAGATCATTGGATAAAATGTGTGGAAAAATGGAGTCCACAGCTCTTTCTAGAAATACCTAAAATGTCTAAATCCTGCTGTACCCCTTTGGTGCACCCATAGCTGTGAGTAAGGCTCTGTAATGTCTTTCATGAAGTGCTGGTCAACAGCAGCTGAATATAAGCCAGCTGTGTCCAGCTGGCTGAGAAGGCCAATGGAATCCTGGCCTGGATCAGCAATAGTGTGGCTAGCAGGACCAGGGCAGGGATTGTCCTCCTGTACTTGGTACTGGTACAGCTCTACCTCAATTCCTGTGTCCACTTCTGGGCATCTCACTACAAGAAGGATATTGAGCTGCTGGAGCAAGTCTAGAGAAGGGCAAGGAAGCTGTTGGAGGGTCTGGAGCCCAAGTCTGATGAGGAGAGGCTGCGGGATTTGGGGTTATTTGACCTGGAACAAATGATGAAGCTCGGTTGCTCTCTACAACTACATGCAGAAAAGCTGTAGCCAGGTGAGGGTCTTTTCTCCCAAATAAAAAATGACAGGACAAGAGGAAACGGCCTCAGGTTGTGCCAGGTGAGGTTTAGATTGGATATTAGGAAATATTTATTCACTGAAGGGGCTGGTGAGGCATTGGAATAGGCCTCCCCGGGAAGGACACCATCCCTGGAAGTGTTTAAATAAATGTGGATGTGGCACTTAGAGAAATCATTTAGGGTTGAACACAGCACTGCTGGTTCAACAATTGGACTCAATGATCTCAGAGCTATTTTCTCACCTTAGTGATTTTATGTTTCTCTTCCATGATTCTACTCTATGTTGTAAATTCGCCTAAATATTGCCCTGGTTTGGCTGGAATAGAGTTAATTTTCTTCTTAGTAGTAATAGTAGTATGGGAGGATGTTTTGTATTTGTGCTGAAAACAGTGCTAGTAGATGTTTTTACTCTTGGATAGTGGACTTCCATAGCCACATTCATGTCTACTCCAAAGCAATTGGAGACCTGGACAGGTAAGTGCAGCTGACTTTCAAGGTTTGTCTGTATGGTGACAAGACTTAGCTGAATGTGAAGTTTTGGGAGATAGTTACTGGTTGTGGCTGGTCACAGCTGTGGTATATGGCCAAAAGTTTTTGGTGCATTGCCTCCAGTGTTGCATTGCATCATCTGGTTGGACTCAATGATCTTAAAAGTCTTTTCCAAGCTAAACAATTCTATGATTACTTCTGAGCAGTGCTCACACAGTGGTAAGGCCTTTCCTGCTTCTCACTCCAGTCTGCCACTGAGGGGGCTAGGGGTGTACAAGAGGCTGGGAAGGACACAGCTAGGACAGCTGACCCCACTGACCAAAGAGATATTCTATGCAGTATGGTGTCATGCTCAGCATACACAGCTGGGGAAAGAAGAGACAAGAGGGGGGATGCTTGGAATGATGATATTTGTTGACTGTTCTCAAGTAATCCTTGCTCATGATAGAGTCCTGCTGTCCTGAAGATGGCTGAGAACACGTGCCTGTCCATGAGACGTGGTGAATGAATTCCTTGTTTTGCTTTGCCTGCATGCACAGCTTTTCCTTTACCTATTAAACTCCCATGAAACAGATTCTCTTCCCTATCCTATGGAGGGGGTGGGGAGGAGTCGAGCGACTATGTGGTGCTTCGTTGCTGTCTGGAGTTAAACCACGACAAATGCGCATAAGATGAAATGCTATAATGTTTTCCCTCCCTTTGAAATAAGGCTCTGATCTTCACAGCTTACAAGCTAGCTCCCTGATGAACAAATAGTTCATTATAGAACTCGTGTAATGGTAACAGTGTAGGAAAACATTTATAATGATAGGCATGCCAGAGCTAAAGAAGCAGGATGATGTCCATGTTTTTTAATCATTATTTCTTAGCCTAGTGGAACTGGTGCAAAAGGGAAAAAAATAGTCCCCTTTCTGAAGATGAAAACAGAGGGGAAAATCTGTCATTGATTGGAATTAGATCTATATTTGCCAGAAGGATACATGGTACAAGATCTAAACCCGTAATTCTGATTAGCTACCATTTATGCTGGGGAAACTTGGTGCAGGGGTTCATGTGGTAGCTGGAAACATGGGAGTCCCATGTCCTTTTGCTGCTTTTGCTCTGAGAGCCTTTTTGTGCATGTTGGAACCAGTCCCTGCGCTTTAGTTTCCTAAATGCAGAAGAAGGAGGATACCACTCCTGTACCTAAATGCAGAAGGTGAGTTAAGTACATTCAGGATTGTGTACAAGTGCCTCACAGAGATGGCTCTGGCAGGAGCTCCAGCTAGGCAGAGCTCCTGTTAGACCTCATAGGAAAAGATTAGTGAGTCTGGCTGCATTTGCTTTGCACTATATTTTAATTTATTTTCTTTCTCAAAAGTTCATGTTGATCCTGCACAGCGTGGCAATGGTATTTTCAAGCTGCCAGCATAACCTTGGCCAGAAGCACCTCTGCCTGTGCTATGAGTCTCCTTCAGGGGAAAGCCAGGAGCCAGGATGGGTTTTTTGGTTCCTGGTATTATCCCTTCACCTTCTTGAGCCAGGGCCACACAGGACTACCTGGCAGAGCCAGCTGGAAAGGTGTTGATGGTGAGTTAAGAATGATTGTAAGCAACAGAAATCTGATCTGCAAATTCAAGTTGGGGTCTCCTTTCAGAAGAAAGGCACTACTTTTTTAATGGGCACTACTGGTGGACTGAGTATCAAAGTGGTAAATATGGCAAGAGTAAAAAGTTGTATGCTTTCCAGCCATTTGAGAATAATTACACACCAATTAATTGGAGAAAATGACATCTGACTATGTCAGTGTTCTGAAGTGTCACATATTAGACCCCAAAAACTAAATGAGACACATATTCATTTTAATTAAAATGTTATCAAGAGGTGCTGTTGACCAAGAAGCCCATTAACAATAATCTGCTTTAGTAACAAGTGAGCAAGTCAATTTATTGAACTGAACTAAAAAGCAAACCCAGTAACAGCTGCCCACTGAGCAAGCATTTGATCTTTCAGCTTTCTCTGATTAGCAGAGGGAGGCGTTCCCTGAATATTACAGACGTTTGTCTACTTTCTCACTACTTTGTGGTTACTTGTAGAAACTGTCTCCATGGTGCAATCAGCATTTGCTCATCAAACTTAAAAGGGAGCTTTACTAGCAGATCCAACTTCAAAGAAGGCATTTATAGAGAAAGCAGTTGTCGGGTACCATTATTTTCTTTTGTGCCTCAGCTGTTAAAATCTTTGCACAGGGTGGACTGTTTTCCTTGGAGATCTGGCTTTTTTACATACAGAGGCTAGTGCACAAGATTAGAGAGTTGCAACAGAGGCCAGCTACTTGCAATCTAAAATTACATGGTTGCAAAAATTTATGTTTTCAACCTAAATTCATTAACTTCACTCTTTAAGATTGATTGCTATGTGCTAAGGAGCACCTAAACTGGTCAGATACTTCCTGAGCAGATTTCCACTCTTATAGGAGGCTTCAATATGACCACAAAGCTAGCAATGATAGCCAAATTACTGCTTGCACTAGGGAGCACCAGGAATTTTGATGAAGTATGCTTTGCTCTGTTGTCAGTATCAGAAAGGGGAGCAGCCCACCTGCAGCCCTCTGCCTGGGACATTTTGGGCAGCCACCACACCTGGCTGCTTCCTTTTGCTGTGCCTGTGAAATGGTGCCAATTGTTTTCTAGCTGAAGAAAATCTTAAAAATCACTTCTCATGTTCCTTTTGCTCTTGATTGGTGAAAAAGGACAAAGCCTTTGCCATGTGAGCAATTGGTATGGGAGTTTTTCTGGAATCGCCATTATTTCAGAATAAATTTTAATAGTTTCATGCGAATAACCCCCAAAGCAGAGTGGACTTGTATGTCCAAAATACAGTACAATTGACAGTAGGTTAATTCTCTTTTTCACAAGAAGGAGTTCAAAGTTCAAAGCTTCCTGAATCCATCATCAAGCAAGATGCATCAGGTTTATCGAATGTGGGAGAGCAAACCAGAAGCCCTCCAGATGCCTTTCTAAAAGCTCTCTTTTAATGGTTATGATCCAAGAAGAAAGAATTTTTACAGCAATTCAGCTAACTTCTGTCTGACAGAACATTTTAGGTGGGAAAATGAATCCTGTCAAAAAAGCACTGATGCCTTTTAAGTCCTGCTGTGGACAATAGACACATCTGTCACTTACTGCTCAGAGGGCATGCCATGTTGGGCAAAACTGAAAGTCAATGAGATTTAGTGTACTTCAGTCATTTTGAAAACAGTATCCAGTAACAACTGGTCCAGAAGTCCACCCAGGAGTTTATTTAAAGTAGAAAAACAGCAGCAGCCACTGAAATGGAAAAGATTGATACTAAAACTGAAATAAAAGTTTCTTATTTTTTCATGCTAAAAGTTTCTTATTTTTTCATGCTAAATCAGTCAGCAACCTTCTTAGAAATGTATGAAAATAATCTTAAATAATAGAATCTGAGGGATTCTTCTCATATTTTGTTGCAAAATATTTTAGAAGTTTTGGCAAGACATAAAGAAGTGAAGTACTAAAGGAATGACTTCACAGAACTTTAAAATATCTTTTTTAAAATGAACTTCAACACAATATTTTTTTTTTTGTTTTGACAATTTTATGGCACCTGTATTGGCACTACAACATTTCCAATTATTTCCAGTGGAGAAATTGGAGTGAGGACTGAGTAGATAGGGGACTCTCTTGAAAGAATTAGTGTAATCCTGTTATGTCTTATCTGCCGTCCATCAGCAAGGAAGATTATTGGCTCTACAAGACTGTTATTCTAGTTAAGTGGAACAATATATTCAAACTTTAGGTATTATGATAAAATAGCATCTAGAAATCTATGTCACATCCTCCACACATTGTTGTTTAGTGAGACACTGGTGACTCTTCACTTGTTTGCATTGAAGTCTTTTGAAGGTCCTTAAAAATATATATATATTTAATTGTTTGTAAGCTGATGCATTTCATAGTATTTTGATATTTATGTTTCTTCATATCACCTTTCACGGATATCTCAATCCGAGTTCAGTGGCCAGTTTATTTCCCACATACATGCATTCTATTTTTAGGACCAATGGGTGGTTCTTCACATGGGGAGTTGGCAGATCTTCCAGTGGGGATGGGGACCCAGCCCAGAGCTAAATGCCTTTATCTTCACCAGAATAAGCAACAGGCAGGAGCAGCCATTGCCCTGTTACAGCCTGATCTGTGCTGCAGAGACCCCTGCTCACCCAGCCTGCACAGTGGTAAGAGTGAGATGATTTGACTTAGAGGCTGCAGTGGTCAGTGGTCCCAGTGGGCTCTCTGGGCACAGAACAGCTTGGTCTGAACATCTTGCAGATGGTGTTTTCCTCCTACAATCCTTTCCTCAAGAAAGGATTGCCTGCTTAAGCCTGCCTGGCTGTCTTTGGAAATGATAAACAGCAACAGAGCTCACTGGGGATCCAGACCATTTATAGTGTTTTTCTGGGGGTTTTTGTGATGACTCAGCTACCATTTAGCAAAAACTCACGAGAATTAATTAGGCCCTTGCTCATAATCAATGGCTGACAAGAAGTTATGTAAACTCTGTAAAATATACTGGGCATTGGGAGAAGTTACTGCCTATGATAGATTTAGTATTGAAGGGCTTGCTTTTTAAATTTTAGCTGTTACTTAGTATTGCAAGAGTGGTGGCTCAGCCAGGCATTCAGGGTATAAGTCCTATTGATGGTAAACACACAAATGGAGGTCCAGGAAACAGGTCTGCCTTCAGAGGATCTTCTCCTTCTTTCCATTTGCTGCATAATATGATGTTAATAACATGAATCAGTGTGTTAGGGCTTTAAAGGATTTTTTACTTTAAATATAAATCAATGGTGAACCATCCTAATGAAATAGCCAAAATCTGACAGCATCAGATTCATTCCAGACAAGAATCTCATGAAGAGGAATGCACCTCTGGATTTTTAATTTTTTTTAATGAATGAGATAGCAAATTTCAGAGAATAAATAGTGTTCAAAATTGTCTTGTCCCAGCCAAGCTTTAACATGTGTATCGAGGAGGAAATGAGACCACTGAGGATGAGTACTAACTATAATCAGCCACTGGTTTACTGGAGGGTCTTCAAAAATTATAACCTTGTTCCTGTCCCCAGGTGCAGCTCTCTTGAACTGGAAGCACCATTCTCTGTCTTGGTCCTCAGCATTGATTCCAGCAATGTGGCTGTGGTCAGGCACCTGTTTGTGTGATCTGGTCAGGTGAGATGTTTTTTGTGTAACTTCTAGCAGTGACCAGGGATGGAAAAATATAAAACCATTCTCCTCCTAACCTACTTTTTAAAACATGAAAAACATAGAGTATCAGCAAGGAGAGGCGATATATACTTGTTCAGCCCAGGTGTAGCTTTCCAGATCCTCTCCAAGGAGCCAGGAGTCCACTAAACTCTACTGAACAAAAACATCCAATTCATATTAGCTACTTTTATTACAGCAAGTTCCTATATTGCCAAGAAAAGAGCAACCATAATGATAGTAAATGCAAAATTGTCAACTTTCCCCATCATTCATACAGTCTTTGGCAAGAAAATATGGATTGTAACCATGATAAACTGAAAACAACATTACCAAAATAACTGGAATTTTCCCATTACCAGCAAAAGTGCAGCTATTGCAGTCTACCATTATGAGTGTAGTTGAAAGTGTAGACATGGTTTGAATGCACAAAACAGCCTCAAGATTGGACATCTTGCAAACAATATTTCTGAAATCTGCTTCTGTCTTAGTTTCTGTACTGATGCTAAAATATGCAGTTTGAGTCAAGCCAAATATTATTCCCTCTTTACTGCTCTCTCTTTTTCCAAATATCTTTCGGAAACTTGTGGGGTTTTTTTTTGTGGCTTCCTCATGCTTGTTATGAGGCTAGAGAAAGATGACACACCATTTGGTAAAAATGTCATCATCTTTTAAAGTGCATTCACAGCCTGGGCCATTGGCTACTGAATCTGCTAGTGGGCCAGAAGACCTTTTTTCCCCCTTCTATTGCTTCAAATCCAGGCTTGTTTACAATTGTGGACAAGTCTCTGTGCTGACCACCTGCAATGCTTTGGCTGAAATCTGGAGTTAATAACTGCTCTCAGCCTAGTGCCAGGCTTCACTTTCCCACTGACCAGTGTCTGCTGCACTTGTGAAGATGGAAGGGGGAATAGCCCCACAGCCCTTCTGCTGTTGCACTGAAACAACTTCTCTCATTGCCTCAAACTACTGCAGGAGAGGAACTTCAGCTTCTGTTTATAAATGTTACAAACTTTAGTTTTCCAAATTTTACCTTGACTCGTTCCCTGGCTGACTGTTTCTTTTCTGGAAGGTAATTTGGTTTAACCTCTCTCTTTCAGAAGAACTCATTTCGTTTGGCAAAAGTACACTTCAGGAAAAAAGAAAATAGATTCTTAACTGGACATAACCAGATGAGTAAATACTAGTTTTCACATACCTTTGAGAACAATCATGACATTTTACAGTGAAAAAGAGCATGGGAGCCAAACCATAATCTGAAGGTACAGTAAAGACTAAAGATACATTGTCTATGCAGCAGAAATGTTTTCTAACGGCTCTGAAACATTATGAATGAAAATAAAAGATTACACAACTTTGCCCTTTATAAGAGAATGTGTTGTATTTATTTGATAGAGCAATTAGCACAGTTTAATTAATTTTCTCTTTTAAGAGTCAGAATTGCTTTGACTATGCTCTTCAACAGTGTTTTTTGTTGAATTTGACATTATCTGTCACCAAAGTTAAATAAGGGAAACACTGCCTACTGGTAATACAACGGAAAGCTTCAGTACAAAATCAATATTGTTTTAAGGACAATTTTCTCTAATTAGATTGAGATGATAACATGACTGATCTCTCAAGAAGTAAATTAATTTTCTATATATATGCAGAATTTTGGTAAAAGCATCATTAAAAAGGGAAACTCACCTCAGATCAGGCAATTTGAGTTGAAAAACTTCAGCTCCTGACTGACCTAGTGATAACAGTTGCAGGGATTTTCATTTGCAAAATATCAGATTCTTCCCTAATCTATTATTCCTTAATTTAGTTATGTGAGTGAGTGATTTAGATTTAAATGTAACCTATTACTAAGAAAAGAAAAAAGAATATGTCAGTGCAATGATCTTACCATCAATATGTTTTCTGTCATTAATGACTGTCTGGGCTGAAGAAGAATGGGTTTTTTTTTAGTTTTGTTGCTTTTCTTTTTCTAAGATGATTCATAATTATGTGATCTAAAATAAAACCAGTAGAGAATTGGCTGTAACTTGTAGGAATCTGAAGCTAGGTTTCAGGAGACGCTGGTCAAGTGAAGACGCTAATGGTAGCTTTCTTAGGATCACAGAATTATAGAATATCCTGAGTTGGAAGGAGGCCACAAAGCTCATCGTGTCCAGCTCCTGGCCCTGCACAGGACACTCCACGAGTCACATCCTGTGCCTCAGAGATTGTTCAAACACTTCTAGAGCTCTGTCAGGCTGGTGCTGTGACCACGTCCCTGAGAAGCCTGTGCCAGTGCCACCACCCTCTGGGTGGAGAACAATTCCCTACCCTCTTTTGAGTCAAACATTTGTTTCAATAGTGGAAATACAGTGAGAGATTATGTGAATAAGTGGTGAAGTGATGAAGATGAAATAAAATAGGTGCATTCTGCAGTTGTTTCTCTGCAGTAATACAGAGATTCCTTTGCATATGGGTTTCTGGGGAAAAAAAGAAATAGGCAAACAGTTTCAAAATACGGACATGGAGCTCAGCAGAATTAATGATTTCCTGCAGATGCAGGAAAGCGACTCATTTTCTACAAGGCATTACCTCTTCCACAAGCAAAGAAAACTGTTGAAAGTCCTATCCAAAACCAGGGACAGGATCAGAAACTGTGCATTTAATGAAGGGCATGATTTTATTGTCATTTGTACTGTAGCTAACCCAGATTCGTCAGCCAAGATTTTTGACTGATTTACCAACAATGGATCAATTTTAAGCTTTCTTGTGCAGGCGCAGCTACTTGGAGTACGGCAGGGTTGAGCTCAGCCCTTGTCCCCTGCAGAAGGAGTACACAGAATGCACTTTAGTATCTTTGTGTTCTAAGACAATATTTTCAAGACTGGATGATCTGATGTGATCTTCTGTTCTGCCTGATCAAATGTGAAAGGCAACACAGAAAATCATTAGTATTATTCTGATCTAAAAGACACTGCTCAAAGTTGGATGTATCTATGTATTAGAGATTTAGTCAATAAAAGAGAAAAACAATGTACAATTTCTCACAGTATGTGAGAAAGAATGTGGTTGAATTTGTTGTCTACAACTTCTATTTACATTTGTGATTGAATTTCAGTAGCAGATAATTGCAGCACTTAATTTAATAATCAGCTCTTGGATGGTTCTGTAAATATAGCAAAGATCACTATCTCATTTAGGTATGTAGCTTGTTGAGTAGATGATAAACAAGCCAGGAGACTGATAAAAACAAAGCCATGACAGAGAAGATCTGGAGATTTTCTTGAGTTTTTAGTGAACATTACATCTGAACCCAAGTATCTCTTCAATCTCCCTAGGGTCAAAGGAAGGGAATCAAAGGAGAATGGGACTCCAAATCTCCTGAGAAATGAGGTGAAAAGGGCATCAATGAAACCAATTTCAAAATCAAATTGCTATAGGTTTTAGAGATACTGATAACCTGCTAATACTCCAACAATAAAAAAGCAGATAAACAGCACCACCTGTTCCTGTCTTTCCTTTGTCATCAAGAAAAGTAAAGAGGTGCCCTCATTTCACTGGATATTTAAAATGCTTAGACATTCAGTGAGAAAAAGAGAAACAATTATTTAAGTGACAATCGTGGTGGCAAATAATCAAGCAAGACAAGGCTTTGGCAGGAAAAAAAATACTTTGCAGGACATACAGCTGTTTTTATTTCTTAATGCTCCCCAAACCTTTTTAGGTTAATAAACATTAACATCACTCCAGGTTAACATGACTGTGACATTCATCTACTTTTCTATTGTCTCAGCAGCACTCATGACAGAGTCAGTTTAAAAGACCAAATTAAATGATGCCACCAAAGGTGTCAGTTACCGCTTTCACCCTTCACTGTGGAGCTCTGATGGATGATGGACCACCTTCTAGATTGCAGGTGAATCAGACCCTGCTCTGATGGTTGATTTGGCTTATCCTGAGATGGAAGTTAAATCCATAATATGCCTTCCTTTCGCTGTGCTGCCTTAGGGCTGTCTGCTTCTGGAATACTAAAATAATCACAGATGCAGTGTGGCTCCACTTTAGGTTCAGCTCCATCCTGTTTGGCACATGGTTTCTGTGACCTTGGACCTTCACTTAATCTCTCCATATATTATTCTTTTTTTTCTCTTTTGTCTGTTTTGATTTTATAATCTCCAGGGCGGAGAAGCCTGTTGCTTATCACAGCATGAGGATATCTGGCTATTATTGTCATGCAAAGTAAATGATGAAGTGAAGTTATTAATGCTAAATGACTTATACCGTTAAAAATTTTGCATTTAGGAACTCTTGCCAGTTTAAAATGGTATTCTCTCTCCAGCTGTTTTAAGGGCAGTTTAAGGCAAAAGGGCCTTAGAGAGAGTTGAAGCTGTAGTGGAAGGGAAGCAGTGACAGCTGTTGGGTTTTCCAGCAGGCCAGAGAAATTGGTTGGGACTGTGCAGTCAATAGATTGAGCCTAAAAGTTTTATCACCTAGCCTAAAATTTAAGCAGTATCTGTCTAAGCTACTTACATGAAGTTACAGCATGGTCATAAAACAGTCAAATGCTGCCCCTGGGCTCACCTCCCATCCTGGCAGAGCAGCAATTCCATAGGTCATTGCCACCTCCTCAGCCATCAGCAAAAGTTGCTCTCTTCTTCTAGACATCTTTCCCTGAACTTCTGTCAAGACTTGACCCTGGTTATCTATCTGAATGGCTGCTTTTTGTATTGCCCTGAGTCCATTTTCACAACATCTGGAAGAAATCTGAAAACATACTTTTTTACAGGTGCACACTCTTGGATGAGGTTAGTGGGGAGCATCATTATGTCTGGTGTTTTGCTGGGTGCACTTTTCAGTGCCTCAATTTTCCCTTCACATCCCTGTTATTTTCCTTCATTTTCCTATAGTACAATAGAATATACTATTTTGCAATTATTGACAAGCAAATGGAATAGACTTGAATAAAATATTGATCTCAATATTTGAGGGAGCAAATGTGCGGGCAAATGATATTTCCTGTGGTTTTGGTGCAGTAAAAAATGTAGGAAATGTTGCTTCTCAGATCTAGTGGTGTTTGCAGCCTACCACCTAAGTATCAGATGAGCACAGGCAGGAGGAATGTTAGCAGGGATAAAGCAGTCTTGGCCAGGACTTCCTCAGGCACTAAGATGCACACTGAAAATAAAGTACCTTCTTATCTGACCTACTAAAAAGATTTTATTCTTTGATTAATGCATCTAGCACATCTTAACTCTTAATAACTTTGTACCTGCTGGCCTGTCAGTGCACTCACACGCATGACTGAGGAGGCAATTGTCTGCTTTGCAGCTGTAATTCAGCTACATCCTTTTAAAAGTTAGCCACAGTTGTTTCTTGGAGGGTTTTGTGTAGGTTGCTTTTTCTTTTAATGCGCTTTCTGCAATGCAGCTGTGTCTCGCTGGCACGCAGCATTAGTCTGCAAGCTACTTTTTTCCCCTGTTTTCAAGCATTCATTCTGCATCTGCCATCTCTGCAACAAGGACTGTCCAATTTGTGAGTGGGCACTGTTCCATTTGAACAGACGGGGAGGAGTGGAGACAGACAAAAGATCATATGGACTAGTCGTCTAAAAACTGTGGTGGTGAGCCTGATCAAGTGGCATGGATTTTTCTTTAGTAATGTTTTGAGTTTTGCTTTGGATTTGCTTTGTTGTTGTCTTTTTTTTAATATAAAACTTAGAAAATCCCTCATAAATTCCATCACAGGGCAACCATGAAAACAATCAACAGTAATGCTGCACCCTGAGTGAATGTAGGGTTTGAAAACTGAGTTTGACCTCTCCTCTCAGGCTGTGATTTTGTGATTTTAAGGGATTAAAACAAACAAACAAAAAACCTTTGCTTTCTGTATTTTGTTTCCATGCCTGTGTCTAAAGTGTATTCAGAAGAGATCTTTTCAGCAGTCATGACATAAAGGCTTATACAATGGTGTGAAGGACTGGTGTCTAACTCTGTAACTCTTCAAAGTGAAAAAAAGCTTCCAAGTTTTAAAGCTTGTTATACAGCTGGTTAGACTGGAGTAGAACAGGTAATCTAAAAATCAGCCCCTGCCTCTGCTTATGTTATTACAACGTAATCTAGCCACAAGGCTTAGAAAAATATTTTATCTGAAGTGCATTTTTTTCCCCTTTGTTTTATAGAATTTGTTCTGAGCTTTTCCAAAACCCTTTTTGTTTTCAGTTGCATGGTATTAAGTGTCACAGTGTTCAGGAGGTTTAAAAAGTAACCTAACTAAATTTCTTGTCTTTTTCATTTCCTTGTTTTTCAATCCTAGCCAGTTCCATCTCCTCTTTCCTTTGCCCTTGACTAAGCAAGCACAATTTAATCAGATTTATTGAGAGATAGGAAAGCAGAAATTGAGAAACAGATAAGAGAAGCAATTCAGCATGGTTACAAGTTACTAGTGCATCTCACAGCCTATGTGAGCACATTTTGGGGGCCCTGTTTACCCTCATGCAGTCCTGTGGGTCTTTTTAAATTGTTGAGACAGGTAATGTTTTGGCTAGACCAATTAAATTGTTTTGTTTTGTTTTGCTCTTTTTTACTTCCGAGAGCTTTCTGAAGGCAAGCTGTTTTTTTTGGTTCTTAATAGCCTACAAAACCTCCATTTTGGTTAGTTGTAATGACTTTAACTTGTGTGTTTCTGAATAGAATTTACATTCCCAACAAAAATGTATTAGAGCCTGTGTCCTCTAAATTTGAAAATTCTATAGTAATGGTTAACATTTCTGATAATTTTAAAATGTAATATATGTGGTTTTATTATTTTTAACACTGGACAACTTTTATTCATGGTGGTTGCTGGCAAAAAATTACCTGTCTGGGTAGATGAGAGTTTATCCCCATGTGAAATCCTCTCTTGGTAAGATGAATAGTTGATTGTGTTGCTGACTTTTTAAAACTCCAGACCTTGGTGCATACCAGGTCAGGAGCAAGGCTCATTTACGATATCCCAAAATAACGTTTTAACATTAAACTTCAGCTTTTTATTATACCAGGTTACTCTAGAACTCATTATTGAAAAACAAACAAAAGCCCAGACAAAACCCAACCCAAGTTTCAGCTGAGTTGACAATACTACTGCGTTCTCCCCTGCTGAAGTTTATTAACTAGGTAGATTTTTACTACTACCCTGAACTACACAAGTGTTGCCTCATTTTGTGTTTTAAATGGGGCATATGTAAAAGTTCCAGATCTGTGTTTCATTGTTTTATTTTTTTTTTTAATGAGAATTTCTTCTTTTCAAAAAGCTAAGTAATTTTTTCTTAGCTCTTCCACAGGGGAAAAAAAATGAAACTGTAACTTGAATGCACCTTGAAGGCGTAGAAACCTGACCTGCAAATAAAATCAACCTGAAGCTTTTTAGGAAATCTGACAGAGTGGAATCCATACTCCGTTGAAATCAAATCTGCCATCTACTTTTCTGAGAATACGTCTTCATCTCAGATATTTAAGGTGAATTTATGACACCTGAAGGTCATGCATTTCTGTGTGCTTTTAGAATGCTTGGAGCTGATACGTCCACAGTTTCTTTAAAAGTTTCCTTCGTATACTCTACTGCCTGAAAAAAGAATTTGCCCTTCATAATGGAATGTAAAAAAAACATGATACCTGCAAATGCTGACCCTTAAATTCTCCACACTGGGCTCATTTTATATTGCTTTTGGGTAGCTGTTACAAACAGTGGTGGAATACCTTCTCTTTCACAGACACAGAGACGGGAGAATTCTTTTGACTGGGAAAAGGTCTGTTGGCTGAATAATCTGGCTACTTTGCTGAGCTCCTCAGCCTTTTATTTTAATTTCTTAAGACAGCCTTGCAATTGTCATTTGTGATTTTGACTGCTGTGTTTTGACATTTGGGGCAGTAGTGATTCTGTGGCTTTTGAACAGCTAGTGTCAAAACGGATGTACAGGAGGCGTTAACAGAGATTTGAAACCTTGGCATTACACAGCACAGCAAGCAGAACTGATTTCAGATTTACACTGTATCATTCATCTCAGCTGCTGCATCCCTCTTCATCAAAAGGCGTGTAAGCAGTAAACTTCAAGGAAGATGTGGTTTTGTTACATGTGTCCCGGTGCATTTTTCTTCCTTCACCTTTACACCCATTCCACCCACATATCTTCCAGTTGCTTCAGATTATCATGATTTCAAAAATCCATTTTATTTCTCTGAATTGACTAGGGAACGTGCAAAAGTGTGACAGCTGTAATTGGGAGTTTACAGAGTTTCTTGTGTATTGCAGTCAACAAGGGAACAAAACAATTTCATTTTCAACTTGCATGATAAAACACACAATCCTGTGGTAGTATCTCCAGGCAATTCACAGCATACACCTAGTAACACAGTCTCATTTGTTAGAAATATGTGAGCTGTGTCTGTTGCTACATAGAAATACCAGTAATTTCATATATATCACTATATAAATAAAAAATATCCAGGAAATCACTGCAGTAATAAAATAACTTCTATGTAGCTCTCATTCTAGAAAGAAGTTTGTCAGAGAAGTTAAAAACATTTTCACAGCCTTGCTGATACACAACCCCAGAGGTCCGGCCCACTGAAGGGACATTTTTATATGTAGTATTAATACAGGCCTAAGAAATGAGGTTTTGTTTCCCACCCACTGAAAACAAGAACTGTCTCCTTCCATCCTGGTACTGACAAAAGAAGGAAGATTGATCCCCACGCCTTGGGAATCACACAGATACTGTCATCCTGGCGAGCACTAGGCTTGTCCTTTGTGGCAGGGAATGTGCTGTGATTGCTCCTTTGACTGGCCTAAGAAGCTGCAGTGAAGTCTGTGGCCTTAGAGGTGTGAAAGGGAGGCCTTGTAGCATTGTGTGTCTTTAGAGTCGGTTATCCATTTTGTAACTCAATAATGGTTTGGTCCTCGGTTCCCCCATGTACTTCCCTCACAATGGTTTCTCCCTATTTCCTCCCTTTTGGAGTTGCCCCCCATTCCTGTCATGGTAACCACCCCCCCTTATCTCGAGAATTCTCTGTGTCAATCATCCCTTATTCGATGTATGATTTGCCCCTGGGGCTTTTCCCCTCCCCTGTGTGATCCTCAGTGGCTTAGCTGTAACCCACGCTCCTCCCTGGGTCCTGGGTATTGGTTAGCTTTGTGTTTCCTCCTATCACACCCACTCCCTTTATCACCCCGCCCCCCCCCCAAGACCCCCTCTTTGTCACCCATCCCTAGCGCTGCCAAGGGAGAATAAAAGATCCATGGTACCTATACGGCTGTCCCTCCTCCTTCCTTTGCTTCGGTACCTCGTAGCCGAGATCCTGCCCGCACCACCCAGGCCGCAGACGGTAACCACTGCCCAGGGCTCCGGAGGGAATCCGGCAGTGGCGCTTCGTGTGGCCACCTTCGGCCGGGCCGGGGGCACTCAGCCGGGCTCCCGTACAGCCCCCGCGGCCACAGGAGAGAGGCTACACGGCCTTACACACCCCTTTTGTGCTCCACATTTTTCTGTAACAAGCCATCTGCAGGGGAATACTTACAATATGCTGCATTTTTACAAAATGCACAAAAGGCAGGAATTTACTCACAGTACTTTTGCTATCAGTGATGCTTTCAGAAGAACAGTGGATGATTTTGTACTAGAAGCCAGCTATTTGTATGTGTTGACAACTGTTTGTAAGCTGGAGCAGGGAGAGAGAGCAGCAATTAGTTTCTGCCCTGCCTTGTCTGTAGTGCGGAGCTACTGCGGTCCTCACAGCCATTCCTGGCTGGATGTTCAGTGACAAATTTGCAGTCATGTGGAGGAAATAGACCTGAAGTCCACCTGTTCCTTCCCTGAATGTTACAAGCTGAGGTGTCAGGAGTATATTATGGATCTCAGTTTTCTACTCTTTGGGGCTGTTTATTAAGCAGCACACACTGCAGAAAGATTCTTTGGTTGCCAAATGCCTGGGTTTTTCAGCAACACACATGGAAACAGTGGCCTTGATGTGGACAGGTAATGTTTAAGCTAGGGGTTTGGATGGGACTTTGCAGTCTTGGTACAGGAAGGGAGAAGAAATTTGGTGTTGAAAGCATGAGAAAGAATAGGAAGGAGGAAGAGAAATAGCAAGAAAAGCAAGATAAATAACTGCAATAAGAAAGTTTCAGTTCTTGGTGATGTTGATTAATATGAAGTGTGTGGTAACTGCCACCACTGTTCTAGATCAGCAACCATTTAATTTTCACTGCCTGATGAAAGACAGGAAGGTCTTTGGAGGCATCGAAGTACAGTGATGTAAATATGCTTTTTTTTTCTTTTCTCCCTTTAGGGGAAAGAGACCACGGGGTCACAGGATGTTTAGGTGCAGCATTTTGCAGTTTCCTTTTCATACACAAGTCCTTAGTCCCCTTTAAGTTGCTATTAGATGAGAGGGCACTGCCCTGAGTTATGTGGGTATAATTCTTATATTCATGAGGGGATGTTGCATGTGATCATTGGAAGTGGGCAGGGGTGAAAAATAGAGTAGGAATTCAGGACAAAGAGAAAAGTACAAGAAAATAAAGAGTAGCCCAAGGGTAAATATTTTGTATATTCATAAAATGAAAAAAGCATTCATGACCTTCACAGAAGATGGTCGGTCAGATGGTGCCTAAATTATTAAAGAATTGCAAACACACTGGCATAGTAATGCCATGGAAGAAAGTTCCCATGATTGCAATTTGAGAAGAATTTAAATAGGGAAGTACCCTGAGAACTACCAAAGGAAAATAAGATGGTATGTTTAGCAGTTGCTATGTAGTGCTGGCTGTAGTTCAGTAGCTAATTTTTGTTGTCTGGTACTCCAAAAGCAGAATAGGAGAAGCAAGTACCCATACCTTGACTATTTTAACAGTTCTAGAGGAAATGCCATGAAGCTGAATCAGAGGAGGTTTAGGTTAGACATCTGGAAAAAAATTTTTCACCCAAAGCGCTGGAAGAGGCTCCCTAGAGAAGAGGTCACAGCAGCAAGCCTGACAGAGTTCAAGAAGAAACTGCTCAGTACTCTCAGGCTCATGGTGTGACTTTTGGGGTGCTCTGTGCACCATCAGGAGTTTGAATTAATGGTCCTTCCAACTTATCATGTTCTATGATTCTATGACTGAGGATTCTATGATTCTATGACCTGATAATGCTGTGGACTGGGGATAGTGTTGCTCAGGCTTGCCTTTTCTCACCCTGGTGTTTAGCACAGAGAGGAAATGAAATACTCTTTGTACTCTAACCTTTCTGTTAAATTGTTGGGGCCCATTAGAGGCCTGAAACCAGGATGATGGGGTGGAGATTGGCAGTGAACAACATACAGAAAATAAAGGTGACCTGTACCAGATGAGTCTCTGTCTACAGAGTTCCCAGATTCAACTATATCTCTAGAAATTGGGGGGCAAAAACCAAAATTATTTATTTAAATAGAAGCAGGATCTGAACTCTATGCACTTTTAGTGCCTTATACATGGTTTCAATAATGTTTTTTAATTATTTCTGTCTGGCTAATAACAGCAGCTTTAACAACAACACTTCTAAATTCCAACATACCTTTTCTGTACATTAAAAAATATCCAGAGATTATTTAATGCTAAGTATAAATAGAAGTCTTACTTTTCATCTATTTAATCAGAGTTTGACATGTAATGGTATTGCCTTTGAAAATGTAATTGCTCCACAAATAGTGAGTAGTAATTGTAAAAGCACTCTCAGATTCTAGTTGTTCCCATTCTCAAATTTTATGGCCTGAGAAGGCAAGTGGTCTGTAGGTTGGTGAAGAAGCTGAATACCTTTGAAGTTTAGCCAGGTATCTTCTGCATATTACTTTTTTTCTCCAGGACAGCTCCCATTCCCTAATTCCCACTTCTCTTTCCAAGATGTGTTTTTTGTTGCCATTTGCTCCTTTGTTTCACAATGTTACTTATTGCAGAGTGAGCCCACTCTTAAACACGGACTCAGAAAAGGAAATGAGCGGAAGCTGCCATGTGTAGCTGCCTTCACTGTCTTTCTCAAGCACCTAAGGTTTTTCATTCTTCACTTTGCACTCCCGGTTGCTGATTTTAAAAGAAAGGAGATACAGTTCTCTCTAAAATAGGAGATTTTTCTGAAAGGAAAAAAAAAATTAAAACTCGTAACACTCCAAATTCTGGTGCCCAAACTGAATGGGAGATATGGTAGTATTATTTTTCGTGATGAATTTCAGAAATCTCAGAACCTTTTCAAGTATCTTCTTCACAAGGAATTTTGACCATTTTTGCCCTCTAGTAAAGGCTTGGCTTTACTACAAGCATAAAAAAGGCTTGGCTACTTCCAGCTGGACTCTGTGCCTGACTGGGGAATAGCTTCAAGCAGGTCCTTGCTTGATAGAGAAATGAGACTGACGCAATTGCCTTGAAGCTGAGCTTGATGATTTTGCACTAAAGAACGAAAGGAGTGCTCAAAAAGCTGAATTCAAGTGTTCCAAAGGAAGCAGTCACCAGTAGCATCACCTGGCATTGTGCCCAGTGCTGGCTGATGCCACAGCAAGGGTGCACTGGGAATGTTTCTGGGCTGAGCCGTGGCACCGCCACCTGAGGTCGGACCATACCTGCAGGATGCTCCAAGAAGTGCCAGCCAGGAATGAAAACTGTAAAGCACCTAGGCATATTGTCAAAAGATTTCTACTGCCTTATAATCTTCCATCCTTCTATCCTTTGGATAGCAGTGGTTTGAAGGTGTGTCATGCCTTAAAGCATGGTAAAGGAAACAGTGGAGGAGGCAGTAGTTGCCATAGGGGGGTCAACTTTACCCTTATCCAGAGGGAAGAAATGGATCTGTGATGAATAAGACAGCTTCAACTAGATATCTGAAAGAGTATTGTTTATATTCAGCCGATCGTCTGCCAGTATAATACAATATCCCTGCAAAGGTTAATCAATTTGAATCTTAATATCATTCTTATTTTCCAACCATTATCTTCCAAATATATGGTGTGCACTTGTCATCTTCCAGAATTAACAACATGACAAGTTTGAACTTTTAAAAGCAAGACACTTTTTGGTTATTGGAGAGCAGAAAAAGGTCACAATGCTTTGTACAAAACAGAACCATGTGGACTTCCAGGCCCATAATTTGCCTACTCTTCTCAAAAATATATAAAGCATGGAGAAAAGAAGGGCCAGTTTAGAGGTAAGAAGAGGGGCAGCTCTGCTTATGTGTACAGTGTAAGAAGAATTATTATACAGAATAAAAAGAATTATCCATGTAGGTTGGCTCTTGCAGCCTTGTTCTGGTTAGCACAATATAATAATTTTGTTTCCTAAGAATGAAACACACCATGCCCAATTCACCATTCTGCCTGATTCTCTCTAGAGGTTATTTTTTGGTGGAGAATAATAGTCACAGAGAAATGAGAAAATGTATTGGCATCAGTGTTCCCTTGATCAGTGTAAGGAAAAGGAAAGCTCAAGTATTTGCTTTCTGCTGTGGCTGCTATTGTCCTTGGGGACTGCTGAAACTTTAAATCAGAGTCCTAATTGGCACTCGGATAGCCATGAAATACCAGAAGCTTCAAAAGGAGCTTAAGAGAGTAGTTGCTGCCTTTTCCCTGCTCCATCCTTTGCTATCCACAGCACACACATAACAAGGATTTGGGAGGTAGAGTTATTGGCATTAAATCTTGCTGTGTGACTAGCTCAGACTTTGTAAGACTAGGCACCCCTGAGCAAGGAGCTGACATTGAAGTCATAAACCTGCAGCAAATTACACTGTGCAAGTGATTGGAAGTGTGACATGATTTGCCCCGAGTCATCCACTGTGTTTTTGCTGCTCTTCAGGTAAGCCTGCATTGCTTTTAAGAGTTGTATTGTCATATTACAGCTTGTTAAAATCAAGATTGCTTGCAAAAGTCAACATATTCATGTGCCCATAGCCTAAGTAGTCAGGAAGGGTGGGATAGGAACTAAAGGGACGAATGAATGAATGAATGAATGAATGAATGCATGCATGCCACTTGTAGAAGACTGGAGGCAGGTCCACTCCAGGCTTGGCTGGCACAGTTGTATGCCCCTGGTTTAGTCTTTGCCATTTCAAAGCAACTTGGTTGACTAATGGCTCCCTCCACTGCTCCCTCACCTCTGATACATAATTTGAATTTATTAACCTTTGCACCAAAACCTGCTTTTATCAGAAAGCCCAATTCAGAATTGTAGCAATCAGGGTAGTTAGTACTCAGGAAGTAGTGATCACAAAGCGTTAAGAGAGTCTTGCTCATCTGCATAGTGCTTTTCCCAGTGCTTTTGAATCCACTCGCACCGAGCAAGCATGATGAGGTAGGAACAAAAACAATTGGAGCTGTTAGGCTGTTCTAGTCTAGCTGGATGATAGTGGCTATGGTCATTGGAAACCAGTTTTCTTTTACATCAAATATCTTCTTGATATTTACATCAAATATCTTAAATCGTCCTAGTTTAATTTCTCCAGTTTAAGACTGTTATTCATCTGTTGAAAGCTGTTCTTGGTGACAATGTGTACACCACGCTGGAGAGATAGCACAGCTGGAGAAAATGTTCTCTCGCCTTTCTGCTGGCAACATGGAGGAAAGTGGGGAACCCACCCTAAATCTAATGACAAGGCAATGAAAGTGCTTCTAAACTCACTTGAAACAGATGAACCTTTACTTTCAATGGAAAACAAGTTGTCCTCATGCAATGACAGTGTGGGTCTGGTCAACAAAGAGTGTCATTGAAGGCCTGGATATATTGAGCAATCTTTGCTGGGTTTTGAAGAATCCTGAGAGACTTAAAACCCAAAGATAACCCGGAGAACTAAGACCCAAAGATACCCCCATAGCTGGTGCCCTCAGACACTCAGGGTACTGTATATAAGTTAGGTATGCTGAGAGGACATCAGAGAAACATTTCTCATTTTGTTCTTTTTCAGCTGATGCAATGTAAGTCAGGCAGGAATACTGAGAGGTGCCAGAGCCCCCCGTTGGTATCAGATGAGGTTTGCTTCAGTGCTTTGCAAAGAGAAGTGGGTGCACCAAGTCCTGAACCACCTTTGCTCTGAACCTCCTATCCCAGTAGTCCCAAGACGGGCTTCCTAAAAGACAGCAGACCCAGAATTTTAAGAGGAACTAATTAAATTTGGTAAGAGACACCATACAATTTATAAGGGAAGAGTCAATGCCATTTGTACAACTTTAAGTCTGGGTTGAAACTCCGTTGTCTGGAGTAGGTTGTGTGTGGTTCTAAGCTTTTTTTTATGATTGTATAAGAAGCAATGGCTATTTATTGATCCTGATTGCTCAAGAGTTAGGTCACAGAAATCACATTATACAAGGAGTATGGGATTCTGGTTACTGAAGAGCAGAGTGCAGCTCTATAAGATCGTTCCCCTTCCTGCATGGGAGTGAACATTTAGGCAGTCACTGAGCCTGTGTGCCAGAAAGCCATCACTCCACAGGGCTGGGACTGGCGCTGAGAGATCCCTGTGGCTAGGCTCATGTCACCACCATCTCCATCGGCAAGCTCTCTCTCAGAACTCTTCCCTTACCCCCTTCTGCTACAAAAGTCTCTCTATGTGTGCAAGTATACAGAAATAATATCATCAAGCATAAAGATAAATAAATAAATATAGGAATAGTGAAAAATAATGGTGGGAACTACTTACTAATGCTCATTTAGTTAGTTCTTTGTGAATTTTCAGGTGTCCATATTATTCTAGTATTAGATTGTTCTCTGATAAAGAACGTAAAGTAGGTTATGGCTTTGGTTATTTTGTTGGGTTTTTTTTTAAATTATACTTGACTAATTTTGTGTGCAGTATTTTCAGCCTCCATCAAATTAAATAAGTTGCTCCTTTGCTTTCCAGCTGTGGAACTGCAGCCTATAGTCAGAATTAGGCTCAGTTTTTCCAGGTAATACCAGTTTTACTAGATAATTACAGTGGCACCTGGAAAACCTCACCAGCCATCCAGAGTTTGCTTATGTGTGACAGCCTGGAATTTAGCTAGAACTCAGATAGCAAGGCAGTGTAATGTGGAGAAAACAGTCTATCCATCCATCCATCCATCCATCCATCCATCCATCCATCCATCCCTCCCTCCCTCCCTCGCTCCCTCCCTCCGTCCATTGCTCCCTCCATCTGTGTGTCTGTCTCTTTCAATTTTGTAAATTTGAAAATAAGTTTTTTTAGTTGGTGTAAATGGAATGTTCCCATTTCATACATTTTCCTGAAAGGGCGATGCTTTTGGAGTCCAGGTTCTCTGTTGGAGGAACCTGATAGGTTTAATCAGTGTTATGTCTAGGAAGGAGTATAATTTAAAAAATATAATTAATTTATTCATGTATTTTCCATTAATTTATTTATTTATTTATTACACATATTCATACATAATACAGGAGTAACTTCTTTTTGCTTCCAATTTTTTTACTGGAAACTAAGAAACCATACTGCACAGCTGCAATGAGGAGTGACTCAATTATTTAGTACCTTGATAACACCACGAAAAATGGATACCTTCTTTCCTAATGGTACTGTACATTTGAAAGAAGTAATAATATGAAAAATATTGATTTTTATCAAATGAAAGTAGTAGCCATTGATAGCATTGCAATCACAAAATAGCTGTATTACATTATTTAAAAAAATAAAATTTATACTCATGGATATCTTCATTTACTGGAAACTTAGTTAAACACTTAGTGTTTGATGGCACGGGCTGCTTGCTGCTTTGTTAGAAGGTATATTTTGCAGGCGCTTCAACTTTTGATATTGCTCTAATTTTAAACCCCCAAATGTTGTTGGCAGGGTTCTTTACCTTGAATCAAGGCTATTATTGCAAAAAATTCACAATTCTGCCAATGAGAATGAGATAGTAATTTCTCCTGGCAGACTAATTTAGACAACTTTTCAGGTATGCTTTTTAAACTGAGACTTGCATGAGAAATGTGAAAAATGTTATCACTTACCGGAAATGCAAATGTGGCATTTGCTCAGCCTAATATAAATGCCTCTGCACCAGGCAACATCACCAGAAGTGCCAATTAGGATGCAGTCCTGGTTCCAAAAATTCACCCTTTCTTTTCAGCTAATATGACATTTATGTGTCTCGTCTTTTTTTTCTTTCACAGCGTGGCTGTGTTTCAACCTACTTGCACAGAAATGCCAGTCGTGCTTGAATTTTATTTTAACTAAAAACCTGTTATTGTGCCAGGCATCAATAGAGAATGGTTATGCATGTAATGTGTTTTATTATGGCTAGAATTTAAAGACCAGTGCCATATAGGTCAATCAGTGTTACGAATGACAGCAGTTGTTATCTGCTAGTGAGGACAGCACTATAATAATAATGTTTATTGCACATCATTTTTCAATGATTTTATGCTATCATTTAGGAGATGAATGAAATGGCTCTCTAGCTGACATGAATGTAAATAAATTAAGCATTAAGAACCAGAGAGTTCTAATCATCTTTCTTTAAGATTGCACTAAATGGTTGCAATCAGTGAAATAGATGAGAGATTGCATTAAATTGCTCTTCCAGATACTATATCATGCAGCTCAAACAAGGTTCACAGGCATTACAAAACAGCTCAGGTTGAAGGAGCAGCTGGAATGCCTCATAGGCATGCATTAGCTGAGAGTAATGCATTGGACGTGTACCTCTGCTTACAGTCTTTTATATTAACATACATGGAGTGACAAAGAGAAACCCAAACAAACAGACAAGGGAAAACCTGTGCTGTTTTGTTCCAAGGATTTTCTCTCATTATAGATTTATATTAATATATGCTGTGGTTTAGAGGATTATGCAGGAGCATCGACTGCAGTATTTTCTCAGCTCTTTCATTCAGGCTCTGCTCTTTTTTTCAGGATGTTATTGGAAATTCACGGGGCAAAAAGATGACAGGTTGGAGAATGAAGGGAGGTTTGTTACTGTTATGAGGAGAGAATACAGGCACTGTCATATGGGTAGCAGATAGGCAATATCTGAGAAGCTGTCAACAGGACACATTAAGGCTGGGTTTTCAGGAGCTGACCTCTTATTCTGCTAGTACAAATCCACAAATTAAATTGTGTGAGCACTTAGGTCACAGAGAGGTAGAGACGTCTGTATTCATCTGACCTAAGGCAGAAGCACCAAAATGAACCTGAAACAGGAAGGGTCTTGGGGTCAGCAAAGACAGATTGGAAATTTGTCTCTTTATGTCTTTAAATAGCAGCACAGGGAGCACAATTAAAATTGTGACTGTTCAGGTCCTCTGCTGCCAACAGTAGGGGCAGCATCCCTTTTCATTTAAGGGTAATATGGTCCAAAGTTACCTCATTACTGATAGCACTACCATTGTGGCTGTGTGGCACTGCCTTGGCACAGCCACAGGGATGCTCCAAGCACCCCTCCAGCAGCTGCTCTGGAGCCAGATAAAGACCAAGACCTCAGCACAAGGCTGAGCAAGGAGGAAAGGGAGATTCTAACATTTTGCCTGTGCTTTTCATGTATAAGGTGATATTTTCAGCACTACAGCCTGAGAATGCTTCTAACTCAAGTCTCTAAATTAGGAAGTTCTAAGACCCCACAATTCTCACTGAAGTTAATGAGAAGGTATTAGAAAACTGCACTCTAAGCTACTACATTTCTGGTACCCAAGGGTTAGAGAGGCTTATGTTATCTTTCCAATTATGTCACCTAATACACTTGGGTGGCCTGCTGTCCTTTGGTTTATTTATGACTTAAATATTTTAATTTACAGATAAAAATTATGGCTTAGTCCTAAGTATGAGCTTGCCACATAACCATGAACACTCAGCTTATATAGACAAGAGTTTGCTGTCTGCTGAAGGGAGGCGGAACAGATAATCCTATCACTTTTTCACTCTTTGTCTCCAGAATTTAACTGCACAATTTAGAACCTTCCTCACAGCAGGAAGGGAGCACTGTTCAACTGAAATTTTGCCCCTATTTATGAAGTATTGTCTCATATGTCACTGAATTTCAGAGTTATATTGGTTTAATTCTCAGTCAAGTAAGTTATATCAGAACTAGAACAACAGCATGATGTATAAAGGAATTCCAAAAGGATTCTGACTCAATTGTTAGTAAATATTTGAGCTGTTGTTCAGAGCAGGAGGATGCAACATTGGCTTGATGGATATGGTGACCGAGACTGTGATTCAGATTCAGTGGTTGTTCTTAACAGAGACTCTGAAAGAACTCCCAGTGCAGCTAAGAGTAGCCTATTTTTCTGCATTTCCATATCACTTGCTCTGGAAGCCTTTTGGTTTTTCATTGCAGCTTGTCACTGTTTGAGTGGGTTTCTAAATCCCACCCAGGTCAGTTCTGATGCTAGATATCCATGTTCCCGCAGTTAGCAATCTGTAGATGATGTCTGCAGTCTGAAAAGAGAGAGCTTTTCAGCCAAATCCTGCTCCAAGGGAGAAGTGCACTGAAAATGATGGAAAGCACCCCGACAAGATAATAAAACCCTTTTTTTTTTTTTTTTACCTATGCAGCACATAAGAAGAGAGCAGGAGAAATCAAGGATATTACTGGTGTCTTGTGTTCCTGTAGCAGAACTGATTTTGATAAGAGAAACTGTGGTTAGACTGCAAGAGAAGAAGGACAGATATCATCTGAAATTATACATGGGTTTTGCTGGCTGGTATTTTAAGCGCTTTCTTGTTTATATCCAGGTACCTGACGCTCTGCCTAGTCAACTAAGGCATGTATGTGTAGTAAAAAGGGTTTTACAACTTCTCTCCCATTTGCAAAGCACATAGAGAGCAGTGAAATGAGATGTGGTGATTAAAACCTGTTTCTACAGTGCTAAAGAACTTGAACTATATGCTCTGTTTTGATGGGGGTGGGGCACTTGGTGTGCAAATGGAAGAAGATCCATGTCTGGCTGGATAGACAAGCAATGCATCTGCATAATGCCTTAAAATGGTGATGGGGGCAAGGCAGTGACAATATGGTGCAAAACCTTTGCTGAGCAAACAGAATAATGCCCTCAAAGGGAACACCCTCCCGTCCAGCAGCACTGGTTGCATGTGACAGGTCTGTGAGTTGAAACAAAAGACCCCCCAACTTTATCTTTCTCTTTACCTTCTGGGTTTATTTTGCAACCAATTAACCCCCAGGCTGGTTTGCTGTGTTGTGCAGAAGCAGCTGTGCTGATAATGCTGAAATGTGCATGTGTGATTAGGTTGGTAGGTGGCCAGGGGAGACGTGACTCTGCTCCAGGTTGTTGGCACAGTCATCCTCCCGTGTGCACTCCCAGCTGGCCTGAGGTCCACAAAAGCAAAACAACGTCAGCTTTTGTGCGTGTATATTGCTTATGGCTTTTTAGGCTTCCACTTGGCTGCTGTATTTTAATTGCTGTAACTATGTTTGAGAGGCATATAAGCTTTTTTCTCCCAGGGTGTTACTCTGAGCACAGATACTATTAGATAACACTACAATACCTTCTACCAGTACAGTTTATTACTCTGTGGGAAATAAAAGCAAATAACTTGTGCTGATACAAGCATTTTCTGTGGGTGCATCTGTGTTCATGTCCAGTTTTGACCCTGGAGTATTAAAGACTGTGAATGTGTCAGGGCATTATCCTTTTATCTAGAAGTGACTGTCAGGCTGCCTAACACTGCTGGAACAACTCATTAACTATATATGGGGGAAAAGGCCTGTCCCCTGCACTGGCACAGGATGTGGGTGAGATCTGCTGGGGATGCTGTTTTCAGGGTGAGCAAAGTTCTGAGACAAAGGTCAGCTGCGACTGGTAAGGAAGGTGGCATTGTTATTAGATGCCATGCTGCAAGGATGACCAGTGCAAGTATGTTAGAAGTGCAGCTGTTTTAAATACCACCGAGATGAACATCATGGGGGGTGCTGTTGTATCAAAGACTGTTGCCATTCCCCAAAACTTATCAGAGAACCCCAGGAACCCTTATTTTTCAAAGCTTCTGTAACCTTCTACAGAGCAGCTGCACTATAGCTGGTGTCTGCATCACCTCTGGTTCGCAGTTCACAGCCTGGAAACACTGCAGGCTTGGTACTGTGCTTAATGATCTGAAAGTCAGCATGCCCAGGACTGTCCTAAGATGTCTTTAAGATCCAGAAACACTCACATTTCTTTTCACAAAAGCAAAATGAGAGATCTTGGAGGCTGCGTGATTAGCCTGGAAAGCATTCATGTCTGACACTGTTTTCAGAGCAGAAATCAAAGGTAAAATCAGTAAAGGGTATTGTGAAAGGAAAAACAGCAGGGGTTGGGCTTCTGGAGGATACCAAAGCCACGTTCATGCTAGCTCGGCTAAGTTATTGTAAGTGCTCCAAGGTCACTATCATGATGCTATTGAAATCTACTGGATAACACTGTCACATTTTTTAGAAAAATTAAAATATGGAGTGAATCAAGTTTAATCCAGTGACTTTGAGACAAATGATAGTAAAAATAAAATACAGAATTCTGATTCATTTGGCTCTTTCTTCTAAAATTTGTCTTTAAAAAATGATAAGAAAACGAAGTACTTTCCACTGTTTTTTAGAGTAAAGGTCCGTGCAATTAATTACTTTGCTGACTAATGGTGCCTTTTCCATGGGTTTTTATTTTCTTGAGACAGAGTTGTTTTTGTAGCAAATATTTTTAATGTAAGGAATTTGAAGTGTACTGGTAAACCACGGTCTTTGCTATTGTATTGCATCAACACTGGGAAATTATATTGGATGGGTGAAAGAAAACATATTTGAAGACAAGCAATAATGCCAGTAAAGGAACTAAAGCTTTAAGCTGTTAAGGACATTTCTCTTGACTGCCTGATAAAGAGTAAAAGGTGGAAATTGGAAGCTCCACAAGTCATCAGCTAGAATTATCTTTCTGGAGATCCAGGAGAAAATAGAAGTCTGTGGGTAAGACCATTTTTAAGGGAAGTGAACAGTAAAAGCTAACTCAATAGGCTATTTTTCTTGTTGGTATAAGTGTTTTCTTCTAGAAGAGTTTTATTTCATCCTTTCTTCTTCCTGATTTTTCTCCTGATTGAACAGGTATTGTTCAAGGGGCAAATGAGAATAAATTAGTCTTTTTCTTTGATGATGGTTATCTTCACTTGACGATCATTTGTGTGTAGCAGGAATATAGATGTCCTCAAATACTATACTCTTAAATCAATAAAAAGAATAAGGAAGAGTCTTAAAGCAGACAGTCAACATGGCTGGAGAATTGGTGGCAAGTATAACCCCTACCTCACTGTAATCATTGTGAAGTTTTTGATAATGTATTGTTTAATCAACGTGTTTCATCGCTCTGTCACGGTAGTCAAGGATTTCAGGGATGGAATTTTTCTAAGGGGAACCAATGGCTTCTGGTATTTTGTTTACACAGTGTGGAAGGGCTGTGATGTTGAACACTGGAGGTAATTTCAGTGACAACCTTGAGTTGAGCTGGGTTACAGAGAGCAGATGAATGGAGGCTGATGCAGGGTCCTCCTGGAGCGGAAGAGTTGACTCTCCTGCTCAGCTTTGGGACTTCCATATCAGTACCAAAAGTACAGACACAAAGATGGATATAAGCAAATTCTGAATGACTTGACCTTTCTGAAGATACTGTATATGTGACTTTTACCCTTTTCATTGTTACCATCCAGTAGCCTTCCCTTATAAAAGAGGGGGAAAAAAATCTAGGACAAAACAAATAAGCCCTGAATTAATTAATGTGAGTATGACAAGTTATAGGATGATCTCCTGGGAGCCAGGCAGAGATATCGCTGGGATTTTGAAGTGTCTTGCTTGCACATAAAGAATGACATTTCTGCACAGTCCTCATCATTGCAAATTATGAACTTTGTATCCAAGCTTAATGAGACTCTATGGCTTTTGTGATTGTTCATTGGTTAGTTTGGGTTTTTTTTCACAGAAAGAGCAGGTGGCAATAATAGAAGAGAGAAAGAAGCAACAAGGAAAATAAAGTCAGAACCAAGCTATTTGCAACAAGCAAAAGTACATTGACAGAGGTTTCCTCTGACAGAAATCCAGAGCTTAGGGTTTCTTGACATCCACAATTTCTTTCTGAGCATTTGGACTGAAAACAGGCATAGCGTGCGTAGCATGACAGACTCCAGACTAAAACTTTATCTAGTGCAGTAGGATGTCAGAACTCAACTAAATTCTTGTTAATTTTCCCAGTTTATTAACACTATTCAGAATTCTGTAAAAATGGAAACCCAGTGGAAACCCAGTTAGTAAAAACAGACAGCACTGAAAACATATATAAGGAAATATCCTATAAATTGTAGCATGGGACAGTGAAAGGTGATGTAGGTAAACTCCTGGGAAATGCAACATGCAGCAGTACAAGAGAGGCGCCCGTGAAGTTGGATAATCCAGTTTCCATATCGTACCCCACATATATGAGAATCAAGGGAAGAAAACAATTGCTTGTGGCAGTATGAAGGGGGGTAATGCTGTGGAATAGGAAGCTTGAAAATTCTGGCTGATTCTTTTAAATGCTGATTCTAGCAGCAGTACCAGATGAGGGGATGACCTTTTAATTAGAAGCATAGCATCACTGTTCTATGGGCCACTTAGTTACAAACAGACACTTTGCACTATAGAATTGAGTACAGAATCCTGTACAGTATTTCCCTTTATTTTTTCAGTGATTAATTCTGAGAGCTAGGATGATTTACACCTGAGGTTTTCTCTGATGCTGAATCAATTTTCTGTTGCTCATATTTTATTGGTATAGTTATTGGTTCTGAATAACCTCTGAAAGCTTACTGCCATATATGAAAATGTTCCTTCATTAGTGTCTGACAATCCACAAGGACATTTTCATGGAAACTTCTACATCTTGACCTCTAAATTTTCTAGTATTTGAACAACCATACTGTGAGAAAAAATCTCCTCTACTACGGGGGGGGGTGGGGTGGGGGGGGGTGGGAATTATTTATTTGTACAGTCAGCAGTGAGTGTACCCCTAAGCTATAATAAAACTGTTGAAACCAAGTGTTCAGTAACTTCCCATCTAGAAACATTTTCTAAACCTTTCTCCTTATAGTATTCTGTGGTTTGAATTATCATTTGTTAAATATATTATGACATACTATTTACCACAGACGATGGCTTTGAGACCTTTGTATGCCTATGTCCCCTAGGAATTTCATAAATGAATCACTGAAAACTAGACACATAATTCCATCCCTCTTGCTGCATTTTATGTCTTCTGAATGATATCTGCTTTGACTAGGATGAGACTAGGTTTATTAATGTTGCTTTGTCACCTGCTAAGGGATGTCATGTGCTGAAGCAGGATTTGGACTCTGCTTCTTCTTAACATGTGTGGCTTGTAGACCATAAAGCTGTTATCCCAGATGGGGGAGAGGAGGAAGGAAAAAAAAAAGCGGGGGGGGGGAGGAAAAGGTTCTTATTATTCAAGGCACTTGAACAGATTGAGGATTCTTGGTTCCACTGAAAACCTCAACTGAACTCCCCCCAAACAAGAAACGGAATGAAATGCTGCTTGACTATGGGGTTTTTTGCATTGTATTTTGACATTGATTTGAACTGAAATTTCATTTTAACCAAAAGTCAACATCTTTAATATTCAAATTTCTTTTAAAAGTTGGTGGTTTTACTTGAATGCTTGCAGAAAGTAAATCTGAGAGAATTGGTCTATTACTGAATGTGCATCTGATGCTGAGTTAGTGAGAGATTCAGATGGTCACCACTTCTCATTGAAGGCACTATATACTGACTCGTGCAGGCTTTTGAAAAGAAAGACAAAAAAATTGCCTCATTCTGAGCAGCTTGGTTCATATCTTACTGCTTCTCCTTCAGGCATCACTTATTTAATAATGCAGCCTTATCATACAACACATATAAGCATATATCTAATTGAACCTTAATTGTTGATTTGGTGTAATTCTGCATATGGATAGGCCCAAAGGATGTGGGTTTAAGTCCTTTTGCTGGAGTACATGTGAACTCAAAACAAGTAAGGCTTAGAACAAATGTCTGTGCTTACTGGCCTGCCACAATGGAACCAATCGCTGTCACACTGTCCTGTAAAGTGCATTCCCTGTTCTGATTCTGGGTGAATTCAATATGATGACATTTGTACAGTTTTTTTCATATTCATTTTGTGAGCAGAAGAAAGATTTTTAATCTAGGTTGCCTTTTTTGTCCTCAGATTTTTAATCTGAGTTGCCTATTTTGACCTCCATTAAATAACCAGATGGTAATAAACCTGTTTAGATGTTATAATTACTTTTGTAATAATAATTAGATAACATTCTTACCTTCCAGAATTATTTTTTAATCATGCATCATTCTCTTGGACCTCTTTGTCCATATATATATATAATCTCTACTGGTATTCATATATATGCACTTCATATACACTGAATTAGAAATTTTTAAGTTGTTCTAATTCTTGTTACATTTTTTTTAAATTATTTTTCACCTGCAAATTGAGGAAATTCTTCTTGTAAATCAGCTTGTTACTGTTCCAATGCAATCAGTATTGTCATTTTATATATTTCCGCAGAAAGCTTACCAATGTTCTTTGGGCTGCAATGTACTGAGACCAGCCATCCATTTATTAAATGCCCTCCTGGCATTTAGAAGCAATATCCATTCTGCAAGAGCAACAATGTGTGAAAACCTGTAGGAAGTAACATAAATAATGGTTTATCCAGTTGAAGCGTGGAGCCAGTGGTTTGTAAATGGCACAGGTGTAATTCACATGCTGCAATTTGGACGCTACTCTGTCATAAAACCATCTGACTTTTGCCATGCCTAAGACATATCACGTAGTGTATCACCTACTTCATACTCTGTAGTTGGTAGTTTATTTTTGGCAATGTCTGAGAAGCTAATTACTAGATCTAGTGGCTTCATGAAATTAAATAAATTCTGAAGCTGGAGTAGAATATATTTATTGCATCTTCCTCTGTCTTGGGCCTTCTTAAGCTGCCTCTCAAATAGTGAATATCCTATTTATTCTTAATTACAAATAGGTGATGTGTACTTGCATTAACCTTTGCTTATTCTGCCATTTGCGGAAGTAAATTAGTGGCACTGAGACTATAACCTTTTTTAAACAGTGTAGCCAACTGATCTGCTATAACCACACAGTAAAAAGCTGGAAAAGGTGTTTATGGAAACTTGATGAGATTTCAAACCGAACAGTAGAGAATTAAGGGGGTTTTTTTGTGCTGTGGAATAATTTGTCTTGTAATTTAGCTTTAATTCACATTTTCACAATTAATTAAACATCAACCTAATCATTATACACATAAAGCATTTAAATTGATGTATGAAGAATGATGGGGAATGAATAATGCTTTGAAGATCCATTTCAAATTAGTTGTTTGATTAATGAATATTCCACAAGGGCATTTGTGTGATGACCTCTGTTGATGACTTAAGGAAAGGCATGCCTGTTTAGATAATGAGAAGACAAAGTGAGTGAGAGTTATCTCTCCGAATAAGCAGCGTAGAATTATGAGGATTAATCTATACAAAGCATATTACTCTTTTGCATTGCTTGTAAGAGATAACATAGAACTGTAAATTCAGTAAATAAGTTTGGCATTTGAAGATGCTGCTTAGTGATAAAATGTGCTGACTGTACACATATCTTGTCTTTCTCTGGATATGGAGGACCAAAATGGAATTCTGTTCCTCTTCCAAACCCGTTATGATCCTTCACAGCACCTGACATTGATTTCTTGGGTGAAAAAGTGAAATGTTTCACACTGCAGCTCATTCACTTCTCATTGTGTCTATAATTAGCAAGATGAATTGTAAATGTTTTACTTGGTAACCTTACCTAACAGATTTGATTTCCAGCTCTTATATTTAAGCAGTGTACAAAATGTATGTACAAAAGTAATAGTGATCTTTTATCTTATCAGGGAATATTGGATAATCAAAAGAAAGATGGAAAACTTCCCATGCACTGGCTGATCTAGACAGAGACAGTGCAGTTTCAGATACCTTCTCTCACTTTTTTCCCATTCCTCTGAGTCCCTTTATTCCAATCTTTTTCTTCTCTTAGTTGCAGTGTCAGCGAAGCTGAAACAAAATTCTAGCATTTCCTCTTAATCCAGAAAGTCAAGGCCCAGCCAGATTTTCTTTTGCTTTCCTCGGAAACGGAGACAAGAGGAACACAGCATAGCATAGCACTCTGCTGGGTAAGACATTTCAAATTTGCTATCAAATGTAACTCTTTTTCCAGATCCTGTGTGATTTCAAGGATTTCTGCAAAATCTGGATACGCTTTGTCCTGGATACAGGAAGATCAAGAGTTCTCATTTCCCCAGCTCACATACCATTAAAAATAATTAGAAGGTAAATTAAAGCAGACTTGAAGTAAGGGTTAATGCAGTGAAAATGGTGAAATAAAATTTGAGTTAGAAAATGTCAGCACATAGCTTTCAATCACAGTGTTTACACAAGAGAAATCAGAATCATGCCCACTGTTATATGTTCCAATATGCTCCTTTGGAAAGGCAATTTTTAAAGCACACTACAAGGCCACAAATAGTGGGACTTAAAATATAGAATACCTTTGCATCCATCAATGGATAATCATGATTTGAAGTTTATATCTCTAAAAGTGATCTCTTTGAGATTTGTCATTATTTTTTGCTATACTTTTACATTTTTGCTGCTGACAAAATCAACTCTTTCTTGTGATTGCAATGAATAAGTGAGAATGACAGAAAAACATATTTATTAATAAGTTCTTTTTACATAACACTTTGAATCAATAGGTGCAGATGAACCTGAACTTGCACAGAGCATTAAACTGTGATCAGGGAAAACTTTAAAAATAAAAGTTGTCCCTGCCCACAGCCTGGGAGTTGGAAAACTAGATGATCTTTCAGGTCCCTTTCAACCCAGGCTATTCTGTGACTCTATGATGAAAATTTAGAAAGTTGCTGCATTGTGGAAGTTAGAAAAGCTACCTGCAGTGAGAAACTAGGAGGTAGATATGTTTGGCAAGGGCAATTTCTTTATTCGTACATAATGCCTAACAACTCCATCTAGTGTTGTGTATAGCCTCTCATGTGGTATTGATTACATTAAAAGTAATCACTATTTTTATAAAATATCTTTAAAACCTTCTTACAGTTATCTCATTTCTAATGATCCATGAAGCCTAAAGAAAAAATATGCTTGGGAAGAAACGAGGACTGTTCAGCTGGTGCAACCAGTGTCCTACAGGGACTCCACTGCTCAGGGATTTGTTTGCATTATGTACTTGTCTTTGCTTGTGGTGTAGTTGAAGTGAAAAGAAGACAATTGTTTATCTTATCTTGTGCACAAGATGTGCTGGAGCGTATGTGAGTGTGCATGCGCAGATTCAAAACTAGCACCAGAACAGAGGAACTACCATTTAACCAGAGATTCTTCTAAAATTGTAACACATACCCCCCAAACCACTAAATGTTTTATATACCCATGATAGAAGATCAATTGAAAGATCACTTGGAAGTTTACAGCTGACTGCCCTGTGCAAATTGTCCTCCCAGGACAGAGCTCCAGTGGGAGTGGTCAGAGAAACTCACGTCAGCTCAGCCAGCAGCCAGAGTAACAGCAGGCTGGCATTAATAGGCCTTCACTAAAGGGTGAAACTCTCTGCAGTTTCTTTACCACCTGTGTATCTAATTTTTTTTCCTATTCAAGCTTCTACTCATTAGTGTCCTAGAAAGAAATAGCCTTTCTGTGAAAATGAAATGTTGAAACTCAGCTTCTAAGTGTATACCGTTCCACCCTTACATTTTCTGTGTTGAAAACTGGTTGTTACATCTACAGCTGAACCCTTCAAATCCTGAGTTTATTGAAAGAAAAGGGAACAATTTGGAAACTGTGTTGGAAAGAAGAAAGTCCCAAGAGGAAAGTATTCAATGGTAAGGTATCCAGCCAAGCTGTTTGGAGGGGAGAAGTGCTGCCTTTATTCTTGAATGGCACAATTCAGAGAGCTTTTAGAGCAATGAAATCGCACCTTTGGCAATCATGGAGAATGATTTCTGCACAGAAGTCTTGCAATGTAAAAGTATGTGCAGAGGACCTTGAGTTTGTTTACCTGGTCCACCTTGAGGGATCTGGGCTGTTGTTTATGCATCACTGTCATGGTCTCCAAATTTATCCAGAGAAGCCATTAATTTCCAAAGAACCAGGTGGTTTAACACCTGCCTGGAGGGCCAGATATTTTCTCTTTCTGCACTTTGAAGGGCCAGATATAATCTACTTCTGTACTTTCCAGACCCTGTTACAAAGAGATTTTTATCTTACTGTGCAGGTGGATTCCTAAATTCTTACCCCAACTTTCCCTGCATTTTCAGGTTTAACCAAAGATAGTATATCAAAATGAAATTCAGTGAAGTGATGGCTTTATTTTGCCTTATCTCATTTAGAAAACAGTGTGAACCATGAGGTATGAGGTCTGCCAGGTATCTGTCTCAAAAGAGAATGAACTGCAGCTCCCGTGAATCACCGTGGCAGCTTGAGGAAAGATTAATGTTGAACCGTCCTGAGACAAGATATTTTAATTGTATTTAGGAAACTAAATTAGTCCTGCATGGATCAATCCAACCTAAGCCAATCTGTTTCATTTTCATTTTGCACATCAGAAATTGAAACACGACAGAAAAATTCAGTTCTCACAAATTTGCTTTCTATTAAAAGTCTTACCCCCAAATTCTCTATAAATTCTCAACTGACATGTAATATTTACTTTTTCCTGCTCATGGCTGAAAGCCAACTTCCTCCAAGGTTACTGTTTGCAAAATCCTTTTGCTGCACGGAAGGCATGCAAAGATCAAAGCTCTCCCTGAACTGCCTGGTTTAATCAGGGAAAGGTGCTTCTTCAGCTCATCAAAACATACACTCTAAAACCAGGCAAACATCTTAGAATAAACAATGTATAATGATTTCACTCAAAGGGGCAGGTTTGGGGTTGTAGCCATTCTGCCATGAACATGGACAGCTTTAGTCAGCTTGGACAGTGAGCTAATTGTCCTTGCTTCTGTCTGCAATAAAATGAGCCATTTTGCACAATCACAAGCCAGCAAATTCAGCAGCAGGAAGGGAGAGAGAGAGAGGGCATTGTGGAGTTGTTTCACAAGGACCAGTAGCTACTGCTTGCTGGTGAGAGCCATTCCAGACCTTATGCTTGTAATTGGCACTCTAAGATGCTTTTGCTTTTTATGTTTCCAAGTGAGCCATTCAGCTAACGTTAATTTCATTCAATGGCAATAAAGGTGAAATCTCTCTAAAAATAATTCTCTTCTTTTGCACTGGGATATGATCCCTAAGTAAACAGACTTTAATTAATGGCAGAGAGCATCCCTTCAGCCAGCAACCCTCCCTTGCTCTGTGCAGCTACGCTAAACCCATGGCGCTTTAAAAACGACTCCTTAGACGCAGCATCCGAGCCTTTCATCCTCGCGCCCAGCACCCCTCTCTGCAGCGAGATGCAATGGCTTTGAGTGATGTGATACAAAAATAGCATCTCAGCAGCTGGAGCGAGCCAGCCTGCTGGGCTGTCGGAAAGGAGAAAATGTTTCAGTTTGTGTTGTGGAGGTTCATACAGTGGTGGTATTTCCATGAGTTTTAAAAAGCCTTATCTTTTTTTGTGTCCATATTGAGAGGTGATAGTCTACAGCAAACATGGTATGCCTATCATTGTCAGCTTTGTCTAGGAGTTATTCTCACCAGAAGTCAGGGCATAAAAATGTTTTGATGACTCACGGGTTAGGTGAAAGGGTGTTGTACTTCTCATCAGCTGTCGATTGTCTTTGTCTTGCTTTGGTGCTGTGGGGCCGATGAGCCACCAAAAGGGTCATTTTAGGCCTCACAATTTCTTAGCAGCAACTTGCTCTTGCCCTTAGGTATCCCACTTCATCTTTACCTCCACAACACGTCTGAAAGTTAGGTAGTGGAGACATTGATGTTTCTGAGCATTTTCTCACTCCTTGTGGCTATTTCGAGTTGGCTCTATGTGCTGGTTATAAGTCTAAAGTGACGAGTGGCTGCCTGCTAGAGCACTGCTTAGTACATGCAACTTGCCAAGAGTACCTGGCAGGATCTTCCGTGCCCACACTGAAGGGACCAAGTCATGCAAGCTCCCTTCTGCCATGGAGGGCCCATGTAATGCAAGGGAAAGTGCTTTGGGAAGGGTGTTTCATTCATGGAGGCTTCAACACCTTCCTTCTTTTCCCTCTGCAAGGGCACCTCATTGACAACCTGCATGTGCTACCTGCTTCTGAGATTGATCTTTGCCCTGTGTCAGAAAGATGTTTAATGATCATTCAGGTTAATTTTCAAATGTCCTTGTGATATCTTTCAGAGAGGAAGATGAATGGTGGGTTTGCTATTTTTAACTGGGTTTTGTGAGAGATTTGTTTTGCTGGTGGATCAAGGCAGTGAAGAAATGTTTGCCAGCAGCTGTGACCTCACTGCTGCTGACCAGGCAGAAGGATGGCTGCTTCTGATGACTTGCCTGAGCACGTGCTAAAGCTTCTCCCTCTGCAAAAAGCAATAGAGGCGCTAGTGCTAAGTGGAGCTTTGCACATTGAGGAGTTGCTTGTTCAGAAACAAAAGGAAAGAGACAGAACTGCACTTAGAGAGAGGAGGATAAAAATCAAGTAGGTGACAGGCAGGGTGCTGTGGGCACGGTGTTCCAAACAACTCCCTGGTGGGCACATCAACACAAGCAGCAGCTGCCCTTGCTGCTGGCTCTTGCCCTGTGTTTTGTGCCTCTCTCCTCATCCCTAAGTCCCATGCTGGCACAGCTGTCTTATTCCGGGAAAGAAATTAAGCAGGCTGGAAAGTAAATATTCTTGATTATTTTCTTCCAGAGGATATTCTTCAGCTGAGTCAAGTTCCTCCAGCCTACCTGACCTCATGGGCACAAAGGCAGCAGAAGGGACACCCTGATTGACAGCCAGGAGCAAGCCATTGGAAAGGACAGATGGATGGGGCAGGAACTAGTTGGAGCAGACCTGCCTCTACATGCCCAAGCACTTTGATCCTTGTGGCATCATGGAACCACTCTGTCTTTTGATTAATATGCAAAAACCTGCAAGGCATGTATTGTGCCAATTAATTAACTGGTTTTCTGAAAGGGAGCCCCTATTGTTTTTTAAAGAGCTTTGGTCATATAGTCAAAGGAACATAGCTTTGGTTCTCCTGTGTCTTTTTCCAGCAAAGAATCAATATAGGTTTTTAAAGAAACTGGCAACTTGTTGCTTGTAAAATTGCTTTATTGTAGTTCTTGCCTTGCTTGACTATTATGAGGAAGGAAGATATGAATTCACCACACTCTGTTAACTGGGAAATTCTTTGGAGTTTCTGGTCTGACTGCTGCAGTGACTGAGGGAGTTCATCCCAGAGCTTCAGTATAGTTACTGGCCAGAGGTCTGGGGGCTGAGAGGAAAACCTGAAAACTCCTTATTCCTACTCCAGGCCAGCAATCATGGACCAACTAAAACAAAAGCTAAATATTAAATGAAAGCAAACCATAAAAATGGCTCTTTCTCACTTTATACAGAATGCTGCAGAGGAGCTTAAAGGGTTCCATCACAGATGGTATAATTACTGCATGGCAAAATCAACCAAAATTGTGGCTTTAATATCCGAGATATAATCAGGTTTTGGACTACTTGTTGCATATTTCATTTTACAGGCAGGAGTTATGGGTTTATGTACTGGAACTCTCTTTATAACAGCTTATCAAAAGTGCTTCACATGAACATATGTTTTCCCAGGGTTGTGTTTTCCAAGCATGCTGAACGATTTAGTAATACTGGCTAACGATGCAAAATGGTTTTCAATAGCAATTTTAGTGGCTAAATGAATCATACTTAGGTAAGGGAAATCTGAAACATTCCATTTTATGCAAAACTCCTAAATGACCTATCCAACATATCTCTGAGGAGAAGTTAACACAGGGTGGTTCATGGAACTGGAAATATACAGTGATATTTTCTCTTTTACAAATGGTTGGGATTTTAAAGTGAACTCTAAAATGAAATGCCAACTATTTTCTTTATGCTTGTTATCTTTGAAAAGATTCATGTACCTCTTTGGAGATGAACTCTTTTCTTCTGTTTTTGCATGTAATATGCTGAAATACTGGTTTATTGTCATTTGTTTTCTTTTACCTGTGACTTCTGCATCTCTTTCCCTTTTTTCTTTCTTATTAGATATTAGTAAACTGAGAAAAACAGAAAAATACAAATGCTGCGACTTCAAAAACAAATCATGTCATGCATATTTTACCCTATTTTATTCTGTGCACCTATGAAGTGAGGTATTTCCTCCAAAAAGGGGTTTTTCAAATCAGCTTAGAAACTATGAGATTTCTTACAGAGTTTTGGACATGCCAGAGTTGATTAACAAATGCATTCATATTTGTGCAGCTAAAATCAAATTACTGTAAAGCCTAGAGAAGAGAAAAATGCAATTAGCCAAGTTTCATGCCGTGATTTTTATCAGAAAAATTTTTGCAGTATTCATATGCTTTTTTTTTTCTTAGAGCCCCATCCAAAAGATGTGATCTACTTGCTTGTTTGAGAAAACAAGAAAAAAAAGGAAGGGAGAGCAAAACAATGGAAAATTTGTTTGATATAATGAAAGGCAACCTGTCCAGAAAAGTGACTGTTACTCTTGAGACACTAATCACTAAAGATGTTCATGGTATGTGAATTTCATTCAGCATTCCAGGATCAGGAGGTTGCATTTCTAGAAGCGGTGCCTGAAAAAGTACTTTATGAAGGAAGCACATGCTATTCACTACAGCACTGGGTAGAGTTTTATATTGCAAAACACTTCTTAACTTTTAAATAAATTTTTTCCCTGGTGACAAGTTAATAGATATCACACTAGGCTATTTGCTAGGAATTGATTTATGTTGGTAGTAGACAGAAACAGTAGCCTTCTTATTCTGAGAGAAAATTAGGAGTGGGATGTGGAGGAGGAAGTAGAAGAAATATGAATCTATGGTGATATTAATTAGAAAAATATTATAGCACCAGGGTCACACAAAAGGAGTGAAGCATTGTTTCACTTTATGACAGAAAGATTGATAGTTTCCACCTAGGATTTGTGGCAAAAGCCCATTTTAAATTGCCATAAACTACAAATAAAAATTACAGATGGAAACAATATTTTATGCAACTGGTCTGCACAATCAGGATTTTTTTTTCTTAAATTATTGCATACTTTCAGATGAAAGATATGTTCCTATTTAGGGAATCTCCATATTTTCAAAACAATCTCTGCTGAGACAAGAAAAAACTATCAATAGAATATAGAACGTAATAATTCTGTGAGAATGTGTTATCCTCAATGCATATAATGAGAAAAATGGAATACTTGAAGTTGACATTGACCTATTTCAATTATCTCTCTGCTTTTCAGACACTGAAACATGACGTTTAGGACCAGCAGTACCTAGAATCTGTTCTCTCAATAGGCTGGAAGCATACTTGGGGACTCCATTGAAGTGTAAAGGAACATTATGGGTTGGCACAAAAACTGATAGAAGATTACAGACTCTGATTAAATTACTGCCAGCCAAAACCAGTTAAAAATGCAAAAGAAATTAATTTACAGAAAAATCGGTCTTGAAATGTTCTCAAGCAACACTAATTTAAGTTATTCATTGCTTTGAAGAAACGGTGTTACATGAAACTCAGAACGTATTTCAAAGGTCTCCATAACCCTATAGTGTCTAAAATTATTTCCAAATTACAACCCTTCATCTCTCTCTTTTCTTGTAGGCTCACTAAGAAGCATGATGGAAAGGTGGAGATCTGCATCAAGGCAAGGTGTGCACACTTACTGTGTTTGGGAAGTAAAAAACCTAGCAACCTGAGCCCCTTGCCTGGGCATGTCAAGTGATACTGTCAAATACTAAACCTGGCTGCAAGATAAGCCAACAAATGCCAGCAAAAACTTTCATGACAGTAAAATTCAGCAAACATTATTTTTGTGGGCTTCAAATATTTTTTTTTCTCTCTCTGAAGGCTGCAACTTGCATTACTCCAACCGTGACAAGCCCTGACCAGATCCTTGCTCCATTTGGTGTAACCCTGTGTGCTTTAAGAAGGCTCCTGCCTGCTTCCAACAGCTGCAGGCTGAAACCTACCCTTTCCCTTCAAGGTACCTTTGCTTTATCAAGTATTCTGTAGGTTAAATGTTCATCATGTGAAAAGGAACACCCCTTGATTTTGTGAAATTTGATATTATCACATTCACATCCTGTCTTTATTATTTTAACACCTGAAAGACAGAAACTTATAAAACAGTTTATTGCAATGATTCTGTGTCAATATGTTTACAGAGAAAAAGGACACCTTTGAACATTAGAAGAGAAATTGAGTGAGTAGATTATATTTTAATGTACATCTAATGATTAGTTCTAAAATTAGCAGATAAATATGTGTCTTAAGGAACAGATTTACAGTATCATTAACAGCTAATTATGCAGTGTTTATATTCTTAGTCTTTTAAACAAACTGTCTTCTCCAAATATTTTTTTTAGTCTCAAAGTAGCAGCTGTCTAAAAAGAAGATATACATTTTCCTTGAAATTAATCCCGGGCACAGCAAATATTAGATAAAGATAAAAAGTAAGATTGCATCCTCTTTCTTTATTTTTTTCCACTCTGAAATTGTACAAATGACATTACAACATTTCAGAGTGTTTTTATAAATAACTTTCACTTTACTTTGAATATTTGCACATTAATAACTTGGAGATTTTGTCATTTTCAGTGTATACTTCTTTCATGAACACTCTATGATTATTCATAATGAGCTGACAGTGTCTTTGAAAGTACTGCAGACTGTGAAAGTAAGATTAAAAAAAATTTAGTGACTGCAAATGAAAGACCTCATTAATAACTAAATTCCATGTAAACATTAGCATTAGAAACTTCAGTATGTCATCATTATATCTTTAACTCCTTGGAGCCATGCCCCTCAAAGTCCCATGCTGGAACCTGTGTGACAGCAGAACACAGAGAATCTGGATCCTGAGCTAACAAAATGTGTGCTCCAGACCAAGTGTGGAGCCCAAGCCTCATCCTGGATGCATTCTCAAACCTCTCTCTGCACTTTGAGCACTTAAAGTACTGTTGATGGGAGAAACATCTCCTGCTCTAAATGGGATGGGTTTAGGAAACTGATGTTTCTCCAGTAAAAAGGATATTTATGTAGTTAATGTTGATGGATTTTTGTGTTATAAAGTTAGCCCAGTAATGCTGACTGCATTTCTCTGTGTGAGTGTGTATTAGTATGCCATTTTAAAACTCATTGAAGAAATATTTAAAGTGTTATAAGTTGTACCACTTTTCTCTGAGGAAGCTACAGAGATATCTGCTGCAGCCCATGGTTAAAGCTGGGACACATTTTTGCATTCATTAAACATTCAGCCCCTGTTAATTCTGAACTGTGTATTTTGGGACCATATTCTGGAAATACCATAAGTGACAGGGAAAATAGCCTGAAACTGTGTATCTGTGAATTCAGTTTAATCAGGAGATATAAGCATAAAACACAAAGTTTCTTACTTGCAAATTATAATATGGTGTCAGCAGAGACATTGCTTGCTTTTACTTTTTTTAAAAGAAAACCTGCTGTAGGCATAAAAGTAAAGCAAAAGAAACCTAAAATGAAACTAAAACCAAATAAACAAATCCAAATAAACACCTCCCCCCCAGAAAACCTCTCAGAGATCATTGACCTCCTAACTTGATATGTGCTCACTTGGGGCTCTAAGAAAAGAACAAAGACCTGAAACAGTGCCAGGCTTAAAAGAACACTTGCTGCTGGTTAGGCAGCCACTGACAGCAGCGTGGCACTGGGTTAGACTCAGATCTAACTGAGCAGAGCTTTGGCTTCACTAAGGACCTGAGTACCTTTGAGGATTGAAAGTTAATGTGATCCTTGTGTGGTATTATAGGATGTGCCTTTCATATATGCTAAAATAAAATTTGTATTCCACTGTGAACCCAAGGTGCTGTTTATAGGTTGGAATCCCTCAAAATCTAACTATACTAACTTCACCCAGACTCCACAGCTGAGGAGTTTCTTGGTAGAGAAGTCCATGGCACTGAAGCAACTCATATTTGGTCCCTCTAGCCCTGGAGTAGGTGGGAACTGGGACAAACAATGTCCTCATACCTCCCCACGGGAGCATGCCTGCCTGCATCACCCACACAGTGTCATTTCCTCCTCCTCATTAGCTTCCCACCATATGAGACAACAGAATTGTCCATGCGGACGAGCAACTTGTGCTTGATTTATTGTCGCTGATGCTGACACAAGTAATAAATTCAAGGGAAGATGAATATTGCCTAACAAGAATGATTCAAATAGCACCTGCCTTCCTGGGCAAAGGAGCACTTATTTTCTTCTACACCACTGACAGCACATTCACTGACCTTTACTGGAATGGTGAAAACAGCACACATGCCAATATTTAAGAAATTAATGCCTTTTTATATCTTCTCTCTAAACAAACATAAAGGAAAGCACAGGTTCTGTGCTCTGGCACTTATTATATGGCAAAAAATATGAAGATTAACTCTCCTCCCGACAAAGGGTAGAAATCTTACTTAATAAAAATTTAAAGACATATTATAATAATGTAGAAGATGCATTAATTCTGAAATGTTGATGAATATTTTGAAATGCTGTGTTGAATAAGTGATTTTTGTAGCAGCCTGTGGCAACATAAGTTTCTGTCCACATATTAAGTATAAACTGTGAATCTCCCAAGTGAATGATATTAGGATTTGAATTTGAAGAGCAATTTACATCTTAAAACCACTATTGCTCACTGGGCACAGTTGATAATATCTTTCTCCCTTTTCTTATACCTTCTGGGTTTCAAGACAGGAAATAATTGCTGGAAACGTATGTCTTTCTCTGACCTTATAGATGGAGATCCCAAAGGCCTGCAGAGACAGTCCGGTCTCCATGCCCAAGATCCAAAATGCAAGCTGAAGAGATCTTGAGCCTCTTTCCTTTGATGGACTCCCTCTGAGCAGGAAGCTACACCAGAATACCTCTGGAGATCTCTTCCAGCTTCTCTGCTAAGTCCCTGAATCACTTTGTGCTTCCTTGGTGGTCCATGCAAGTGACTTGTGTGAATTGTGTGATTTCTGAAGGAGCTAAAGGGCTCATAGGTGGTGCAAAGAGTTGGGAGAAGAAGCCAAAGGCACAGATTGCCTTGGGTTACGGCTGTCACAACTTCTAGTACCTGTACTGAACATCTCACTGAGGGATAGTGCTGTAAATGAAGCTCTCTTCCAGCTAGTGCTGCTGGTGGGGAGTACTCAACTTCTGGACTGGTGTTGCTGAGAGCTTGGTGGAGGAGCAGCAGTAGAGAGTCTGAATAGATACCATATATTCCCAAGAGCAGTCTTTCCAGGAGAGAGATAACCAGCATATCACACAGACACCTTGTGGGCTGATCTTCCTGCTGTGTCCCAAAGCAGAAGGAAAATGAAGGCAGAAAAATCACCAAGATTTCTTTTTTTTCCCCGTCTCACCTGTGCCATGGCTGCTGTGTCAAAGAGGATGGTATGCTTCAGCCATTTACAGACAGTCTGGTAATTTTATTTCCTATTTTTGGGACTAAGTGTTTTGTAAGAGCATTTTTTAAATGCAGAGTGCTATTTAGTTGGGGGGGATTTACCTTCTAGCATATAGGCCAATATAACTATAGTCATGTACAAGCATTTAAGCAATTAGCACTCAGTAAGTTGTAAAATAATGAAAATATTTGGGTTCAAGGTAGAAATGCCAGCATAAAGGCATTCAGACATGGGTTGTACCAAGCAGAACTCTAAGTTCTTTTTTCTGTTTTATGCTAAAATAGCACAAATCGGCATAAATCTCTGCAGCTGGGAACCTCTCTCCTTCAGTTGTGAGACCCTGGGTTATCTAGAATGCCAGAGTGTAAAGAAATGAACTGCTGATCTCTCCAGTCCCAGCAGGCTGGAGAGGAGCAGGTCTTCACATAGCCACAGCAGCACACCAGGACACGTGCTTCTTTATTTCACAGTTTGGGACTGACCAAACTTGGAATCTGATGGAATGCTCAGTATAAAAGCATAAAGGTTCTTCTTTGTTCTAATTTTTGCTGCACTGTTTGGTCAGCTTCTATTGTAGATGTCTAATATGATGATAGCCCATAATGTTTGAGTTGCCCAATAGTTTCTCCCAAATTAAGTAAAGGAGAAAAAGAGCTCAAAATATTTATAATGCAAGACTGCATATCAAGTTACAGATAACCTCAGTTTGAGTTGAAGTCAGATGTCCTCAATTTTCTTTTGTAATTGTGGAAATTTTGGTATGACTGACAAAGGTCATAGCCCATGGGTTTCTGAGCAGGAGGCTGATAACACTGTAAGTTGTGATTGTGGGACTGAGAGATAGGAATATCCTTTAGAGTGTGAGTAATAGACAGAAATGTTTTCTACAATGGCCAAATATTATTTTTCATCAGCCCCCTAAAAAGTTTCAACCTGCCCTGATTTTCTCCATTGAATCTAATAGAACTGGATTAAACTACAGGGGAGATGAGAACATAAATTTGATTCCTTTCATTCCATGTAATATTAGGGTTTGTATTCTTTCAAGCTGTAATAACCTCTAGACTTCAGCAAAATTGAAAACCTTTAAATAGCCTTTCACAACCTTTCAGTGTAGTAATGAAGTTTTAAGTGCTCACTGGGGATTTTCAGTTCAGAAAAATCTAAGCAGCAGTAGATATTAAAATCTAATGTTTACTTCAACTCTTTTAAAGCCTAATGGGTTTTTCTGACAGTGTAATTCTTAAAAGGTTGGGTATCATTTATTGATATAGTATACTCACTCTGGAAATCTTTCTTCTTTAAAAACTCTGGTGGGAACCTTATATTTTGTTGGAGCACCCGAAAAGCCAGCCAGAACAGGGAAAAGGAACTCTTGCCAAGACCTGACTAGAACAGCAAGCAAGTTAAAGAAACCCCAAACCCACAACTCATGATTTAAACACCACAGGAGGCAAAAAACAAATTAAGGATGTAGATTCCCTGTGTGCACATAATTACAAGTATGTGAGTCACTGGAGTCAGCACGGTTGCTCATCTACCTAAAGACCTGGAGAGGATGTCTGGCTGCACTTGACTCAGAGAGTAGCATAAGCCAATTTTATTTATTTATTTGTTTATTTCTTCATTTATTTATTTATTTATTAAGCTGTTGCTCAAGGGGGTAGCAGTGGGGAGAGAAAATTGCAGGGTGAATTTACACTGATTAAAGAAACACAGTCTGTGTATACAGGCATTTCTGAGACACAGTGTGGGATTGGAAGGATTCTGGGTTTTAGTGCTGCTAAATTAGTGGTGAAAAGAGGATCTAAATTTCTTTGAGAAAGTAACAGTGTAAGTCCCAGAGGGACATTTTTCATTGCTGTATTGCTCTATATACAATGTTTTATACATATCTGTTTTTATTATGCATACAGTTACTAGTATTTGCTGGGAACATATAGTAAGTAAGGTGACTTGTAGGTTTGCTTCCTGTTATAATAATCCATTCAGATGGCACTTAGATATCTTTTGATGATGGTTTTTCATCTTCTTAAATAATAAAATAAAAGCAGAAGGAAGAACAGAAACAAGCAAATAAGAAAATGATCAAAAATTCTTGTATGTGACAGATAAAAGTCCAGTGCTTCTAAAGCAAAAAGTTACAGCACGTTTTCATTAAGAAAATAAGCATGTAGGAGAGAGAGGATTTGCTTATGAATATCTCTTAAACACATAAATATATGTAAATGAAAAGAAACAGGTCCCAGCATAGGTATATATGTAATAGCAAAGCATCCCATAGCTGGTTTCTAATTTCTAGCTAATTTTACCTCATCAGTGTGTGCTTAACTTGAAGAGCATGTCTATATCTATTGGTTAAAACAAATGCTATTGGGCTGACTATCACTGCAGTGTCCCAAGCTGCCTAGTGAATTCCCTGTTACAGGTCCTTGTTTTTCCATTCAGGTTGCTTCAAAGGGAAAGCAGCTTCCTCACTTGTCTGTGTAGCTTTCCTTTTGCCCTCAAACTGTACTTCACAGAGAAGTGCAAGGAGAGTCACAGATTGGTTGAAAATTAAGAGTTAGAAACAATTACCAAAGAACATGAAGGCCTGTGGTCAGTGCCTTGCTGTTCCAGTGTTGGGCAGACATCCTTCCTCTGTCCAGCACTCCTGGTTCCACAACAGCACAGTGTTAACACATCAGAGAATGTCAATTGTTGAACAATGCACAGTGGCACAATCCTTCAGTCTTCCCAAGCTGAAAGAGATTTTAGGTAAAGGGAAAAGCTAAGAAGCCACAGAAGTGTTCACAATATGGGAAGCAAAGCCTTAGAGAGAGACAAAACATACAGTGAAAGAGGTTTGACAGAGACATTGGTGGTTAAAAAAAATCAGTCATAAGAATATTGCAGAGAAAGATAGAAAGTTTAGGAGACTGAAATATGGTGTTTCCCATTTCACTTGTCATGTGATGCTCAGTATTAAATACTCCAGTTGATGGAAATATTTTCAAGGAGTCATTTGAGCATGGGTATGGTTTCCTCCTTGTCTCGAGATATGTGCACTTTCTGACCATGTGAATGTAGCTTTCTGCAGCACATAAGGTATAGAAATGCAGTGCCAGCAGAACACTTGCTTTTCATTTTGCAAGCAAAAGTCCCATTCACATTTCTTTCCTGTAGATTTATTTAAATCAGTCTTGGGCAGATAGGAGATGGAAGAATACAAAAGGTTAGGAGCAAGAGGAAATGCTGACAGAGAAGAAAAGCAGGTTAGAAAGAATAATTGAGACCTAGAATGAAAAAATGACAAATGGATTACCCAGACCTCTGTTCTCACACAGTAAAAGAAGGAAGCAGGGAAATGAACAAAATGGAAAATGCAGTGAAAGAAATGGCAGTGTAGGGATATGAAAAGCTCAGAAGAGCTGTGAACACACACTGGGCGAGCTCCTTCACTTGGTGTGACTACAGATTAAGCAAGTATCTGCAAGTGGCTTCATCAGAGTGGGCATTTGTGTCAGACCCACGGGGGGAACAAAGCCACGTATACATCTACAGTAGGTCCTGGTCTTTCCTTCAACTATTTGAAGCCCACTCTTGGGAAATCTGTGTGCCTCTGCCATTCCTCACTGGGGCCCAGCCTTATGCTTGGGTGGAGGAAAGCATGAAATTCAGGCAGACCAAAATAAAAACACCAGGCAGTAAAGTGGCAAGTGAAAACACTGCTGAAGGATACAGGCCAATGGGCTTCAGAGAGAGTAATTTGAGTTTTCATGCACATTGCTGTTTTGAAATTATCTGCTAACCAAGGAAAATGACTAGGATATCATTGTGGACAGGTCACTCTAAACCTCTGCCTAATGTGCAAATGTGAAGCAGTCGATTAAGAAGTGGCCTAGTTAAACTGTTTCTTTAAATGAACTGGATACAGAATAATACTGAAAACATCACCTCTGCCATGATTCAGAAAGATTCCCATCTCCCTTCAGCTCCATGCTGTTTTTCAGCCAAAGCTATCCTGTCTCAGAAAGAAGTTACAAGAGGGAAGGTCATCAGATGACAGATTTATGGCACATTTTAAGACAAGGTGAGATTTTAGGTTCATCATATGATCTTACAAGGTGCCTTCCAGCATGAGCTGTTCTATGAGCCCATGATTTTGAAATGAGAAGAGGCTGAAAAGTATTGGGACAGTTATATGTGCACAAGGCATTGCCCAGCAGAGGTACTTTATACCTGTGTCCCTTTTTGCTTAACAATGTATGTGAGAGGACAAAGATGAAAAACTATGAACTTTAAATAAATAAATAAACTACTAGTTTATCCAGTTGACAAAGATACTTCCAGTTCCCTAGACTTGAAACAAGAATTGAACATTTGCATGGGCAATGAAAGCCTCCATGCTATCTTCAGATAGGATACTTTTTTGCACAATTATTATTTGTAATTATAAAAACTAAAGTTGCTAGGCATGTACTAATTGTCAGGTATATGTCTCCGTTGCAGAAAAGAGTGCTGTGCAGATATAATTGAATTAACTGAGAAAAAGGTGATTCACTCTCTGTGACTCCTGGCACTAGAAATTGCTGGGTTAATTATAAAGTTTGGGAAAGTCTCCACAGCACTGCTACTTTAGAACTGACAAGGCAAGCTAGGACCTTCTCTTGTAAGAGATTAGCTCATATGTCTTCCATCCTTCTCTGATCTTAGAATCACATGGAAAGATAGACTGAGATCAGATCATCCTCGTCTGTTTTTCTTCAACAGAGCTTGACCTAAAAAGCCATATTTCCTCATGTACTTTTTTCTGTCTTTAAGATCAAAGAATGGGCATTCCACAAGCAAACCCATTCACCCCTGTCACTGCTCTCTTTGGTTTTAAAACGAGCCTTTTTGTAGTTTTTTGGGGTTTTTTTATGAAATGGTTTATTGTAGAACATTCTTATTTCTCTTTCAAGATGTTCTCCAATGGCATAAAATTTTGTTCAGTTTCTTCAAAATTCAGCACACCATTTTAGCTGGAGATTTCCAGTGATGGATGAATTTTTTTTTTTTGAGCATATCTCTATGCTTTTTGACCTCTCATCACAGCATTTTTGAAACAACAGAGCTTTCTTAATTCACATTAGTGAGGTGTATGCTTTTTAATTTTTACACTGTTCTGTCATGTAGTTGGCTAATGAAAACATCAGAGAACAGCAGACTTGAGTGTAATGCACTGCAGAATCATATTTGATATAGTCCTCTGCTGAAAACCAACCACCAGCAGTTACATTTAAACTACATTTTTCCAGCAGTTTCCAAAATGTAATGAAAAAAATTCCCTCAGAAAACTTTTCCTTAGCTTTCTCCTAGGTGGTGTCAAAGGCCTTATTAAAGAGATGGTGTTTGACATCTACTATAACTTACATATCTCCTCGTCAGTCTCCTGTCACAGGAAGAAGTCAAACTGTTTTGGTGTGATTTTTCCCAACAAGTCAACCCAGACTGTTGTTCATCTTGTTTTCTTTTCAAGCCTTATGGACAACCTTTTATTTAATTGCTTTCAGTGCTTTTTAGGGGATTTGAGATTGAGCTAGTAATTCTTCATTTTCTCTTGTATAAATACCAGGTTTCTGTTGGTCCTTGTCAGCTTTCCAACATCTTATTAGTCAACCACGAATCCTCAAAGACAGTGGGTAATTCTGACTTTGCCTCAGCCAGGTATTTAAAAACAATAACTGAATAAATTGGTTCTTTACCTCTTGTCTGTGTTAACCTGAGATATTATCCTGCAGCCATTGGTGTTGGCTGCTTGATTGTGGCTGGCCTCTCCTAGTAAAGAGAAGCAAAAAAGCAGTAAACTTGGATCTTCTCATCACTACCTGTTGCTGATTTTTCCTTTTTAATTTGTGTTCCAGCTCTTTTTTTTTTTATCTTCTAGTATAATACTCTCAAATGATTTCTAGTTATGTACCATGTCACTTCGTTGTTGTATCTCGTTTCATGCCTTTGTGAGTCTGTCATCTTTAGCTATTTCTGGAAGCCTGTCTGTAAGCAAATATAATTTTCCCTCCTGTATGTCTTTCAGCATTTCTGCTATGTGAAAAGATTATTGTTTAGTGAACTCCTTCTCTCTTATTTTCTCCTTATTATAGTTTGCATTTATGCCCTAAGTACAGTCAAATCAGGGAACTGCTATTTCTCCTCCAATGTTTTTCCCTTTTTACTTCGTTCCTGAAGAGCTGACCAGTCAATTTTTTGAGGTTATCAATACCTTGCAGTCCATTGGTTTCTGTTTTGCTGTTCTTTCTCTGTAATGATGCTCCCTTGAGATGCTTTCTACATTCAGGTTTTCCAATTACTCATGTCATTAGAATCAAAAACAGAAACATATTTTTTTCTGGAGATTTCTCTGCCATCTGCATTTAGCGGTTGTTGCCAAAGCATCTGAGAGAAAATGGAATTCTGTATCCCAGTATATCCAGTTTCCATTAGCTACATATGTAGCTGATATGCTTGGGTGCCACTAAATTTGAGTGACCTTTCACTTAAATGGTTCTGGTCATGAAATTATCTTCTGCTAGATCGTCCTGTTTTGCTGAAGGTTTATAGATTCTCCACTACATGTATTTCCTCTGCTCATTACTTAAGAGCTCTTCAGCTTCTCAAAAGTCCTCTCCTGGGATCTCAGGGCAAATAAACATGTCCTTAATATATGAAATATCAGATTATCCTTTTCTCCTCTACCTCCACTTCTTGAGAAAGTTTTGTACCACCTGCTGTGCTGGTTCTGAGAAAGTGGTTGGATTGAGCCTCTATGCCACGTAAGCAGTAATTCTGATCACGTTCGAAGATTTCAGTCATCTTGTTTATTCCATTGTATGATTGTTCCACATACTTGGTATGTAGATGTCAAAGATAATCACTGAACTTGATGCATTATTCTCTTCCCAATGTTTGTGGCTTGACCAGATAACTCCTGCCAATGGTGATTTGCTTGCTTTGCCACCTCTCCCTTTCAGTGCCCTGGATGGCTCACACAGACTTCAGTGGCTCATGTGCAGATTAGAGACCTCTGGTGGATTAGAGAGGCCACTGGTGGATTAGAGAGGCCACTGGTGTGACCCATTTGGGTTGTTCCTGCATCTCCTACATCTCCTACATCTCCTACATCTGCATCTACATCACTGTACACTTTGGAGCTGAGGTTCCTGACAGTGGGTGGTGGGACTCCACTTGTTTTCCACCTCTCTATGAGCTGGGACCTGTTGGCTCCACTGGTGAGCCATCTGTCCAAGTCTTGCTACTACATTTATCTTGAAGAACAAGCTTGAGAGTTTTAGATGCCTTTAATTTATAAGCACAGTACAAGGAGGAAAGTTCAGCAAGCATAAAGCCAGGAGGAACAACTTACCTGCAGCTGCATCAGGTGTCCATCTGTGTTACACATGCACCAAACCAAAGCTAGTGGTTGCTAGTGGAAGATCTTGTGAGCAACTCAAAAATCTCACTGTCTTGAGCTTGTTATGCAGGTTCACATTTTCACTTTCCTTGTAATTGTTTTTTTTTATAATTTGAGAATTTTATTATTTTTAGTCTACAATGTGTGTTGCCAAAGTAGCTTTGCCATCAGTGATGCATCATTTGCCTCTTCACCCTCTGCATCCTTTAGTCCATCTACAGCAGCAGAACAAGTATGTGTCCAGCACAATGTATATATCAGTGTAAATGCTTATTTTTAGATTTTTCAAGTCTTAAGACCTTCTATGATTGCATAGGTGCCTTAGTTTCTACAAAACCACCTCTGTGGGCAATGATTTCTCGTGCTTGCTCTTCAGGAGATGATGCATTTATTTCCAGGATGGTATAAAGAGCATGGAGTGAAAACAATTACTTGCTTTTGGGAGCACCCTGGTTGCTATACTGCTTGTGTGCCATGGGGCTGCCAAGGAGAAGTGTCCAATGCAGCGTGTGCCCAGTGAGGCACCTGCCCCTGGGCTGTGCTGGAATTGGTCCTTGTCTCAATACCAGAGGTTTTGGTGAGAGAGGAAGACATGGGGATAGAGAAGGAAGCTGGATCTTACCCAAGTGCCTCTTGGTGATATCAGTCACCTCACCCTGCTGGTGCTCCTTGTATCAGCAGAGAGAGGAGAGAAATCGAGGAACATCTTTTCTCCTGCTATATCTTTTCTTTAAATTAATTGATTTTTTTGTGAGGGACTCTGAGATGCATATTTAAGTGGAGAAGTTGGGTGGACATGAAACTGCTGTTGTTCCTCTTTTATTTTTCTGCTGTTGGAGATTTATTTTTTAAATTGTGTGTAAATGTATTTCCCATGTTACTGTGAAAGATTGAGTTAGTTAAGAACTGCATGAGCTGTCTTTATATTACAGACTCAGATTGGATAAATAAGGGGAAATTCTGGGGCTGGGGAGTGACTGCAGGGGAGGCTGAATTACAGGCAGTAAATGTTGCTGAATCCTATACATTTTAAATAACCCAGAAAAATGATCTTTTTAAGGTCTTTTCTTTTGTCAGTGCATTGTGTTGAACTACTCTGATGGACGAGACTACAAAGCCATGGGGAAATTCTTCAAAGGTCTGGCACAATCTGGAGCCTTGGTGTGCTTTGATGAATTTAATCGTGTAGAGCTGGAGGTAATTGTAGTACCGGTTTCTTAGCAAAGTTGGTATTCAATGAAAGTGACAAGCTTGACAACTTCATTAACAGCACTGACATTAAACAACATTGACTGAATTTTACAGTTAAATGAAAAAAAACACAATTTTAGTACAATTTAATCAAATACAACCGCTTGTCTATGGCAAATCTCTCCTTGTAATTTTCTTATGGTTTCTGCATTTCTTACTGAAAATATAGCAGAGAAATATTGTTGTTGCAACCTTCTGAGCAGAGTGACAGAGGGAGGTTTGTGGGGGGACATGGCATTTTGTTAGTGATAGATTAGTGGCGAGATTTCTCTTTCGCACGGGTGTGCAACTGCCACTCATAGCGCTTTGAAAGACAGGAGTTAACTTCCATCTTCAGAAAGCTCACAGCCAGAGAGAAGACTGCTTTAATACCACATTTATTGCTTTCTTGGGGAAGGGGGAGCAGCAAAAACCAAAAATCAGCCCTGCACTGAGGGATCTGCAACAAATGAGAGCTCTGGGTTTTAAGACAGAAATTTATTGCACTTACACAAAGCATAATTATGTTTCCATATTGGGAGATACTGCACAACTTATTTTTTTGTATAAGCTGATCTGATTGGTCTTTTATAGATCCAACAATTTTCTGATTTTTTTTTTCTTTTGGAGTCACAGCTACAAGCAACCCTAAGTAGAAGTTATAGACATTGAATTAGTTTATAAACATTCATTAAAATTTCTGCCTCTGATGTGGCACAGAAACCAGCTTTAAAAATACAATATGCTTGCTGTATTTTCCATTATGTTGTATCAGACCATTAAAGATACATAGGTGTTTCTGGAAGATGCTATAGCTTTAGCATTTTCATTCATTTAGCAGGTTATCCCTATTTGATGCATAGGGAATTATTCAACGCACTGGGAAATTTATTAGCCTAAGGGTGTGATGTATTTTTGTTTTTATTACATTTAGCAGCACATTAAAGCATTCTTTTGAAGTCTAAAAAAAAAAAAAAGCACTGTTTTTTTTCAAACTAAACTCATGTCAAAGGTCTTGCTTTGCGCTTCACTTCGATGATCTTTCTATCTGTTCAGCAAACGTTGACCCTTCAGATACCAGGTCTGAGCAGATGTAGGTGTAGGAAGATGTGTCTGTACTCACCTTCAGCTATGTTTATTATCAACAGTTTTGGTGAGCTGAAGGAGTGGAGCTGTCAGACAATCCAAAAGGGACCAACAGTACAGCAACTTTGCTAGGGTGGACAAAATTATAGGATCATTTCTTCCTTATTGCTGTTTTGCTTCTCGGCTAAGCTATAAGAGATTTCCTCCCTAGATCACAGTACTGCAGAGAGCAACTCTGCCTGCATTGGTTCTTTTTCAATAAAGAGGCAGCAGGCACCCCTTTTTCTATTAGAGTGCAGCATACACCAAGTAAATGCCTGAGTGAAATCTCTTTTGCCTTTGTGCACTTTTTTCATTTGCCCACTGACAGGAGATCCCTCAAGACCAGCACTAAGCTCCTCTTCATTAGAACTCAGTTTTCAATTTAAATTTTAATTAGAATGGATGACTAGGATGCTCACCATTCGCTGTAATTTCTGCATGCCACTAATCAACAACCAGAAAAATACTTCTTTTTAAAATTTATTTATTTCTAAAAAACTAAGCTCCTTTTCTGTAAAAACATTTGTTGCTTCTAGCTAAAATTATTTTAGCTCACCTCATATAGTTGCCTTTTAAATGAGTTTCATTCTTGCAAAGTGATATTAATTTTTCAATTTTTTAATGTAAGGTCACCTAAAACCTGGATTCCTACATTAACATAGGGCTGAGGGGCAGTTAGAGTTAAACTACAGACATGTGCAGTCCTAAAAGTGTTGTGGTTTTTAGACCTTCTTTGATTCATAACGAAATATTATTTAATGTTAATATATTATCATAAACTGGATATAATTATATCTACTTGATGAAAGTCATCTGGGTTATTAAAGCTAAGTGTTTATTTTACTTGTCTTTTAATTTTTTTTTTTTTGTTTTAATTTTGAGACCTAGGCTGCATGTATTCCAGCAGGAAGATAAACCATTACATCTAAATATTACCTATGTTGTATTTCTAGTCCTCAAATTGCTGAAGCAATTCATTTCCAAAGAAAGAAGCACCATACTAATGGCAAAGATTTTTATCTAAACAAAGGCCATTATATCTGATCAAGGAGTTTTTCAGCCTCAGGCTGCCATAGGCAGAGTGAGATGTTAAGGGATAACTTTGGTAGAAGCCACACATATATTGGAATGATCTGATATAATTTGCAGGCTTTTTATAGCATATGTAGATCAGTGCCTAGAAATCTAACAGAGGTCAGTGGGTATTTTATTCTGCTTCATGTTTTTGGTCAATCCTTGCAACCACTCCCAGACACTGCTCATTGTCACTGCAATTGCCTGGCAGTAAAAGAGTTCAGTCTGTGTTGGAGCACTAATATCAGAGCTGTGAGTCTGAAAAGACTTTGGGTTTTCATGTCTGAAAAAGAGCTCAGGTCTAGCTGAGCCTAGTCTGAAGATTTCAATTTCAGTGCCTAGTCTGAAGATTTCAATTTTTTAAAAAATTATCTTTACAATATGGATTTCTTCCCTCAGCCCAATACCGTGATATCTGCACGAGTTTGACTCATCTGCTATCATCCGCTCTTGAATCTAGAAATCCACTAAGTTATTCATTTTTTTGCAAGTGTTGAAATGGACTAGATTAAACACAGAGACTGTAAATGTCCTGTAGGGAGAACCATTGGGAATTCCACCGGGAGTTTTGCCATTAAAGTGTGTATATCCAAAATTTTGTCTCATTATCTTTAATTGCTCTTCAAGAGCTCTGATACTGTCACTCTTAATTTTGTATAAGTATACACACAGGAACACTTAGAATGCATGGTGGAGGATTTGAAATTTCTAAATATTTTTAAACTCATGCACTGGAACATTTTCTTAATGTCATACTATAGGAAAGAATAAATGGGAGAAATAGGAAATAAAATATTCCCTTAGAATTCTGAGTACTAAGTTCTAAATGACAATAAGTTCTCTGGTATGTTACGAGGTCCGAAAGTGCTTAAGGGACAAGTATTTACAAGAATTTCAGACTGTGGAGAAAGCTAGCTAGTATGCCACTGCATCAGGCCAGATGTTACATTATAATAGATCAAAAAATTGAAGCAACTACAGAATTTCTCTGATTTCACAGAAAGACATTATGCTACATCTGTATGCTTAAAGCCAGTACTCTTTGACACCACTATAATAACAAGTAAAGTAATATTCTAATGGGAAAATAAAATAGGACAGTATGTTGTGCTGGTAGATGGCAATAGAAGTGAACTCATCTTTTCTGCAAGTATATTCCCCAAAGCAGAGATGAAAACTGATTTAATTTCTGTAATAAATATTCTAAAAGAGAAAAATCCAACTTTGTGTTTTCTTACACCAAAAATATTTTTTATTCATAATAATGTATTTGGATTACTAGCTCAGCTATTTTCTCTCTATATCTCCTTTTTTGTTTGTTTGTTTTCCTTTTTTGTTTTGTTTTGTTTAGTTCATTCCTTTGCATTCTGTTGTGCACTTTTTCAGTGCCTGAAAGAATGCAAAAACTTCTTCTTGCCATTGAGCTAGTGGTAGGTTTTGAACTAATATCTGCTTCACTATTGACATTTATAAATAAGGGAAATTGATGAAATTATCTTAAAGCAGAGCTTTACTTTCAATTAACATCAGGTAAAACAGGAAGGCTCTGTTTTTTGCCTGCCTACACATGTTTGATTTGAACCACAGCATGTATTTTCTCTCACTGCCAATATTTGTACTCCCTGAGCAGTAGAACCCTTCTCTTCCCAGCTTCTTAATCTCACCTACACCATCTCTGCCACTGATTAATGTCCAGATTGGGTTCCATAACTCCACATTATCTTGTAAAACCTGAAGAAGGCACACAGCTCCAAATTTAATGCTGTCTTCATAACCACATGTTCTGCTCTGAGACAATGACAAAAATGTTCATTTAAGATTCAAAAGTCCTCAAAAGATGACTTATTAGTGCTCCCTCCCACACCCAAGGAAGGGCCAGATACTGCCTGATGGAGCATACCTTCTCAGTGATGCCAGGGCAGCTGTCTTCTCCTAGGGCTGTGATTCAAACTGTCACACAGGAGTGGCCTGTGTTTTATGCAAAGGCTTCTGTATTGCAAGATCATCTCTCACTTCTGAAAAGCATTAAATTTTAGAAACAGAAACGCTGCTTAGTGAGAGCCAGTCATTTCCAGACAGTGTCTTGCAGACCAGAATCATCAAGACCAAGGCAGCTGGAAACTTTTCATTTTCGGTGACAGAGAGAAGGGAAGATCCATCCTGCTTTCAATTGTGATTTCCTTATCTGTAACCAGTAGCCCCACCTGCAACCCACTCTGGCCTATTGATCTTTGTGCATCCAAAATACTGCTAAAATAGATTCTGGTACCACCTCCAGCTTTTTTGCCATCCCAAAAAGATGTGACACCCTCCAATATAGGATATGGTTAATTGAAGTCATTGAGTTGAGCAGACAGAGTGCTAAGGAAATCTTGCACCACAGCTTTATACTGCCCAGTGCTGATTCTGTAAATTTTTGAATTCTTTCAAAAATGTGCTTTCCCAGCAGTCAAACATTTTCTGGTGTGTATCTCTGTATATCAATGATGGCTATTTATGTAAATTTTGTGATATTTTTTAATTTTATGGGATCTCACAAGGCTGTTCAGTTTTCTCTAGTATTAAGTGACATTCTCCTGTGTAAGGTACCACTTGACTATTTCTCTGTTTAGTTCTTTTAATGACCATGTGTTTACACAGCAGCCTTGCAAACAGCACACTGTCATCATTTTTCCTTACAAATGAAACAAATAGCTGACTTTTCCTGTTCATTTTCAAATGTCACTACAAATTCAGCTGGTTTCTAGGCACTGAAACTATTCTGGGCAGGTTCTGATATTTACTTATTTCCATAAGCAAAATTTTAGGCTCATTTGTCCTGTTTTTAACATTTTCAATAGTCTTTCTTTGAAAGCTTCAAGAAAACTATGGATAATTAGTTTAAATGTTGAAATCCCATTTTTTTTCTTATGTTTTGTTTTGATATTCATGGCTAAAGGAATGCAATGTCAGCTATTTGTAAGTTTCTGGGTTTTTTTAAATATGAAAACATATATTTTATCCTTAGAAGTAGTATAAGTAAAAATAATTCCTCTCTATACCCTCCTAAAATTCTCCTGCAATGTGTCTCTCACTGTCTTTTCTATCAAAGGTGTTCAGAAGGCTGAACATGGAGAATCTAAAGATCTAACATCTTAAGATGGATCTGTGTCTCTTTCTGCTGCCTAAAATTTAATGCAAATAGTGTGGTCTGGGAATGCTTGCCAGCACCTTTGCTAACAATTCAGAAGGCACAGGAGGATTTAGATTGCTCCTCCTAAGCTCTGCACTAGCACTGCCCTACCAGTCTCAGTAAAATTGTTAACATTTATGTAGTAAAGCAACTTGAAATCACAACCTTACAGCAGTCAAAAAAAATGTGGCCATTAATTTCAAAGGCATTGTATGTTCTCTTGTTAATTTAGTGATGTATGTTGGCATGTGACTAAGGAAAAAAACAATTGGTCTACTTGACTGGGCCTTGAAGCTCTGCAGATTCCAAAACACCTAGGATGCCTGTGCTTTTGTATTATTTTTTTTTTCTTTTTCCTAAAGTCCTATAAAAAACTTAATATTATTGGATTGATATTTTGTTTAGGATAGTGGTCCTATATTTAAGTGAACAATTCACATGTCAGTGTGAATTCACATTCTTCATGGACACATTTTCAGGTTTATATTGAAATCCATTTTAAAATCTGTTCTTCCCTTGCTGTGCTTTTGCATATGTGCAAGTAACAGATATTCTGAATACCCCAAAGACATGACTTTAGCAGATGACTTAATTACCCTGGCTATTTTGAATCTAACTTCATGTTCATTTTTCTAAGTTTTTGATTATTTGTCATTTAATGCATATGAAAGTTGTGCTCAGGTAATGGGACCAATTTGTTTATAGCATGTAAAAGTTGCATTTCAACAATGTGTTTGACTATGCTGGTATTTATTTAAAGTATATAGATTTTTCCAACTGATGACCACATGTCCCTGTAGGTATATTTCATCCTGGTGAAAAGCTGCAATATTTTCCTTGAAGAAAATACATGTCATACTTCATTTCTTCCCGCAGCTAATGTTGAGACAGTTGTTTTAGGGCTTTTTTATTTAAACTGGGAGCTAAAGCCAATGTTTATTCTCTTACTTGCTTAAAAAGAAGACCTAGGTTTCTATACTTAAGTGTACTGGCTTTTTTCCTGGATAAACAGGCTTCCAGTTAACTCAAATGTTTTAAAGGATTTCCTCTGAAAAGGTTTATTCTTCTGTTGGAATTTTCTATTTCCTTACCTTCAACAGGACCAGAATTTAAAAGCTTGAAAGCAGGTCCCATGGATTTTTCTGGAAGTCCCTGATCACTAACCAATAAATAAATGTGGCCCAAAATAGGGATTTTTAGGGTAAGAGGTATTTGTCTGGGCAGTCTGCTTCTGAAAAAAAAAAAAGCTTTATTCTTTCCTCTTATGAAGGACAGTTGACAAAAAAAACATAAGGAATTCTTGGCAAAAGGGAAATAAAGGGTGTCTAACATGCAAGTAGAAACAACATCTCTTTTGATGAAGCTAATGATATTTTGTGTTAAAAGCAGAATTTAGGCTGGAGTTACACTCTCGGTGTGATGATTTCCTACCTCATGCCACCAAAGACCTAGAAGCACCGTTTTGACTAAAGTACCACTTGAAAAGAAGGGGGGGAGAGCACAGCTGTAAGGTAAGACACCACGAGTAGGTGCCGCGCTGCCTTCCGCAGAGGGAGATGCAGATCTCGGAGAGCAAAGTGACAGGGAGAGATGTGTAGGGCGGAGTGTCTCAGCCCACGGCAGCATGGAGAGGAATTACATCCTGGAGGCAGCGGGAGGAACTGTAACACTGCTCTGGAGGCTGCAGACATTACCTGCACAGGCATTCCAGCCCAAACTAAGTAGTTACCTCTTTCCCTTTTGTTTTAAGGGCTACTTTCTGTTTGTTGCTTATTTCAACTCTTTTTTTTAAAAGCCCATTCCTAATCCATGATGTAAAAATAAACACAACAAAATGACAAACTACTAAGTAAATTCTCCATCTGCTACCCCAGCTTCAAAAAACTAGTAGCTTCTTTTCAGCTAAGTAATTTATTTTTGGTTTTAAGCAATAGGTTGCTACTGAGTAAATTTTCTGTCTGCTACCCCAGATTGGATAAACTAGTAGCTCCTTTTCAAGTAAGTAATTTGGTTTTGCCTATTACATTTTTAAGGAATGGGTTATAATTAGCATGCTCATATTAAAAAGAGGCTGTTTATCTATGCTCCTTTTAATACAACATGGGGAAAATGATTAAAAGTCAAAATAAAATGGAATATTTATTATTTTGCCCATCTGTTGCTTACAGTTAGGTTTTGCATCCCTGGACAGCGTGGAAAATAAGTTTGTATTAATTAATTCAAGCAATTCTCTGTTGTACTACCCAAACACGATGTGTAATATTTGCAGCCTATTTCAGCTCTCAAAAAAGTGTGAAGGGAAAAGATAGAGATATATTTGAAGATGTGAAATGGTAACTTAACAGGGGGATCTCTTAGGAATGAGAGATGCTGTGGTTTGGTTTTTTGGGTTTGTTTGGTTTTTTCTGGTTAGTTTTGGTAGGGTTCTTTGGTGTTTTGGTTTTTTTGGTTTTTTTTTCCTGGTGTAATTGCCTTCAAACACATATGAAAAAACATATGGAAAAACGCACCAACTGTAAAAATAATGACTGAACTTCCTCCTGACTATCTGCAGTTAAGTTGGAAACAATGCATCGTTCCTTGTACTTTTTGCCCCTGCCCTGTATGACAGCACTATATCTTTGATGCTAGATTTCCAGTGGGTAACCTTGTTACTTTGATGAAATGTCTTTGAGAGGTGGGTTCACAGAAGAGAGTTCGCTGGTCTTACTGTCACAAAATGGAATTTTAAAAGAAAAAAAAGAATGGAAGCTGCTTGCTCTTTACACTTAGGGGAGGCTTTGTTTCACTCCAAAGAATGAGGATTTCTTGCATAATCCAAACAGAAGTTATTTTTCCATTAACTCAGCTATTTTTTCTGACTAGCTTAGTTTAGTTTAGTTCTTACTGTCTCATTTCAGAGCTGTGTTTAGTAGCCTAGTACAGCGTGCAAGACATATCACTGCTTCTCTACACACAATGTCCACACTCTAGGTTGGAAAAAAAGGAAAAAAGGACCCAGTGAAAAAGGCTCCCACTGGGATCCTACAAACCTCCAGCAGGATTTCAAGGTGGTCTACACTGAGGGTTGAAAACATGCCAGTCAGCAGAGCTCTAGTATCCACTGTAAAATAAAACCACCGTTTCATTATGTATCTTGTGGCAACTTATCAGCTTTTCTTTTTACCAATCAAACTTGGTGGTAAATTATGGAAAAACCAAGCCTTGTGGAAAAGCAAATATTTCATCTTAAGCTGAACTGTCTCTGGTAAATAAATTTTTCAAAGGTAAATTTCTTGAGATTTGCGGTTACACTCAGGAGAGATTTATCAAACCTCTTTCTGTGGGTAATTTTAGAAACTCCAACTAGGGAAACATTTTTACAGCTAAATAAGTAGCTCAGCTTCACTGGGGAGCAGGCTACAGAGACTGCAAACACTGACAGTTTTGCTGAGATAGTTTCATGGCCCTCTAGCACAAAGTGATGAGCAAAGAAAACTGCAACTCTTGATTAAAAAGAAATTCACTTATTTAACACTCTTGCTTTTAATATCATTTTAGCCTTCAAGTAGCCAGTGTGAAATGCAACCCTGCATGTCTTGCTCATATGCATTAAGTCCTTGAATGCTTTCATTTTAATTTGGAGCTGAAGTTTGACCTAATTTTAAGTTTCCCAGTCTTATAATTATAAATTGGATGTATTCCAATGGCTAGTGTCATGTCAAATATGCTTTTAAAATGAGTTCCAGATTTTAGTACTTGTCAAAAGATCTGTCTTTGCAACCCATGGGTGACAAGGGTAAAATTTGTCCTCATCTTCACTGGAAATCTGAAAGTTAATTTACAGAAATTGGAAATGTTGGTTTTCAGAAAAACAATCAGAGATGTCACCCTGCCAGAATTAACTCTTCTTGATAGTAGCAGAGTTCATTTTCCTTGGAGGTATCTAGTTTATACTCGCCTTCCCTTTGTCTGCTTGTTCTCAGGAGGAGCTGGTGGAGTGACAGAGCCAACTTCTTTCCTCCCTGCTGCCAAAATTCCTTTCCTGACCATTACAGAAAAAATGCCTCTGTGTAAATACTTCTGTTTCAAGCCATGAGATATCAACTACTTCTCTCAAACAAAGTTTCCTTGAATGTTTATATCCTGCTTTTGGGTTGCACAATGCAAGTTTGTGCATTTGTACACATGAATTCATAGTTTTACCTCACAGAATTTCTCTGTGCAGAGGGCTGTGGGTTTCTGGAGCCAATAATGCCCTCCTGCAGGAGCCCTGATGCCCTCCTCAGCAGCTGCTCCAGGGTGAGAAGTGCAGCTGAGCCCTCTCAGTGTCTGACATGCGTTTAACACCAGAACCAAACCAAACCCTGACAAAACTGAGTCCTCCACAGCACTCCCTGCTTTTCCCGACTGGAGGGAAGAGCACAGAGGGAATAAAGCATAAATGGCAGGTACTAGATGTTGTGCAGAACACATGGCTAGAGGGTATGTTTGTAAAAGTTATAATACATACTAATGATGAATATAAATATGTAGTATAATTCAAAATTATACCTATAAATATGTATTAACAATATGCCTGATTTACCATTCCTGCAGTACCATTGTTAAAAAACTAGTGTGATGTGTTGTTTTTAAACAAAAAGCAACATGTTTTGTCAAGATAATTTAAGACCACATACAGTAAAAATAACCTATCAGAGAATGAGTATGTTTTGGCTGGAAATGGGGTTAGCATGTGATTTTCAGAGGTGTAATCAGAGGCACTGGCAATGGAATGTGTAACCACCTGTCAGAGGGGCTGCCCGAGTTGTCCCAGTGTGCAGGCTGAGCATGGCTAAGCTGGCAGGTAAAGTGTGTTAGTCCAAAGCTCAGTGAAATAGGCTGAGGATAATGCAGTTAGGAAGAAGTTTTGGACTCTGCATTTTGGCTCAACATTGAGGGAGTGTGCAGGTGTTGGCTGGGATGGAGTTAATTTTCTTCACAGTAGCAAGAACGGGAGTTTGGTTTTGATTTGTGGTGAAAAGAGTGTTGATAATTTAGGAATGTTTTCGGTACTGCCAAGGAGTACTTACACAGAGCCAAGGCCTTTTCTGCTCCTCACACCAGAGTGGCAGAGAGGAGCTGGGGGTGCACAAGGAGCTGGGAGGGGACACAGCCAGGACAGCTGATCCCACAGACCTGTTCCTACCATATGCCATCATGCTCAGCATATAAACCTGCGGGTAGGAAGAAGGAAGAGGGCACATTTGGAATGATGGTGCCCGTCTTCCCAAGTCACCACTTCATGTGATGGAGCCCTGCTTTTCTGGGGAAGGCTGAACACAAGGACACTTGCCCATGGAAGGGGTGAATAAATTCCTTGTTTTGCTTGTTTGCATGCACAGCTTTTGCTTTACGTGTTACACTGTCTTTATGCCAGCCCATGTGTTTTCTTCTTTTTACTCTTCCAGTTCTGCCCCCCACCCCATCGGGGCAGTAAGAGAGCATCCTTACTGCCTTACTCATCCTGCATGGGGATGAGGGGCTGACTGGAGTTAAACCATGACAGGAAAGCTCTATCAAAATGAAAGCTGGGATTTGGGTGCTCCAGAAAGTTATTAAGCTGTCATTATTTGGTCTTGTTCATGTGAGATCTTTTGTCCGTCTCTGCTGCCCTGGGTGGATAGGAAGCCTCTCACCTGTTTTGTGGATGCTGAGCAGGGCATGTCTCTGCAATGCTGTGGTTTCTTACAGCCCACCCACTTGTATGAGGTTTCTTTAGCCTCATGTCTTTTTGTTTTACTAGTGGTGTTCCCACTCTTGTTCTTGTTTCTTGATCTTTTACTCTAGGACAAGATATATAAGGCTTCCCAGTAGGAGAACCATCCTAGCAAGTCACCTCTAACAGTTGCTTCTTGCATGAGTCAAACCTGAACTGGGATTTACACTGTATTTAAACAAGCTATGAAATCAGAATATCAGAAATCACATCTCAGTGGAGACTTTATCAGACATACTCAGTATGGCCCATTATGGTTAGCAATACTACCCTTTAAGTCAAAATTATTTTAGGAGGCTATTTGTTGCCAGAAATGAAAAGTGATATATTCTAAATGGGCTTTTAAACAAAGGAAACAAAGGACTCAGAGCTTCATTGCAGAGCTTGGAAACTCTCCAAGGAAGATTTTTAAAGTTTATATCTTGTTTACTGTCTGTTCTCACTCACATATCTGATAAAATGTTATGTTTTCTTACCTTCACAGCTACTGATAAAACAGTTTAACAAACAGCTGAATGCAGGAATTTACAAAAAATAATGTCCAGGAGGATAGAGAAGACAGTTCTATCCAAGATGAGCAGTGTAACTCATCAAAACTTTATTTAATTTTACCACGAGTTTGGATGTAAATTCATCAGGGTCACACCACATTTGAGACTGTTCATTTTGTCTTATCTTCTTTTAAGACAAGAAAATGAAAACAAAGCCATTAGTATCTCTGGATCCTGTTTTCCCCAGTTTATAATGACACACCAGGAGCCCCATAAGGACTAGAAAGAAATGTCTACAAAAACATCTCTGTGTTCTTTTTCTTCTTACCAGGCAATTTTACAATCAGAATTAACTTTTAATTTCAATTAGTGAAAAATCTGAAAAAGACATTCATAATGTAAGACATTGAAGATTCTCTTCAAAAATGACTCAAATATTTTCCTCATCTGAAACTCCCAGTTCAGATCTACATTATATAGTAAATAATAAAGCAGGAGAAATTTTACTCTTTTCTTGCAGCTTTAAAAAAAAAGTGAATGCTATGCAATAAGGTTTTAGCACCTATATTCTGAAAGTGTAATCCTATGTGAGTAGCAAGTTGCTAAATATGCTAAATTAGCAAGTTGCTAATTAATTTTTTTTAATAGTGCTCACGTGCTTAGTTTGTTTTGCAGTCTGAAAGTGAGAGGTGAAATTTACAATGAAAAGAGGTTGTCCCTTGCACTTGTAGGTGTCTTTAAAACCAATATGAGCAGATTCATCTTTTCAACAGCTACAGAAAAGTTGCTGGTGAGAGGCCTACAGCTACCACATTGACCTGCAAACTGGAAAATAGATACTGGTTGGACTATTCAGGCTAAAAAGCAGAAAAATATGTGGCTTGTGGAAGAATCAAGGCATTATCAGAGGATTTTTGTTACTTGCAGGTCTCCCAAACCTTGATTTACATGCATATTAAACTGTGTCTTGTTAAGGGATCTCTTTGCTGAGTGTTTATTTCTTGTCTGTAACATGAGAAGTAGATGAATTACAAGTAAAATGCAGCAATTTTTGTATCTATTGCCAATTTTACTTGCAACTCATGGCTACTACTTTTTTTTTAGTAGGGCCAGATTTTGAAAATTGCATCTTTTGAGCCAGGGACACCAGGTACAACATTCTTTATTAACTAGAGGATATTTTTTCTATGATGCCTCTTCAAATCCTTCTAGATTTTTAAAGTGAGACTTTGCAAGGATTTATAATCTATTTATAAGTAGATTATAAGAGATTAAAGGACTTTTTTTTTTCTTACTTAGTGGGTAAAAAAATCTTACAGTATAGCTCCTGAAAGGTTATGTTGATTCTGGTTTATGTCCCTGTGACCATTTGTCCTTTGTAGCTGCCTTTTTCTTCAGCCTACTGAATGAACATGTGGGACACTTGGTGATCATGAATCAAGCACAATAAGACATTAAACTCTTTGCTAATCTCTTTTGATTTCTGTATAAAAATGGGATGCACTGAATGCCCTCTTGAAATTCATCCTAAATATTTCTACGACTGTAGAAGAATTATGACACCACCTATATATTTTTAATAATACATTTTTAGCTAATTTTGAAACATACTGCAAATTTTGTGTTAAAAAAAGTGTAAGTGATGATAGTGTACAAAAAAAGCCCAAAGTCCCCACAAACTATCTAAATCAGATGGTTTTTTCTGCTAAAAACTAACTTCTCCATATAAAGAAATCTTTGCCTAATTATCCAGACAGCAGTCCCAGAGCATTAAAAAATGTAAATTGTGTAAGTAAAAAAACAATGACTGTTGCTCCATTTTGAACTAGGGAAGAAAAAGCACAGCAGCTATTTGAGTTTGAAAGGTCCCAGAATCACAGAATGGCTGAGGCTGGAAGAGACCTCTGGAGCTGATCCAGTCCAACTCTCCTGCTAAAGCAAGTTCTCCTGGAGGACATTGCATGGGATCATACTTGGATGGGTTTTTGTATATCTACAGACAAGGAAGCTCCTCAGCCTCTTTTTCCCAGTGTAGCACTCTGGGTAAATCTCTTGAGCTGGGCTACATTTCACCTGACTCTGATTAAGATGCGTAAGTTTGAGCCAATGACTTCTCACTGCTCTGGCAGGAGAGGTAGAGATTGGGATGTTTCTAGAGGGTTGGTCAGTGGATAAGCCTGAGGTGATATTTAACTTTGAAAACTTAAATTAGGGCAGGAAAACATTGGGCTTTTTTCCTCTGACTCCTAAGATGATGCCCTAGAGAGGCTGGACAAGAAACATATTTAATACAGAGAGGAACTCAGGAAGCCTGCTATTGGAGGCAATATAAATATCACAAATGGCTACACAGACAGAAATTGCCAGGACATTTCCAGACAGGAGAGTACTTTCAGGGGTTCTGGGATTTATTTTTTGTTTATTTTTAGGGTCTGTTTGTTCAAAGTGTCAGTGAGGGTTTAATTGAGTGGCAGCTTGGGAGAATAAAAGTCCTTTAGTAAAATTATTAACATTACTTTAATTAATGTTCAGTAATTAATGTTTCTTTAATGTTGCAGGAGAGAAAAGAAATTTACTGCTCATGCCCTGACTATGATTTAACCACTTTTGCTGGAACTTTAAAGAAATGTTCACACTTTCATTAAGAGTGTAGGTTTGAAGCTGCTGAGCTGCTGTGAACAAACTCATCTGGAAGTGGGAAAAATGAATCAGTGCCACCAGATTTGCACTGATCTTGCTCTTCTTTTTTCTTTCATACCTGATCAATTTACTAAGTTCCCACCCCACAGCCCAAGAAAATTTCTGTTAGAATAGGTGCTATGTGATTTATAATAACTGAAAGCAGATTGTGCTGTGGACTGAAAGCTAAGAATTTTAATTTACATAACCATTAAATAGAAAGTTTAGCATTTAATATTTCAGTTTGCATATACTTATTTAATGTTTATATCCCAATTTTGCTACCAATTTTTATATCTCTCTGAAGCTGCTCCAAGGAAAATCTTTCCTTCAGTTAGAATTCATTTTTCTTCTTGATTTTCATGGTATGAGGCATAGTTACTTGTGTTGAATGTGAATATTCATAGCAACAGTTTTCAATTTTGCAAGAAAATTACAACTATCTACAAAGAACCTTAATATAAATTACTTTAAATTCTGAGGAGAGCTCTGTCTACTATGGAACAAAATTTGGTGGCTCTGGTAAATAAATTGATAGAAATAGATTACAAGTTAACTGAATTTTATTTAATTAGCATGTTGCTAAAGTTTTAGGTGGCAGATGTCGCTTGGAATAGATCCTGTTCTCCAGACCCATAATCAAAATAATCAATAAAACATATTCGCTTCACTGCTTTCTCAAGTTGCAGAAAATGGAAATTCTGCCTCATCCACAACATGCAGCTCCCAACTCTTATGCGTTGAAGATGAAAATTAACAAGAAAATGTTTTTGGTGTCCCCAGCTACTTGAGCCTGCTCCAGAGAGCTGGCTGCAGCCAGCATTTTCCTACAGATGCAGGCAGTGACAGTCAGATGGCTCCACAGGAGCTGTTGCTCTGTTTTGGGCGCAGTTCTGGCCACACTCAGCCTGTGATTTTTTGCAGAACAGCACTGTCCTTTCCTTTATCACCAATATGATTCCAAAAGGGGATAAGTGGGAGAGGGGCAGGCATGCTCAGGATTTTTTGGGAATAGCAGCCATTTCTGTACTATCTCTCTTAAAATGGAGACCAGTCAGGGTTTGCTTGTTCCACAGAGAGACAATTTTCTGCTTGAGATCCTGCAGATTAATTGCCAAGTGTCTCAGCTATCCCAGGAGAGGTGGTGGAAGGTGTATTGATAGTACCTGCAGATAGCCAGGAGATATGAACACTTAATGGGATTCAACAAGTCACCTCCCCGATCAGGGAAAAGCCTCTGGTCTTAACTTAAAAATCAAATTCACCTGTCTGAGAAGCTCTTTGACTTTGCAAGGTTCAGAGCTTCTCTATATACTTAGGATTCCTGGGCTTAACTGCATGATTTCTGCACAAAGTGGGGGACCCTTTGCTTTGGTCAAGCCTTTTCCCTGTCAGTGAAAGGGCGAGCAAGAACTCTCCTTGGGATAATGTCACCGACATGTTTTATAAAAAATCCTTTCCTTAGGATTTTTCCCTCCTGAGAAGCTGAGAGGCCTCAGGAACAAACTGGAAACAATTCTTATCTGCTGCTGTGGAATGCAACAGGGGGAATCTGTCATTGGTCTCATCTGGTTGTTTCTAATTAACAGCCAATCACAGTTCACGTGTCCAGACTGTCTCGGTCAGAGACAAGCCTTTGTTATTCATTCCTTTTCTATTCTTAGCTAACCTTCTGATGAAATCCTTTCTTCTATTATTTTAGTATAGTTTTAATATATTATCTATCATAAAATAATAAATCAAGCTTTCTGATACATGGAGTCAACTTTCTCGTCTCTTCCCTCATCCTGGGACCCTTGTGAGCAATACTACAGGATAACCCGTGCTGTCTGCTCCTGCTAGGGCTCATTCCCAACCTGGTCCTGGGGATGGGGTTTGTGAGGGGGTGGGAAAATTCCCCATGTTGATGATACATGCTGTAAGAGATGGACATCTTACAGCCAAAGATGATGTAAGATCCAACCAAACCCGTGTCTCAGGGCTGCCTTGGCCATGTGCAGCACTGCCCACAGTGCACTGAAGGACTGCACTCCCAGCCACGTGCTCCTGCAGTGATGGACACACCATTTCCCTTCTTCATCAGGCCCAGGATGCATCAATTAAATGCTGGGAAACAACTGGCTTATAAGAACTCACTGGTGAGGCTTGTAAAGAGGCATTTTAGCACTGCTGCTTGTGTGAAACCTGTGACCCCTTAAGAGTTGCAGTAATTTTTTGCAATTCTTCCCTACTAGGTTATGGAAGTAATTCCCTGCATACATAAACCAGGTGCTAATGCAGACTCTGGCAGATTCCAAAGGCAGAATCATACTGTTTGGGAAGGTTTAAGGAACACTGCAAGCACCTGGGGCTGAAAATCAGTCAAAAAAGGTAAGATGCTTATGTTCACAGGTTGTATTTAGCAGTGAAAATCAGTAAAGAACACATGGAGGAGTACAGAAGACCATGGAGTAAGGAGGTATTGAGCATTTAGGTGAAGTGTGTGCAGCTGGTTAGACAAGCCAGTGTGGTATTATTTCAGGTGAAAACACAAGTGTGCTACAGATTCCTTGTTCATAAAAGACTTTGCTTACAAAAATAAATACAAGGTCGCTGTAAACAACTCATTCAAGTAGATTAAATGCCTTGAGAATTAGGAAATCAGGATTGTTTCTTGAATAACAAGAAGATTTCTCATCTTAATATTTTTAATAATGCCAATGAAATTGTGTGTCTGAGGTTGAGAGAGGAGTGATAAACACTAGGTTGAATTAGCTGAACATACAGAGGGAAATGCTGCAAATCAATTCTTCTTAACACATGATCACAGATACCAAACTCTGTAGTCCTGCCACCCCAAATGAGTGCCTGCAAGGGTTAGTGAATACTGCACTGAGCTCTGTGTGTGGATGGCCAAAGTGTCTGATGAAATCAGAGCTGTTACAAGCTCTCATCTGCATGTGAAAATGAAGTAAAATCTTTCCCAGGCTTGAAGAGTTCAGTTCTATGATTTTTTTCAAATCATCATAGGTTTGTCAAACAATTATGCCTCATCTGGAAAGGAGGAGTAAAAATGTTCACCATCTCACAGTTATGCTTGTTTACATGAGATTTAATGTTGGTTCTGCAGGCCCAAGGGGCTCAGCTAATCTCCTGGACCACGTAGTGAAACAATCTCCAAGCTGTTAGAAATGCACTCATCAGTGCTCTGCACAAAACAAAAGGGTACAATTATGTCTTTGCACCTGGGGCAGAGGCACTTTGTTTTGTACCACACCAGCCATGATGGGCTCCCCGTGCCAGGTTCTCCACATCCCCCAATGAGCTGTTCTCTTCACTTCCAGGCACCCTCCTTGCCTGGTCTCCTGGTTCTTCCCAGCTTCTCTTTCCAGTTCTGAGGCTGCTGTTAGTCCCAGCAGGATGACTCCCCACGCTGTGGGCCTCAAACAGCATGTTTCAATTCCTAAAGCTGCCAGCTGAATTAGCACATTTCCCAATTATGACGTGCAAAGACATCGTGCTGAACAAACCCAAAACTCAGTAAAAGTTTTGCTTTACAGAAATAGCAATGGAAGGGGCAAGACATTCCAAGAGGCAGGAAAGGGGACATGGGATGGAGGCTGGCAAGGGTGAGGTGGAAGGTCAGGACTGTGCAGCTGATCTGACTTTCCTTGTTCTGTGGCTGGGCTGTGCAAGGTGACATCCATATGTCACCTCTTTTTATCAGCCATTGCAGTGGCTGCTTCTGGAATACCTGTGGGGGGCAGAGGGACAATTTACTTGTCTTCACCTGTGTCCTGCATGGAAAATAAATAGATCTTGGCAATTTAAGAGAGAAAGATGCCTCCTTAAAAAAAAAGGCTAGCACAGAATCAGAGGGAAGGTACCATTTTGGTCCGTTTAGCAAAGAAAGCATATGTAAATATAGCTAATTGCAGAAAAAAGACCCTAATACTTGCCTCATTTGGAGGTGAAGGTCCTTGAAAGCGAGAGAAACAACTGGCACAAGTCTAGGCAAAGCAAACAGGTTTATATTAATGCATCCTTAATAGACTTCACCAACAGATGAGTGAGAATTTGTTTTCTTGTTTATACATATTTTTAGTATGTGTATGTACATAATCAAAGCTTTACATCTTACCATGCTAGGTTTTCCTAAAACAATTGACTACTAAGCTCCTACTAAGCTCCTGCTTCTAGCTCCTGCTCTCTTGTCTCTCTGTGAAATATAGATTTGCAATGTCTGACAGGTCCACATTGTCCTTAATAGAATTACTTTCAATCTATGCTGGCATCGATGAGAGGGACATCTTGTCCTTTTCTGTGCCTACTGTCAGCAAAAAAATCATTGTTTCGTAGTTGCTACAAAATGTGGAGGGAGAATGACTGGGATACTGTTGCAGATATTGGGAATTTGAAAGCAAAATGGCTTTATTTATGTGAATCTAGTCAAAGTAATCTATGAGACAAATAGAACATAAAATATCTTTGCTGATCAAACTTAATTTCATTAGCTAATGAGTCATGTAATTAAAAGCAATGTGTCCATTTTCCTGTCTCGCCAGACAGCTCCTGGTAGGTGCTGCTGACAACATCAAATGAAGGGGACTGCTGAGAGCACAAAACTAGAGAAGAACAGAATACTGATGGCCCCACTGCAAACATGATTCTCTGCACCACGGACATCTATAGGTACTTTTTATAAAGTGTGATTGTGCTGGGCACCTTCTCCAGTGATAACCCTTCATTTAAGAGGCAGGCTGTCACCAGGCAGCAGAGTGAACAGGAAATTGCTAAGGATATTTTCTATTTCTAAAACAAGAACTTTTTTACTGTGAGAAAGATGTAAATTACAACAGAGAAATTGGTGAACTAAGCTACCATGGGGCTAGGTGTGGGGAGGAATGAAAGTTAGTCTCTTTATTACACACCTAATGAATATGCAGCATTTGAGACTCAGCCACAAGAAGGACAACCTCATGTCTCCTGCATCCACAGCTTCCTGGTGCTTGTGTCCTCTTTGGAGGGCTGCCTGCCTAGCAGGCTGGCTGCCACAGGATGTACTGGCCTCCCCAAAGGCTCAATGCCTGCTTGGACAGAGAAAAACAGGTCCCAAGAGCAGCTCCAGGGCAGTTTTTGTAAGACACTCAAACTTCCCATGGATCTTGCAGCTTGCAGTTCCTCCAGCCTGCTGCTGCCAGGTCCATGGAGCAAAAAGTGGAATGTTTGTTTTCTATACCTTTAGCCAACCGAGTCCTAAAGACAAATTTCTTACCTTTTTGTGATCTTGCACAGAAGGAGATGACTTGCAAATATGTCCCTCTATGCTAGAATCTAATTCTTTATTTCCACAATGTTCTGCATTGTGTATTTGCCAAGTAATTCCAGGTTGTAATTCATTCAAAACAAAGGGGTTTGTGTGGTGTTTATTCTTTAATGATTGGACTGTGAATTAGAGCAGACTTTTGGCAGAGATCCTTCAAACTTGTTTACATTTCCATCTGTCTCTGCATCTTTTTGAGATTTTTCAGGTTATTGTGCATGTACCTTATTTCATATTCCTAAGAGGAACTGGCATTTTAAAAATAGAAATAAATTAGGTATTTCAGGTTTTGAAATTTTGCACTCAGGTATCTCTTGGAGTTTTACAGGCAGTTCTTTTAGTTGCCTCAGAATTCTGAACACTTTTGTTTCTTCTACAGATAATTTATTATGCCCTCCTTGAGAAAACCAGATTGCTTGTTTCTCAGTCTTTAAATGTTTTGGTATAGCTTTGAGTCGTTGTCTTGCATTAATGTGCTGGATCTATACTAGGGAGACTAAGAAACATTTCTCTTTCATGTGTTGGCTACAACACTTTGAAAAATAGATCTTAGGCTTGGTGTTTCATATTCATCTCCATTTTGCTTTTGAACATGCATGGGAAAGTGGCATGGTAATTTAAATTGTTTTGGCAGGGAATTTGCTAGTAACCTTTACTTCTTGAAATGCATTTGGAAATGTTTTATTGTTTGAAAAACCCTAAAGCATCATTACAGCACTGTAGAGTTATTAAATATATATATTTTAATGGAAACTATGAGATGTTATTTTCCCTTAGATGCACATCTCTGTGAAGAGATGGGGATTGTCAGGCTGGAGGAGGAAGGGGATTGTCAGGCTTTTATTCTGGAAGTTGTCATTCTGTTGATATGAATTATGTTTATTGAGTGATAAATTTCTCTTTTTTTATTGGCATGAAAACTCTATTCAATGTATTTATACTGCCTTGCAGCAACCAGACTGTTTTAAATGTCACAGTGAGCAATTGAGTTCAATGTATCTGCAATTTGATCACGGAGTACTTTTCAACTGTTTCTTTTGGGCATGATTGAAACCTAATCTCTGATGGGACTAAAAACACGCTGACAAACAAGATGTATTTTACCATTTGAAATCAGGATTTTAGAGATTTTTGTGTGTTGAAATAATATGACATTTGTGATCTTAGAAATGCGTATGACATCATTTTTACATGCGGCATTCTTTCCAACTACTTGTCTGTGAAAACCAACCTAGCTCTGCTAACTCAAGAGGGTAAACCAAATTAGGACTTCTCAAAAAGCTAACTGTTCAAATCAGCCTATTCAAATGCTGTTAAGCTGGACAACCAGAAGCAATTCACTTTTTTATAATCTTTGGCATGTATATACAACATACTATGCACACCACCGTGTTTTGCTCTTTTGTCCTGGCAGGCCAGGTTGGATGGGGCCCTAAGCAATCTGGTCTAGTGGAATGTGTCCCTGCCCATGGCAGACAGGCTGGAATTAGATGACCTTTAAGGTTCCTTCCAACCTGAGTAATTCTATGATTCTATGATTGTATATCATAGAATATAGGGTATGTGAAAATATACACAGCAGGTGTATATTTAAAAATATACACAGCGCTGTGTTGCAGTGATACAAACAAGAGATATACCAATTCAGATATCCTGCTGAAAAAACATCAACTCACTGGTGTCAGCCCTCTTCCATGGCTGCAATGTTATCACTAAAGTATCCTTACCTTTTTAAGTGGTCTCAGGGGACGCCTCTTGCCAGGGTCCCCCTCTGTGCAAGCAGTTGTTGGCAGAAGTGATCTAACCTTCTCATTCCCTGCCTCTGCCTCATTCTGATGCTGCATATTGGGAGAGTGAGGCTGGAAACTAAGGAGCACCAAAGAGGCTGGCTGTTGGGATCCAAAGAGGGTGTCACCTGCATTCAAAGCCACAGGAGAAAACATCTCCAAAATGCAGAAACTTTCTGCTTTGATTCCAAACACGCTGTTGAAGAAAGACAGGAAACTGCCTGACTAAAGGGTCTGATCCAGAGCAGATTGATTTATTCTCCTGGGTGCATACACATTTCTCTCTATATACAGGAAGAAAAATCTGAATGATGAAGGATAATGTTGTCTCCTCTCATGTTAAAGCAGTGCCGTGTCCCAAATCTCTCAAGGCAGCACTACTGTTCATACCGTACATCATTCTCGTGGCAGCAAATTTAGAGGTATCCTTTATGAGAAAAAACAGGACACGCTTTTGGATGTACAAGTTCTTTCTTGGTTCTGAAATGGAATCAAGAAAGAATCTCTTTTATGCCTGTTAATGAATTTCTTGGTCTTGATTTTTTTTAAAGTATTTCCTCTAGGAACATGTACTACACAACAAGACATTCAAAGGTGGAAAAGATTGTCCTGACTATACAACAGATGAAAAAGCAATCAGATCCAAAGGAAATATATAGGGAAGATTGGAAGAGATGTCCTTTTCTGTGCAGTGTAGCTCTGGAGTTGGTCTGTGCTGCCTGCAGTACACTAGTGACCCGTCTTTAGTCTCTGGCTTCGGTCAGAAGGGGGACTCCATTTTGTAGCTTTTTTGTCTCTTTTCTGCTCTGCTTCCCTTCAGAATCACAGTCTCTCTGGCAGGCTGGTGAGCAGGATGGGCTCTGTGCCCTCTGGGGCTGGTTGTGCCCATGTGCTCCCTACTCACCCCACTGCCACCTTCCCACCTCCAGGCAGAGCAGCACCAGCTCTGGACCACAGCCCTTGGGAAACTGGGGAGGTCCCAGCAGGTTTGTCCCACGGTGTGCTGCCTCACCTGGCAGCTTGGGGGGAAGGAGAGGAGGGGATTCCATGCAGCTGGCACTGGCTGCATTCCCCCAGGGCAGGAGGGGATTCCATGCAGCTGGGACTGGCTGCATTCCCCCGGGGCAGGCTGAGCCCAGCACAGGGCTGTGTGACACTAATGAGGGGAAGGCACACAGGTGCTCTCCTGCCTTACACTCCACATCAGGCTTATCTCTGCACAGCAAACAGGACTTTGTTTGGCAATCCAGGGCTATGAAAATAGCCTTTTTGTTGAGTCACTTGTGCAAATATGTCATCTGGGTCCAAAATACACAAAAATTGTGTATGCACAGTTCCTTTTTTATCTTGCTGTTGCAGTCATTGCTGTTATGAAAGTCCACATTTAACATTAATTTGGGGTCGTTTCCTTGTGCTTATTGCTTCCATTCTTCCATGTACTGGTCTGTCTGATCCTATTAAGAAGGAGAAAGATAATCTCTGCATCTTTAATGGGCTACCTTTTATTTTAAATGAAAAATTGTTTTCATAGATGGAATGCTCACTCTCTTTGATGACAGCTCACTATCATCTTGCTTTATATCTTTGCTACTCTGTGCTAGGATTTTGACAATAAAATGTTCATTTTTGGCAGTTTTTTAGCTTGTCACCCTCGGAGATGTTTAAAAGAGACTTTTGATTCACAAAGTTTTATATGTATTTTTTAGATGATGAAAAGCCAAAATTTTACTTTTATGTTTTAGCAATAAGTGTGGAACCCTCTGAACTACTTTTTTTAATAGCAAATCTTATTAATTGTAGATGAAGGATTAAAGGAGATTTAAATAGAAGAAGCTAGAATTATTACGTTAGTTATGGCCCTAACTGCACATTCCTTATCAGTTTCGGTTTTGGTGTTTTTTCATTTTCTATGCCTGTCCCACAGTATTCTGTTCTCTGACAGCATAATTTCTGACCTCTTCACAGGGGTTGTACCACTGCCTCCTGACCATAGCATCCTGACTGCATCCATCAGGGAAATCATACAGAAAATGAATCTGCAGCTGGTTCCTTGGTTCATTGGTTCATTTGTTAGATAATACAAACCAAGACATGTTTGTATTTAATGCTTTAAAATGTTTCTATTTAATGCTTTAAAACCAATTCTTTGGTTTAATAAAATAATGTAAAAACATTCCAGCGAAATCACAGATAATCTTTTGTGTATTTAAACAGTTACTGTTTTGAACTATGTATGCTCACTGTTTAGGCAAGCTGATAAATGGAACTCCAGGGCAAAACTTAACAAAAGTAAATGGGTATCATGGAAAAAAAAAAACCTTTCCTTTAAATCCACCCTTCTTGCCTTCCTTCCCCAACATCCCACCCTCTTTATTTAGGGAAATTTTGATATTGCTACCTTTGTACATTTTATAATGTAGTGAATCATTTTTGTATATCACACTTCAGGGCTGTACTACCTGTCCTTCTGTCATCCTCCACTAGATAACAAACAAAGAAACAGACTTCTTTAAGGGCATAATATATGTCTTATCTTTTTAGGAGGGGATTTAAGCTATGCTTAGAACCCTCTGTCATGGAAAAGTGAATGATCCCCTGGTTAAGCATTTTGTCTCCATAAATAAATGTGAACATTTTTTTGTCTTTGAAATTCTGTGAATGAATGCTAGTTTGGATTGGGTTTAAGTTATGGAAAGCCCTCTAGGGTGTAAAAACCTCTAGTCTGAAAGTGCTTGTTGGAGTCTTGAACAGCAGGAGGGAAAAGTTCTAATAGGTGACCATAGAGTAGAGCATGTTTTCATATGCCCCAGAAGTATCACTGTGGAGCAATTGTATAGCAGATTTGATCCAATTTCACATGAATAGAGTGATGGCTGGTGTTTCAGGGAGCAGAACAGGGCTCCTGTAGTGAAAACTACTAACCACTTTAATTATATCTTCATGCGTGGCCTATTTTATAGCTCAATTTTCCTGAAAGGCTAAAAATTTGATTTGTCAGACTCAGGAGGTTAGTTTGGTTAGGGCTTTTCTTTGGAAGCTGATGGACACCTGGCAAGCTTTTATTTCTTTTTTCTGCATCCTGTGTGAACATGTGCTACAAATCAACCTTACAAATAAACTATTTTTACATGTGATAATGAGTTAAAGACCAGTCTTAGCCACCAATGCTCAACATGAATAAGTGAATCACAAAGGACTGAGGAGCTTGTTATGATGAAATGCCTGGTTACAGTTCACTTTGGTCCAGAAAATGTCTTTGCAGTGAGGACTGAAGTGGGCAGAATGAGTGTAGGCGTGCATGTGCATAATTGTCTGTCTGTCCAGTGGCCTGGCCATTCTGGGTGCCTCCTGCTCTGAATTACAGGCTGGTGTGCCCCTCAGTTAAGTGAGTTGAAGATCTGAATGGGATTTGGCTATAGAGAAGAGAATAAATTCTAAGCCCATGTTTCTGACTATATAAATATTGAACTGTCATGAATTCATGTTGTTCACAGAAGGCATCTTCCTTTCAGTAGGGCCCGTGTTAGTATTTTCTGTGAATTGGATACTATAAGGAGATTATTTTATGAGTTTAAACCCATTCTGAAACAAACTGTCACAAGGGAGCACGTTGCAGAAGCTGTCCAGAGATATCAAAAGAGAAAGATATTTAGCCAACATGATTTTCCAAAAGGAAAACAAAACTCTGTCTTGAATCATCAGTACATAATCATGAACAGACACGTTTTCATATCATCTTCGAAACAAATCTGCCATATGAGACAAAAACATAATATACAAAAATGCTGTGGCAAAAGCTACTTCAGTGTAAGCTGGATCCAAGAAGCTGAGACAATATTAAATAACAGTATTAACATATAAAATGATATTGCTGAGAGAAAGGAGAGGGAATTAAGGAGGGAAAGAGAGAGTACATGCTGCCAGCAGTGAATTGAAGTGAGATAGAAAATAGGTGAGAATAATATAGGACAAAGTTCCTCACAGATGGTGGGAGTGTGGAGGAAGGTGGGTGAATGCTCCAGAGAGGAGCAGGAGCTTCAGAAAAGGGGGAATGGCAGTGCTAACTTAGTGGAAGGAAGGAGAACACAACAGCAGAAAATAATTCCATGTGCTGTTTTATGCTTGTTAAAAACTGGCTCTGGTGTAATTTATGGCATGTCTTTGCCAGTCATCTATGAAGATCTGGGTTTTAGTTTTGTAGGGGCAGCTGCTCAGGATCTCAATAGTTCTCCCACGTGAGTATTGCCTGCTCAAAAAGAACTGCAAATAAGCAAATTTTTTCCCTAATATTTTCAGGAAGACAAAATTCCATGGAGAATGTGTTCATTTTAACAAGGTCACAGGTTTACCAGCAGGACTGCTCTGAGACTTATTTGGCAAGAAATTGATTGTTTAGTGCAGGTCTTTTTTCTGCCCCAGACTCCTCACCTGCTCTCACTTCTTCAGCCAGCTGGGACTTCATTACCCACTTCTGTATTGCTGGGCAGAGTGACTCACCTTTTCTTGAGTCATAGTTCAGGGCATCTGTTGGGAGAAAAGGGTTAAAAGCAGAAGAATGGCAAGGAGAATGGTAGATTCGCTCCAGTGACCCTGCAGCTGGGAATGCCAAGGTCTGGAGAGCAACAGTGTGGGAAACCATATGTTATGCTTACTGCTGCTTATGCCCTCTCTGCTTTGAGGAGCAGAATTTCTGTGTTGAAATAATGTAGGTGTTTGCAGAGACTCTGAGGTCCTTTCCCAGACATGCCTGAGCTCCTTGTCTTGGGACAGAGATCAAAGCAGAGATCATAAAAAGCAGAGGTGATCACAGCATGGAGGTAAACTGTGTCTGTGTGTGCCTTTGACAAATGGGTGCAAAGAGCAGCCCTGCCAGCCACTGGGCTGGACTGAGCCTGATGGTGCCTGTGTCCCCGTTGCCTGTGTCTCTGCAGCCTGGCACTCTTCCCAGCCAGAGAGGTAAGGAAATACATTTACTCTTTGCATTGCAGCTGTGGTGTTTTGGTTCCCCTCACTCACCTGTGTGTGTTGATTCATGCAGCACCCAATGTATCAGTTCAGCTCTGGTTGAACAGGACAGCCCACATGTTTCTTTCTGCCAGCCTGCAGTAGAGCAGGGCAGAAAGACCTGACACAGAAACCTGTGCAGGAGCAGTCTGCCTGTGGCAGTTCCTCAGCGCCAACTACCCTGCCAGCCTGGGAGCTTCCCCCTACCCAAATGGACTTAAATAAACTAGACCTCTATTTAAGAGACTAAGTGATTAAAGTTTGCTTGGGAATCAGTACATGAAACCAAAAGTGGCGTTTGGATGATACATTCTGCCATCGAGACCAAAGAAAATTTAATTTGTTCTTTGAGGAATTGCTTCCACTCTTCTCTGCTTCTCTCTTCTCGAGGAAATTTGAGATGGATGATCTCAATGAATATACAACACAGACACTGTAAGAGTAGCTGTCAGCAGAGATGGCTGTCCTTCCCAAGAAAGTTTCCAGGAATTCTTGAGAGGATAGAGTGAAGTAGACTAGTACAATGCAAGGAGACATGACACAATGAGACAAAGAAAAGGCAATTCAGAGACAGCAAGACAAAGGAAAAAAATCAATTAAAAGGAGGCGATTAACCCAAAAAGGAGGAGGCCTCACAACCAGTTTTCTTTGTGCAAAGAAATATCTCACAGAAGAGAATTAAAATATGTTAATACCTCTGCACAGTGCTCCAGGGATGCTGGGTAATTGTGACTGGGAGGCTGGGAGAGAGGGTGATCACTCTATTAGAATGTGGCCCACACTGTGAGAAAATAATAATAAATGGATTGCTGCTTCTTCAACTCTTAATTTAATTTAATTTAATTGCATTTAATTAATATGATTTTTTAATCAAGAAGCAAAATCTAATGTATGATAATAACTCTGCTCTTCAGGAGAGCCTGTGAAAATTGTGCATCTTATTTGTGGATGGTACCAAAAGCTGCTTAGTCTGTGGGATAGATGCCATATATTTCAAGGATATGGAGTTCAAACTCTATGCAGTTTGCACTTTCATGAAAATTTCTCTAAACATTTTTTTAATTGATATAGAACTTTTGATTGAATTGTTTTGTTTTTCAAAGCAGAAATTGATGTACAAGCATTTTTTTTTAATTTATGTATTTCTCATGTAAGAAGAGAGGAATTAACTGAGAGGTAAAGTAACTGTTTATCAACTAGCAACTATCTTTATGAAATTTTGGCAATTTATTTGTTTATTTCCAACATTCAGGTTTAATACAAAAAATATTCTTTAAAACACTCAGAAAACCTAAAATCTGATTCAGATGTTGTTTTGTTTTTAATCTTCTCATGTTATAAATTCCACTACTCCACATTTGTATAAAGAAATTCATAAGAAGCTTCCATGAGGGGCCCAATACCTAAACTAAAATGCCACAATGCTAAATAAATAGCTTCACTTCATATGCTGTAACAGTATGGACTGCATACTTCCACTATCAGTGCAAGTCATCTAAGATACTCCTCTTCTTTCCTTCACGAGAGTGAATGATACACCTTCAGAATGCTAATAAAGTCTGTGAGATGTGTTCTGCACTTGCTGCATTTGCTGGCACCAAACAGTAAATTTCCATTGCCAAGGGGCAAATGCCACCTCCACATTTGAGAAAGCCTTTCCTGCCTATGTAGATGAACATCCTGGTGGGGACATTCTGGCCTATAGCACCCACAACACACTTCAGGTTCCTGTTCCACATGTCCCAGTTACCTGAAGGTAAAAGATCTGAATAGAGCAGAAGTATGTTTTCTCCAGGTGGCAAGGATGTTACTAAAATGTTGGAAGAATAATAATAACTAAGTACTCAGTGCTGAGATAGTTTTCATGTGCTATCCCTAACTTTTTTTTTATTGTTGATATTTAAGAATGCAACTTTCGGGCTTGATTTTGATTCCATTTGTCACGTTGCTGCTTTTCAAGGTCTCTTTTTCCTATACTGATGTATTATTCTTTAGTTTGAAAAGCAATTTCGAGTCCTTGAGGCTCATAAGGGATTTGAATCCTTTGCTGACTAAGGATGTGATTTAAATAAATGCTCATCATTTAGCAGGTACGTAAGAGCTGTGTTACATGGGAGCCTCAATAAGCTCTAAGTGGAATTTGGTGCTATAAAAGCACAAAGATATTTTGCACAAAAGGGCCATTCTTGGAAAGGTTTCACATGAAGAAGAACAAATAAGTGCAGGAAACTGAACTTTGAGCTGGTCTTTCACAATCCTCTCTCTGTCCTTTTATTCTTTGTATATAGAAAAGAACTGACTCAATTACCATGATATTGAACTGTGAACAAAAAATGGCTAAACACATCTTGTGCTCTCTGGATGTGGCAGACCAGCAATGTAGGCACCTTCAGAGCACAGGTATGTCTGAGGACCTGCGCAGCCAGGCTGACCTTTGGCCTCTTGTTACCCCTACAAGTTAGAATTCTATTCTCTGGGTAAATGCAGCAATGTTTTGTGGTTTGTGCTGCTTCACCCCCACCCCTGCTATTGTTTTTTGTCGTTGCCTTTGTGGCTTTCCAGAGCTGTCAGCAGCAATTTTTAGTCTGTGAGGAGAGCACCATGGTATGCCTGGCACCAGGTGGAGGAAATTGCAATAAAATGTTTTTCTCAACAGCTTTGCTGAAGAATTCCTCTTAGTGTTCTAAACAGAGGGAGGAGAGGCTGGGATGCCAAACAAAGGATCCAGCCACATGCTTGTGCACTGTTTTTCTCCCTCGTGTTTGAACACTGTTTTCACAGAACCATAGAATACTTTGGGTTGACAGGGACCTTTAAAGGTCAGGCAGTCTAACTGTCCCACAATGAACAGGGACATCTTCAACTCTATCAGGATGCCCCTTTCTTTTCTGCCTGCAAAATTCATGAAGCCAGAGAATAGGCAAGGAAGTCCCTCAGTTGCAAACTCTCTGATTCTTCTCCTTCTGGCCCTTCAGCAGCAACTGCTCAGTGAATTGGGTCCTCAGTCACACCAGTAAAGCTTGTGCTCATCCCTCCACCCTATGGTGGCATTGGGAGCTGCTCAGCTGCTCCTTCCTCTCTGCCTTCATGTCTGGGGTCTGCTCTGCTCAAGCTGCCCTCATGTTCTCCTCTGCCCTGTGTTTATTCTGCGTGCTCCCCACAGGGCTCAGGAAAGCTAGGGCTGCAATTTCATATTGGTTTCTTTCAGCTTCTTGCACTCAGTCTTGATGCTGCTGTGGTCAGCAGTTGAAGGAGATCGTGGGAGAGGCATTGACTGTGTGATTTGTATCTAGATCATAAGCCCATCTTTTTCCCAGTACTTTAAATGCATCCCAATGGTTCTCTAGGCTAATAGTAATTTGACCCCAGGCTTCTTCAGAAACAAGGTTTCTGTGATGCTGTCTTTTTGCTTCTGTGTCTAAGACTTGGGAACCACTTGGTCAATGTCAATCACATCTGCCTCAGAGGCAAAGAGGTCAGACAACACATTCACACATAGATTCACTTTCCTGCCTATGTGTGGTACAGCTTGACCTGTGATCTTTGTGTGGAAACAGGATTCCACCTTTTCTCCCTCTGTATAGATTTAATTTCCAAGCCCAGGTGTTGTACACCATTGCATCAGAGATCATGAAGAGCTTCTGTGTTCCACACTGCAGAGAGGAAAAAAGATCCTAAAATCCTTCAAGTTTTATGCAATAAGAAAGAGAAGGAGAGGGCCAAGATTTCTGGAGGGACATCTGTGATCTCCCCAGCTGCATGCAAACTTTGTTTGCAGCTTGCACTTTTTTAGCCAAAAGGCAGACCAAGCAGAAGACACAAACATGGTGGAAACTCAAGTTCATTAATTCTGCTGTTCATAGATATTTGTCTGAAGCAATAAAAGCACAACATTTCCTTCCTCCTTTCTTCCAACTCATAAGTTTTTACCTTTACTCTGTGCTAGCCCTGAGCATCAGCCTGTGCAATATTTTGTTAGAGACTATATCTGTTTTAGAGGCTGAAAGTCAAAAGCTCTTGAGATTTAACCTCAAGCAATGTTTTGTAAGGAATAGGGAGACTCTCAAAGGGGTTCAATGAACACCAGAATTAGATATCAGAAGTTGAATTTGCTGAATTATTATGTATAAAAAAAGTTTTCTTTCAAGGCCTATAAAATAGCATTTGGAGTATTAAAACATCTCTTGCTTTTTGAATAAGTAGATACTGAAAAATGCTTTTAAAGAGCAATGATTCAAAATATTTCTGAAGCATGTAATTTATGAAATAGGTGGTGTATATGAAATGTATTACTACATAAAGTTTCCTTTTCTAGGGCTTGAGCTTAGAAAAGTAGACAGAAACATGCCCAAGGTTGACTGAGGGTAGTTCAGGATAAATTTGACTTTGTGCCTTGCCAGGAAGTTGCTAGGCAGCTCTCTTTACTGAGCAAGTTACAAGTATTTGCATAATAAGCTGAGCACCCAGACAAATCTTGTGAGCAGTGAGAAAGTAATTAGTTTTGTCTGTGAAGTAAGATGTGCAGAAAAGAGAGCATAGGCCCATAGCATGAAGGGTGAGGATGCTGAATTTAGTCTTTGGTTAAAAATCTATTTCCTTGATGCTCCTCATACTTGCAGGGTGGTTGTTGCAGGAGGACCACGTTCCTGGTAGAAACAGGTCTTGTGGGCAGGTCACCTCTCTTCCAGCATGGGTGAGAAAACCACCTGTCTGGGCTCTTCATCCCCATCTGTGCATGGGGACAGAAGTGCTGGGACACTGTGTTGTTACCTCTGGAGGTCAACAAGGGAATAAACTTGCATTTCATTAACAGCAAAAGTAGTTGCACAGACAGGGAAATACAAACACAGAGGAAGAAATTATTTTTGTTTCAGTTCAAATAACTTTATGGATTCATTTACTGTTGTGACCTGGACTTTGTGACATTACTATTCTTTTAATTTACAGTTTTTACCTGCATAAAAAAGTGTCCTTGCAAAGACCTGCATATCTACAATCATTCTCACATGCTGGATATAGACAGGTATAGAAATACTATCAATATAACAAGCAAAAAAGTGCTAGTAATAGTAAGATCCTCTTGGGGTAGAAAATGAGAAAAGATGTTTAAAGACTGAGAGAATAAACATGGAAAATATTTACAATTTCTTTGGGGTAAGTGAATGTGATGAGAAAAGGGAAGGAGGGAAGTGGCGGAAGGAAGTGGCGGAAGGAAGGAAGGAAGGAAGGAAGGAAGGAAGGAAGGAAGGAAGGAAGGAAGGAAGGAAGGAAGGAAGGAAGGAAGGAAGGAAGGAAGGAAGGAAGGAAGGAAGGAAGGAAGGAAGGAAGGAAGTGGCGGAAGGAAGTGGCGGAAGGAAGTGGCGGAAGGAAGTGGCGGAAGGAAGGAAGGAAGGAAGGAAGGAAGGAAGGAAGGAAGGAAGGAAGGAAGGAAGGATAGGTTCAAGAACAAGTAATCAAAGAACATAGAATTTATTTAATTAAAAAATTATTACTTAAAATTTATAATCAAGCATAACCAGATTGCAGGCAAGGAAAGAGTCTATCAAGATTTATCCCTGATGTGCATCAGTACCTATCATGTACAGGCCACAGGCTAATGATCCCTGGCTCTCAAAAATTTTTTACCTCATTTACAGATTCCAGATCTACCACTCCCCTCCTTTCAGCACTGCTCTGGGCTCCTCAGACACTTGCAGTGACTTTAGTTTCAGTCCACTGGCTTGAAGTCATTCTTGTTAGGTTGTGGGGCCAGAAAAACTATATTCTGCAATCTCTTATCAGATATCTCCACCTCCTGAAAAACAGAAAACAGGAGAAGATAATATTTATGTATATTTTACATATTCACACACACACTCAGATATATGTATAAGTGTATTTCCATACATATGGCAAAAAGGATGTAAAAAATGCAAAGTCCAGCATTCAAAAGTTAAGTGTTCAAAAGTTCGGTAACGTCAGGCTGAATTTCTCAAGGCATCCTTAAATTCGCCTCCTGGTGAATATGCATTATGATACAGCTTTAATTACAAGGTTGCATACTATTACTTTTCCCCAGGACACCTGCTTCAGCAGGGCACAGGATGGATGGTGCTCACTTAATGAGCAGCTATTCAATATGTTCTTTTATCCTCATTGCTTGGCGTTTGGCCTCAGGCCTTATTTACTGCACATTGCTCAGGCTTGATTCTAAAGACAGAATTATTCATTTCCTACTTGACTGTTCTGCAGTTCTCACTCTATCTGAACACATTACAAACTTTAATGAATCTTTACAATACCCTAGGAAGAGCAAGGTCCACTGACCCCCATTTATAGGTAGAGACCTGCAACATTTCCACTTATCCTTGGTTTGAACATTTATTTGAATTTCTTTTTCTTCCTCGCTTTCAAGAGAAACCTTCTTTTACAAGATGTTTTCCACATTTTATTTAGTGAATGTTGTGGCTGAAAATTTTAAAAAGCAGTGCAATCTGAGATAGCAATTCCAGATAGAAAATTCTGGTGCTTTTGACAGAGCAATAAGCTCTCTCTACAGAGCAACAGCACTCTCTCTAGATGGGAAAAGAGTGGCAGGTGCCAATTCAGTTACAGTAGCTGTAACTTTTAAAAAAGGCTCAAACCTTCCCTGAGCAGCCCTTCCCTGGGCTTCACCAGCTTTGTCCAGCTCCTCCAGCTGAGGAGCTGGTCAGTGTCTTCATGGTTTCTTCCCCAATTATATAATGAACAGAATTGCTTACAAAATCTAAACCTTATAAAATACTTTTATTTTAAACTCTGGACTCCACATATCTGTTTCTAGTAATGTGCAGTTTAAGTCACCTTTTTCTAGAAAGAAGAGGAAAATGGGCACAAAAAATGAGTCTTCCCTCTCCTTGCTTAACCTCAGCTGTTTACCACATGAAAGCAGAGAGCTAAGATAAAAACCTGGTGATAGGCTATCCTGGGCCAGTGAAATCCAATATCCAATATCCTTTGGTGAATTTTTTGGCTTAGCAAGGTGGCAGTTTGCAGGTGCTTCAGAGGGAATAACCTCTCTAGGATCAACTGAGACAGAATGGTAGAAACAATAGCAGAAAGAATGTCTTTGTTGTGCAGCTGGATGATGGTTAAAACATTGAAAAATTACTTAAGCATTTATTTAGTTTTTCATACTTTTTTTACACATAGATATAAAAAACCCCAGCTGGGTGGGCTGGGTTTTGGGGTTTTTTGGTTAGTTTCTTTACCTGAATAAATTCAGCAGCCAAGTTGAGATTAACTGAAGAATTACTGGCATTAAAGATGGGAACCTCTGAACATCCTGAACTGGGTAACCACCTGTTTTAATAAGAAGAAGTTCATGGCATGAGGTTCAAAGCCTGTATAAGAATATATTCTTTTTCTGGACTGTGTGAATCTGCCTATGTCTGGTGCTGCTGTTGTGAGGTCAGATGTGAACTCTGATACTCTCAGGTTTAGCATTAGGACACATGAGTTTGGAAAGCAAGATCTGTTTGAAAGTCATGAAAGAAATCCTGGAGAGAGGACCCCAAACCAGCCCTACTCTCTGTAGCCTTTGTGTAAAGACTTTGTAGTTGCTTTGGTTTTCCAGTGGAAGAGTTCTTCACTTCTCTTTTGGCACTGAAGATACAGTGACATTTTTTTAGCTTTGGTAACTAATGAACAGTGTCTTCTGAAATGCCATAAGATCAAGAGGAGAACTTTGGGTGAACTACATTAATCAGGACTGTATTGTTTTCCCCTTTTCCAGTTCATGGCATATTCTCATTTATTTCACAGTTTACAGTGCAAGATAAATGGGGAAAACACAATTGCAGGAGACAGAATTTTCTTTCTTCTCCTTACTTATATTTGTTGTGTGTACCTTCTCCTTCTATCTATCCTGCTCCTAGGCTTAAAGAGAAATTAAATATTTCCTGAGGGACTGATGGGAGAAGGAAAATTTGTTTTCCTTTAAACAAATACACAAACAGAAAACATTATTATCTAAATATTTCTTAGACTTAGTAATTTCAATTAAAATTAGCTGTAGGATAAACATAATTTGACTTTCAGATGGTTCAATCTTCCAGTTGGAACAAGAATTTTAGATGAGCTCTGTCTCCTTCTGTTGTGCCCCATTCTATACAAATTTTCCTTTTGACCATCTGCTGAAATGCTTTTCAGGATGGTGGCCCATATATTTTTGGCTTCTGTTTTTTCAGTTTTTCTTTCTTTTCTGTTTGGAATATTAACACAATGTTTTTAAATTATGGGTTATGTAACCTGCTTAGAAAATAACATCCATTTGAATAGTAATACAATTGGAACTGCTTCTGCACTGTTAATTATATTATAGAGAATCACTGTGGTGAAGAAAAAGGATTTTGCTCCATAAGACTTCCTGGCATTTCATTGTCCTTCACCATCAAAGATGTTCACACCCAGTTAGTTCAGCTAGCAAAGAAATGGCAAAATAAAGGGATAGTGATTGACAGAAACATGGAAAATTAAAAAGCAACTTCATTGCACAGGTACTTCACTGTTCTGCTCTTCCTTGATAAGCCTTAACAAGTTCCTCCAAAAGCCATGGGTTATTCTTAACATTGATCACCTTCCTTCTATCATTATTTAATGCTTCTATCATTATTTAAATCTGTAAGATATTTGTCCCAGGCTTTGCCATGAGTGTTTCAGAGACTCCATTTGCAAGGAGCTCAATCTATTCTCTGTAATTAATACAGTTCTGATACCGGATATGACTGGTTTGTATTTGAAAGGGGAATATATTAATCTGTCACAATACCTTTTTTTTTTTTTTTTTTTTACCTAAGCAACAAAAAAAAGGCAGACTCTGAGAAAGAAAGGGAAAAGTTTTTGTCCTTGTACTTGTCCTCTGGGGTTGCTCCAAATAAAAAGATTCAGAAAGTACTCCAAAAAATCCAGTAAGTTCAACATCAATTATCTTCCTGTGGTGTTTTCCCCATCCTGTTGACTGGTGGCACATAATATAGTGCCAGAAAGTCATCAGTCTGGCAGCTGGGGTGGTTTTGTTTTGTTTTGGTTTTGTTTTGTTTTGCTTTGCCTTGCCTTTCTAACACTGATCCAGTAAATATTTGCTGGGCCATTTGTACCATCTGCCATGCAAATGTTAGTCCAAGGAAGAATGGCAGACAGGGTAAAATATCCATGTTAAAGCTCCATTTAAAGTGGAAGTGCTGGTGCCAGCAGCAGGAAACTGTGAGAACAAGGAAGTTTAGCAAGAAATACAGAGCGGAAAAGGAGAGATCCTCCACAGCTTCTGTAAGGAATCATCTGTTTCCCTGCACCTCTGACCAAAAGTGGGGATCACGCATTTCACATCCTTCTCTTTCCTCAAGATGCAGCGAATGTGGGAAACTAAGGACCTGCATTTGAGTAGCTTGGCACTAGCAGAAGACAAACTGCTTTGGCTCAATTAGAAAACAGAGACTTTGCCCAACATCTGCAGCTAAAGATACAAATTTGTGTAGCTCAAAACCACTTTGGTTTCTGTCTGCTGCTTCTGTGTGCTCAGGGGCTGCTGTCTGACTCAGAAGCTGGAGGAGGCGTGATTTAGAGCCAAGATGGGATCATCTTGGCATTTGAGTGTATTGTTTCAAACAAAACACCATGAGATGTGCTAATGTAATGAAATGCCCACGTTGACTCAGGCCAAAGAGTAGAACTTGTGATATTCTTATAAGTACCTGGGTTTTGATCCCCTCCCCTATTGTGTGAGTCAGCTCCTCATTTAATGCAAGAAAAACTCATTATGTTTCTGCATACTTTTCTTTTTAATGAAGCCAGCTTCCTTTTGAGTTTCTTTGTTACTCACTGGATCATTTCAGATGAACACTCTCAAAAAGTTTTTAAAAGAGAGACAAGCAAGTACACCTTCCTTTTGTTTGACCTGCGAGGCAGAGAAAGGCAAAAAGAGCATGGTATCGATTTTCGGGTGACACATACTTCACCACAGGTCAAGTCAGCGTACAGAAAAATGCATGGATCTGTGTAACACAAAAGGAAACAATAAAAGGTGATTTCCTGGGCATCAACCACTCACTGTTAGCGTTGCTGCAGCTATACAAAACCCTGTGTAGTCCTGTTGCTTGACCTTCAATCACTGTAACAGTGATGCATGGTTAGAAAAGCACCAAATTTCACTTTGTTCCATTGTAACATTCTCCACTGGCATTTGTGATAGGAATGATTGCTGTCAAAGAAAATGAGGCGTCAGGATGCTTGGACAAAGCATCACAGACATCCTCAGTGTTAGGAAATCACATAAACAAACCAACAATGTCATGACCAGTGTACATTAATGGAAGAATGATTGTTTCAACAGGGTGAAACAAAAACAACCCTCCAAACAGAAAGTGCCTTTCTCCTTTGACAAAGGGATGCAATGATTAGCAGTGTGGTTTGTATTAGCAATTCCTGATCATGTATTTCCAGCTAATATCTGACACATTTTTGCTATTTCTGGTCATCTTTTTTCATTTTGTCAAAACCAGAAGGTTTTCTTTTTGCAACATGCAAAGTACCAAACTTCTAGCTCAGCTCAAGTCTGACGAGGGTTCACAGATGAAGAGACACCAGTGAGCTCTTTTGACGTTTCAAAAGAAGGTAAAACCAAAACCCACTAATCCTTCCTATTGGAAAAAAATATAGCAAATCAGAGTTTGGAAAGCCAGGGCTAAGTGACCTTTTTTGCTTCTATTGTATAAACAATGAAATTGTTTTCCATATGCTTGATTGCATTGTGTTGATAATTCTCATTTTGTATGCACATGACAGTGAGAGAGAGGTTTAATTTTTTCTTTCCCATCCATTGTCTCAGTGAATTCACTGATTCCCTCAAATCTGAAAAATACAAATTATGCTCTCGGAAGGGAAATCAGGATGGCATTTCTTGCTTCCAGACTTCCTTTGCTGCCAGGTAGGTTATGCTTGCCTGCATTGGAATGGAGAGTGCTGTGTGCTGTATCAGTGATGGAGTTACTGTTGTGGATTTGCAAAAAGACTGTGATGTGAATGAATCTGAAACTGTCATCTTTATATTGTTTTGTGAGACAAAAGGTAATTTTTAAGTCCATCCCATATGTCAGTCATGTGTTCAGCATTCACTGCAGCACCATCCATTTGCCACCTTCACCCAGCCCTGAGGACTGGGAAGCCCAACCCTGGCAAATGGAAAGCATACATTAAAAATAATGAGCGTTTGTTTTTCAGCATTCCAGAGCAATTTTTTCACTGATATATATGTATCGGCTTATTTATTTCAATTGAATTTTGTTTCTGCTCTTTGACCTTCATAATAGATATAGCAGCTATCCACTATTAATTGATTCATTATAGAAGTATTGATTAATCACAGGCAGGGAAGAAGGTCATTGCCCAGCTGATTCCAATTTTATTTCCAAATGATGCTTTTCACTATCTTGATTTAGTGAGCTCCCACTATATTCTTTTTGCTTTGCTACAAGAGGGATGCATCTTCCTTTCATTTCAAGCTGATTGACAGTCACTTTCAGGCAGGAGATAGCAGCTGCAGCCAACTCACATTTTTGTCTTCCTTGTTTGCCCCAAGTGAGATGAAACTATATAAAGGGAGTTTATTCTCTGAGATCACTAGAGCTGAGACTTGAGGCACTTGGTTTTCTTACGTGCCACAGGACTGCCAGCCCTGGCTTTTTCATAGCAAAAATTTCGCATGCTTTTCTTAAAGAAATTTAAGTTTTGGAAAAATGAAACATATTTTTGAATTTACTTGTGTGATGACCAGATGTAGCAAAATGGCTTTCATAAAGGCCATATTGCTATGTTACAATTTGCAGTGTCACTGCCACTGGGACTCTATAGATATATGCAATGCTTAAAAGGGCCTGCATAATTTAGTGGCTCACATATATTTTATTTCTCAGAGCAATTGCCTGTTGCCTGCGGGAGAGGAGAAATTTACTATATGAAGCAATAAATATAATGTGTAATTGTGTTTTAAATGTAAACTCATATTTTCATGTTTGTTTTTTTTTAACTGGTCAGGCTGAAGATAATAGTTAATTGCAAATATTGGCTGGACATCAGGAGTGACTTTATGAAATTCTAAAGCATGTCTTGACGTACACAATCTGTTGATTTGCAGTGCCTGCACATGCCAGTTTTTAGTTTCCTCACTCTTTTCAAATATCTAAGTTGGGCATGAAACGAACAACACATTATATCAGTTGTAGAACCCCACAAGGTGACGAAGTATCAGAGCATTCAGCTGTGTCAAAGAGAGATGTGTGTCAGGAAAGACAGAGTTGTGAGGGTCAGGTAGGGTGTTTGGCACTGGCTCTGTGCCTCTGCCACTTCTGCATGCTTGTTTTGCCTTTCAGACAGAGGGACCTCAGCACAGATTTGTTTAGGACAGACTCCAACATTTATATTCTCCAGGTATGTTCTCACTCTCTGCAGTTGTCATCTTGGGGCTTGAGAAAAGTCACTGCCATTACTCACCAAGGGAGTAGCTGAGAGTGTGGCAAGGCTTCCCCTGCTCAGAGAGTACCTGCTATCCATCATCATCCCATCAGGGAGTTTCTAGAGGCGTGTGGGCTTGCCTTCCATGGTTGGGCCATGTGGCAAAGCAGTCTCTTGCCAACAGCGCAGAGCTTTGGCTGAGTGCCAGTCCTGGACCTGGCACACAAGAGCTGTGCTTTCAGAGTTGAAGGCAGAAAGAGAAAATTGCAGGAATTCTGGCTCAGTTCCTCTGGCAGGGCAAACTCAGGGTCTGGGACTGATGTGCCAGAACAGGATGGGGTTTTCCAAATGGCATGCCAATGCAAGGGAAGGGGTAATTTGTGCTGTCTTCATGAAGTAAGTTGACTGAGTTAGTTTAAACAGTAGTATTTCTCAGACTGTTCTGTTTCCTGATACTAATCAAGTATAATAATCTCTATATAAATATCATAATTATCATGGAAGATAAAGATATGTGAATTTCAACTAGCTTAATTTTTTTTTTAATGAAAAATCTTTTGAGAAATAAGTTGCTTTTCTAGTGGTTGGTTTGGTTTCTTTCTTGAAAGTCAATTTTCATTCATGCCTCAGAAGATGGGGGTAGGTGACTAAAGTAATTATTGGCTTTTTTTTGTCTTCATTCAGTATTTTTGCCTTGATTAAATCCAGTCAGTGGGCAAGCCACAGGTGACTCACAGGATGTCTGTATGGAAATAGATGCTGTTGCTGGGAGGAAGTGTTTGTGAAGGGCAGGAATGGGATCTTCATGTAAGTACAACTACTCACATCCTGGTGTGTCTGGAGCTCTGGGCCTCAGTCTGATACATATTGCAACCTGCAAGGCAGATCATTTAGCAGCTGATGGAATTTGTTAGAGTATGACAATGATGGCATTTGTATTGGCATCTGTCTAGCAGCAAATATTTTAGTTTCGTGCTAAGCATGATCAAGCCAAACAGGAATTGATTATAAACTCAAGTCAATATTTTGCTGGCAAAAGTAAAGTATTCAGTGAGAAAAAAGTGGCCACTTTTCAGCAAAACTTATTGTAATGTATTATTAATGCAAAGATGATCAGATAAAAACTGTAACTTGGCAAGCTGTCAAAAACCCAGAGTGAATCAAAAATTTATAAAACACTATTGAGTTAAAACAATCCTATTATGGATCCTAGCAATCATTTTTGCTGAAGCACACTCCTTAGATTATTTTACTGTTGAGACATTAGTATACAAGGATTTAGAGCTTTGAAGATTCTCCCTCTCTCTCTCTTTCTCTCTCTTTTCTTTTTCAATGGCATAAAATTAAAAATGAAATTTACACAGTAAATTATTTAGCTTCAGTTCACATTTGGATAGAATAAGAACAATAGAGTTTAAAATAATGGCAGTACTTTTTCCTTTATGGATTGTATTTTGCTGACTTACATGAAAAATTACTGCTATTACATTCAAGTAGAATAAATTGCTTTATGAAATCTGTAAACTTAATTTGTGCATGCACTCAAGCACTAGCTGCAGACATGATGCTTTCAGGAAAGAAAATAACCCTGGTGAAATTCTCCTTGGTATATGGATTTTTTTCTTCTTGCAAATGTTTTAAATTTTTATTATCTGTGTCATTCTTAAGGATGAGATCCATTTTTCCCAAATTCCAGGCAGTGACACTTGGTGGATACATTCTGAAGTGGGTGCCTATGACTGTCCATATCTCTGAGCATCTGTCCCTTTTTGTACAAAGATTTCTGAAGTGCCTACATCACTCTTGCATTTGAACTTCATTTTTTTTTCCTGGAGATAGCTTAAAGCAAGGGATGTCTTGAAATACCAGCTCTTCTAGATTTCATCTTTGTCTCTCTCACTTAGGAGTTGGCAATTTTTGTTCCCTAAAAGTAAGGTCAGCCCCAAAGGTTTGCTAATTTAAAGCAACTTAGTTCTGAAATAAGGATAAAAGTTCCCTTTCTTTCTTGATGCAGTTATCTCAGAACAGAACGTGAGTCTGTCAGTCACAGACACTGCAATGTAACTACCATCAATGCACTGAAGGGGTAAGGTGTTATATGTACTTTCCTCTGCTGGTTTTATTTCAGATTTCCAGCTCTTTCAATTTGTATTCATAAATTCATTTTTCTAACTGATAAAGTAATAATTGTATATTACTTAGTAGAAAAGTAATCATATGCTTTGTAATAATTGACTTTCAGCATAGGAGGAGAGGTGTTCAGGAGGGACCTGGAAGATGTCTCTCTCAAGCAGCATTTCTCCCAGAACTGAGGCACACCATCCCAGGGGAGCTCTGGCAGGCCCAGGTAAGGCTTGTCTGCAGGTGCAGCACAGCTCCCAGACAAAATGCAGGAAGCTCCCTGGGCACGATGCTGATGCTGAGCTGATGTCCAGCTTCCCCAGCTGGCTGGCGAGCCATCCTCAGCCCTTCATCAGCCACGGGCTCCCAGCATCCCAGCCCAGCTTGGCACAGAGGCTGCAGGCTCAGGCTGCAGGCAGAGCTCACCAGCACTTACCTGCCTCCCACTGTGCAGACTACATTGTGTTCTCATTTTAGCAGTGTGGGGAAAATGAAGACTCTGCGTAGGTATTTGAATAATTGATAATCTTGAACTGAAATAGATTAAGCTTTTCTTCATTTACAAGCTCACCTAAAGTCTGAATGCCAGAGCAGCTTTAGTCTGCTCAGACATAATGTAATGAAATCACAGTTGATACCGTGACCCATGAATTGTTATTTTTAACTTGACATTTCTTTTACGTCACTGCAGATGTTTTGAGGAATAGAAAATAAATGAAATTACTGGGTTCTTTCTTTTGAACTAACAGTCTATTGTCAGGTTTATCATGTTACAATGGTAACAGCAATTGCCTTAAGTGGTTTTTAATGGATAATAGTACACATCGAGTTATGATCTTGTCAGATGTGAAAACTAACCAGGGTTAAGTTTCATCAATATTTGAATAGAAAACTGAAGAAGTTCCTGAGGGCTAAAGAAAGCTTTGAGAACAACAGATTATTAGGAAAAGATAATAACAACAGGAAAATATATTGCTGGTAATTAAAATTAAATGACCATACTATTCTCAAAAATTAATGTAAGTGCAGCTGTTTATGCAAAACATGGATGATGAATTTGTAATTAAAAAGGACAGAAATTTTATAAACACAGTCACAATTCATTAATTTGCATGTATATGTGTGTGCTTGAGAGTATATATATATATATATATACACACACACACACATATATGATCAGCTTCATATTCTCCAGTCTGATATTTGTCAGGTAAAAATGTCACACTGCAATTTTACACATGCACAAGCAGAGGCAAGTTCTGCTGTTTTGACATTACATAGGATCTAACATGTAACCAGTACTTTAAGATCAATAATATAAAATTTTACTGTGATACAGTCCAAAAAGCCAGTTGCTTCCTGGCTCCCATTATGCTAGAATCTGGTAAACACAAAAAAGAAACTATCCCCAGCTTTCCCTTAGTCAGACAGAGGAAAGGGGACTGGAAATAGATTGTGCAACAAAGAAGTGAGTAGTTGATTTCCACTAATTCAACTGAATTACACTTTTACTCATTTTAACTATGCTAAATAAGGGCAAGAGGGTAAGAGCAGCCACAAAGGAGAAGAGGAAAAAGTCATAATGCATGACAGCTTAAGACATTTGAGTTTAGGTGGTTTCATGAGTGTCTTCCTCTGCTCTGGATGTCTAAGTGGATATTTAGCTGAGACAGGGGAATCAAAAGAGCCATGCACCTCATATACCAAGTGGTTTATCATGTTACAGCCAGGTTGCTCCCAAAGACAGCGTTAAGGGTATGGAAAGGAACCTGATTCTGCAATATAAGGAAGCTATTCTTTAAGTAAACCATTTTACAGGGTACTGAATGCATTGCTTTGTAACATTGAATGCTCTTAATTTAAATGAATTCTTAGCTGAGGCAACATATATGTGAGGTAAAATCTATGGCATGGCTTTGGGATCACAGGCTTTCCTCTCTCTGTGAGATGAAGGAGATACAGCTCAGCAACACAAATCTTCCCCAACCCTTCCCCAGCACATCTGTGAATTTCTGATCTGAGTGTACCTTTTCATATCTATTTTCATTTTTTGTTATTTGAACTATATTTTGTATTATTCTGACTGCTCGCTTGAATGACACTCCACGCATGTAAACTTAAACAGTTTTTTTAATTTGGGCTTTCAAAAACACCCTTTGTTCTCAGCATCTGAACTCAGCACACTAGCTGACCGAGTGAGAAGAAAAGAATCTCCTGGAGTAATTTTAAGAGGTTTTCTCTAAATGATGTTGCACCAGTTATCTAATGATGCATGAAAATGACATAAAACTGGAAATGCTCTTACCAATGTTTCTGTGTAATCACAACATAAAAATGTCAGATCTTTGGGCTTGAACTTTTTGAGTGACACAGTATAGTTCACTTGTATCACTTGATGCTCAGGTATGAGTCATTTCCCTCCTGTGTGGTGGGTGGCTTTAAAGCCATGGCGAGATTGTGGCTGTTGACTTTTTCAGATGCTGTTTGAGGATCAAGAATAAGATTTTTATCAGAGCAGAAGAGCAGTTATATGGCCAGAGCTGTCTTCTAACATCTGAGGTTAATCTCGTTTCTCTCCATTTTCTACCTGTATTGCAGAGAAAGTGAATTTTCCCACAAATGCTGTTTCCACACAAGGATAACACCAGCCATGCCATTACCTCTGAGTTACCTAGAGCTGTGCTGTAGTTTCTCAAATGATCATGCTAGGCTTGCTCTCTCCTTTCCCACTCTGCTCCCATCTGTGCTACTTGGCTGTTATCTGCAGCTCTGGGCTGTAGAAGGAGCACGCCACAGGACTTATGAGTAGAGCTTTCAGCTTATTAGCATCCCACCCCATACAGTAAAGCATTTGATTCCACAGGGGCTTGTCAGTAAACCTCAAGGAAGATCTTCTCTGAATTACTATCTTTTTGGCTATTAATAATGTTGACCAGCCCATGAAACTATCAGCAATAAGAACTACCAGCTGCAGCTGAAACCCTGGTACTTTAAAAACCTTAAAAATTCCTCCAATGTGTATGGTGACCCATTATCTCAAATGAACTCATTGCAAATGCAGTGTTCAATGACTACTACCTCAGTGTGATTCACCAGAGTGCTGGATAATGTGTTTTTTACTTTTGTTAGCTTCAGAAGAACAACTGTAATAATCAATTATCAGCAGGTGGTGGTTTCCTCCATGTTTAAATACATCAGTTGCCAGTTGCTGTCAAGCTCTGCTGGGTGCATCACAAATGGTCACAGCCTCCCAGTGTTTCTATCTCTGGTACTTTGCACAGTGGCAACGATTTCTTACCATTTTTACGCTCTGTGCATTCATGCTGGCCCAATGAAGTCTACTCGTTGCCCAGTCTTTTGCATAACATCATCTGAGGTTTCCTCATGAATCTTTTCAGCCTCTTGGTGCATTTTAATTGGAGTCTCTGTTTTCCCCTCTTTCTGCACTTGCTCTTTCTCTTTCTCTAAGTCACCTCTGGGTTTATTTCCATTCTCAAAGTCTCTGGTAGTCAAGGGAACTAGTTTCTGTGCAGCCCAGTGTGAGCTTATTATTTCTTTTAAAGGACACACTGCATTGTCAATCCTAGTTTCTCTGTTTTCCAACTCCTGTGTTTTGCAGATCTGGTAACTATTACAGCAGTGTGTGTGTATGTCTGTGTGTGTGTGCATGTATGTGTGTGCTTGTTTTTTTCAAATACTTTTCTTTGGCTTTTTGCTTCATTTTGTTCCATTCTGCATTTTGTCCCTCTTAGAAATTACTTAGTTTTCTATTTCACATTTGAGGTGTATTTTTATAATTCTAACACTGAGCATGGAAGTCACTGTGGTACAAAAGACAAAGTTTTGTCAAGAATGTCCTTTTATTCACATTATATAATATAAGAGCAACCAGATTGAGTTGAGAAAAAGATCTGTCCAGCCCAGTGTCTTTCTGTGGGCAATGGCTGACAGCAGATGCCAAAAGATGAGTTTGAAAAGCTGTTGGCTATCTATGATACTACTAAAGTATTCTCCAAGCATTCCACAAGTTGCAGGTCAGTGGTTTCATAAAGCAATACATTCAGGATTTTGGGACAGTTTTACTATTCATTTATTTTGCAATTAATTATTCTAGAAAGAAAGGTATTCTCATCCTCGGACAGGTTGCTTTTGGGATCTCTGCAAGCACTTATGTAAACCCCCAGCAATCTGAAGCAAGAAATTCCACAGCTGAAATATAAGCTGTGTGAAAAACTACTTGCTTTAATTTTGTTTTAATGAACATACTATCTCTGAATGACTGTTGATTCTTTCTTGTTCTTGTACAGGAACAGGGAGAAAGTCTTTGTGGAACGGTCTAACCCTGCCCCTCACAATTTCATAACCTTCTGCCTCTCTCAGTCATTGCTTTTCAAAGCATCATGTTGTTTTCTTGTTTGATCTGTCTTCTTTTCCTCATAGTCCTTTATCCTGGGAATTTGTTTTTTTGATCATAATTCCTCCTTGCTAAGATTTTCAAGGAATTCTCTACTTATCCACTAGAAGCCTAGGATCTTGGTCCTAAAGGGTAATATCAGACAAAATTGCCCAATTTTGCATCGGAATCTTTTCCACATTGCATCTTTCTCTACTCTGAGTTATGATGCCCAGTCATTCAGCTTTAAGAGGTCCTTATGCCTTTTTCCACTGCTGGTGTTCAACTTTCCAACCCTGAACAACACAGCACTCTCAGTAAACTTTGCTACTTCACCACCCACACTTCCACAGCCACTGCTTCACAGCATTTTATGTTTATGTTAAACAGTATGAGTTCCAGCCTGGCCCCTTCAGGACTCCACTGGTGACCTCCCTCCACTGTGAAAATTGGCCATTTACTCTTAGCCTTTCTTCCAATGGTTTAATCAGTTGTTTATTCATGCAATAACTTTTTATCCCATGCCCATTTAGATACTACAGGAAATTTTGCAGAAGAACTTTTTGAATGATCTTGGAAATCCATATAGACAGTATCTGACAGATCTTCTTTCTTTCACATGAATGAAATATGCAGTTTTTACAGTGTGAGTAATCTGACCTATTTTCCACTCACCTACACTGGGTTAAAAAGAAGCTGCCCTTGGAGTGCCTATAAATAAGCACTCCATTGGCTTGAGAGGGACTCTAGACATACAACCAATGTCTTCAGTGAGCTTCCCTCTGGAGACCACAGGTATCCTGCCTATTTCTACAAAATGTATAAGGAAACAGGTCTACGACTTCCTGGCCCACAGATGATTTATCCCATTGAGTCCCACAGTTGCTGCCCCACAGAATTCACCTCTTCTCTCTTAGACCAGTTTTCTGAAATAGTTCTTACTCCAAGACAAGTTTTCTGAATTATCTCTTGCTCCAGATTCCATCCATTTGTTCAATTTTTTGGTCATTTTTCTGATGCTGTGCATAAATTTCCTTTGAATGCTTACCAAAAGGGAGAACTCCAAGTGTCATGGTTTAACCATATCCTAAACCATACCCCACACAGCCACTCACTCCCTACCCCACTCCAGTGAGACGGGGGAAAGAATCATAAGGGTATAGCAAAAAATCATGGGTTGAAATAAAGACAGGTTAATAGGTAAAATAAAAAAGGATGTGCAAGGAAAACATAACAAGAAATTCTTTTGCCTCTTACCATGGGCAGACAGGTGTTCAGCCATCTCCAGGGAAGCAGGGCTCCATCACTTGAGAGGACAGAATCACAGAATATTCTGAGTTGGAAGGGACTCGCAAAGATCATTGAATCCAGCTCTTAAGTGAATGGCCCATGCAGGGATCAAGCCCACAACCTTGGTGTTATTAGCAACAGGCTCTAACCAACACCATCATCCCTCCTTCCTCTTCTCCCAGATTTACAGACTGAGCATGGCAGCATACGATCTTGAATGTCCCGTTAGTCAGTGTGGTCAGCTGTTCCAGCTGTTCCAGCTGTGCCCCACTCCCAAATTCTTAAACACCCCCAGCCTCCTCTCTGGGCTGTTGCAAGAAGCAGAAAAGACCTTGGCTCTGTGGAAGAGCTCTCAGCAGCAACTAAAGCATTTCTCTATTATCAACACTGGTTTCAGCACAAATCCAACACAGCCCCATACCAGCTACTATGGAGAAAATTAACTCTACCCCAGCCAAAGCCACCACAGGAGAACAGGGAAAACTACTAGAGGGATGTTAATAGGGCTTTTAAAGGCTGAATTCACTCTTATCAGCTCACATCCATACACCTGGGCACAGAGGAAGTGAGATCCCAAGACATTTCCTTTATGCCCTCAAGGGCTTCCATCTGGCAACTTATCACACAATGCTGTCTGAACACATGCACTTTCCATTACTTAATGTTTATTTTCAAAGCTGCAGTGTCTGGTTTTATACTATGTTTTTGATTCCTTTAGCTTGTGTTTTTTTGCATGGACTAACTATATTTCAGATTGACCATTTTACACAAATGAAAAGGTACAGATTCCCATGTTCAATGGTCAGCTTAAATATTTCATCTGCTCATAAAAATTGGGAGAAATATTGACATATTTTTTAGCTATTCTTATTGTAAAGGAGAAATAACCATTTATATAATTTATCGTATTACTCTAACAACCTACTACAGGCAATTTGACCTTATGAATATGTTTTCTGTAGATGATTGAGAGTTTCTTTATTCAAAGGTTTCAAACAGCTGTTAGAATTAAACCAATCACTTTTCCTTTATGTTAAAGATATTAATTATTAGAACTCAGATAAATGTGTTTTCTCTGTCTGTTTCATCTCAGCACAGTAATCCAAATCTCTTGTAACAGTTTAGTTGACTGCATTTCTACTGATGAAGAATTAGTGTGGGACAATTCTCCGTCCTTCTGGTCCACTCTCTTTAGTGTTTTTGTTTTCCTAATAGTCCCTGCTTTTTTATATTTTCTTTTCCTTAATCTGCTGAGTTTAATATGATTAATTCTGAAGTATTTTCTTCTGTTTCCCAGCTCATATAGTAGCACCTATTTCAAAAGCTTACTGGCAGTTTGTGATTAGAAAATTTTAGTCTGAATGAGCTTAAAGTCTTACATGTTATTCTTAGGCAACCACTACAGCTGCCTCTCCTGATTTATATTAAACGCCTATAATTCTACAGCTAATTAAATTAAATCTTTGAATGCCCTATCTCTAGACTTAACTATCAGACCACTTTAGAAATATGAATATTTTAGGGGGTTAAAATTAGATGATTTATAGTAATGTATCTGGGGATTTTATTATGCCTCCTTTGAAATACATAACATTATTTAATTCCAGATTAATATGTCTAGCAGCAAGTCCCTCAGTGTTTCTGACTTATTCTTCATGAGCCCTTGTTCTACCATCTGGCTACTTTAGCTTTTGCCCGTGCTTCCAGACCAGACCCATCAAATGTCACCTGTATTTGGCCTCAGCCCTGCCCTCTTTCATGGTGATATTTATCCCTCTCAGGTTTGCATTGAAGTGTTTAGCCTCTCTTCTGCTTTTGAGCCTCAGCTATGGCTGTGGAGCCCGGGTCTTCTACCGAGGCATGCCTGGAACTGGGGCCCTCTGGGTTGGAACAGCCATCAGTGCATGCCACCAGCATCCACCAGGAGGACCCTTCCTTCTTCAGGGTTATACCTGTGGTTATCACCTGAGGTACCTGTGTCACTTCCTACTGCTTCCCACACACACAGGACATGATGCAAAGTGCCACCACACTGGCCCAGCCTAAGAAGGTGGTTCCCCAGAGCAGGAACAACTCCCAGTAATGAAAGGGTCACATAGGGATAGATGTATACAGGCACAGCTCATCACACCCAATTTCTGCTTTTTTGACAAAGCAGGCAAAGGCTGGAAGGCACGGAGGCTTACTGGGGCCATGTGTGTCATGGCAGAAGTGGAGTCCTGGAAAGCTGAATTTATTTCTCCTCTGTTCCACAGAGTGGGGAGTCAGACCCAGATCTCCCAAATGCCCAAGAGTGCCTTGGCTGCAAGACTGAATGTCTCCACTGTGGTGATGAACTGCTTTTCAGATGAGTTGCAAAGCAGTTAGCTTGCTCCTCTGCAGTCATTAAAGATCCCAAGATTGCTTTTCATGAGCTTCCAGTAGTGTTACTTAACAGAGTATCCTGGCTGCAGTCCAGCCTGGCTTACTGTAGACCACATCTCTAGACTTCCATCATTTCAGCTGTGTAACATAAATCATCTCACTCAGCACTGCTAATATTGCTAAAGAGTTACAAAGAGTTCCAAGCCACTGTAAAGCCATGAAGTGATCCTTTTGTATAAATGCTGTGTGAAACTTATAGTCTGTCTGCATCCCCTGTATTTCTTTTCACTGTTTTCACTCTCATTACTGTTATACGCTGTTATATGTTATACATGCTCCTAATGGCATGGACTAAGGAACTTTGTGAAATGCCAGTCTTTTTCCCTGGACTTGAAACTGATTATATACACAGGTGTCAAGATCATGTTCCAATAACAGGTATTTTGGAAAGTCTGCATACAGACAGAAAGGCATGAATCATTGTCATTGCTTTTCTAACTCTCAGGCAGAGTCCTTACAAATTTCTGAGCCCCTCTTGAGAATTTTCTCTTCACTTTCATATTAAAGCAGCAATAAGGTGTGAATTAAGCTCTCTTTTCTGCTTGATGGTCCCCTCCACACAAGCCATACCAATGTAAATGAAACATTGTAGATGTAATCCTGATGCATTCATTTCCAGCAGTTCTGCTGTGCATTTTCCTAAGTCTGACTGGCCAGTCTAATCACAAGATAAAGTTCCACATGGTCAATGGCCTTCACTTTTCTATTCTTTGCTACTGGGGCAAGTCTGGGTTTTCAACACTGCTCTTTCTTAGGGAGATAGTGCAGGAAACAAAACCCAACACAAGTTACAGCTTCCTTGCCTGCAACCCACACCAGGCACTCCGTAGGCCAGCATCAACCAATTGATTGCAACATGTATTCCAATCCCAGAACTTGTCATGTGCTTTGCTTTTGTTTGCAGCTCTGTTTTTAAAGTACATCATGGTCATTTTATAGAATTCCTGACTTCATCTGACTGTTTTATGTATTCTACTCTTAAACACCAGGAAGATATTCATCAGTCCTCTTCAGAAGCTTTGTCTGTATTCCATGCAGAGACTTTTGCCTTCCTCTGCTTAAAATAGCATTCAGGTTCAGCTTGAGTTTCCTCCGTGGATTTTTGCCCCCATTCTATTCTTATGTACTGATTTCAAAGCCAAGATAGTTCTGTTTCAGATATGCAAAAAAATTCTCCAAGCACAAGACCACCAGTAGACTTTAGCTGCTTGCCTTCTTTTCAGTTAAGACTGTATAGCATGTCAACAGCAGCTTTAGCTGGAAAGCCCTGTGTATGGTGAGCTGGTTTAGATTATCTCATTTTATTGCCTTCATTCATCATTCATAATCCATTATACCATTGCTGTATGATATGACTGCAATAACATCTCAGACTTGATTAGAATATTATTTTTTCTCTGAGTTATTTCTTTCCTGTGAAAAAGATTTTGAAACTTTTCTGCATAAGAAGTGGGTAGTTATTTTTCTTATTATTATCCTATTCCAAATGTATTTCTTGCATTAGCTAGAAGTGGGAATTAATATTTGAGGCCTCTCAATAGGTCTTTTAACTTTCTAAAACTCAGACAAAGGTACCACAGCATTGTCAGTTTTCATTTTTGTTATACATCCTCAAAAAATTCCTAAAAATATCTATTTCTGTCAAATTAAATCCAACACTTTTTACATATACTCACAGAGAAGTACCCTAGAAATTGCAATATGAAACCAACTTGAGAAAATTAAGTTGATCAGTACTACCACTAGATTATCAAAGCTTGACTTTAAAAAATATCACTAAAAAGAAAGGCCCAAAAGCCAAAACGTAAATTCTGCTTGTCACATTCGTGTCTTATTGGCAGATGCCCCAGGCAACTCTGCTTTCTCTGTCTCAGATAGTGAAATTATTACCCTAGAGCACAGTGTCTGAAGAGCTCTCGGGGCTCAGAAAAACTCCAGGGCAGCAGACATATTTAATAAGGGTGTGGGATGACTGGGGCAAGGATTTCCAAATCTCACCACCTGCAGTTCTCTTTTATTGGAAGCCTGAACATTGGGTGTATGTTTCAGTTTCAATATTTTCTCCAAGTGGCTGAAGGGGGTAATGAGCAGTTCAGTGCCTCTGGCACAGCCAGCTCTTTCTGTCCTTCTGCACCGTTTGTTCTCTCAGCAAAACAAGCCATGCAAAAATCCAAGGATGAGCTTGGCCCCTTGTGCTGAGTAATGGCAAAGATTTACTCTTAACACCATATTTCTTCCATCCACTCTTTTTCCTGTGTCCTTCCAGAGAATATGGTTCTGCTTTCTTCAGTCTGTGTCCAGTAATTTGCGGTGACACTGGGTGCCACAGTGCGGGGGAGCGAGCGTGACCCTACCACAGGACTCTGGCTCCTGCCTAGCAACAGCATCCATTGGCCTGCTGGTTGTGTGCTCTCCCTCCCCTTGCTGGAAGAACAAATGCTAATATCCTTCACATGTGACTCCAGAAACTGAATAATAGGAGCTGACCTGACCATAAATGCCAGGATCACAAAGTCTCGGGAGTTTAGTGGCTAGCAGAATGCATCATTACGCTGGTGAACCAAACTCCTTGCTTGCTGTTTGCAGCCACATTAAATATGAATAAGAGAACTAAACAAACCACTGAAAAATTGTCTAATTAAATTGTGCAGTGAGATAGGCCCATGGCTTCTAGTGCTTTTAATTCCCTATGAAATAAAAATAAAAGCATATTCTCTTTCCTTCTTTTTCATGACATTTGTTCCCATACAGAAAGGCTAAAAGCAGCTGGTGTTGGCTTGCTGTTAACAAAGGACTTTCGCCTGTGAGTTTGTCTGAGAATGACTTTTGCAAGGTTAAGCAAAGCATCTGCAGGACCAAAACAAGACTTAAAGCAACAGTGAGTATAATCAAACTTCATTTGTGTGCCCACCAATTTCTGCTACAGAATAATCCCTGCTGCGTGGAGAGGTCCTTTGCTCTCTGGCCTAGAAAAGGAGGGGAGTTGGGGGCACATAAGATGCAGCAAGGCACAGCGTGGCACGCTGCCACTGTGCCAGCTCCTCCTCTCTGTCCAGGCTGAAGACTGTGCTCTGCTGTAAGCACGTCCTTTGGGAGTCAGCATTACTGCTCACAGGCTGGAGGATAAGTGGGTGCCTGAGTGCTACCCAGACCAAGGTCTAATTGGGAACTCTCGTATCTCTTCCACACGAAGCATTTCCTTTACCTGTTTTACCAAAGTTTAAAGTGAAACACTCCATAAGCAGCACTTACAGTCCTTTTCTTTTCAGTGCTCCCTCTCACTTGAAGGATCCAGAAAATAACTTTCTTTAGCTCTAGTCATTTACACTTGTCCCTAAAGGAGAAGTACCTCTTAAATTTTTTATGATGTGTAAACAAGTACATTTCCTTTAAAAATGACAGTGTTTTCACAAACAATGCCCCAGTCCCTGGATTTAGCTCCAGAGAGGTTTTTCATGGAAAACACCTTCCAGTCACTCTGCTTCTGATTACAGTGGCAGATCTGAAATAGGGCCACTTGCCACATAGGCCTCCAAGCACTTGTAATATCCCCCTTCTCCCAAATCAAATGCAGTTGAATTTCTTTGCCTCATAGAATCCAGGAGCTTTTTTGGGGGTGAGAAAAAACACGTACTCTGGAAAATGAGCAGCTGAATATTTCTCTCTGGATTCGGGTTGATAAATATTAAAGGATGGCAGCAGTTCTTATTTGCAGAGAAGAAAAAAGACACTACTCCAATCTCCTGAGCCATATTGGAAAGTTTATTTTATTTAGCAAAGATGAAAATTGCACTGGAGACGTCAACACTTTGATAGCCCTGAAGCATTTTGGCACCCTCTGACCACAGGAGCTAAATCAAGAGAGGCTGCCCCTTTGCTGTGCTTGCTGCCTGTCCTAACAGGTGTATTGGGGAACGTTTGCCAAAAAGGCGGAGAGTGGCGCATTTATGATGAGCCAGTGGATGCCATTTGGCCAGAAAAGTAGCTGGATGATAATAGTATGTAAAAACACAAGCAAAACATAACCTTGTGTGAATATCTGAATGCTGTCTTTTTCCTGCAGTCTGCAGCCTCTAAAAGATGCTGGAATTAGGCAATGTATTTTAAATCACATCAACAACTGTTTTTTAGAAAAGAACGCAGTCTAGGACTTCTCACTCACTAGTTACATAATGTGAAATAGCCCATGAATGCCCAAACCAAATCCCTCTTTTGATTTTTAATCAAAATTTACAATATTTTGAAATTCTCTAGCAACAGTGTTTCTAAAAATAGACTACTAAGGCTATCAGCACAGAATCTTCAGCTAACCTTTTCAAGTGTTCGCAAATGATACAATTGTTCCCATTGTAATTTATGGAATTACATTGAGGAATATCAGGAAACATACCTAAAGGGCCTGACAATAATTTTGTTACTAATATATTCCCCTGGTCTGCCTTTGAACCCTGTCATTCCTTGCCTTGCAGCTGTATTTAATGAGTGGTGAGATTATTCAAATGAGCCCACAACAGAACATTGTTTTCTTAGCTCCTAGATCTTGAGAAGACACCTCCTGCCACAGTCAGTAGGTAAAACCTACATCACAACCTTAGCATTTAATTCAGTGTCATGCTTACGGGTTTGTAAGTACCTCTGTAGCCCATAAATATAATTGTGCTTGGTTGTGATGGAGCTGATCCCTACTTACAGCAGCTGCCAATGAGCCAGCAATAAAACAAAAGAAGAAACAGCTCAGCCTGTCATCGATAAGTGAGAAGCCAAATGTGACAGTGCTTATGCCGTGGCATACAGGCTTCTGCAAGTACATTGCAAAGAGAGTTTGCAGGACGCTCAGACAGAGCGGATTTGTATATGGGAGATTGCTGCCATCTGTTATTTCCCATTCTTAACCACTGGGTTTTGTCCCTGAGAGAGAAAAGGGAGAGAGAAAGAAATTCAATTCTGTCCGAAGATGGATTGCGAGAGACGTTTTCCAGCATGGAACAAAATTAATAAGGTCCAATTTAAAACTGATAAATAGTCAATTCAGTATGGTGGGATTAAGGATTTTTCCTAAGGAATTTACAGAGAGATAAGCATCTCATGAATAAATAAATTCAGCTGCAGCACAGAACATATTTATTGATTCACAAGCCATTTGTTTGAGAGTTTGCCCCTGAGGAGCAGAAGGTACCCTATTATTATTGATAATATAAGAGTTACAGTTATATTCAGAAACGACAAACTGCATTTAAATGATATCTTGGGGTTAGAACAAGAACCCACCAAAGCCAGGAAATTCAAAGTTAAGTCTGACACTATGTCAGACTGCATGGTGTCAGGAAAAATGACAGTCGTGTCTTTGCATATCTTGGCTTCTGTGGTTTGTGTCTCAATTTTAATGGCATAGAAGTGATATCGTTTCCTTCTAAATTCATTTTTGTTTTACTTTATCATAAATAAAACAGAGTAGTGCAGGACTGAATATGTAAAGAGGCCACAGCAACTCTCCTGAGGTAATAACTGTCTGTGAGAGAAGGGACTCTACCACTTGTCTAAAGACCTATCTTGTAAATTATTATTTATTAGTTGCATGTTTGCCTGGTTAAACAATTTACTGATAGCTTTCACAGGCAGATACAAGGTCAGAATATCTGGTCAAGAAGATTGTAGATAGGACAGGTAACAGAAAAGCAAGGCATGTAGGAAGACCCAGCAAATTTGTTTGAGTGGGGCTCTGAGTGGTGCTGGGACTAGAAGCTTTTTTAAAAGACAGAATTCTTTTTCCATTATCCCTTTGTCCAGCACCTTCTGGAGGAAAACAACTTGAAAATAACATCCATGTTATGTCACATTGTTCCCTACCTTGAACTGCTGCTGCTGCTGCTGGTGCTCCCATGTCCAGTTTGCTGCTGTATAAAGTCAGGGCAGCTGAAGTGGTTTACAGTGACTGTCTTCATTGTCCAGAGAGCACATTCACTCACTTGGTGGGAGTCTTGGGGGAGATCTTGCAGGAGATCTTTGATGGTTTTGTACTCCACATCCTTGGAGGAACAGGAGGATTTCCTGTTTGTACACGAGCTAGTGGCTCTATAGGTGTAATTTCCTCACAAGTGGAAAAGCTTTAACTAAAACCACACTTTCAGAGGTAGAGGAAAACCCATATTTGCCTTTACCATACTATGGGAGGCAATTCATAAAGCTTAAATTACTTTTGGTAGGCATAAACTATGTTTCTAATCCTCTTTATTTTTGTTCTCTGAAGGGGTATCCCAGGTTGCACAAACTCTTACACTTCCATATGTCAACTCCTGGCTCCAGATGGGAAACCAAGAGCTGTTTACATGGTGAATTTGTTGTGTGTTGCAGAGGTCAACATATCTGTTCATCAGTGGCAGAATTATATTTATATCTCTATGTGTTCATAGAAATTACACTCCAGGTTACCTTCCAGGCAAGTTGCACACACTTTAGGAAGGAAATGCACACACTTTAGGAAGGAAAATTCAGGAGTACTATTTAGCAGGCTGCTATAAGAAGTGTTTGATAGGCTGTTTCTCACCTGTGTGACAAAACTGACAACCCAAACCCTTTCTTTACATATATCAGTGCAGTAAAAGATATAAGATAGAAAAGATGTAAGGTAGGTGCCCAGGTAAGGATCCTCTGTTTGAACATGGGGTTTGATAGTTTTATTTCCTTCAAAGATATCCCAGGAGAGGGTTTTCTTCAAAAAAAAAATACAGCATACATATATATTTTGCCCACATTGGGCAAATTCACAGGTAGCAACCCTTCTGAGATATTTGTGCTGAAAAAAATCCATCATAGTAATAGATTTTTTTAAGGGCTGAATAAAATACCCACAGGTGTGATGAATTTCAGATGGACATTAATATTTTGAACTTGGCTAAGTTCAAACTGATAGAAATTCTCACAAAAAAGAATAAAAATCTAGATCAGCTTAGATCCGTTTCACTTGTTTATTGGAAGCGGGGCAGAGGATAATATTCTTTGAGAGCAATTTTGCAAATAATTCCTGTTCTCCTAGATTTGGTCAGCATTTCAGCATGTGACTAATAACTAAGCTCACAGAGAGGGCCTGCCTTTTTTTTTCATCCCTGATACCCTTACAGTTGTAATCATGCATCTTGTCAGTTGTTATAAAGACAAATGTTCCCCATTGCTGTACTGTCAGCGCATTTCAGTGCGAGCAGAACGGTAGCACAGCACACCTGTTAGATGTGTGGAATATACCATTTGTCTTGTCACAGCAGCAGAATCAGGTATGCCTTGAGATGACAGGCCCTTCGGTGCAGGAAAAACTTGGGTCTGCTCTTTGCACTGCCGTTGACCATTCTGCTGCCATCTGTGCACTTCCATAAGGCTCTTTTAATAAGTTAGGAAATAGGGAGCTAGTTTCTCTGGGAAAGAGCTACTTTTAATACGGAGGAAAAACCCTTGCCTTTTTCTTTGAAACACATCATATAGAGAACCACTGAGCTATACATTCATTATTACATACACACGGTGTGACTTGGAGGCAGAAGTTCATGATCGTGACCTTTCTTCCTTTATTATATTCAGCTTTTAAAGAAGCAGATGGGGTTTAGCTGATTGTTAACATAAATTGCCATATGGAACAAACCACAGCTGATTATTATATTAACACCGTTTTTAATACATTTTATCATGATATTGCAGCTTCAGTTGCCATGCTATTCTGTTCAGTATATTCATTTGAGAAATTTAATGTCGTATCTTACAAATTGAGATCCTATTACAAACATATGGTGTATAAATAGATTTTGCCACCTGGTGACTGTTAAAAATCTGTAAGGGAGAGATTGCCATAGTGTTAACTCCTCCATGCCGGAAGTCACTTTTCCAATTGCAGACATTTTAAAGAAACAGTGAGAGGTGAAAATTCTTGATTTGCTGCTGTGATAAGGGGTTAACTGTGCTAATTGCATTGTAATACCTGCTCAGTTAAAGTGTTTCCCTGTTGTGATTTTCTTGGGAGTCAAATTGTTTTTAAATTGGTTTGTCACTTGACTGCATTTGGAACTTTGTGATTAGGGTTGTAGAAATGGAGATAATGTTTAAGTTACATAACAGTTCCTTCCATAATCAATCACTGTCTCGTTTTAGATCTACCCAAGAAGGTTCCTGTACACATGAGAATACGCCAACTGAGGTAATGGATGAGGTAAGCTGGCTGCTTGCTGTCTGTGAACATTTGCATTTCTTTCCACCAGTGAGTGCTGTACAGAATATTTGTGGGCTTTCTGCTTTCTAGAGTCACACCCATGATCTCCATGAATCACGGTACGCCATGAAATGAGCGGATAAAAAAAATCCCTCTCCTAAATCTGAAAAATGTTTGTTTAGTTCCGTTGCTCTTGTTTGCTCTTACAGGTGAAGAAATAAGAAAGCAGACCCTATTTGTTGACCACTCGAGTCAACAGATGAACTTTTCTGGGCCGTGCCCCAGGCCGTGGCATCTGGCAAATTGCAAGGGTGGAGAGGAGTGTTGTTACTCATGCCTTTTCAGAGATAGAGCCTTTTCAGCACTATCTGGCAAAAAGTACCTACAAATAGAAGTCCTGTCGGCAATTTCTTTGTTCATAGATTGGCAAAGGTATTGAAATGTATATATGAGCTAGTAAGAAAGGGGTGAGACTACTAGCAAGAATATCTAATTAATGGATTGAGTTTTAAAGCAGTGGCTCCAACAGTAATTGGTGATCTCAGGAAAGGTAGCAGTACCTACGTTCTGTAATGACCTGAGGACCATAAATGCTGAAGATAGATGGGTAGACATGATAGGAATACAGTTACTTCAGCAGTTTTATAGGGGCCAAGTAAAGGGCAAATAATTCCCCGGGGACAAAACTGATAAAAGGCATCAGGGTAGATTGATGGGAAGAACAAGAAATGGGTTAGCTGAAATTTATTGCAGGCCTGGGCAGTGTTTGCTGTGGACAGAGTGAAAATATGAAAGAGAATTGAGTGGCAGTAACAGCCAAAGTGGAAGCAGCTAATGGGGAAAGGGGACTGAAGAGGTGATTCAGATACTGAATGGAGAAATATGTGTACTGGTGGGAACTGGATGCCCAAAAGGCAGGGGTGGGAGGCAGAGACATGGGGGATCGGTATCTGGGTGGGACTTAGGTGGGGGCTTCAGGGCCATGTGGGGATGAGCAGGGAAGAAGGGAGCAAGAAGGAACAGGAACAGTGAACGTTGTGAGTTTTATAGTGAACTGTGATAGGGACAGAGGCACAAACTGACAGCTATAGCATCCTTAGCATGCTGAGGACAAGGGGTAGGAAGTTTTCTCTTAGATCTGTGTGCAGTTCTGATGTGATGGGGCCTTTGGCCATGGCTATGGGGTGCCTAATAAGAAGTCCTTACCTTAGGTTCCAGCTGCTGGAACTACGGGGGTTATCAGTGGCAAAAGAAAAAGCAATAGCAACCCAGAGAAGTGAATTCTCTTCTCAGGACATCCTCAATCCTTCACTGCACAGTCAGCCCACTTAAACAAGCTCTGCCAGATGACCAGCAGGAGGGCTATGGAAAAATTTCTGAAGTGTTTTGTATCTAAAGCAAGTATCAGAGGTGTTAACAGGTCTGGAAAGTAGGTAATACACAGAAGAGTTGCCAGGCCATTTGTATGTCCTACTATGATGAATTTTGTCCAGTTGCTGCATCACAGTTGCTTCCAGTCATCCAAAATCCTTGTTGGCCAGTGATGTTCTTTGGGTTTTTTCGCTGTTAACCAACAACTGAAGGGAAAGTCTAAAGATCTGGTCACCACCAGAAATTCTATCATAAGAAAAAACAGCTATCTCTCTGCTTTCATCTTTCTGTGGGCAAATTGTTGTATTTTGACTGCTGCAAGCAGGAGTGTGTTTTTATTCATTCATTTTCTTACCGGTTCTGGAGCTGGTTACTTTTCCGTGGCTAAGATTTTGTTGAATTTAGATGTGAGTTAATCTTGCAACCTTCTGTTGTGCTACTTCTGCTGTTTGTTTTTCCTGTAGAAATGCGTGAATCGGTAATTTTTAGTGATGAAAATAATATCTAGCATATGAGATATCATGAAGATCACACAGAATTTTACAATCAAGATAAATTTTTTGCCATTATTTTTCCTGGTATTTCCTGTCAGACAAAAATTGTATCTAACACAACTTGTTAGTGAAACAGAAATGTACTGTATCAAGTTACTGTTATGTGGTTTCTAAATGACTTTAAATCACATTGTATCCAATAATTACTAATGCTCCATTAAAGATCGGAAAGGCAATTTATTAGGAACTCCCAAAAGTCTTCTTTAAGCAATGCAATCTGTGTTTGGTTAAAAGTTTACATAAAATCAATACAAAATTATAGTAACATAAATAGTTAAACAGTTCTCAGTTAACGTTATAGTTGAATCCACTCTGCTCTCAATAATTTAGAAAATGTAAGTTACAGAGGAAGAATAAGGATACAGAGAAGGAAGACACACATGTTTTTGCAGTTCTGATTGCTGTGTGGAATGGAAGGGCATCAGTCAATTACTTGCCAGTTATGTCTTTGTGGACTCTTTTCGTCTTCTTGAGGAATCTTGAAAGTTCCATGAAAATAATTGCAAGAAAAAGTTTTTACTAAATGCTAGTTCTCGCTAGGAAAGTATTTGATATCATTCCATGGGAAGAAGAGATTCTAATTTTAATTAAGGTCCAAATGATCTCCTCTCTACACAAAAAAAAGAATGGCAAAGCAGCAGGTTCTGAGGGAATAAGGGCTTCATTCCTTAAAATAAAACCAAGACCAAAAAAGCCTTCTAAACAAACTACAAGTGAAAAATAAACTATGGAAAATTACTTTCCCTTCCACCGACTCTGCTAATTTATTCACGAGGACATTTATTTACCTCTATCTAAATGTCTTATAACCTCAGGAACAACAACAACAAAAAAGCTAAACCACCTGTCTGTTTTTCAACCTTGCAAGATAATTCCATCTCTTTGGTTATGATTTGAACATATATTCTACTTGCTGAACTAAAGTAATGGATTAGTCATAGCTGGTGACAAAAGTTGTTTTTGTTTACAAAGTGGCAGTGTTGGGTAAATCTAAAGAAAGTCTCCCAAAAGTCACATTTTTACCACAAGCAAATAGCTCAAACCTCAAGCTGGAAACATACATATTATTTCTTTCTCTTTTTGGCAAATAGCATAAAAGAAATCATCTCTTAATAGCAGTTTCAGAGCACTGCTGTTGAGAGACATAATGAATATACAAGACAGAGCAGGGGCAGAGGCAAATAGTCTGTTTATTCCCATTGTGTTGGTCAAGAATAAAGGAGAGGTGTTTTGTACCTAATTTGGAAGTGCATAAGAAGCAAAACATTTACAAGGGATTTAATCAGGGTCCCAAATGTATACCACTTTTTTTCTCTAGCTTGGTCCCTGAAAGCCTCTGCTGTCTGGGCTTTGGGAAACACAGGCAAAAACATTTCCATTCTTAAAGGCTTTTGATCCCAGTCAAAAGCAAAGTGGCCTGACCTTGCTCCAGAGGAAAAGCCCATAACTGTCTTCATGTGCAGGATTTCTTTTGCCCATCAGTACTCTGACACCACAGACATACATAATTTTATGTCAAGTGAAGGATGTGCTGTTTACCGGAGGTGTTGCTTCTCTGCTAAAACAGACTAAAAGCCATGGTTTAATGAACTTGCTTGACTTATCACAGATCTGCCTTAGGAAGAAAGGTCTATATTTAGGATTTATGAAAAAATCAGCAGTCCTTGTCTACCTGAACATCCTATTTGCTTTAGACATAAAATCTAATTTCTTAATGAGAGTGTCTTCATTAAGATGTGGATCTTATCAACCTGCAGTTAATGATAAAAGCAAATCTTATAAACAAGCAGAGTTTAAATAACACATTAAAGCTTATCACTGATGATATCTTTAATTATAGTAAAGCAAATTGTAAGATACTCTAATGGGAAATACAAATTACTTGTTAAAATTATTAACAGAGTTAATGTGCTTACATTTGTTTATGTGTACAGGAATCATTTCAAATATTTGACTGTAATGACAATATGTGTAAAGATCAATTAAAAGTCAGGAAGATGAGATATTGGATTTTCAGACCTTAATAGGATTTCATCTGCACTTGTTATATTATGTTATCCACTTATAATTGAGCTTCCATCATATCATAGAATCTGTCACTTCACCAATTTATATTTCTAACCTCTAATGAAACTTCTGTTTGCTAAGGAGAATTTTTGAGACCTGTGATCCTGCTGGAGCTTTTTCCGTCCATCGACCCAAACTCCACTGCAGAAGTGAAAATGCCTATGCAGCTGCCTAATTCACTAGCATCACTACCCACACAAGCTGATCTAATCAACAGTTTAGGTGCAATAAATGGCAGCTTTATGTGTAAAAAGCCAGGTAGATTGGTAACAAGAAAAATTGCCAGGAGTCTGCCCAATCCCTAGTTTATTACATTTAGCAGAAAGAAAATAACCACCATAATTGCAGGAAAACTACTTTTGTTTACTTACCCACTGAGTCAGTCATGCCCCAGTTGAGGTTCTGTCCCTGGAATGGATCATGGTAATCCATCAACACCAATTTCAGGGTGGCACAGTGATGGGGATCCCCTACAAGCAATGGCTATGGCCTGGCTGCATCCAGCCCTGCCTATCCTTGGCACTGGCACTCACTCCAGTGGAGGGGTCTCTTGGCATTTTGACTGTGGAAGTGTGAATGTGAGGATCAACACATTTCATGTGTTTCATGAACACATCCTCAAAAAATAGTGTGAAGCCAGGGTCTTCCAGTGCTCTCAAGCTGATGCTATTGTAAACAAAACTGATTGCTGCAAACAAATATGCTTGTAATTTAGCTTATATTTTCCATTTTCAATGCAGTATTATGAGACAATCATTTGTGCATAAAGTGGACCTCGGCCAAGGTATTTCTACAGAGAGTTAACATTTTTGCAGTACTCTATTGTAACAGCAAGCTTAACCTTGAAACCAACAGATGTTGCTTTGAAATTATCTGATGTAAGGTAGTCCATAAAGCTCAGCTTACATGATAATGAAGAGAAAAGCACCAGGCACAGAGGATATTCTGACACAGTTTGAAAGCATCTGTCCATAGGAAGATTTTGGCCAAACTACATGTATCTTTAAAAACATTTTAGAAAGCAAAAGTATTTAAATTTTTCCTGATATGAATCTGACCCTTCCCTAAACTCTCCAGTGCTAGAGATTGTCTCAATTGATTATACCTGGGACATTAAGCAATGTGCTACAAAGGTACTACATTGCACTCTGTCTTCTCTGATATTACCTACAGTTGCTTAAAATAAAGAAATACTTCCAGAAAAAAGATTCAGAAGGGGGTAAAAAAATAAAGGAGATAATATGAAAGAATATATGCCAGGTTCTCCAATGATATAAGCTAGTTTTGCTCCTAGCCCAGCCTCAGGTTTATTTACAGAGCCAAATACTGATACTGAGTTGAGTTTTAATAACATCAGAAAAAGCTGATCAGAAATGGTCTTGCAAAATAAGCCAAAACACCTATGATTAAAACAACAGTTTGGAGGAGAACAAGTCTCACCCCATGGGTTATCCTTTCTAACTGGAGAGCATTCCCTGTGACAAGCTGCTTGCCACCTGTATTGATCCTCTCCTGGTGTACTGCACTTAAAACACTGCATATAGAGCAGAAAACGTTTATTTACGTATGTAGGCACTAACAGCTGCCAGGAGCAGTTGTGTGCACATCCATTCCCTCACAAAGGGAGTCAGAGAGGGCTCTGAGAGCCACCAGGAACATCTGAGACCACCAGGCAACTTACCAGTGCTCTGATTTATGCCCGTGCTCCCTGATGTATTGGGTTCTCTGTTCCCAGGTGAGTGTCCTGAGCACCACAGTAGATCAGGTGAGTCAATGGCTCATCCCCCAGTGATGCTGGTGTCCCTCACCAGCAGACAAGGTCAGGCTGCCTCACCCAGTGTTCACTGGCTGGGTGCCTGGGACAGGGATCACCTTTTGACATCTTGTTATCCCCCATGCTAGTAGGCTTGGGCTGTTCCCTTCTTGTCTGCTGCCTTCGGGGAGCCCACCCTGTGTCACCGTGCCAGCTGGGACAGCTTCGGGTGCTGAATTTGCCTCAGGCACCAAATGGGAGTTCATGTTTTAAGCACAGGACTCTGGACTTTCAGCAGGCAAAACCCCTACTCTATCCCTTTTGTTGGTTTTCCCTAATTGATTTAAATGCTTTGGACATACAAAGTTCTCTATCTGCATCCATTTCCATAAAAATGTGTTATTTGAAAATCTTCTTGCTATCATTTCTGTGCTGACATTTCCTGATCTTGTGCACTGGCTTTTGACCTAAGTTTCCTTTGAATAAAGCATGTTGAATGAGGCTATCTCAATTTTTAGAAAAAGAACAGAAGAAAAATGTCTCCATTCATTGTAGAACTAAGTCCTAGGTGATGCTGAAATACCCACCTCATGCAGCATGGAGCTCACTGAGGCAATGCTCCTGCACTCCTCTGAATGCTAAAAATGATCCTATGGTGGGGATTTAGGATCATGCACAACTGATTTTGCAGGTGCAGGCATAGGTCAGAGTAGCCCCAGAGTGTACAAATGGTTGAGTTTTCAGAGGCTGAAATTTGTCGTTTCCCCCTTAAAACCAAGGATCTGCTTTCATTATTTTATTTGCTGGCTTGTTACTACGGCAACATTTATGTGAATAATTCATTCCATCTTCAACTTTATCTTAACAAAGTCAAAGACTACATCCTTATTATCAAAGCAGGCCAAAGTTTTTTCCTTCTACTTTTTCCAGCTAAAATGGCATTGTTATCCCTTAGTATTATTATGCTTATTATTATGAGACAAGCATTATTCTCAATTATTATTGGTCATGGCCTGAAATTATCAAGCATACAGTCCTTTCCATGATGTTTTCACTTAGAGATTAATTTAGCCTATTCCTCTTGCTAATTGAGCTGCCTAAGCCAAAACCTTAAAAAAAAAATAGAATGTGCGATATTAGCTTTTAAAACCCCTGTCATTTCTCTGGCTTGTTTTCCCCTTGATGATACTTGTTAATTTAATGGCAAAGACACAGTCACCAAAATCCCCAAATTTCACTTTGACTATGAACTACACGCCCATGTCTGCCGTGAAACTCTTGAGCATGTCAGCAGCTGCCTTTGATCACAGCAGGTCAGCCAGGACTGATGCACTACAAAGCTCCAGGTACTGCAGAAAGCAGCACGGACCTGGCTGGCAGTCAGAGGGAACACAGTTGTGCACAGGAATAGCCCAGTCTGGCACAGGACTTGGCAGCATGACACAGGGGCAGGAGGCTTAATGAAAAGCAGAAGATTCCTGCCAGCATCAGCCCATGAGTGACCACCGTGGTGGGATGGCAACACAAAGATAGAAAGCTGGTGCCACCAAACAGCAGTCTCACATACCCAGCATCCTACTTGTGCCCTAGGGTTGTGCTTTGACAACGTCCTATATTTTCCATAGGTTTCAATTTACTGGCTGTTTTCACCAGAAAACTCAGAGGTTTCCTGGGATGGCCTTTTGCCCACAGCTGTTTCAAAGCCACTCAGACCTACAGCTGGAGGTGAGAGATAAGCTCTTCAGACTTCCCTCTGCAAAACCCTTTTTATTGTTGAAGGGATGGAGCGATGATTTCCAGCGTCTCAAAATTTTTGTTCTAATTTAGTAGATGTTTTAAAAGAAGCTATTTACTTGATGACTTTTCAGTCAATTCGCTTTTCATCCCATTTCCTCTGCATATAGTCTCATATTTATTGACTTAAAATCAGACAGAAAAGATTATCTGTGAAACTTTCTGAGAGTTGCAAATGAGAAAGCCTGTCAATACTTTTCAGAATCTAGAAAAAAGCCACTTAGGGATAGCTGACATTTTAAAAAATCAAAGCAACTTTTCTGCTATGTTTTAAAGGTTTGGACAACTTCTGGAAAGAAAAACAGGAAAAAGTACTCTAGATTCTGGGCAAATACAAATTTTTTTTTAATGACATTCTCAGTCAATTTCCTATGTAGTATGAATGATCAACAAGCAGAGTTGTCTGATTCTCGTCATATTTATTAATGATGTACAATACTGGCATGGTATCCTGTGCAAATTATAAGTTGATTAGTTTTCAGCCATGTCATCTTGTACTTTGATCCTGCCTAAATCGATATGCTAAGCAAGGAGAAAGTAAATCATTGCTTAGATGGGAAGCCTATATCAATACCACATACTTTCCTCTCAGAAAGCAGAAGAGGAAAAACATAAAGTTCATGTAGGCTGCTTCTTGCTCTTAACAGAGCCCAGCCAGAGCTGGCTCGGGTGCAGTTAATCCTGTTAGACTTTTCTGCATAAGCATATAGCAAAAAATACCCCCAGGCTGCAGGAAAAGGTGCTGGGCCTTTGGTAGGTCCAGGCTGCATCAGCACTGAGTACAAATGGCAGCAGAGACTGTGCTGCTGGAAATGCTCTGATTTAGGTGGGCCAAGAAGCCAAGGTCTGCTCAGCTTTGTGCACTGCAGGCAGCCTTGTCTTTAAGCCTCTGGCTATTAATCCTGGTGGCTTCACCAAATCTCAGATTGTGACTGGTTCGCTCCTTGCAGTTTCCCTTGTAGCCAAGCCCACTTCTTCAAATTAATGTGCATGACTGCATGCCATTAAATAGTTGCAAGATTTCACCCTCTACAGGTCATGTTTTATCAGCAGACAGGGCATTTCTGTAGCAGTTTGAGTTAGGCAACGTGTGTGTGCACATCTGGGTGTGCATATGTCTTTGATGAAGTGCTGTGAGCAAGACAATTTTAATGTTGGGCAAAGGTTTAAAAACACTAGTCTCTCTCCATTAGGTCAAAGCAATACTGTCCTTTAATTATAAAGCATTGTAAAACTTTGACACAGATAACTAGATTAAGAATCAGAACTTGAAGCTAACTCTTATGATGCAGTAGTTATTTGAATTATAATACTGTGAAGGTATACATTGTCTTGTGATACAAACCAGAAAGGATTTAACAGCTTCTTTTTGACAACTGCAACACATCCCACAGTTTAACTCCTCTCATAATGGCTTTTATTTCAATGCACTCTACAATACTTTGCTGTGAGAGATCTGCATATCAGTGTGGATGAAATGGAGTGATGGCTTTACAAATAACTCATTTTGGCTCTGTCCTGAAAATTATTCTACAGGGAGGGAAGAAAAAGGCAACAACTGAGTTGCATGGGAGGAGGTGGTACAGCATAATCTTTTAAAGCACCTTGTCACAAAAGAGCATATTATAGGATCATATTGATTGCAAAACTCACTTCCTTGTAGAAATGATGCAGGATATGCTAAAGAATTGCAAACAATAGGAAATGAAACTTTTCATTATTAGACAAATGGTTTTATTATTCTTTAATGCTTTGTGGAAAACAAGGGGAGGCAAACAGGGGCAGGAAAGGAAGGCAAAGGAAAATACACTGCATTCTCATTATCACATGAAATGGTTGTGTTTATTTCTCTTGTTTTATGTGTTGTAGTTTCAGACTGCTGGTACTTTCTCCGCTCAGAGGACAGACCCAAAATGAATCTGATCATGCCTGACACCAAGCATAAAAACCCTTGATATATTTCTTTGCTCTGTTAGATGCCTACAGTGAACAGCATTTTATTTTTAGTCATCCATTTTATACATGAGACTCCAATTTGTTGAAGTTTTCTTGCTTAAAAAAACATATAGGTGTGGACTTTAATCAACTGGATTTAAAGTGGGCTTTAAAATAAGTCTTTAATAGTGTATTCCTAGAGAGCAGTGTAAAGGGACTTAAGTATATAGTTAAATGTATTCCTGAGCTAAAAGTATTATTCACATGAGATATATCTGAGAAAACTGGTAAGCTCTCAGCTGCAGTTATGTCCTTCCTAAAATGGGAGTAATTGTACTGATAGCATAAGCCTTTTGGGAAATCCATGATATAATGCTGAAAACAGCTTGCCCAGAGCAGCCTCCCCAGGGACATGATTCCCTTTGCTGTCAGAGAGAAAGATGTGCTCCTGAGGTGCCTGCAACACTGAGGATTGCACAGGGATATGGACACACAAGATATAGGAGTGAGGCACAGGATGAGGGAGCCTGGCTTTGAGATGTATCAGAAAGAAAGGGAATGAAATTTTGCCAGTGGTGGTCCCATGGCTGCCCTCCTCGATATTTTTAGCCACAACTGCTTTCCAAGCCTCATTATCAGAAGCTGCTAGTACAGAAAGGAGGGAGAACGACTGACTTTATCTTTTACTTACTCTTTCCAGCCTTCCTGGTGAGGCTTGGCTTATTCCCTGGAAGTGGTAGATGAGCAGATGGGAAAGCAGAGGAAGTGTAATCACAAACCTCCTGCCCAGTGGATCTCCCCCAAAGTAGCCTGTTTAAGCCATCTCCTCTGCAGCAGATGAGCAGGAAACCCCTCTCTCCTGGAGGGATTCAGTCTCCTGGTTCCTGAAAGTGGCATGCATCAGCAGGAGCAGGCAGTGATGCAGTAGAGCTCAAAATCATCTGTTACATTGGCTACCATCAAGTCAGGTGTTGCTTGCTTGGCAGTCACATAATTTGTGAAGAAATCCGCAGATTTTAAGTTCTGCTGACCAATCTTCTCTGAACTTCTTCATTTAAAGTTAAATCTTGGGCCTGAGTTCTGTGTTTATTGTTAAGGAGTCAATGAGTATTACAGACACTGTTTTTCCCAAAGAGGATTTATCTAGGTGCAGACACAGTGTGTGAGGGATGTAAATGTGGAATGGGCTAATTATAATCATTCAGTATATGCATACAGAGACAGGAAAAAAATTTACACCTTTTCCTGATGAATTCCACATAATTTCCTGTTCCACTGTGACCATATCTCACCACTTATTCTTCAGTATTGCAAACGAGTCGTAATACATTAGTGAAAATAGTCACAAAGAATTAATATAGCCCACAGAAATCCTCAGAAATAGGTTATTCAGAATTGATCTCCCAGGAGGACTTAAATATCAATCTAAAATGTATGGGACAATGATCACTGGATTTGTTAGTGCCATTTCTGCTTGATATTTTGCGGTTTATGGTTTCTTGATAAATTGGAATCCATTCAGCTCGTTCATATTATGTGGGACTGTGGAACTGTCTATGTTACACTGAAGGATTAAAGTGAGATGCAAATGACTTGAAGGAGCCTAATGACTTTGCTTAGCAAATTAATGTAGATCTGAAATAATCTCTGCCCCATTAGATGGAATAAGGAGCTACAAAACATCAACAAGCAGACAACACATTAGTTCAGGGCGTCTCTCCTCTCCAAGAGGGCATTCCAGTCCCTAGTTTCAGGATTCTCCACCTAACTGTTTGAAACTATTGCCTTCGGTTACAACTTGTATTTGTAAAACAAGGTTTCAGGTTGGTGATATATTATTTTCCAGTCACATTTTTAACATTGCAGGAGGGGATGGGGGTTGAAAATCAAATTTTCATTCCATTTGTAATGCACTGGGAATATAAAAAGGAATATTCGCAGTTTGAAATGTATTTTTCCCTCCTAATTAGTTTCTGGATGTTGGTAGCAATCTGATTTTTCTGTTAAAGAATTCCACTGGTACAAGCAGACATACCATGAAACATTTGCAAAATATTTTGGAAGGTTATGCTTTTCAAACTGACATCTTTGAGACTCTTAAGATTGAAAAGGAATTGATACTTTGAGAAAAGTTTTTTAAAAGCATAAAAGCTGAATCGTTTTCCTTCAAAGTCAACCTGCTACAAGTGAGTGATAGTTTTCATTCAATGGGAAGTACTTATGGCTTTCACATGTTCAATACAGAAGCTTTTGCAGATTGTAGCTGGTTCTCTGCCACCATCAAGGGATGAAGAATTCCTTGCTGCAGAAAGGATTCATTCCCTGATCCATGCTATGTAAGGGACCCCAACTCTCAACACAGCAGGACTGACTTTCAGACATCTCTTTCTGGCCATTCTGGGGACATTGTGCTGCTGGAGGAACTGATTGTCACTATTCTTTTATCCTCCTTAGCTCAGCCACTGCACTGAAAACCATTTAGACTGCTTTCCCACAGAAATCACATGGACTAAACCCACCCAGCAGCTGGAAAGCTGTTGGCCATCATTATTTTGCATAGATTTTTCTGCTGGGTTATTTTTAACTCAGATCACTTCAGCAATCTGTTTTACAGCCTCACTGCACAAAGGAAGGTGCCAGGACAGACTTGGAGCAGGGCTGGGAAGGCTCCCTGCCCTCCTGGGAGCACAGGGAGGGCAACAGAAGGCTTGCTGCCTCCAGACCGTGGTACTTGACTAGGGCTAAGCTGCAGTAACTTCACCTCTCCAAACTGAATGCCTCATCCTTTTGTTCTGCAGGTCTGGTCCCATGACTGAATTTAGTAGTTACAGCTTTAGCCAGCTGCAAGTTTTGTCAGCAGTTTTTAAGAAAATGGAGGAAAATGCTGAAAAATTGTACTCTTCTCAAAGCATGTGCCACTCAGTCAAAGTATTTAGGTGGTCTTGCCACCATGCTACTGAAGAATTAGGATATTGCTGGAGAAAGAAATCTGCCCAAGAAGCCCTAATGGATTAAAAGCAATGTCTTTGGTAAATGTCATTCTCGTTTTGATATGTAGTTGCTAGAAAATTCTCTTCCATGTTTCTGTAACGCAATTCCTTTGCTTTCCTGAAGTCTCTTTATCAGACGATGCACTCTTGGCTAGCATCACTCACAGACAGGATTCAGGATTTGGGAAGGAGGCAAAAGATGCACAGCTGACAGGACTCCCAGCTAAAGTGAAAGTTGAGGTCAAGGTCATTTTCCTTCTTCCTATTTGATCCTTTCCCCAGCCAAAAGAGGTGACTCCCCCTTCATCCGCTCCATACAATTCATGTATCTGGAGGCTTTAATCTTACCACCCTCCAGCTGACTCTCTTCCAGGTTGAGGAATTCTCATATATTCTCTATATTCTTTTCTTCTTGAAAGGATGCCATAGCCTGGCTCTCTGTTTTCTTCTTCCTCCTTGTGTTAGCCAGTTCTCTCACATCACTTCTGAGGTGACTAAAATCACACACAGTCATAAAAATGTGTGTAAGTGACATAAGGTCTTTCCCTGTTGCTCTGGTAACTTTGCTGATAACTCTGAATATCTGATTTGCCCTTCTTGCTGATCTTTGTGTTGAGGTACCTAAAAATCCAGCATTTCCTTCTGAGTAACAACTGCTAAGTTAGAGCTCACCCCTGTACATGCATAGTTTGGATTATTTTACTCACACATACTCTGCTTCATATTTATTACCATAGTATGTCATTTTCCATTTTATCACTCAGACAAACAATAGTAGTAGATCCTTCTGAAAATATTTGCAGCTGTGGTCTGCAAATGTGGTTGCCTCATTCCCATTTAGAGCTGAGTTCTAAATACACCGAGGAGCACAGATGCATCTGGAATCTTATAGTAACATTCCTGCACTGTGGAAACTGGACATTTGTACTTACTTTGTAGTACTTTGTTTCCAAAAACTAACTTTACATTTCCACCTTGGATAATCACTTGTATAAATTAAAACCATTTGATTATATCTCCTTGAGTACAGTTTGAAAATCTGAGTCTGGGGCTTCTGTTCCTAAGTTTTGGGTTGTTTTCTTTAAATTCTCATTTTGGTAGTTCTGGGTTGTTTTTTTTTTTTAAGTTCTTGTACCTGTTTTGGATTTCTTGATGATTTTTGCAAAGCATCATTTTCATAGAGAAACAATAGAAACTCTTTTTATTTTATTTCTGCAATGCAGTGCATAGTTATAGCTTTATTAGTTTTCTGATTTCATCATCAATATAATAAGTAGTTCTCTGACCTGCAAAAATCACAGAGACTCTTTTATGTAAATTCTTCTCTGTGTAAAAAGGATTGCTCTTATTAGTCTTTCAGTGGCATCCCTGGTAAGGCTTTCTTCTGTGTAGCTGCTTATTTTTGCAAACCTTGTGGGAGATTAAAAACCTTCCCTTTTATTTTTCTCCTCGTCTAATTTGGTTGAAACTGGGTTCAATTGTTGCATGCCAAAGACAGACACACAGACATGTGCATGCAGTGTGACAGCATGCAGGCAACTGGCCTAAAGCAAAGTACAGAGATGTACTGTGAATTCTCCTGGAGTCTGGAATGTGCACTCCATTGCCATGAATCTGGGTCTTTGTAGTCTTTGTCAGAAATCTGACATCTCTGGGTGTGAATAATGCACACTTGAGAAAAAACACTATATACATTAATATATACTGTTACTATATATATGCAGTGATCCATTAATTGTTTTGTGAGCTTCTAAAAGTATTACTCTACTGTCAACTAATGCTGAATGGAATAATGTGAGTTTAAGCAGAAGCAGTTTCCATGGTAACTCTGGAGGTATTCTAAATATAGCAGATGATGTAATCAGTTACAGGGTTGCTGTGTATTTCAGTTAAGTTTCTTCTCTGGAGATACCTGTGAGAAAGTGTCTATATTACTTGAGGATACTATTTTTCAAATTATTTCTGTTGTCCCATGATTTTCTGCTCCTCAGAGCCTTTCCATTTTTCCATTTACAGGCTGGTAGCTTCTTTATAGTTATTATAAATCATATACATCAGATCACTTTAATGTTTTTACAGAATTCTTAACAGCAAAGGTAAAATTCCATAAAACAGTTTCCACATTTGGCCAGAGAAAGATTGTAGTTTTTGCAATGTCTTCTACTCCATATATTAACACCCTGTTATCAGCATCTGTCATATCTGTCTATCCATCTTATCTCTGTACATGTCCATCTGTCTTTGCTACTGTTGCTGTCATGTTTCCAGTGCCCTCTGATCTGATTTTATCCAGACAGAAAAGAATGGCTTAATGACCCAAACAGATCTCGTTTTCCAAGATGTGTAATAAAACATTCCCCCTCCTCACCCCCAGCCAAGCAATTATTTCCCAGTGGAACAAATTTCACTCCATGAAATTTTGACTAACTGCTTAGCACACAGTACTCAAGAATGAGTAAATAGGTAGGACAAATATTTATTGTCACTAAGGGGGTAAGAGAGGACAGAAGAAAATATTCAGGGAATTTCTTCACAGTGTGGTTGCCCAGCTTTCTTTTGTGTCACCTTTCTGGCCCTACTGAGTCCTGTTGAAATTCTGATTTTTCTCTGAGCTCGTAGTAAGAGCTAAAGAGCTAGTGACTTCCTGCAGTCAGAGAAGTTTTATTCCACAGTAATATATCTAACTTCAGTCGTTTCTGTTTTAATTAAAAATTCCTTTCCATTCCCATCTCTTTTAGTGTTCTACCTAATTTCAACCTTAATTCATTTTTTAAATGGCACGGTCCATTTCAGGAGTGCTGAGGGAAAAAAAAAGGGTAAGTTGATAAACCGAGAAAAAAATGGTAAGTTAGATAAACCCAAAAAAAAGGCCTACTCAGAAAGCACTGCTGCATTCTGAGTCAGGGTTTCTTTGTTTATTAATAGCAACTGGTCAACAACTACTTGTCTTCTCAGAGCAGTATTGTGAGCATGCTGCACTTCTGCTATCAGCAGAAATGGCATTCCTGTCTTCCAAAGGCAAAGAATGCCAACATGTGTAAGATGCCTCATTAACACCTAGAGGCTGAAAATCATGCATCCTACTGCATTTTCACCCCTTTCATTGAAACTATTATTATTCTTAGTTCCTAAACATTTTTTTTTTTTTTTTTGTGGTGAAGATAGCCTGAAGACGAAGATATGACAGTGACAAAAGACTGCAATAAAGGGCAGCTGAAACTTTTTGGGGAGGTGTTTCTACTTTCACAAGGCAAAAGACAGTGGCAGCATTCAATGAACAGAAATTAATTTTATTTTCTGAATATAAAAGCTCATGGAATTATATAAATTATGGACTGAAAAAGATATATTGGGTCATCTTTTCCATATTGGAAGCTGTGGCAGCTTTGTCCCTGGCTTTTACGGTACTTTCTGAGTCTAGGTTTAAGGTCTCAGTAGACAGGGCTTAATGGCTTACTGTGAAAAGCTGTTCTTCTATATATTATCAAAGCTTGGCTTTATATTTAGCTGTGAATGTGTCATATCTGAAAATATGATCCTACTACTGCTCCTGCTCTTACCTATGACACGCCTTTAATCATCTCCTTTCCATCCTTGGGGTTCAGGGGTTTCTGGTACTTGTGGGTGGTTCATGTATTCTCATAGTAATACGTGGTACTTGGCAAACTTTGTCATATTTAGGTTTTGTACCTTTCCCCATCAGTCAGAGTTCCTGACTGTCAATTAACCTTTCTCAGCAAATGACTCTTCTTCCAGATAGGTTATTGATGCAGTTGAGTATGACTTGAGTAAGTACCTGAGAATAAAATTGTTTCTGCAGAGTTAACCATGTTGAAGTTTTCAACTGCTTCTATATTCCTGACTGGAAGTTGACAGTACTAGATTTGAAAGGAATGAAAGGTAAAAAGCATTTGAGTATGGTAAATGTCAATTAAACAGGCTTTCTGAGTGAAATCCTAGTCCTATTGAAGTCAAACTGCAACTGGCCATGCTATCGCTTTGCACCTTTAATCCAAGTGAAGTTGCCACTTGGGAATCTCTTTTCAACAAGGGTGTTCAATCATATCCAAATAAGGGCTGTTAGGTGGGCACTTCCAATTATCACTTTTGAAAACAATAATCCTTTTTTTCTTTTGCATATTCCTCTGAAGGTCCCATGATCCTTCCTCTCTATGGGACTGCAAGATACGACATCTGTCACCCTCGAGAGAAGGGAAGATGAACATGATGAACGGAGAACTGTCAAAGGCAGTCTTCCCCAAGGGAACGATATTCCTCTGGCAGCCATGGATCTGCTCTAGAAAACTCCCAATTCAAATCACCAAGCCTCCCTTTCTTTCCTTCCCTTCTGAGGTCTTTCTGCACCTGTAGTTGTACCAGTTGAGTAGTTTATATGGTTGAACTCCAAAGGGACATACAAAACACCTGTAAATTTTATGCTTTGCAGTGGGATTTTTTTTCAGTTTTACCTACCAGGCAAAATTAACAACTGCAGAGTAGGTTAACTCTGTTAGTTCTCTTACAGTCTTTGGGCTTGATTCAAAACCAGTGGGAGTCATTTAGTGACTTGCAACCCAAGAGCGATTTCTCTAAAACTTACCTATGGCTCCCACATGTGGAGTTTTGCCACTCCTTCCAGTGGGCTAATCATGCACCCTCCTGTGTGTTGGTTGGGTGTATTCTGCTCTCATTGCAGAGTCTGTGCAGAGAAGGCAATCAAAGTCTTTGTGCAAATCTATTCCAGAAGATGGCCCAGGAATCCTCTAAAAGAACTGGCCACATGAGAACTAAAAGGGGATGAAATTGGGTACTTGGCTCTTTCTGACCAGCCAGCAAATTTGTACAACAATCAGCAAGAAGTTTGGGAACTTATTATCAGCCTTGGAAAAGAACTGGCAAAGAGAATATTCCTTCCCATCCAATCTTTCTGTGTTTCAGAGGCTCAGGACAAGGTGAGAAAAACATGGTTTAGGCAGCAAGTTTATTACCTTTCTTCATCATCACAAAGCAATCAAGGAAGGGCTTTAAAGTGTAGGTCAGCCATTCTCCTTCATTAATTTCAGCCAATTTGAGGGCTGCTGCATCCACTCTTCAGGCATCATGCCAACCTGTTGTCAGTATCCCATTTTTCTTTTCACACATGAGATATCAGGCTGGAGAGAGGTGGTTTTCTTCTAACTTTGGAAGCAGAACAAAAGACTTTGGCACAGCACAGGAGTCCACCTGTGTGATGATGTTCACAGGGGTCCTGGGATGAGGGAAGAGACGAGAAAGTTGACTCCATGTTTCAGAAGGCTTGATTTAATATTTTATTATATATATTATGTTAAAACTATACTAAAAGAATAGAAGAAAGGATTTCATCAGAAGGCTTAGCTAAGAATAGAAAAGGAATGAATAACAAAGGTTTGTCTCTGACCGAGACAGTCTGGACAGCTGGACTGTGATTGGCCATTAATTAGAAACAACCAGATGAGTCCAATCACAGATCCACCTGGTGCATGCCACAGCAGCAGATAAGAATTGTTTACAGTTTGTTCCTGAGGCCTCTCAGCTTCGCAGGAGGAAAACATCCTAAGGAAAGGATTTTTCATAAAACATGTCGGTGACACACCTGTGGTGAGGCAGAGGAAAAAGTAAGGAAGGGAAATGCATGTTATGCTCAGGAGAAACAACTAATTAACAATGAACAGGGGTTTGCAGCTGGGATAAGGGCAATGCAAGGCCATGGCACATAGAGGAAAGGAAAAGCTTTTATGATAGCCCCATCTCTGTCCTCCTTCTGTGCTCTACAGTAGATAGGCATCTCACCAAACAGTGGGGATATTTCTTTGCTCAGTGTGTTCCTTTGGTCCCAAGCTGCACAGGGTCTTTGTCAGCAAAATGTCAACACAGACCTCAACTACCCATGGTTGAGTGAGGATATCAATCTAAAAGTAATTTTTCCTGCTGCCCCATGTTAAGTGGGTGTTGGGAAGCTTCAGAGGGAAATAGTGACCCTCTCCACTATGAAGATGGGTGCACCAATTCTCCCCAGACTGCTCTGTTTCAACTAACATTCTAGAGCAGGAAAGCTGCTACAATTCCATTGGACTGAGTACTTATTCCCCCAGCACAGAACATCCTACCAGTATGGAGGGAACGAACTAGGCTATGGCCTATGGGAAAAGCTGTGGGAAACAGCCCTTGAAGACCTGCTTTCCACTTCCTGCAGATCAGGGGTTGAATGCATGTGAAGGCAGTGGGGTGTGTGTGTGAAGACAAACATACTGAGAGACTTTAGTTTGCCTCTTATCTTATGAAACCTTTCTATTTGCAGTCCTGCCCTAACCCTGCCCATGATATTCCTGGATGCATGTGAATTTCAAACTCTGGAATATTATAAACATGTCCTACAAGACTTTGTCAAACTTTCCCTACATCTACTCTATACAAGCCCAGTCTCTGTCTCTAATAAAAGCAGCCTGTCATTGTAGCCTCACTCTCCTTCTCTTATTTCCCAGTCTCCTGTAAAACCCAAGAGGCTGATCCTTGATCTGGGGAGCACTTTTCTGTTGACAGCAGAAAAGTGTCCTTTCTGTTGACAGCAGAAATAACACAGACCTCTGTGCTGTTTCAGAGGTCCCAGGCCAGCGTGGTTATGTTTTCAGCACAACTAATAAAGTACCAAGTACATTGTTGGTGTCCAAGACAGACATAGAGAAGTAGAGGGCAGATCATGAGAGGCACAGGTCTGGTTCTACCTCCTTGGTTTTGCTGCAATGTTTTTGCAGGCCTGGCTGTCCACCTGCATCTGACAGGCAAACAGAGAGACTGAGAACAACTTTCCACGTGTTACTGGAAACTGAGCCCCCAAAGCACTGATTTTCTGGCACCCAGACTGAACGGGGTACAGACAGCTGATATCCCAGAGGCCTTTTGATCCAGGAATATGGAGAACAGTGTTGCCAGGAAGCGGGAATAGTCCTTCTTCTAAAGGAAGATAATGGGAAGGGCACATCACGGGAAAAAAGTCTCCAGAGGAAAAGAATGAAGTGAAAAATTCCAAGCAGTTCTACTGTTTTTACCCGTCAGCTCTCTTCTACTCTTTCATCTGTGGGTTATTTTTTGTTTTCTCTATGCACTTTGCTATTTCTAACTCCTTAAAGCCTATCTCTCTGTTCTGCTTTGCAAAGCATCAGGGATGCATGGCAAGTTGATTATCCTCATGAAGCAGCTACCATAACATTGAGATTCAGGCATTTTCTTTATCATTAGCCTAACAAAGCATATAGAGTTGTAGCTAACTGGAAAGATACAGTACATTATTACTGTTATTATTTCTATTTTTGAAAACCAGGACACCATGGTGTGGGGAGGGGGTGGGATGCATGACTGCCTAGACAGACAGTCATTTAATCTGAAATGGAGAGCAAAATGTAATTGGTAGGCTTAGACTCATTAGTATGCTGCAGGCTGGGTCTATGATTCCTATTAAAAAAAATATTAAAGGGGCACTGCTCAGGGAATTGAAGGTGGCACAAACAATTTAGTGGAGTTTTTCATCAATATCTTGCAGAAGAATTGCACCTTTTTGACTTTTAGGACTAGAATGCAATATTTAAGGAGAATATACTGCGTCAACTGTACTTGCAATGTAGCACATCATCCTTTGAAGTATAAATCTTTCAGAATAATTTTTTGTTAGTCTTTGCTCTGTATCCTTGGGCTGCAACAGTTGTTTAGGGTTTTGTTTTTAAGTGGCTTATGTCTACCAAAGTAAAATAGAAGCAGAACAAAAGCCAGTGGGAAAATGACATTCATATTCTTACCATCAGACAGACAGAAAAAAAAAAAAAAACTTTAAAATCAGGATGTGTATGTTTCTTTTACATATTTCTAATCAGAAAATCAGATAAACAATAATAGTTTCATTAAAAGAGTGCAAAGAAAATTACAGGGCTTCATACAAAATTAAAGTCTCTTTTTTATAAAAATATTAGGAATTTAAAATAATTTAATACCTTATGCATTATTTATAGTCAGTAGTTCCGTATTTAATTGTGACTGAGTTAAGTCAGATTTATTGCTAGACTAAATGACAAGCCTATTAACATTAGGTATTTTTTCAATAAGATAGAAATGATTATAAACTCCTTGCTCTTGTGAGAAAATTAACCCTAAACTGCACCATGTATGTGACAGTGGAGGAGATAGATGGTATTCAAGCATTTCCTTGGGCTGGTGTTATAGGGTGGGCTTAAAGAGCCCACCTCTCTGACTTAAGGTCTGGCTTAAAGAATGCAAAGGAAAAATTCTGTATTAAGTCCTTGAAGATTGAATGCACCCATGCCAAAGGTCACAGTTCAGAACCTCTAAATGGATGACACAGTTTCTTCCCTACTAATTATTTTTAAGGTTATGTTTTATTTGGAAGAAATCCCTTCCTATTTTTCAAGACTTATCACATATGCTCTTCCCAAAATATGTGTTAGAACCCCTTGCACAAGCAAAGACTAAAGAATCACCCTAATTTCCTCGTAGAACAGAGATGCCAGCAGAGACTTTTCAATGTATTACATCTAATCACAATATTGTATTTCATTCACCTAGAAATTCATTAATCATAATTCACACCCCAAGAAACCATATTAAAATATGGTGATAGCGGGCAAGCTGATCTGTGTTCACAGCAGTGTTATTTAAACAACTTGTACAGCCTTGTAGGTATGCAATTAACCTGCAGTAATAATCTTTGTTATTACTATCCTACATACCTCATCTGGAGGTGTCCTAGTTGACAGTATAAATATCACTGAACTAAAACATTTACATCAACACACTACTTTTCTCCTGTAAATTGAATGGGTAACTTTTGGGGACACCTTAAATCTTCAAATTTAGACAGAGTTTTCATGCTGTAATCCTGAACTTGAAGCTGATGTGTTTACAGCTTATGGGTCAAGGATTCAGATGTGTTCAAAAGAAGGATACTTTTGCTCCTTTTGGCTTCTGTTTACATATATACATATTTTAAGATGTTTTTTTGTTTAGTATGGATGAGACTTCTCTCTGCCTATTTGGCTAGGATGAAAATGACAATTGTGAAAATTGGGAATAGTATTGTCATATTATTAGGAAGATTATGAATTATTTATATATAGAATGCACAGGGTGCTAGACATTTAATATGCACATAATCAGACTACTTCCCATTTCAAAAGTCAGAGTTGTTACTGAGGAGTTGTTACTAATAAGTAAGAGATGACTGGGACAGGATACAAGCATACAAACTCATAGCTGAAATATTTGTTGTTGATTCTTTGGCCTTTTTCAGGTTTCTCTCTCATGTCCCCATCCTGTCTAATCTTCCAGCCAAATGTGCCCACGCTCTGTACTTGGTGGAAGCAGCAAGCAGCTGCACCATATCAGGGCACTGCTGGTTGATCCAAGCTCTGGAGCCCTGAGGACCTGAGGTGCTCAGGTAGCTCCCAGTGCTTAGGTGGGAGCTGCTTCCTCCAAGACAATAGGAGAATAAAAAGCTTGCTGCTTTGGTATGAGGAAAAATTGCTCTTGTGCCTCTCCCAGAAACTGTGTGCTAGTGCCAGTGTTGGCTGATATTTGCTTTATTTGCAGAGACAAGATTTTTGCTGCTGGGCAATGGGGCATGCTTCAAATGCTGACCATAGACCCGGATGTGCTTTCTAATAGGGGACTCCTGTAAAAACAAAAACCAGCTTGCTGACAGCTGTGGAAACAGAGGGGTTTAACACAACAGCAGTTTCACAATGTGTTGCTTATCAAGTGATTCCTCCATGATTACTATTTGCAGCAAATGCACCAGCACTCAGAATTCTAGCCAAACTTGGGAAGTTTCTGTGACAGCAGTGTAAGGAGGGGACAATCTGACTCTTGAGGAGCATGGGCTGGTGCAGCCGTGACCAGGAGGCAGGGTGACAAGCCTGGAAACCAGGCAAATAAGAGGTGCTTAAAGATATAGGGTGGATGGTTTCTTTGCACCAACCCCCTATGAAAAGCCCTCCACAAGTATAAACACCACAATTCTGGATACTGCAGGAAATTCTGATAGAGTACATTAATTTCAGTATGGTCACAGATATGGAGGTGCAGCCCTTGCAGCAGAAAGTCAACCATTCCCAGTATTTCCTCTGTGAAAGCCCATGGAAAATGCTGGAGCCTTGGGTACAGCTGCCAGGGCCCTGAGGGGGCTGAGAGCTCTCCATGGGAAAGCCAGGACCCATCCCATCTCCCCAGTCAGGAGCAGGACAGACAGGGGTCACCAGCCTTGCTGGGACAGGGCCTGACCGCTGAAATGGAGCGCTGGGACGTAGGCAGGGTGGGGGGAGCTCCAGGGGTTCAGGCAAGGACAGGGGTGCTGGGGGTGCCCTCAGGGCCCTGGAAATAGTCACTGGCAGCTCTCTTTGTGCACATTCAGACAAAGGCAGATGTGTGGGTAAGCACCCAGTCTGCAGTTACAAACCAGACCTCAGAAGTATGACAGAGCACTCAGAAGTAATGATGTGGTGGGGAAATTACCTTATGCTGCTATTTAGTCCCATCTCTCCTCCCTCCCTGGAAAGCAGCTATTTTGACTGTGAGAGCAATATAACATGCTTATGTTTGAAGGAAGAGACACCTTGAGTGTATGTGTGCTGCTTAGATAGCTTACACATAAAAGCCTGTGATTCAAGGAGCTCACTGACTAGCTGAGATGGGCAGTACCAGCAGAAGCAGCATTAAACTGAGAGATGAGATAGCATGCAATAATGCAGAGGGAGAGAAGCAAAATCCTCTTGGTGAGTGCATGCTGTGGGTACAGATGTTGCAGCTTTAAGCTTACACTTCCCAGGTTTCCTTCCATATGGGCTGATGGAGAAGCTTGACACTGCAGAAGTTGACACAACATGAACCATAACCATGAGCCTACTGTGCCCAATGGAAGAGAGAAGATACTCAAACCACAAAAGCACTGCTAGCAGGAGTACACACATCTCTAATGGGAAGATGAAGAAGAACTGGTAGTTGATAAAATACTGACTGCAAAGTTGCAGAGGAAGAGGTAGGGACTGTGGGGCAAAGAGTTAAAATAGAGAGAGTCCAGGAAGGTAGTCTGTGATAGCTGACAGAGAGGGATCTCTCAGGGACTGAAGCAGAAGGCTGTAGATCCCTGGATATTTGGTTTACAGACAGGAGAGGGTCACTTGCAAAGACCTGATTGTGTGGCTGGCTGTCGGAAGGAGTATCAGGTTTGCTATGGAAGGGAAGTAGAGGTCAGTGAGTAAAAGAAAAGCTGCAGCAGGATGACCTGGTAGCAAAGTACATGGGGTAGGAAACTAAGGAGGAAAATAGTGGAAAATACACAAGGAGTACAGTCTTCCTTGGAGCAGTAAGAACTAGCCTGATGGAGCCTGCAGCTAAAACTGGAGCAGAGCACAGCAGGTCAGACAGGCTGGGAAAGCTGGCTAAAGAACGTCATTGTATTTAAAATGCAAAGAACAAAGAAAGACAGCTGTAACTGGGCTTTTGACAGCTGATTTAACAGCTCACTTTTAATTATATTTTGTCATTTGAAGTGAAATGTATTCCCCTGAAAAATTTTATCAACATAGCTCTTAGCCTTTCTTCCAATTATATTGCACCTATCCTCTAAAAGATTAACAAGCCTTAATGAACTCTATTGCTGCTAATTCATCTCCCTTTTATTCTGACAGTGTGACTTTTGTTTACAATTAGTACAGCTAACATTATGCAGGGTCATGTGGGTCGAAAGAAGAGGATATCTATTCAACGGGGTAAGAAAACAAATGAGTCCTGTCCTCTGGAGTGCTTGTTAGTTTTGTTTTGTAATGAAGAAAAATCTCCCAGATATAGATCTTCTGGTGGGACTTAATCAGACTTGAGCATCTGGTTCCAAAAAATACCTTTGAAGGCTTCCCTTCCCTACACCTTGCCTTTGAAAGTACCTTAGTTTCACTGGTACTGCAGATTTTTACCTTAGGAAAGTATGACCAATATCATCTAGAATATATTTGTTTTACCTACACATTCTCTTTGAGTACATTTTGAACTTATTATTTAGTTTCAACCATATTTCAAAGTGGAAAGACAGTCTTAAATATATTAAATTCCACAAGTTTGATGAAAATAAACAGCTGTGTAGAGGAGTAAGACTGTAATTAGGGTGCCCACTGTGATAAAGCCTGCAGCATGAGCTTAATCCTTCTTAGACACTGAAGTCTCTATGAGAGAGAAGAGAATCACAAATCCCAGCTGTGGTCTCAGAAATCTCAAGTCAGAACTCATATTCTGTCAGACAGATAATCCAAAAAAGAAAAGAGCTTTTTATAACATTGCTCAGAGAATTTCTCCTTTTACTCTATTTTTAGTTTAGTTAATAATTTTATTCTTATGACTCTGGAAATGCCTAAAGACTCGGTTTGTTCCCTGTCAGCTTCCCTCTGTTTTGAAAGAGAAGAGCAACCCATCTCCACCTGAGATCAAACTTTCCCTCTGAGAAATCATCTACAGGCCAGCCTGACCAGCCTTCACAGGCCATGGGCAGCCAGACTGGGCTCCGTGGGGGAGCCAGTCCAGCTGTGTCCTGCTTCAGAACAGCTCTGAGATTACCTGCTGCCTCCTTCTTCTCTTAGCACACAATTTTTCTTGTGGCTTCTGTGTTCATCTACCAAGTGGTTGACTGATCACTGCTTGATTCTGCTTTGCTTGAAGGGCCCTCCGAAATCCTCTGACTTTCAGGTCAGGATTGCTCTGGGGCAAGGACAAAGATACCTCTGGGGCTGTGCCAATGTGCCCTGAACAAGTTCAGGGATGGTGTAATAGACTGGGTTTAAAGCTATAGTCTGTACTGGTTCACATGCTGACATGGGATAACACCTCACTTTAATTCTCATTCTGGGTTGGTAGATTAAACCATACTGAAACTAGGCCTCTCTACTCACAGCTGAACATTTTTTCCTTAAGCTATGAGATTTATAATGTAATCAAATATGTTTCTTCAACCCCTTCTTCCTGATTCCAACACGTATCTTGCATTATTTTTATGTAGTTTCACACTTCAAACACAGGAGCTGCTTAGCATCCTTTTCCACGCTAGCCTAATGCTTCCTGGTTTTGTCTTGTGTAAGGAGTAAGAAGGACAATAAGTAATAAGGATCACCTCAGCAGAGGAATTGAGATCCTGCTTAGGACTTGGGAAGAAAGAAAGTACAGATGTCAATCTTCACGGGAGAGTTCGGGTGGCAACTTCTGCCCAAGGGACAGGACTGAAGACTTATTGTTGTCATTAGCTGCATGTGTCGATTAGCTCCAGGCAGCTTCCTGCCCAGCAGGCTGGCTATTTGTGAGCCCATTTTGCATAGGAGAATGTGTGATGGCGCAGGGTTCTGTGGTGCTGCTGGAGAGCAGGCTGGATGCCCTGTCAGCTGGGGAAATGGCACTGTGTGTCATGCCGGTAGGGTGTAGCTGCGCAGGGCTTCACGGCCATCTGAGTCTCTACCATGCCGTGCTGGAAATGGATCTGCTGTTTAACCACTGCAGAGCAGAAGCACTGTGGCTCATGCTAATTTACCCTCTTTCTCAAGGCTGCTTCAAGTTTTTGAGGTAGCTGGGCAAAATTTACATGTTTTGTTGCTCTGCACGACAATGATGTAAAAGATCACCTGAGCCAGCAACCTTTTAAGTTGCATAAGAAATCTTGAATCTCAGAACGAGAAGGTAGTTAAGAGTTCAGCACTGTAACATCTAGCTTTTGATCCATTATATTTTAAACCTGACTTTTAATCCTGGTCACTGACCATCTGTATTTTCATGAATTAAACTCCGTAATTCTGTCAGTTTTGTAGTTTTAAAAGAAATTTAAACCTTCTTCAACCTGAAGAGCTATAAATAGATTTTGTCTTGGGCTGGCTTTCATTTTCAGCTATCACACTACCCGTGGTTAACTCTTTGCTGTCTGCCTATTTGTTTACCTCTGAGCATAATCAAGCAGACACCATGTTTTCACTTTGTCACTGTTTCTGCTGGTGTACAGCATTCACTCCAGGACAAATGACAAGTGCATCTTTTCCCTGGCTGTTCAGGAATGCATGGGTCATACAGTCCTGGAGCATCCCCTCACAGGTCACACGTGTGTTGAGGCTGGGTGAAACACTGAGCTCCTTCCATTTCTGCATGAGTCCCTGTGATACAGTTTGACTTGGATCAGGAGCTGGCAACAAAAAGCCCTAGGGTGAATAATGATCACAAGCAGCACAAGTATGTGGCTTTTCAAACCTCTTCTGGGTAATGTGAGAGGCTGATGAATGTAATCTTTTTCTCTTTAATGTTCAACTATCCTTGGCATAAGAATCTTCTCCGGTCTATGGCTTCATGGAGGTGTCTGACTCAGAACAGTGAGTAGCATGAAAAATGATGTGTTTACAACTTCTTTTTTTATGTATTCATGCAGAAGAGATACCTTTAGATTCCTCTGAAATCTAAACATAAAACAGTTCCTGTTTGATAAAGTAAAATAAATAAAGTATAAAGTAAAATATCAGACTCCCGAACTGAGATCAGACTCCCCGGAAGATGTAGGCACGCATAACTTTGTTTGTTGTAAGTTTTCTTCCAGGGTGATCAGTGGTTCTAAACTGAGAATGGATTTTAATTACTTCATGGTTTACCAGGAGGTAGTAGCCACTAACATGTGGCTGTGCTGTGCTGTGTGAATTACTTCTGCCAAGTAAACTGGTATTTTTACAGCAACAGGAATGAGATGCTCTAACTACATTTGAATAGACTTGGAGCAACTGACTCCTTAAATCTCTTGTGAAAAGCATGGTCATAGCTTACTAATACTGTACCAGAGCATGTGGGGAACACTAAGGATTGGGATTTTTTTAGGACTAGAACATGCTTAAGTTTGAACCATTTTCCATTCTGTGACAGCAAAACAGATTAATTGTATCTTAGGCTCTGTCTTCAGTGTGTTTGTCACCAGCCTGGGTGAATAGGATCATAATCCTTCTATTCAGCTGAACTGTAGCTCTGCATGACCTTTTCAACAAATGTATTTTAATTAGCTGTATATTCACCTTCTTCCTACTGCTGAAAGCAGGAAAAATGGATTACTGACAATATGGAGTATTATATATTTAACCTTTTAGGCTGAGAATTTGGACTGGAGTGAAACCAATCTGTAAGACAGCTGGCAATACTGTACAGGCCAAACTGTGTGCAATTCACAGCTTAGTTTTGCATCCTCACATGTGTACAGTGCACATCTCTGGAGCCACAAACTTTCTGTGATAATTAAATAGTTTTTTATTCTTCTCCTTCCCTCTTTCTATGGCAGCACAACAAGGTCCCCTAGTATGTGATTTGTGCAGGGGTGAGGCACTACTAAAAATGGGTGTCCATCTGCAAGAACATCTAATTCCAGCCCATCAGAAATGTGCAGACAGGCCCAGAGACAGCTTCTGGTCAGGAAAAGGGCCGACTAGAGTACTTCAGGACATGCTCCAAACACAACTAATTCTTTTTTTTTTAATAAAAATGGGTAGGAATTCCACAGGGGAGGCCATATTCTACTGCGGGAATACTGGCCAACTGTACAATACTGGCTTCCTCTTCTGTCTGTAGCTTTAAAAATCTTCAAGTCTTCTTGTTGAAATGAAAAGGATGTTAACCCCCTATGCACTGATGTAGTTTGTATATTTGGTCATGATTCTCTATAAATGTTACAGACATCCTCAGCAGAGGATAATGTGTCTTACCCACCTGTGCTGCTCACCACAGTATCCTCCTGGAAGGGACCCTGTCCCAGCCAGCTAGGCATGCTGTTGACTGTTTTGCTCCAAAATTGCTCTTTTGGCCCGGGGACACAGTAGCACATTTCTGCCTTTCCCTCCAAACTTTTAGCTGCTTTTTCTGTTCACAGCTCAGGATCTTGCAGGAGGTGAGTTCGCTCTATCTGTATGTCTGCATGCTGCCTAGCAAAATGTTGCTCCACTCTGGAGCTAATGCATTGTCAGTGATAATCCAGGAGAATGAGGGAGGAGCCCTGTGTGGTTTGACTTCAGCCAAAGGGAGAGTTTGTATGAAGGAGACAGACCACTACTTAAGGGTGTTTTTTTCTTCTCTTCACTTCTTTTTTCTGCACTTCCACACCTTGATCCTACTGTACCAGAGCCGGGTACAGTATATTCCACTGGCTACTCAGCTGTGCTGTGGCCAGGTTGAGCTGGGAGGAAAGCTGTCAGCCCACAAACTGGGGAAAGCAATGCAGACATGGCACTACATTTAGCCCTGGACTGGCATGGAAAATATTCTTGCAGCTGTTGTTGCTCAAAGCACAATTTGGACCCTGGTAGAGGTGACTGAATAACTTCCAGTTTTCAAGAAATATAAGTTACAACCTATCAACCCCAGCAATTGGTTTCTATCAGCTTATATTGGTTACATTTTCAAAGCTATGTTCAAAAGGAAAAGGGCAGGAAACATAATGCTTCAATGATACTGTCATTTGCTAGATTCCCTTAATAAGCCAGCTGTGAATAGATGAAATTGCTTTGTGAACCTTCTGCATGGAGCACACTTTCTTTGTAGCTTTCTCGTGCAGAGGAATAGCTGCTGAGGTTAGAAGATGCCCTGTGGAACACCCAAACAATTCTGCCACCCATACCCCAAGTTCAGGTAACTCCTTTGGAAGGGTGTGAAGGAGGAGTGCATGCAGTGAGGTTACTTTTGTTATTTTCACCTCTCTCTAGCCAGACCATGCACCTAGAGCAGTGATGAGGGCAGGAAGCTAAGCCAGATAGAGGAGAACAAAATAAGTGCCAGTTTGATATACGAGTACACAGCAAGTCTTAAGCCTGGCTCCTGCCCTTTTCTGTGTGTAATAAATGAAATGACCTTCCAGTTAGAGTGTAAGAGATTGAAAAAGACAAAGCAAAGCAGTGAGGCCCTTTTTTCCCAGTGTATACCTACATTAGAATTCTGCTCTCACACTCTTGCAAAGGAAAACTGTAGCTTGAAGAGAAAACAACATAGCATTAAGCTATCCTGGTGTCAAATATTGTAAAAGAAAACAGTTAACAACGCTGCATTCTCATTACCAGCTTTGTGTATAATAGCTTCCCTCCCTCACACCAAACAGGATTTCTCAGTGCTCTTTTGTGCTTAACTCTCCAACTTGGCAATTCCACCCAGCCCGATGCTCATAAAGCGTAACTCCTTTGTCATTCCCAGGTATTTTCTGTGGGTTTTGATTTTGTTGTGACCTGAAACTATTTCATGACTGAGTTCTGCTGTTGTTCTGCAAACAGCAGGTAACGAAACACCTTTATCAGTATCTGCATCTTTGGTTCTTTCTTTTTTTCTCTCAGCTTAATGACATTACTGGGAGCACCACTGGGACTGTTATGCAGATGTGCTGCATAGTAGAGAAGTTGCTGCTTCAGGATAAGCCATTACTTTTTGTAGCCCCCACAGGCCTGGGAAAGATAGCTATTACAAACAACTTCCTGCGACAGTTACCTCATGAAAAATATGTTGTATGTCAAATTAACTTCTCAGCACAGGTCTCAGCTAATCACACCCACAACATCCTCCTAACAAAACTCGAAGGGTATCCTGAGTTTTAATTAAAATCAAATATGTAATTCTGCTCAGTTTGGTCCACAGAGATCATCCACAAAATAACATGAAATGCTCTTCTTCCATTTATTACAGAATGAATGAAAGCTGATTTGTTTCTCTATGTAATGCTTATTACTGGGGGAAACTACATTTTAATTGATGTTGACAAAAATTCTGATTTATGGCACATATAGAACAGCGCATAGTCCAGAAAGCATGTCTAGTTAACTTTATCTCCTTAGATGTTTTTGCTTTAGGAGAGTGAATCAGCTCCCTGTCCCTGGGTATTCTTCAGCCTAAAGCATATTAAAGGGAATCACCAGATTGAGTCCCAACTAGTAAAGAGAGCCATCTGTTAGGGAAAGATCTGAGCAGTGGGCTATATATGGCACTTGCCAACCCACGGAGGGCAAAAAGATCAACTGGAAGAATGGCAGCATCCAGGGGATTATATCTAGAAAATGGCTAGCTCTCCAGCATCTAAATCATGCATTTTTAATTCATCACATGGCAGACAAACAAGTCAAACGTTAATTGGCATGATAAAAGGGAGCTCGTAGCTATTCTGCACCTTTCAATACGGAGAGCCTTGCTTGCCAGACAGCCTCAACAAAACCTCGAACTTTACATTTGCAGTCACCAGAAACGAGCTCTGTGGGCAGTATCACACCTCAATCAATGCAAAAATAAATAAATAAATTTTTTAAAGTGAAAGAAAGTACTGAAAATGCTCAGTGCAAGCATGAATCTTTAGGAACATTAGAGATTATATTTTTGGCACTAAAATTTACTGTAATAATTGTAGCTTCCTCGAGCAAATAAAGCTAAGAATTTGACTCAACTGTGACATAAATAGTTCAAGTACACAAAGAATGCATTTTTGTGGAGTTTGATAAATGCTGTTATGACAACTGGCAGGCTCTAGTGAATGGAGAAATATATCCTACAAACAATACAAAGGACTAGAAAATGCCATAAGGGCATTTGCTGTGGGGCTCACAAGTCATGATCATTTCAATCTCTGAGTAGTCAAGATAAAACAACTTGCTCCATGTATTTTTTTTATATTTGTGTTCTTCTATAAACTGTGTTTTCAAAGTCTGTCAAAAAAAAAAAAAAGCAAAAAACCAAAAAACAAAAAACAAAATGTTAAAGTAGCCTAGACAGAAGATTTGGAATAACTAGACATCCAAAAATTATCTGTCCCAATCCTGACAAGGTCATCATAAACTCTCTGAGGAAGCTGCACTGTTTTAGCCTGTACTAAAATAGGAATTTTCTCTCAAAAGAGAAAAATTCTCAGAAGGGCATTCTTTTCAATTTGCCAAAGTGCATATGCACGAGAAGAGCAGATTCTAGCAAAATGCTATAGGGTAAAGTGCAGCATAGGGATGGTCAGATTTTGATTACTAGTATTTTGATTTTCCAGGTCATAAAAGTTATTTTAAAAGTCCATGTGTTTAGTCAATGGATTGCAGTGGATTACCTACAACATGAGGGAGATCATACAGATTCTGAAAAATGTCATATATATCTTAAAAAATTTATTAAACATTTTTTAAAATGCTTTTCATGCTCTTTTCATATCTGTTTCTGAGTCAAAAGCTGCTGAAGGACCTGAAAGGTGGTCTTCCAAAATGATATTAAAAAAATAGCCCTTTTTTAATGGGAAACACCAACAATCCAGTCTAGATAGTTTTGTGGCCTAGATGAGGTTTCTTCTCTGATTATGCTTGGCCAAGATCACTCGGGATTATTTCTTAGAGACCAGGATCATTTCCCAGACTTACTTTAACCTTCTCAGCTGAAGCAGATAGTGAATATTGCAGAAATATTTGCTCAGAGTGAGCAAACCTAGAAGGTATGCATCTACAAGCATTGGAAATGGAATGGAAATTTCATTCATGGAAATGAAATCAAACTGTTTTATGGGCGCTGCAAGCTTAATTTTAAGGTTTCCAGTTGATCACAGAGGCTTTTAAAAGTAAAGAACAGAGAAACTATTTTTGCAATAAAGGTCACTGTATTTTATTAATGTTTCAATTGCTACACATCTGCTACTAAGCTAGAAGCCCCAGCACCAAGGATATTGTAATTTCTGTAGTAATCAACACAATCTAGTGTTGCAAATGTCAATGATGGAATAACACAGCACCCAACTTGGCCCACATGGGGTAGGTGGCTCTCATCTTGACGTGGCGGTGGGGATAGTTAGATGGTGGAAACAATTTTAAAAATGCAGCCTAACTAGTAAAAAAAAGGCTGTGGGTGGTCATGGCACGAGGGAACCCCCCCAAAACATCTCCAGTGCAGATACTCATGGGTGGGGACCAACGGGGAGGCTGGACAGGGTGCAGAGCTCCCTTGAGGACACAGTACTGGAGCAAGATGAAGAAAGTCAAATGAATACAAGTCCACCTGGACAGTCATCTGCTGAGCACAGGGAGGAGGGAGGTGGTGGCCCCAGAGAAGGGAGGAGGAGTGAGCTGGTCATGGTTTTCAGGTGGAGTGGAGGCAGCAGGAGGCTGTTCAGGCAGAGGTGCACAAGGTACCTTCAGCGTAGCAAAGAGTGCCAAACTGCCTGATCAAAGAGACATTTAAGCTACATTCAGCACGAGGCAACTTTCTAATCTACAGAAAAATCAGCTGAAGGAGAACCCAACCTGGATCTGTCAGCATGATTCAGACAGTGATTATTTCATTAAGTATTTGATCAAAAGACTCAAACTTTCAGGCAGTTTGTCAACTGGCTGAAAATGAGCACCAGACATCTGACTACATGACTGAAGTCATGTACTGAATTAAACAGTCAAATAAATAAGGAGTCTAACAGGCAGTGCACAGTGTGCTCTCAAAAATGAGATTTCTTTTACCCCTTTGTGACAAAGATTGGCTTTCCCCTCTTTCAACAAGTGAAGAAAGACACCCTGTACTTTTTTGCCTGTGTCTGCTTGGTTCTTAACTTGTCCAAATCCTCACAGCTGAAGGGCAGTGAGAGAAGGGCAAGGGTTGCAATGTACCCTCTTCTGTGTCAGTCAAAATACCCTGGCCTGGAACACGAGATGAGGAAGAATGGTCTTCAGAGGCTGGAGAAACAACTTCATCTCCTTCTGTGGAGCTTTTCTTGTGCTGTCTCTCTCCAAGAGCAGATTACATTTACCCACCTGCTGAAGCAAATATGGGTGGAGTGATTTCCATCGTTTGATTGCAGCTTCTGTTTTGAAGTTCTGTGCTGAGCTCTTTTACCATCCCTTGGTGACCAATTTAATTAATTCTTAAAAAGAAGAGGGTCGCCTTTGCCAAGGAGCTTCTCTCACAGACAGGTCTTTTCAGGGTGTACACTCAGGGCCCTAAGTGGAAATTGAGCTGCATGCAGCAATATTTTCTCTCAGAGCTTATAGGCAGGTTGCACTGGTAAAGCTATCACTTCCTGCCAGCTTGGGGAATGTGAAATGCTGCACTGAAAGGCAAGGAGAAAACCAGCACCTTGCACCTTTTCAGGCTTGTCTGCACAACACTATGGTGAGCAAAGGAACTCCAGATACAATTCCTGTTTGGAGAGTTTGTGATTAATGAAAACCTTTCCTGTGCTTCCTCCAACAGAGAGATGAAGAGAAGTGACCATCCTTGTGAGCATAGCTGGGCCCATCGGGCACTGCTGGAGCCCATAGATGTTTCTGGCCCTGAGATGCAACCTTATGAGAGTTTGGAATATAGACAGAAACTTCATGGTGGATTTCCCAACCTGCAGAAATTCAAAAAGGTTCTCTGTGAACTGAAAAATGAAACATGTCTGTCTTTGGGAAAAGCCTTTCCCAAAGACTTCTCCATATATATTCCTGTGGATTTCTTTGATGCTCAGCTTCAAGCAGAACACAGCTTGCAGGAATCCTCTGAACTCCCAATCCCCCTTTTTCCTTTGATGCAAAGAAACTGCTTGAGAGTCCATGGCTGTCCAGCTGTTCTACATGGAGGAAAAATGACCTGCTCTGAATACTGCAGGCGGTTCTCTCCGTTGCCAGAGAGAAGTCGCTCACAAATGGCATCCTGTTGGTATTTCTGCAGGGCTCCATCATCCAGAAGATTTTAGAACACATCTTACTCATCTGCATGAGTTACCACTTCCATTTATTTCAGGCAAGAGGCCTAAGTTAAAATGAAAATTAATGTGTTGGTTAACATCCCCCTTATTTATGTCTGTTAGCTTTTCTCTTATGCACAGTGTATATTACAATGAATTAAAAAATAATAATAGCTAATCACGGCTTGGCAGGGATTTTTAATGGATTTAATTTTTCTCTATCATGCTTACAAGTAATCTCTAACATTCAGTGGTTTATGGGCTTGTTATCGCTTGTGGTGTTTGCAGTGCGTGCCTGGAGTGCTTCCAGAATAACTGTGGGAATTAGAAATTCCCCCAAGACCGACAGGTGCTGGTTCCCATCCCCAGGCCAAGCAGCACGTGTCCCGTATCTGGCTGGTTTAGAATCACATCATGGGAGTTTTTTCCTTCCCACAACCACTTTGAGGCAAGGGAGCATTTACAGGAATGACTTCCATCACAAAATCAGGAGGTGGCCTGGGAAGGAGGCTCAGGCTCGGCCCTTGAGCTGCCCTTGTTTTGCTGGGGCTGGCAGGCTCCGCATGCTTTTTGTCAGAATGAAAGGTGGCCGCCTTTCGTCGCGGCGTGACACGTTACATACAGAATTACCACATTATTGCACATGAAACGGGAGAACCTGAACGTCGCCCTGTGTGGGCATGAGTGATGTACGTGTCAGCTGAGGAGGGGATTGGGGCAGGCTGGGGTTCATCATTCTACCCACACAGGTCCTGCCATTGTCCGGAGGGGGGGGCGGCTTTGTATCAAGCATGAATCCATTGTAATGCTCCAAAATAGTGAGGATCATTGGTGCGTGCAGTGCAGAAAGCACTGTTGCTATGGTAACAAGTTCTGTATCATTTTTGTGTGTTTCTGTAATAAAAACCTATATATATATATATATATGTGTGTGTGTGTGTGTGTGTGTGTGTATGTGCATTACTTTCATTAGATTATGGCACCTTCAAAAAGCATGGCTGAGCTTTTTACCTCGGAATCAACAGTTTAATTTCAGACTGGGTCAGTACCAAAATGTTGATCATTATTATTCCAGATGTTTTTTTTGGTGGCCTTTGTGAATTTACTGACAGTCCCAGCTCAATAGATAGTGACAGGTGTCTACACTATTAGTGTCTACCACAATTAGTACTAATTGGTACCTCTATTGGCAGTAGAGGTTGGCTAGGGATTTAATGGAGATGAGAGATGAACATGCTCTCTCTTAGTTCTTCCCTTCTTTCCCCAAATAGAGAGGAAAACACATCTGAAATAAGTCTTCACGGTCAAAGTAAAGAAAGAAGTTTCAATATTTATTACTTGGTTTGTTCCTGAGTGGTGGCTTAATGGAAGCATTCAATCTCTGAGACTTCCAATTTGGCACTTCTCAGGTGAAATTTTCATTACTAGTCTAATTTTTTCCAGGTGCACTTCTGCAGCTGCGATGTATTGTGCCATAATTTAGCACCTGCAGTTCTTTCTAACAGCAAGAATTTCCAGCCAGGAAAACAAAGGTTGGGTCCAGCCTTGATTTAAATAAATAAAATTTTTAAAAACAACCTACCATGAAAAGAGCAACATGGAAAAAAAACCTACCGTGAAAAGAGCAACAACAAAAGTGCTTTTAAAGAAGGTTTAATCAAGCAAAAGTGTTAGCAATACAATACTCTTTGTTGATTAGCTTTAACAAAAAGAGGAAGGAATCTCCGTGTATTGCATTTTAAAGGATTTTCTACAAGACTGTTCGTTTGCTTAATTGTTACTCCCCTTTGCAGAGAAATCTCACCCATTTGTTAATTTGTTTCTTTTCTTCTTATGCCTGACAAACAGCTCTAACCATGTTAAATTGTTTGCTTCTGATAGGGGAAAGGGTTTTATCATTTATGCCTGTGAAGTTAGTTGAAAGTCTTAGAAACGTGAAATTTATATTAAGTTCAAAACAGGCGAATTACACTCCAAGTAAGTGTTGGCAGCTCTTTATCTTTTCCTTGTTCCCCATATTTAATTCCACCCTTGAAAGATGGAATATGCATCATTTCCCCATCGTCTCTCTCTGGTTCACATTGAGTGAAGTGTTTTGAATTAATTATGTTAAATTATTAATAGCTCAAGATTTGAAAACATTACAGGATTTGAGCAGTGTTTTATCAGGCAGTAGCTGTATGATAATTCTGACGTTTTCATAGAGTAGAGTACACTTCCAGCTGATAGGTAAAAATTATGACTAGATGCTGAAAGCACTGAGCTGAGTTCATTGTGAGGCATAATAAGGTAATGAACGTTTAAGCTGCATATTAGAAAAAAGCTCCTGTTAATGAATAGACTCCAGGAGAAACAATGAAAGCAGAATTTTTTAGGTCATGTAAAATGAACTGTATAGATCTATTGAATACAAAATGGCTCCATATGTGTAGGGACATGAACGGCATACGAATTATTTTCTGCATCATTCCTGTGATTCTAGTATTTTTAGTCTTTTCTGCTAATTCTTGTGATTCTCTTCTACCAGATATTATCTGATATATCACCTCTATCTGTCAATAATTAACTGATGGCTTACTTACAGTCCACTTGTCAAGGAAAATGGAAAATACTGCTAACACTAGGCCCTCAAAACATGGCTTTGAGCTGCTAGAATTATTCTAGCAAATGCAAAGTTTATCTTCTGTTAAATCTCCCTGACATTTTTACTATGGCTATAAAATAAATGGTCATCTAAATCAAATGGTATTAATTTCAAGTATTATTTTGAACCCATTTTATGGCTCTACAACCATCCAAGAGCATTTAAGGGAGAGGCGAGACAGCTGACAAAAGACCCTAGAATTAGTTCTATAATTATTTGCATGGGGAAAATGGCTTTCTTTCCACAGTCAGACCACAGCTTACTTCTTGATGCATTTCACCAGCCTCGTGTAACAAACCCTGTGGAGGAATTAAAGAGCCAAGAAATATAGGTTAGACTCACAAAACGCACGCTGGCACTTAGCACTCATTTCAATCCCCCCAGTGTTTCATCCTGCCTTCCCTGCTCTGACTCTGGCTCCCTGGCTGCCTGTGCTTCCCTGCTGGGAGCTGGGAACCCAGGTACAGGCCACCCATCCACTTGGGCAGGGACTTATGCCACTGCTCAGGAGAGCTGCCTTAACCAGGGCATTTTCCTGGGGTTGACACAGTTTCTGTTTCTTGGGTTAAGCAACCAGCTATTACAAGAGTGGAGGGTGCCTAACTTTCCTTAAGCTGATTTTGCCTTGCTCTGATACCTGAAGTCTCCTGGCATATAAGGTCTCTGTATAGAAGCTTTGGCAGGTGGTGGCTTGGAACCTGTTTTTCTCACTAAATGGAGAAGCCTCAAGCACCCAGCTTTGAGCTGTGGTTTTCTTAAGAAGGCAAAGTGCCTAAAAGCTGTGTGTGGCATGACCTAAATCTTCCCAGTGGATCCAGACCCATCTCAGTAACAAGCCTTAGTATAAGAGACAAAATATGTATACATCTGTCCTTGTATATCTAACCATAAAGGACTTTATTTCCTAAGGTATTTAGACATCTGTTGAGTCATGTAACTGCTAAAGTGATTTTCAAATGTACCTTAGTGGGTTTGACAGCCAGTTCTTATTTCAAAGAGGTTTTTAGACAGCCAGTGAGATATTCAAAGCATTTATGTATTTCTCTGAGTATTGTACTAAAAAACCCAGCCCAGACTCTATTGTAGGGAGAAGCATGAGGCTGTTAATATGCATCTATGACATTAAAACACCCATTCACTGACCATTGTATAATGTATTCTATAAGTCTTGGCATCGATTCAGTGTTCACAAGGACTCATGCAGGACTGGGCTTTGCCAAGATGATCTCTATATTCTTCAAGAGAAGCAAATTCTTTACTCGTCTTCTAGCCATTAACTTCAGGTGGTTTCACCACTTTCACCCTTGGTAGCTGGTATTTCAACCTTGCCTCCTGTCCTATTCCTAGATCCTCCTGTACTTTGGACATTTCCCTGGGATCCTGGACAACCAGTTAAGCTTGAGAAAAAGTAGAACCAATACCTTACTTTTGACTCCCTAGCTTATATAGTACCCACACTGGAACACTATCTTTTTTCTGACACCCCAGCCTGATATTTTTGAGGGAGGAAAGAAAAGGGGGGGATTTTTTTCAAGGCCTGTAATTAAAATTTCCTGTCATACTACATGCAGAAATGCAGGGTGTCATACCTCTTTTCTATTTATGTTGTTACTTCACAGTGTCCCAAGCTTTTGTGATGCAATCAGGATACAGGCTGGTAGAACTGAAGCAGTCTGCTCCACAGTTGCCTTTAGCTCAAGTTCTCTCTGTCTTGTAATTAGCTGGAGTGAATACTTCTCCCCAGCAGCACACTGTGCACCACAACATGCTTCGGAATGAGGTGCAGGACTCTAAATAAAAGCATTTTACTCAGGGTGCCAAAGAGGCTACTGTAGATGCAACACTGAAATTCACTTATTATAATCCTTCTTGCCTAATTAATTCCATTGATACATTCAAGTTCATCAGAGTTCTGTTGACAGACTTTAACAAAGGGTTTTTCTTTTCCTTTTTTTTTCCCTTTGTTTAAACTGGAATAGTTTTATTAGCTTGTTTACTTCAGAACAACATGCCACCTTTGATTAAACTCCATGTGGATTTATAACTATGTCCTCCCCATGTTTCTGTGACCTTTACGGCACATCGGATAAAAATAAAAGGTCATGGATTCCAAAAGAACTGGTTCTAATAATAATGTCAGGCAGGCTCCCCAGAAAGTGTGTGATTTTCCCTCTTTCTTTTCTTCTTTTCTTTTCTTTTCCCAACCTCTCTCTCTCTTTTTTTCTGCTCTTTCAAAGTAAGATGAAAATTAACATGAATAAAATTAATGGTTTAATTTTGCAGGAGAAAGAAGAAGGTTTACAGTGCTCCACCAGGGAAAAGGGCTTTTGTCTTTGTTGATGACCTAAACATGCCTGCCAAGGAGAAATATGGTGCCCAGCCTCCCATTGAACTGCTGCAGCAATGGATTGACCATGGCTACTGGTTTGACAAGTGCAATAAATATTAATTAGTGTGCTTGGCTACAGAGGAGTAATGATATACACTGTTTCTCTGAAGCGTTAAATTGTAGTGTTAGTCTTTTATAATTCCTCATCTTCTCAGTCACAACAGGAAAACACTCTGAGTTACACGACTCCCTGTACAGGAAAAGGAATAAAGGCTTATATGTTGCAGTGAATTACAGCATGAGAAAGCCAAGCCTATAAGGGAGAAAGGCACAACATGCATTTTCATGTTTTTCAGAAAACACCGTCGGTATTTAAGCCAGCACAAAACACTTTCAAATAAATTTTTAGTTCCTGGTTGTTAAGGACTGAAACAAAACAATTTGTCTTTCAGCAAATGACTTTGAGGTTGGAATGCAGCTGAAGATGCTTTTCTAAAGCACAGCCAGCATTTAGAAGAAGAGTGTATAACAGACTCAGGCACTTTTCTGCATGATTTGTGGTAATACTGGTGGTTAGAAAGACTTTCCCCTTGCTTATGTCTCATATGAACATTTAATAAGTATCTGTTGTTTAAGAGTGAGCCTGCTAAATGTGCAGCTTTAAGAAAAAAAAAAAAACTAATTTGGAACAGGAAAAGTAAAATAGAACCTAGTCTAGCACTTTACAGAGCTCAACTATTAAAAAATTGTAACCATAGTTTATGATACACCTAATTATATACACCTAAGATATAAAGCAGCTGCACTTTACCCAAAATAATGGGCTGTTAATTAAGAACTGGTGCTTCTTGCATGATTTATTATTACTCTAGCTCGCAATTATGCTTAAACCTCTCATTAGACACATTACTGTACTGAAAATCTTGTTTTCTAGTAATGCATGTTTAACATTGTATTGCAACTTTACACGGCAGTCTCAGACTGTGATCCCTCTGTGCTTTTCAGGAGAGAGGGAGGAAAGTTGACAGGTACTGTCTGCATTTCAGTTGGAACTCCTACCTTTCTCTTTACCCTAAATCAAATAAAATAAAGGCTTCAGCTTTTCTGTAGTGCAATACAAAAGAGTAAGGAAATAGAAAATGAGAAATGTGGGTGTTTGCAAATCTGATGTTTTCTCAAAACTATAGAAGCTTTCTTAATATTTTCAAAGTGAATTTGCACTTGAAGCTTAAAGCATTAGGTAGAACCATTTTACCATTTTATACTGAACTTAGGATAGTGCAATTGAAATGCATGGAAGTTTGCTGGTCCAAAATATCTTGTTTTCTTACAAATACAGCAGAATTTCTTTCCTTTTAGGAGCAGTAAGGCCTTTTATTGTCAGAAATGCTCATCCTCCCCTACCCTCTGGATGAGCCATGAGATGAAGGTTAGGAAGAAGCAGATAGGGACAGCAAGAAAACAAACTCATGCCATTTGAAACACAAAGGTTTTGCTCCTTTATATACTCAGAATTACTTGTGCTTGTGGGTGCACCTTGTCACTTGTCAGCCTGTCTGGGTGAGCAATATACACAGAAAGAACAATTCCAGCAAGATGGTCTTCACTGGATAAAAACAACAAAGCATTTGTTACCTGGCAGGCAGGAAGACTGGCATGTTTTTTCCCCCAATGACAGTTTATAACAAGCAAATATTTGCTGATAATGTCTGACAATATAGCCACAGAAAGAAGCAGATGAGGTAATTCTAGGTAGTATCCTTTACTGTCAGAGGGAACCATGGCTTTCTAAGGTGATTAAACTGTTGGTGGCAAAGCCATTGAGGATGCTAAACAGGAAAGATTTGCTAGTAAAAGACCCACTAGTGCCTCAGAGGCTGCTTTCTGCCATGATATCTGCGAGGTAACTGGAGACAAGGAAAAAAGTTCCTGATTTCATGCAGGTAAGTCCCAAGGAAATCATGCTCCTATGTTTTCATTATCTGGCAGCTCTGCTCCCTGAGAACTTGTGAACTAGTTTTGACTGAGCAATTGCAGTGTCAGAGATGTCAAAGCACCCCAAACACAAAAGGTGTGACCCCAGTGAGGGATGGAAGGATGGGGTGGTGCAGAAGCTGGCCCAACCATTGTGTGGTGGGATATTTGGGGTGGGGGGACTATGGGGGACACATTAGAGAATCTGAAGCTGTAGAGCTGGATGAAGGGGTGAAAGGTCCCTTGGTTCCCCAGTCTGTGAAAGAAGTAATTTTTATTCTAATAAATACTTAAGAGAGCTTTACAACTGCTTGCCTGGACATTCTGTTTTATGGCATGTTGGGGAAGATGAAACAAGAAAGCCTTACAAATATGATTGCCTGGCAAAAGCTTTTGAGAATATAGAAACTATAAGCGAGATTGAAATGAAAGCAAGCTTTGACATCCCTTAGTTACTGAACAACAGGAAAACAATGGTGTGGCCGGCTGAAGGTAATCCCCTTTTGATGAAACAATACCCTCTGCAAGCAGGCAGGTCCAAGGGTCAGAGCAGACCCTGCCAGCTTGGCAGAAGGGGTCTGAAGAGTAGTTTTTAGAGTTTAAAATGTAGCACAATATGGTAATGTAGTGATTCTTATAGGCTCTATGTAAATGCTATAGGATTTGTATGCTGTACTAGATTGGTTAGTGAGAATCAGAATATTCAACACAGAAGATGATATATTGTATTGTAACGGGAACTTCGCTCTCTTATGCTCTTGCTTTTGCTCTTATGCTCTTGCTTTTGCTCTTATTCTCTTACTTTTACTCTTGCGCTCTTACTTTTCTATGCTCTTAGCCCTTGCCTTTTATGTTATTACCCTCTCATCCTTTCTCTTCTCTCGGGCCTGCTCCGAGCTGCAGCTGGCAGCTCCCAGCAGGGCCCTGTACCCACGCCCTTTGCAATAAACCGCAAGTTCCACGACCTGGCTTCAGAGATCTCTCGTCTCCATCCGTCCCGACCGTGCTACCCCCAGTCTCGCCTACAATGGCATATTTTCATTTCTCTACTGGTCTGACTTTCTGTAAGCTTCAGCCCCCTAAAGATCCCACTCCAAACTGCTGGAGCCCGACATACCAAGCTCAGACTACCTTGAACATTCCCAAACACCTGTGTCAGAGGGAAAGCAGATGGCATAAATTTATTTACACCAGAATTACTCCACATGAAGACTCCTCAGTTAATTGCCCACTGGATGATAGCAGCTCCATTATCCTTCACACAGGGTGAAGGAGCAGGAGCCAGGACTTAATATCTGACCTCTGGAATAACCTCCATCTGGCAGAAGATCACAGTTGAAGTTCCTTTGAGGAAGCTCCCTTCCTGGCATAAGCAACACAGCAGACTTTAAAGGGCATAGGGAATGGTCAGAAGGAGTTAACAAACATGACTCATTTTCTTACAGCTAAGGGTGTCACGACTTTTAATCTCCTTTCTGGGAATTTGTTTAAAACCTGTTGTGAACCCACGGGTACACTTATGTTTCCTCTTCTAGGTTTATTTGTTTGCATCTGTGCGTATCACTTTCAAGCCTGCTGGGGGTTTGTCTCGAATACACTAATGAAATGCTTAGATGAACACGTAGCTGCCCTGTGCAAATGAGGTGTAGGAGGGGAAATCACAGTGCAGTAATGAGGGAAAGAAGATCTAAGCTTACTTTTGGATGATGAAGCCTTGCTGGCTGGAGCCACACGTATAGCCAGCAGAAGACAGGTGTACTCCACAGGAGAAGCAGAATAAATCTGATTCTGAGCGGTATCATTATCCCTTTGTATCCACAGCACGCTCGACCGTGTGTTCGCTCGTGCATCTGCTGTATACCAAGGTCTTTGTACTCCAGCAAGCCTTGAGTTATGTAAGCACTTGCAGGTCTACACCTAATAGACCATATGTTGCAAACTGGCTCTGAAGTACCAAAATAAGGAACATGAAACAGAAAGCTGAACTGTAATAGGAGTGAAGAAATGCATGGGACCTGTGGAAATGAAAAGGAACAAATCCTGCCTTAAGATACACACTGTGAGGTGGGTAGCTTTCCCCTTGATAACAGAACCCTGTTTTTCCTGATGCAAAGGAAAAAAAAACCACCTGTGTGAACCTCTTCTTGTTTTGCTTTCTTTCTCTTTTGTCTTCCTCCCTATACATGAGCCTTGAATGCCCCATTTACCAGCACTGTCTCTGATAAAAATTGTATTTAAAAGGTTAAATTTAAATGCAATACAGCTGAGTCAGATTTCTTTCAGAAGCAGTCCTAAAGCCAATGGACAGTCTTATGTCCTCAATTTGTATCACTTTAAACCATGGCTTTTCCAGGATGTAGTTTTAGTGGTGAATGAGAAACTTAGTGGATGTGTTTCTCAGATGGATCACTCCTGATTTTGGAAGTTTCTTTCATTAGGCAGGAATTGGCCCTTGAACTCGGTGGGAAGGAATGTGTAAGGGAAGAATTTTATAAAGGAAGATGAGATGTGTTTACTGGGTCCTTGGTAGATCATATGGGTGGTTGAATCACTGGGCTGTTGGACTCCACCAGTCTGAGCCAGTCACATTCACCTCCAGGTAGAGTAAGAATCTGTGGTCCCTCCCGGGGCAGGCAAACACATGAACTGCAGCTCTTGTTGGGGATGAGCAAAAGAAGGCATGGCAGCCAGACAAAGATGACAGAAGGCTTTCCTGACACACTTTCCCAGGTATCCCATAGGACCCAGGAGATATTACACAACATAAAGGTCAGAATTCTGGCACATTCTGTGCAGTATTTTCCCTTCCTGTAAATATCACACAGGTATCCTGATTTAAACAAAAACCAGCTGTTCATCAGTACACTAGTTGCTTCTAATCACTTTAAGGAAAAAAGAAACAGGAATATATGTATACAGTCATGCCTTCCTTTCTTTCTTTCTTTCTCTCTCTCTCTCTCTTTCTGTCTCTCTCTTTCTCCCTATAGATATATATATATATATATATATATATATATAACTGTATAGCAAATAGATCTGTGGGTGTTTGTGCCATTTTATGTAGATATGAACACAGCAGGGAAACAGTCCATCATGTGGGACTTTCCATCATAACAGTTTTCGTCTAATCAATGGGTTTTCTTTCATTTATTTCATTGGAACAAGTCTTTTCCTCCCCCATGCCCATCACTTAAGAATCCTCTGGCTTTGTTTGAAGGCTGCAGCAGAGTAACTCAGAGATAGCTGCAGTCTGCTCATATTGGCAAGGGATAAAATATCTTAAGTCACCAGCTGTGGCTGGTGAGGACGAGAGGTCTAGAGCATTACAGTTTGCATTGCAGACCTGTGCAACTGTCCTCAGAATAGAGAGAGGCAAATGCTGCTCTGCCCTGGTGTCAGGGCTGGGCTGAGGGTGGACTTCCTGCTGCCCTCACTGAGGCTCATGAGAAGTAGCTTGAAGCTCCTGGAAGGGCATTCATGGCAACACAGGGCTTTGCCTGAGCTGCAAATGCTGCCCAAGGATCTGTGCAAATGCTTGGTTGTCTGTGCCACTGTGTTGTCTCTGCTGCTTGTGCTGTCCCAGTTAAACAGGGCTACCCAAGCTGACTCATTTAATATGGGTTCAAGCATGTCTCTTGAGACAGGAGTTACAGCAACGTCTGTGGAGCAAAGCAATCCCAAGGAGGTTCACATCTGGGGTTTGGGGTTTTAGTTCAGCTAATGAACAAAAAAATGTCATGGAATGTGGAAAACTTGGGTGGAGATTGGCTGACTTATCTGCAACTTTTCATCTTCTACATCCTGTCCCTATACCCATTGCTCCACTGTTCCTACCCTGCGAATTTTACCCCTTGCTTTCTTTTCAATGTCTTTTTTTTAAAAATAAACCCCCCAAGTCACACTTTTTCATTTTTAGATAAAGTATTTCATACTTCTGTCTCTCATGTGGTTCTGAGAAATCATAGATGTGAAACCAACAACATTTGGTCCCTGGCAATTGTCCGTACCTTCTCCAGGCTGAACTTAGTGTTCAATCCCCAATGTGGATAGAGAAAATAAGCTGAGCTACCTGAATAAGGACTGTTGCAAATGGTTTGGGTTCTCTGTAGAACACAGAAGAAAAACATTTTCCCCTTACTGCCCATGTAATAGACACCATGAATCTTGCTACAGCAATAAAATATTTCAGCAGCTTCTGAAAACGTAAAATTTATTATTTCTTCATGAAGTCATACTTAGCATGCGATTATGAAGTCAAGTTTATTTATATCATATTTTGAAAACTGACACAAAAATAGGAAAAGAAAAATATGTTTCAGTCCTTTCTTGAATCTCAGGTTTTGGAGAATATTTACACATAGCAAAGTTTCAGAGTTTTAATCCACCATGTGCTACTTTAGAAGTATGGAATGGAAGAGAGTGCACCATTCTTCCGCTGATTGCAATTGCCCCCTGAGAAAGCTAGTTCAAACTGCATAAAGGAGAGGAATGGGGAGACAAGATTCACATCAGAAGCCTCTTTCTTCCTCTTGATTTGCACCTTGCCACTGAGCTTGCAAAACCTCTGTGTACACAGAACTATAATGGAAACAGGCTCATCTCTGTGGATTCCCTAATTTCTGATTTACAGGAGACTTGAAGGTACTCGTCCATCCCTGCCTATCACCACAGAGCTTGTACAGTCTGTAAGAGATTTAGATGTGTTTTTTCCCCTCTGTCCCTCTTCTCAGTGGCCTTGTCACACAGAAATCCTTCCTTACATGATGCAGGATGACACCCTTTGTCCTGTCCTAGTCGATTCTTCAGATAGCTACAAGGCAGTTACTGATTGCTTCTTCCCCTGGAAGGCAGCATCCAAAGGGCCCCTTGGTCTCTCTCACACAATCAGTGCAAAACTGGGCAAGAATTCTCGCTGCATTTCTCTCTCTTCTTCTCTTGCTCTCAATTTCTTTCAGTTTCTGTAATGTATTATACCCACCACTTTTTGTTACTTCCCTTGATATCCTACCATCCCTCTATAGTTTGAAAACAGAAACTCCTGGAGGTCACTGATGAATGAGCAGCACTTAAAAGTTATGTATAAAGTCCAAAATTCTTGTCTCTGAAATGATGGTTATTTCTACTCGTTACATCAGTGCTCTTGGATAGCAGCGTAAGCATTTAGAAAGAAAACTGGGATATGAAACCAGACCACATCTTCAACCCTACCACAATTATTTTAATCTTATTACTCACTGAACAGGACCATCAGTGTCAGACATTTTTAACAGCAAGAACAAAATTCTTGCCAAGAAATTAAGGTGTTTCTTCCAAGAATTAAGGACTATCCTGTGATTTAAAAGAAATTAAAACAAATCCTGGTAAACAACAGAAATCACTAAAAGGAGCAGTTGGGAAATTTTTAATAAATCTTTTCTACTGAAAAGTGATGAAACATAATTAATATTATTTTCTGGGTTTATATTTTTCCTATTTAATTTTTAAACAAAATCCTATATAATCACTTACTCTGTTATTGCTCTAGCAATTCCTGCTGGTTTATTTCCTAGTCAGAAGTTTGTGCAAACTCAAAAGTATCATTATATATAGCCTTATACCATATATGTAGCCTTATATATAGCCATCATGAAACACACACTTCAGGTCTGAACCTTGTTCACCTTCTCCAGTGTATTTTCATGTTCAGTCCAGGAAAATTTCAGAGGCAAAGAAGAGGGCTGCCTGTAGAGAAAGGTTACACATTGGTAATTTACTTCTGAAATTAAGCATTCTTGATAGAATGGCAGCCACATTAAAAGAGCCAATCTGCTTACAGCCCCATAACATGGTGGGGGATTTGAATGAGTCCTCCTAGGAGCAAAGGAGCACAATGTGGAGCCATGAATGGGGTGTGACACTGGAACAGTTTCCCACAAAATTTGTAGGTGCTCCATCCCTGGAAGTGTTCAAGGATGGATGGGCCTTTGTGCAACCTGCTCTAGAGGAAGAAGTTCCTGCTCACTGCAGGGGTGTTGGGACCAGATGATCTTTAATATCCCTCCAAACCCAAACCATTCTATGATTCTGTGAAGGACAGGTTTGTTTCACAGCCCAAGAAGAGAAGGACACAGAAGGAGCTCCAAGGGCAGAGGAGAAGATACCTCCAGAATGTCTTAAAAGAGCCTGATGCTTTAAATTGATAAGGAAACTGAATCAGAGATCAGCAGGAAGAAGTTGGGTTACTTTACATATTCCTTGTGCAATCTTTATGTGTCAGAGCAGTGTGGTTGGAAACCTCTGCAAGTCCTCTTGGATCTCTTGATTATCGTGCATTTGTGGAGAATTGTGTGGCAAATCAAAGAGCCTGCAAGTCTTGTACAGTGGTGAGGTCTTGGGTTAAGCAGTGATCAGTGGTCCTGAGAGCATGGCAATCACACCCTATCTCTGAGAGATGCAAAAGAGAGCCTGTGCAAAGGAATCCTGACAAGAAATCAGAAGACATGGGGTTGCCAAGCACAGCTGAAGCTTGAATAAACATTTATGTTCATTTTATCTGAGAATTCTCACCAACTGTTAATACATTAACATTTGCAGGGGAAGAACAGTTGTCCAGCTAACACTGGCAACTGGCAATCTTGTGTGTCAGCAAAGAAAAGTACATCCATCTCTCACCCCCACTCAAGAGTTTTCTGCCCCTCTCCCACTGCTCTCTGCCTTTAGCCCTGCTAGGCTGGGGTGGCAGTCAGACAGTCAGACAGCACCACGTTTCAGATCACAGCAGCAACTCTCTGTCTTCTGCTTTCTTTCATGCATGAATAGAGCCGTGCCATCCTCTCACAGCAAGCCATAAAGAAGCTGAACCACCAGATGGACTGGTCTAGCACCAGCCACGCTGCACTTTTCTACAGCTCAGACTTCATCAACTTTTGCCCTCATCCCAGCACTTCCCCCAGCCTCCCCTCCCAGGGTATTAGCTTTATAACTGGAACAAAAATGTGATGAGTCTTTCAAGCCTTCTGACCCTGCAGTCCGGGCTCTTTCCCTGCCCACTGTACATTTTCAGTTGAAATTTAGCAGCAGTATTTTGGAGAAGAGCATTTCAGATCTGTGACATGGACATGTTTTGATGATTGAGCTACATGCTGTTATTGTGATAGGGTGTTGGGAGAGGAGGAAGGGGAGACAAAAGGAAGAGTTGCTCTGAGAAGAGACAAAAGAGAATGAATTGAATAAATTGCTGCCAGGGCTATTTAAACGAAATAAAAGAAGCAAGCAAAACAAAAGCAAGGGACAAGTACTGATTTTCAAGAGGGAGGCCACAAATTTTTAGTATAAAAGGGATTAAGTCTCTGCTCTGATTGTCTGATGTAGCTGTGGGCAGTGGTGATGGCAAAGGCACCAAAGCAAAGTTCCATGGGAAGAAGTCAGCTCCAGTTCAGGAGCAAGGGAAAGAGGGCAGCTGGGCTGGTACAAACAGGGCTGCATGTGCAGGCTTTCCCCTACAACTGGTGCTGCATGTCACTAAAGGATGGGGACACAGTGCCCAGCAAACTCCAGTGCCTTGGAGGACACACGTGGGTGAAGTACATTCTCCTGACTGGCGGATCTGCCTGTCTGAAGGCAGGCAGGAGGATGGGAAAAAGCAATTTATTCCTTTAATGTTTTTTCTCTGTCTGATTGGCAGACCAGAAATTAGGCCTGTTCCAGTAATTTCTCTGAGAATGCAAGTCTTAATTCGCTGTTTGTTAAATGCTTAACTAACGTCTGAGATCATTATTTTAAACTCCAGCTGCCAGAATAAACACTGTCAGGAATCCATTTGCTTTAGAGAATAGCTCTTCCTGACAGCAGCAGAGATGCAAACAGTTACCTTTTAATACCAGGCTGTGAAAAGCTCAACCCCCCAGCCCAGCCCCCCACTTTCATTTGCAGTAAACATCACTGCCCATCCTTATTCTGTGCTGTGACTCTTTTCTGCTTTCTGAGCAACACTTAATAGCAGAGGGATAGCATGGTGTGCTTTATGCTCTCCATTAAAGACAGTTTGTGGTGGGAGAGCGGGCAAATTCATTGGGTTTGAGGTTTTGGCAAGGACATGGACGAAAAATTAAGTCGTTTTTGGTTTTGATGTAGGAAGGCAGGGGTGTGGTACGAGTCAAGGACAAGTTCTTGGTTGCAGCTATGGCCCCTCCTGGTGGTGGAAGACAAACAAGTATCCCTGTCCTTTTTTGATGGAATCTTCCACAGATGCCTTCTCTAAGAAAAACAGGACAAGTGTCTTTCCTGTCAAGCTCTTTTCCTCAGGAGCTGACTGAGCATTTTGATGCAGAGCTGTCTCTTTTCTGAAATCTTATCCAAGCACAAAAGCTTAGCAACCATGTATCTTCTTTTCTCTGACCATACTGACAAAAATATGAGTCAAATTCTGTGTCAAGGATTTGCACCCCAAGGAAGTGAATGTGATTTCTGCATCTGTGGAGAAGTAAGAAAACAGTACTATGGTTATATGATTTTTCCAATAAAGATAACAAGAAGCCCTCATAGGCATTCATTAAAATAACTTCCCAATGATTTTCAGGATCTTAGGCTATGTATAAGGTATTTCCTACATTTAGGTCATAATCAAGGTTTGTTTAATGTGCTATTCTATGTCCAAAAGTAACTGAGGGGGAGAGGTTGGATGGGAAGAAATAATACTTTCACTGTAGGCAAATGCAGCATGCCCTGCTAAGCTCTCAGCTAACCTGAAATATAGCCCTTTTCAGAAAAGGGGAATTGTCTCTAAACTGTTGCCTTATTTTATCCTTCAGTGGGAATAAAATTGGCCTATAGGAATGAAAGATTTTAATACATTTCTATTACAATACGGTCTCCTAATTGGTATTGATCTTCCCTGTGGTACCTGAAATGCAAGAAATTATTTCAGCAGGATTTAAGCTAACAGACATGGGAAATGGAGAGAAAGATTGACACCAAACAAGGTGGTGGGGAAGGTTAGGGACTGGCAGCATGTATGGCTTCATCACCAAATAAAGAAAATTGTTTTTACAAGGGCAGCAAGTATAAAACAATCTGAGATTGAAATGGGGATGATACAGAGCTTTAGTAGGAGAGAAATTAAAAAAAAAAAATGAAGTAAGGAAAAAAATTAAGAGTCTCTAAAGAGAAAAAACATCCTTTTAGTGAGCTAGCTAGGTGAACAAGCTTAAAGAATGGATTTGGTTGGGAACTTAGCTCATATCCAGCAAGATCCAGTGAGGTGCAACAACAGCCTGTTGGAAGGTCAGAGGCTCTGGAAAAGAGCCAGTGCCAGAACCCTGCCAAGAAACACCTCTGCAGGTGGCAATGTCCTACAAAGAGGTAAGATTAAAAGAATTCCTGAGCTGAGTTGAAGCATATCTTGGCATTTTTACTTAGCTTTTCTTGCCTCCAGTTCATCCTATGAAGTTCAAAATATCCGAAACTCCACTGTGTCAAAGAAGGGGAGAGACTCATCTAATGCAAGCAGTGCTTGACAACCCAATGGGCTGCATACAAGATAATAATGTTTGCTGATGATACAGTCACAAATGTATTTCTCTTGCAACAGAGCACCAGGTAAGTAATTAATTAAAAAGCTGATACATACAGCTTTCTTAAAATGGAGAACAGCATTAGTTCTGAAATGTAAGAATTTGTAATTTAGTAAAGATATTCAGCATTCTGTGGAAAGCCTGGTTGATTGCACTTTTTCAAAAGACTAATCCCATCCTTGTAAACAGAACAAGGTAATAATGAGGCTCTCTGTCACTGTGTCATAGTAGAACACAGAGGGCAAAACTTCATTACACTCTTTTGACTCCCCTTCCATCAATATGAGAGAGATAACACAGGGACCCAAAATACTCCCATCAGTTTCTGGGCGTGCTATTTAGTTATTTGGTAAAAATTTCATTATTTTTCTGTGACAGTGGAGGGAAACCACTGGGACAGAAGAACCCACAAACATGAGCAAAGTGGACTGTAGATAATTTTTCAATTTTTCATGAAGTGGTATGCAGCTTTGATGTGCAGGTCTTAACTTGAATGAGGTGCTTTTTTTTTTTCTTTTTTTTTTTTTTTTTCCTGTTTAGCTTTATTTGTATGTATTATTCATCCACATCCTTTGGCAGTTGTTGAGTTACTTGAAAGACAGTACTGCAGCTAGTTGCTGAGTTTTGTCTCTGAATTATTTCTCTTTGCCAGGTAAACTTCAGACTCTCTACGTTATTTGTGACTGATGTGAGTGCAAAGGGAGGGGAAGGAGCTTTGGCATGCACACTCAAAAATAAGAAATCACATTTTGCAAAGAGTCAGAATACTAATTTTTAAATTTTTTCCCCCACAATCAATGCAATTTCTGGCTATGCAAATCCTAGTTTCTGGGCCCTGACATCCAGCCAACAGAGGGAGCACTAGTTTAATTATAAAACCCAATCTCGCCCACTGCCAGTGCTGCCGCTGGCTGCACAGATAAGAAGGCCATTATGGAAAAGCTGTGCAAGCCTTTTCCCCCAAGAACTGGTGGAGGACAAAATCTTTACCAGTGGTACAAAAAGGAAACCTAGTGAGGAATCATTTACAAGCCATTGTGTGCATGTGGCACCAAAAAAAAGGGACACAAACATGCACACACACACACACAAATATGAAGCACTGCCCATTAAAACAAATGGTGTCTCCTAGGGAGCAGCCCAGTCCTGGAGTTCAGCTGCTACCCATGAACAAGCAGAGCCCCCTGAGCCAGTCCAACCTTGTATTGGATCTGGGGCCATCTGTCACCTCATTTATTAGAACTGGTTAAAAAAGGGATGAAATTCTTTGCAGAGTCCTTCTGGTGAATTTTGGCTTTTTTTTCCAATGAGGACTTAATTGCAAATCTTATTTATCCAGTCCATAGGTCTGTCACTCTGCATGGTAATATGGCTGTAAACTGCAACTGTGAGCTGAAAACCAAACTGAGCCAAATGAAGCTCTGCATGCATCTTTGTTTTGTTCTTCCTAAAAAAGGTCTTTAGTATTGTTTTGGCAGGCACTTGTACTTTGAGATTTAAACCCCCCTCAATGTTTTTCATGTTCAGGGTTTACTTGCCTGCATCCTTAATTTGGGTTTATTCTTTCCATAGTTCTGAAGGAGAAATTAAATGCATCAAATCAATACACACACACACACACACACACACACACACACACACACACACACACACACATACATTATATATATATATATATATATATATCCTAACAATTGAGTTTGTATGAAACTGGGGAACTTTTAATCAGGACATTCTCTGGTCCTAAAATCTACTAAAGAAATTAATAGGGACCCTTTTCACAGAGGAGTTGCAACATTACAGGGAGACAAACATGGCTGTAACATAAGTGCCCTGTGGACACACTCATGTCTTTTGCCTGGGTTTGTGGTGGGGGTTTTTGAGGGTTTTTTGGGGGGTGAAGAACCCTGTACAAAATAACACAAGTAGGGGAATTAGGCCCTGAGGTAATGAGACAACTGCAAATGGCCAACACTGAGCAAAAGGTGTGTTTTATCTGGATTTGTAATGATTCAGAAAAACCTTCCCTCCTGCTGACTAAAGTTTCTAGTTTCCCAGTCTTTCCTGTCTGTAAAGACTGGAGAAGCCCTTAAAAATACCTGGAAAACATAAAACAAGAAGCAAAAACGGGGAAGATGCAAACAGGAGGTAGAATAAGGTAGGACATAACACCTAAGAACAATGAAAATGGCAGAGACAGCCATATATGGATTTAAAAATAAAGTAGTCTTCATGCTGAAGTTTTATTTCCTTTTATCACTTCTTCAAATTGTTTCCCTTTCTCTTATGTTTTGATTACATTCATATTTATTCTGTAGACTGATCTGACTTATAGCTTCTCTGGCTTGGTTGTCTAGAAAAACAATCAGAGGGCAGATGTTTCTAACTCTGGAAAGTTTTCTTTCACACACATTTATCACCCTCCCTGGAGACCAAGGACACAAGGAATGGGAGCTAAACCAAGCTCACTTTATCACCAAAGGAATCCTAAGAACTGCACACACTTCTAAACAAGATCTGGCTGAACTCTTGACTGACAGGCTAGAGCTGCTCTTTGATATCAGTGCATTCAGTTTCCTGCTGATAAACCTGAGCTCTGATGTGGTGCTTTGAAATACCAATATAGATATACTTTTAATTTTTTTTTTAATTGTTAACATCTCCTATTCCATTTCTGACCTTGCTTCTATTCCATTCCAGCTTTGTGCAACAACATACAACTACATGAATAACTGAGAAGTGGCTGCTGTTTATGGAAATCTTCTTACACCTTCTCCAGAAAGGAGCTTTCAGCATACTTTCTGGGTAGTGTGTTCAGTTTGAAATAGTTAAATGTAATCCACGTATTTTTGACTCTGTAAAAATGTAAGTAGAAATCTGCATTACAAGGGGGTAAAAAACAGGGCTGGAGGGTGGAGGGAAGAGGATTGGTGAGTGGAAGAATTTGTTGTAAGATGCTTGTTACACTCCTGGGTCAGAGCACAGAGGGATGAAAGAGCAATGCAGTTAAACATCCCTTTGAAATCACGTTGCCCCAGCACATGGAGCATGGGGCTGCTGGGGCTGTCCCCTGAATTATGCTGTACTTAGGGGATGGCCAAAAGCAAGGAAGATGAAGGCTGTGTGCAAGGTCTTTCAGTGCCATGCACTGACCCAATGGAAAGCAAGAACACCATAAACTGAGGCTAGGCTTGAAAAAGCACTGAGGGCAAATGTGAAAACACATACTTTTGTGCCAGTCACCCTTACCTCTCATCATTTCCTACTGTCAATTTCTTAGTACTTTCTTTGCAAGAAAGCAAACTTATATGAGTGTAGACCTCAGAATGAGCTCTAAGATCAACTTTAAAAAATACAGCCATAGCTTGCAAATGTCTCAGATTCAGAAAGCTGTGGTTGAAAAGGTTGAACAGTTACAAGGCAATTATTTGATACCTTGGAATTTGAAGACTGCAGGTTTCTTAAATCACATTACACCAATATGTCATTTAGGAATCAGTGTCATCCCTAGAGCATCCACCAGCTAACTTTCCAACATCACCAAAAATGTTAAGAAGAAGATGAAAACCCCGGCCCTTCACCCAAGGGTGCTGAATGTGGACTTTCCAAGCTGCTTTCAGCTTGCATTGTTGCAATCATTTCTAACTAGCCTTGTAAATTTTACCTCTGTAAAGTGGCCTCATGAATCCCCTTTGCACCGCATAAATAGCTAGTGTGAGAGGTCAGCACTCATGTACACTCTTTTGTTCTTTCCCACCTTGTCTGAACCCTGTCATTTCAATAGGCAGCCAGCAGTAGAAATTATTTGATCAAACTGAAAATCCTCACATTTAAGTGGAGTTTGTTTTGTGAAAGTTGAGGGAACAGGCTGAGGAGTTAATACACCCACTCATCATCTAACCTTGACACTGGCTCACACAAAAGTACAAGTGAATAAAACTACATCATTTTCTGCTAGTTTCTGGAGGCTTTGGGATCATTGGTCCTGGGATTTGCTTTGACACTCCAGCTGTCGCTAGCATACTTGTGTGATTATTGTACATAATAATTGATTTTGAAAGATTCATATTCTCTGGGTTTTTTTATTGATTGGTAAGGAGTGAATTTATTGAAGGCAGAAAAGTACCTTAAGCTATTGAAGGGATGTGAAAGTCAATGCAACTATGGGTACAGGAAGTCTACTGGGTCCTTTGTGATAAAGTTGTCGACCGTCAAAGCTGGTACAGAGGGAACTTTCCTTCCACACTGTGAAGGTAATGAGAAAATCAGCTAATGATTTCAGGCAAATCCTCAAAGCCTTCAACCTTCTGGCAGTAAAAAAGGTTATGAAAGATGCACTGATGCTTCTTTATTTTGCTTGTTTGCTTTTAACTCCATGAGTTCAAAATATGTTCAGATAAATGAAATTCCACCCTTGGAATATACACTGTACAATGGAAAACCAAAATTGCTAATGGTAGTGGAGAAATTCGGTGTTCAGTCCAGTTCCCTGTAAGTTTAATTTCATTTCACAAGTCATTACTGCTAGTCTTCTCCATGGTTTCTGAGACAGAAACAGTCACCCATTCATTTATTGTTTAATGATAAACAAAGTCTGTATTTGATGTTATTCAGAACTTGCTTTGAACAGTTAAATGGTCAACAGTTAGCACACAACTGAAAGGCCATAACCTCCCTGTGGTTGTTCTTTTAAAGGGAAATAAATTACTTGGTTTTAACTTAGTGGTGCTGCCCTTAAAATATTCAGTTAAATCTGTGAGCAATGGAATACCCTCACCTGCTGAGGATGAAGAGCCAACAAACACTGCAACCATGCAGCCACTCTGTTAGACAAATCCTCTCTGGCTCTCTGAAGAGGATGTGTTCAACAGTTAAACCTGTTAGAAAAAGGAGAGAGAGCTCATCATATTTTGGGTAGCCCTTGTAGTGGAGCTTAGCATGATGCAGTAATGCAGGAAAAGACCAGTAACATGAGGACAAATGTATCTGATGACAATTTGTGTCTTCAGGCAAGCTCACTGCTGAGAAATGAGAACAGGCATGTGCAGTTTGTAAAGGCCTAGAGAGCTGCCTCTGATGAATGAATAATGGGGCAACATCAAAAGCACATTCCTCAAAATTATGGAACACCTGATAGAGGTTCCTGCATCCTGGAGGTTTCATGATATTCGAGAGAGGTTTTGTACGGAAAGTGAGTTGACATGGTATTGATAATTCACCACTGATGAGCCATGATCTACTGAGCAAACAAACTGAAGATAGCAGGCTCTCAGCTCGCCATCAGACTTGCTCACTGGCAGGTCAGAGAATTACAGAATGGTTTGGGACATTATAGAAGGGACTACTTCTGCTAGAGAAGGTAGCTTACAACCCCATCCACCCTGGCCTTGAACAATGCAGCATCCACAACTTCTCTGGGCAACTTGCTTCAGTGTCTCATCATCCTCATGGTAAAGAATTTCTTCCTTATATCCAATCTAAATCTAGTCTCTTGCAGTTTAAAACCAATATTTCTTGTCCTGTCCCAACAGGACTTGGTAAAAGTCTTTTTGTATTGAACGGCTGCAGCAAGGTCCCCAGCATCTACTTTTCTGCAGGCTGAACAACCCCAACTCTCACCCTTTTTACAGGAGAGAGGTTCCAGTCCTCCTGATATTTTCTTCTGAGATTTCAACTGGAATATTCCCTGAAGTTATTTTCTCTGATATTTTCTTCTCTCGCATCTTTCAAACCTTGTGTCTTTTCTAACTCTGTTTTTTTCCTCTCTATTTATCCAAACCCTGGTCTCCTTTAAAGAACGGAGTCTCATTTCTTCTGCTTCCAAAGTGTAGCAGCATTTTGTGGTTGCAAGGGAAGCATTTGTCTGCAATGGAAAGATGACAGATACAGGCAGACTGAGCTGCAGAGATACATGGGTATAGCTATTGCCCTTCCTAGTGGCTTGATGAGTTATCCCAGGTGATAGCTCTGGGATTATGAATCACCGTGACTCTTTGGCAAGGTGATGATTCTATAACAAGATGACATTCTTCTACTTGTGTTTTAATTCCTTTGTCTCATCCAGGATATGGGGGAAACAGGGCGGACCTATGACTAGAAATCCATCACAAGTATTGCCATAGAGATTAAAGTTTCCCACAGTGTGCAAAAAAGCAGCTCCCGGACGTTTGCATGGTTTAGCTGGCAACATGCATGATCCTGGTGATTAAATCCTAGCTGCAAAGCCCCTGCATTCTTGTACCCTATAGCTGGTAATTGTGTCTGGGTGCAGATGTCAAGAGCAGTCTCAGGCACATCCATGTACTTTTTCATCCTTTTATTGATTCCTCGGCACCTAAAAAGCCACAGCTGCTTCCATTTCAGGGGATGTACTATAGTTCTTCTTTTAAAACAGTGTGACACAGTTCAGTAGCTGGAATGGGCTGCAGAGCTGGGACTGCTAGATAGCTTGTTTTTAATTTTCTCCACAGGAAAGAGTAATGTGTAACTCCTCAGCAGAGTAACTGTCACAAAGAAAGGGGATAGAATAAAAGGCATATTTTGGCTCATGTCAAGATAAAACTGAACAAAAAAATGTCTTTTTTGCAGTTCTGTCTTTATAACTCTGAAACCGAATTTATATCAAGATTTCTGGTTCAAATGAGAAGCCAGCCTCAGATGCTCATTGGAGATTTTGGAGCAATTCAATCTTTCCAAGACTTTCAGCGTGTTGGTTTCCGTATTTTTATTCAAACGGGTCTCTAATTAATACTGTAAAAGACTTCTGTAAAGAAATCACTATCAGCAGAGAGTGCTGATGCAAGCATGAGGAATAATAGTTAATTGGGGGAGAACTTCATTACACTTTTACACTTTGCAAACTGCCTTTCACCAATACCTGGGTGGCAATCCTAGCACTTGTGGGCAATGGCTAGCAGGGCGTGCTGAAGCAATAGGGACTTGACCTCATTGCTTTATTTGCTAAAAATGTTTTAACAACTGCTTTTAGACATTCGGCTGGCATTAGAAGTAGTGATTTCTTTTTAATTAAAATCTCTTAAAAACTGATGTGACAGGATTCTCTGAAAAAAAAAGAAAAGAAAAAAGAAAAGAACTGGAAAATTAATTAACTAAACTAGAAGGTCAGTTTTAAAATCCTGCTGCAGCCTAATTAAATCCTAGACACTGACATTTTTGGCTAAAGATTGCAACCATAGTAATTAGTGTTGCAGGAAATTTCCATATGCCATTGTGCCAAATGAATGAGAGTATTTCATAATTGTTCCTATAGGACTTCTTGCAAATAGCTGGGAGGGACATGATCCTATTGTAGGAAATGTGCAAAGGCAACGTAGTATTTTCATTCCTGTAGTAGAGCCTCTCCAGGTCAGTAGTGTGAAGGAGGGAAAATCTGATACATGATAGGAATATTAGCATTACTATTATTATTGTATTGGTCTCTCCTTATTGTCTATTTAAAGAAACAACCACTATTTAAATAAATAGGGCAAGCTGTTAGTCAAAAGGCTGGGGATAAATACATGCTGAACATGCAATCAAAAATCATAATAATGAACAATTTTATATGATAAAACAAAATATGCTGCTAATTATTTTATTTGCATGTATTTTAGTTAACTCCACAGAGAGATTTCTTTTTTCTTTTTCAATCATTAACTTTTTCAGGACTGCTAAGGATTTGTTAAATGTCAGGCAGTAAAATTAAAATGTCATTATATGACACATGGGTCAAGTAGACTTAATAAACTTGAACTACATAATTCCACATTTATTTCTAGATTTTCCTTTTCTATTGAAAAATGTGGTGAAAATGAGATAAAAATATGAAATATTTTTGTACAGTCCATGTGGATTTTGAATAAAATGGGCAGAGTTATTAAGATCTTCCCCTTCTCAGAACATTGTGCAAACTCCCCAGAATAAGAAAATTACTGACATACCCCATAAATAAAATGAGTAAATATAAGTGACTGTTTCACATGAGAAACAAAAAGATATTCCTGCCACGTGGAAGGACCAGCCTGAAGATCTGGGAGCCCTGGGTTTGTGGATCTTGTATGTGTGCCTAAATTGATGCTCTCAGACAGCCCAGCTTCTTCTTGTTCTGAGGCACTCCTCGTTATTATGTCCCTCTTTCAATCTCCACAAAAGTGTGATGATTAGCACTTGGAAATAGTTGACAGCCTTCTCTGTGGCCAGTTAAACTGCAAAATGCTCAGCAGTGAATCACTGTATGAGTGAGGAGAGAAACTTTCAGAGTGTCTACAAGCCCTGCTGGCCTAATGTCCCCAAGTCTCCACAGTCAGTCTGCAGTTTCCTCTTTCAAAGACTAATGTGATGGTCGGTGACTGGCTGTGGCAATCAAAGAGCATTCAGGTGCATGTAGAGAACAATTTTATGGTTGATCTGTTCTTTCAGGTGAACTCATTCAGTGAAGTGACATTTCAGACTTCTCTTAGAAAATTTCAGTATTTTTCTTATTTTTATTTCAGGTGGAGAATATGTGTTTGTCAAGCTATTGTTTCGGGCTCTATGCATACTTAAGTCTTCTCACAGTAACACCTGGCATAAGACTGAAGAGCAGGTGGGTATAAAATGGCAGAATTTCAGGCACATACAGTCCTTTAAAACTCAAAATAGGACAAAGGGCAGGTGTATTTCAACTGCCAGGTGATGCAAATTTTGCAGGGGATCTTGAAGTTTTGGGAGATTGACATAAGGCTCATTCCATGGCATTGCCCAATCCATAGTCTGCACTAACAATTTACAGGCTACACTAGCAATTTTCCTATCCAGCCAGTCTCCCCTGAACTTCAGAGTGCTTTTTGGCTTTGGGGATGGTCCAGCTAAAGTGATGGGGGCTTCCTACTCCTGGAAAAAAAGGAGTTTGAGAATTTTTAAAAAAATGTGTTCCAGTGCTAAATACTGTATAAGCATACATCTAAGTAGAAATAAATTTGACAAGCCTGGGTAGATTTTGCAAATATTGTGGCATATGTTTTTTCTGGGTGCAATAACATTGATTTTCCCTTTAGGGAACTTAGTTCAGCAGCAAGGTCCCTCACCACCCATGAGAAACGAGCCCATCACATCCTCTGCTACATTGGTGGGACATTACCCTCTCAATAAGCTGTAAGGAAATTTGCTCTTGTGGCATGAAAATGAGTTGTTGATCACAATAGATCATTCCTTTTGCCAAAAAGGCCATGTTTTTTTTTTTTTTTATTTTATATCATTAGTGAACATTTTTGTCCTCTCTAGGAATAACCCTTCGGGGAATAACCCTTTTTTAAGCACTCAGATGGAGGAGGAGGCTATTCTTTCTCTGTACTTTTCCCCCCAGGACTTTTCTGTCCTGCATTTCTGCCAATATTTCAACTACAGGATAAAATCTAAACAAAAGTGGGCTTGTGATCTGCTGGGGTACAAGAGTCAGATTCAGGACCAAATCTGGGGCAACAGCTATTGTTCCAGTGACAAATGTTGCTGTTTACTTGATTTTGCTGTTGGGAGGCACCACCACAGGAATGCATTTAGGTCAGCCAATTAACAATATTGGATTAGAGCACAGAGCAAGGAAATTTTGTAATAGATCTGCTGTACTATGCTGGGACGGGTTCCTCACAACTCTGAGGTTTATTTCCTCAGCCTGAAATGCCAACGCTGACACTAAGCCATCCCTGCATCATACACAGTTTGTAAATGATGAGGGTACCTATTCTGTGTTATAGGCTTTGAAGTCTGGGAGGAGAAGAGAGAAGACTGTGGAAGGGCTTTGACAAGCACAATTTGTCTTTTTGCAGCTTTTGGAACACCACAATATATTTTCACAAAAGAATATATTTTCACAAAAGACCTGTTTATATGAAGCTGTCTGAAAACATTTTCAGCACAAGTGTATATCTAATGCAGGCAAGGTGGTACAGTCTCTGGATTTTGAGTGCACATTTAAAATGGAAAAAACCTTTCAATATCTTCAAACAGCAGCAGGTTGCTGGATAATTTACATTGTGCCTCATGCAGGCAGTCATGAAATCCAGCACCCTGAAACTGTGCCTGCCACACACTGAGTGCTAAGAACTTACTTGTGCTTGTAGCATAGTTGAGAAAAGAGGCTGCTAAACTCACTGAGCAACAGTGCCTTTCTTGAGACAGAGTTCATCCTCTCTGAAGGCTTTGGAACAGATGAAGCTGAGCTAATCATCAAGAAACCCTCTAATCTCTATCATTACTTAGGTTTTCATGTTAGTCATTGTGACAGCTTTTCCCCCTTGTCATCGGGGGGAGAAAGCAGCGGTTGGCGCTCTCTGGCGAGGCTGCAGCCATTCATGGCAGGCTGAGCTTTTCCAAGTTAGTATTCAGGAGTCATCCACAGCCAGGGAATGGAGACACAGCCCCAGGAAGGTGTCACGAAGGGCCTGGCACAATGTGGGGTTCTGTGGCATTCCTCTTGGCCGACTGCCAAACAAAGGTAGAGCCAGCCATTACCAAAGGGTATTAATGTGCAGAGAAACACAAAAATAAACCAGCTACTTAGGGCACTAACTATTGCAGGCTGAGAAATAACACAATAAATCACTGAAATGAAGAGTGGCAAGAGGCACTGAAAACAGAGATATTTTGTCACTAAATTGCAGCATTAATAGCTCTTTGAAGCCTCACATTTAAATTGCCTATTTCTGACACTCAAAATGCACATTAGGAAAATGATGCTTATTTTATAGTTACTCATTAAAAGGAAGGGGATAAATAAGAAGGAGTTTTAAACCATAAATCTCTTTCATAACGAACAACCAATAAGAACACATGGGGCAGACAAATAAATGGATAGTGAAAGAAAGATTTTTAAAATGCTTTTGTAATCTGGGATGTAAATGAGCAACTGTCTCATCTGATTGAGCATAAGTAATTTTTAGAAGGTCTGGGTATGACTGCGAATCCAGGAGATACTCATATGTTACTTGATAATGAAGAAGAACTAGAAATAACAGAAAAGGTTGTTTCTTTTCCTTCACAATAATTCAGGCATTGTGCAATTATGCTATTTGTCTCTTCTGTACATGACTGCAATGCTACATTTATTTCCCCACCTACAGATACATCAACTTTCCCCACCTAACAAGGCATAATTCCAGGTGACTTCTGAATAGCCTGTATGACAAATTCAAGGAAAGAAGTAGAAGGAACTTACACATCACTTTGGCATTTGGTTGTCCTGGAAAGTTCTTCATGGTCACCTGTGCAACTTCCCAGCACTTGTTAATGGCTGCCCAGTAGCCTGCTGCTGCTTGACTATTTGCACAGCATCTGCATTTATCTAATCTTTATTTATTTTTTAAAGACTGCAAAGTTACAGCTCATTTGCAGTGCTTCAGGATTTGAGTATTAAACAAAAATGCAAATACAGCAGTAAGCCCCTAATGAGATGTATCCAGCTCATTTTTTTCAGCATTAACTCCATTCTTTATCTTATTTTAGCATCCACAGCATAAACTATTCATCAGCCCCAAAACTTCATTTTATTATATTGTCAGCTTCTGTCGTATATTTTGCAAGTTTAAATTCTAATTTTATCCACAATAAGAATAATAATGATGTTTCAAACCGGCATTTATTGTCCAAGGGAAAATAGCTCAAATATTGTAACAAACCATCTTTTCTTCTGAGTTACTGAGCCAAAATTCAGTGTTACAAACTTCTGGGTTAGTGGTACTTGACTGCTACTTTGCACTAATTTGAAAGATGATAAAGTCACAAGGTAAGGGAAATGCTAGTTCCACACACTTGTGGCCATAAAAGGAAATCTGCTTGGGGCAATTTAAATACCCTGAGGAAAATTCCTACCTTTGGATGTATGTGAGCATACACCATATTTTTAGTTTCTAATTTTAATCTCCTAATGATATAAACCAAACTTTTGCCTCCAAGAAAAGGAAACATGATTCTCTGATTAATTCTGCAGAGTGGATTAAACCCTCAGGCCTCGGCCACAGAATCACTTGTGATGAAAGTTGCGTCTCACCTTAGGAGTTCTCCTTAGCTTCCAGGTATGCAGCAGCTCTTCCCCAGAGCTGTCAGAGGCCTCCTTCACTCTCTTCATTTTTGGGCTGGATTCCCAGGGCTAAGGAGAAGAGATGAAAGGCAGTACTTACAGTACTAGTATTTATTTTTTCAATAGTAGTATTTCTGTATTAGTTGTTGGTTTTTTGTTGTTTTTTTTTTTTTGTCTCTGCTAACATACCAATTGCCCTGGAAAGAAGAGTGTGAGGTTCTGGATGCCCATAAATACAACATGTAAGGACCATCAGGGGTCACACCCTCTCCCCATCACTGCCAACAGCATCCATCTTTTCTCACCACTTTGATAGCAGCATGAGAATCATCCATAAAGTAGTTTGCTGGCACTGCTGCAGAGTCACTCATGTCCAGAAGGATGATAAGTTCTTCATGTCAGGCTTTCTCAGCATTTCCTCAAGGATTATGAGGTCTGCAACAAGGACTATCAATCTCTCCACCAGCTTTGGGCGATCGGGTCTGTCCCTGATCATATTGATGGTCCTCATTCTACTGCTTTCCCCTGCCCTCCACCCAAATTAGAAAAGAGAAACCAAGCTTTGGAGCCAAAAAAATACCTGAGTGTTCCATGTTTCATTGCTGCTGTTGCAGCAATGACACCAGCTAAGCTTCCATGCCAAAGTCAACTCCACTGTGAGCTACAGAAAGCCTTATTTTTTTGTCAGAAAATGTGCCTGGTTCAGTTTCAGCTTTATTTTTAGAAAACTGCAGCCTCTTTCCTCTTGTTCCCTCCATGCCTCATGCTTAAATCTGCAGGTTTGTACCTACTGTAGTTTTGATGAACAGGCTATGCCGTGTGGGGTGCATATTGCTCTGAGTGCCTCAGAGAAAATTTTTATTTACATTCATTACAAGCAAAGACTATAAGGCTCTACAGGTTTCTCTTTGCAATTTTAAAATGTGTTTATATAAGTTACTGAATTTTATGCCCGGGTTGGCTCTGATGGTTAATGTGTTTATCTGAGAAACAGAGCGCAAAACTTTGTCACTGTGACAACTCTTACAGCATCTTTGGTATCTTCCTTGGGAAGGAAAAAGGTTTTGCAATATCAATTTGTTCGTCTTAAAATCTTCAAGAATACAACTTCATTGATACATCAACAATAAAGCTGATCATATAATATATATGTTAATATAATAATATCATAAATATTATAACATCAGGAAGACAATAAGGATGGTAATATAACACAGCCCTACGGTTTTTAATCTCCAGCATTTTCTTTGGATGCTACAATGTTTCTGAATTTTCACTGTGGAAAATTTCATAAGAGTCTTGTCTTTATTATTCGTTCATTTGCACTAAAGAATTATCAGCTTCACAAACTTCTTTGTAGCTCCCAGTGGAACCAGCACAATTATAAAGTTGTGCCAAATTGGCTTCTTAGCAGAAGGTATCTATTGGAAGAAAACAAATCCCTACATTAGATTCCATCATGAACAAACAAATCGTTTTAATTGGCTGCGTAATGAGATGGCCTTTTGCAGAATGCGTGCTTGGAAAGTTCGCTGCTGCGGTGGATCTCCCAAGTTCTGCACAGGATGAGCATGACAGCAAAACTAATTGTAAGAAATACAGCACGGCTGTGTTTTGGCTTTTGAAATGTAGATTACTCATGTATTGCTTTTCATTATCTCTTTAGCAGTTTTTAATAATTTATCAGACTCTAAATTCCCGCTATTTTACAAAGTTAGGTACTTGGGGGTTTTATTTCTTTAAGAGATAATGGCAAAGTGGTATACTGCAGTTACAGGTCAGCTTCATCTTAAAACAATTTGTATTTCAACAATTCCTTAAATTGAAGGAATTAAACAGACAACTTCAGGGTTTCTAAGATAATATGTTTAGACTGCTTAAATCTACTGCAGCCTTCCTGTAGATTACTAATCGTGCCAGCCAGTGTCTTTCTGGTAGTGAAGCAGGGAAAGCCCCTAACTTCAAGGTCATGGGATCCAACCCCACAATAACTTCATAGCCTTTTGTAAAAGCTTTCTCATCCCCTCCTGGTAGGTTTGTAAAAGCTTTCTCATCCCCTCCTTGTAATGAGGATTGTTGGTGCACACAGCAGCATCCAGCCCCACAGCACAGCAGAAGTGAAAGCACGCACACACAGAGTGGAGAATTCCCCAGCTATTCCCAATGTCACAGATGTGAGCACGTGCATGCAGGTTGGACTGAGTGAAAGGAGAGCTTTAGGATACAATTGGAAGGAACAAAATGTCCTGTGTCCCATCTGCACTGTGATTTTATTGATGAAGCAAGTAATAATAACTTCTCAAATAGTTGTGTGCTTCAGCTGCCATTTTCATAGGGAAGATGAACAAAGTAGATTGGCTTTGAGTTATTAAAACCAAGATTAATAAATGCATTTCAAAGCTCCTGTGCATTTGAGTGGTAGGTAGCTCTTACTAGGCACTTTTTGTCTATCCTCAAGCTCATAGAGACTGTCACATGGCACTTGGCTAGAGCTTGAAAAGAGGTGACAGAAGAAAATCAGAAGGGTCCTTATAGGATGTACAGGAACATTTTATCTGTTCTTCAAAATATAAGCACTAAATATTTTTTGTCCTGTTAGGTTTATCTTTTTAATGAAAACTCTACTGATTTGTGCAATTGTACTCCCTTAAACTTTGATTATGTAAAGTATATCCAAACATGCATCTAATCCTGTTGAGATCCCTACTGTTGAGTTAAAAGGCATCAGCACCAGCCCTGCAATGGCTTCAGTGTGGTTTCAGTGTGGTTTCAGAAGACATGACCACAAAATATTTCTGAGGTAAAGACTTAGAAATGTCTCAATAATGAAACTGTGTCAATAGAATTAAAAATCAAGTTGCAATTTTAATGCAAGTATTCTATCTAATTTTTAAGTATTTTCATGAGGTATATTAAGCTATCACATTTCTCTAGTCATTATGAGCAATGTATCATAATTTCTGTAACTTCTGCTTCACTATGTTTTTTATACTTTTCTATGCTCACTTTCAGTATCTAGAAGATATCACCCCTGCTTGAACTTTCTTGCCTTCTCAAGGAGCTGTTGTTAAGCAAGTAGAAGAGACATATGTAAATCAAGATCTTTAAGGCAGATCTTTAAGATCTTCCACTTCAGTGGAGCTGATCCACTGCGAGTGTTAAAAACATATGGCTGGAAGCTCATGAATAGTCCCCTTAACATGAAAGACAAGCAGGTGGTATTCATGTTTGGGTGCCCAGCTGTAGCCTAAGTTGATGTTAACAACAAATTGTTTTTCGTGAATATTTTAGTGCCATGTGAGAAATGGGATGGCTTGCCTCATACCAGTGAGGGAATTGGCTTGAAGAAAAGAGAAGGAAAAAAAGGAGCAGGTTGTGGGGAGGGGATGAGAACAGAGAGAACCCACAACAGCAACAACAAAACACTAATATTCAATAGCACCTTTTAAATAGACAGGTCAGAGATTAGGTGGGCCATAGAAGTGAGCAACTTTTGTGGCTTTGAAGTGGCTTCAGGGTCAGTGGGCAGCATACTGCTTGGTCTGGCTGCTACTTTTGCTGTATTTTACTGGTACCTTTGGTGCATTTGTTCGGGGGTGGGGGAGAAGTTAGAATTTCCATTCTGGTGTCTTTCAGAGGCACTGCACTCACCAACATTAAATATGTCTCCAATTTTATTTCAAAAGTACTTCTTCCTGTGGTAACTAAATGCAATATCAGTCATCATATTTATCATTCAGCTGACACTTGCCTTGACCTCACCTTTTCAAGCGTCCAAAGTTTGTTCCTCTCCTTATCAACCACATATCTCAAAGGCTTTAGCAAAACTTCAGCTAAGCTTCTTGCTTGACAAATGCATCCATGCTAGTAAATTACTAGGACACGGGATACTAAGCAAGTTTGCAGATAATACAAAGCTGGGAGGAGCTGTTGACTCTCTTGAAGTCAGAGAGGCCCTGCAGACAGACCTCAGCAAATTAAAGAGCTGGGCAATCACCAACCACAGGAAATTCAACCAGGGAAAATGCCAAATTCTGCACCTGGGGTGGGGCAACCCTGCTGGTATGGTACATGCAGACTGGGGAATGAGAGGCTGGAAAGCAGTGCCATGGAAAGGGACCTGGTGGTCCTGTTTGATGGCAAGCTGAATATGAGCCAGCAGTGCCCTGGGAGCCAGGAGGGCCAACCCTGTCCTGGGGGGCATCAGGCACAGCATCACCAGCTGGGCAAGGGAGGGGATTGTCCCTCTGCTGTGCCCTGGTTGGCCTCACCTCGAGTGCCAAAGGAGGGCCACTGGGATGGTGAAGGGCCTTGGGGAGAAGCCATATGAGGAGCAGCTGAGGTCACTTGATCTGTTCAGCCTGGAGGAGACTGAGGGGAGACCTCAAGGCAGCCTGCAGCTTCCTCATGAGGGGAAGTGGAGGTGCAGGCACTGCTCTCTTCTCTGTGGTAGCCAGTGACAGGATCTGAGGGAATGGCCTGAAGTTGTGTCAGAGGAGGTTTAGGTTGGGCATTAGAAAAATTTATTCTCCCAGAAGGACACTGGAATGGTATCCCCATGGAAATGGTCACAGCACCAAGCCTGACAGAGCTCAAGAAGTGTTTGGGCAATGCTCTTGGGCACATGGTGTGACTCCTGGGGATGGTCCTGTGCAGGGCCAAGAGCTGGACTCGATTATCCTTGTGGATTAATTCCAACTCAGCTTATTGTGTGATGGTGGGATTCTGTGAATATCAAGTTGTTGTCTCCCTGCTGAAGCTTAAGCTGGACCCTGTCTGGTGCTGGCATGGAAGAGCCTGGGGCACCTGGGCACTTCTTCACCCCAAAAGATCCCAGTACGACAGCAGTCCCTGTTGTATCTCCAGCACTTCAGAAGAGGCAGAAATCTCAGAATTGGTATCTCAATATCTGTTGCATATGAAATTATATTTACAGGTCATTTGGATGTGTTTGCATGAATCAGATATGTTTGAATTATTTACAGGATGTGGTGGCTTCAAAGAACCTAATTAGAGTAGAGTAGCATGTTTTAGGACCTGAAAAGGCAAGCTCTGCTCCTGCAAGTAATTACTGCTCTAATGAACAAACTCAGGAGAGTGAAATGCATAAACAGATTCTGTGGGATCAGTGCACAGAACATATTTTCAAGTCCAAGGAGCATGGCAGTGTAATAGCTGTGAAACTGTAAAAGTATTAGTGGTAAAAGAAATAACAGCACTAAAACTTTATAGTGCAATATAGTCTATTCAAAGTCAAAGAGACAAAGAGACATCTTTTTCAGTATGAATTAATAGAAAACCAGTATTTATTAACCTACAATGAAATTCAAATATTTGCAAAAAAGATTGTATTTTAATTTTACAAGAAAATGAATCATATTTAGCCTCTGTGTGCTGCTGACACACCTGCTATCTCAAGTTCTTTGTCTTCATTTCAGCAGTCACAAACTCTACCATAAACCTTAAGGACTTTCATATTCCATAATTCAATTTATAGCAGCTTCAGTTACTATAAGAAATGTCCTTATGAAAATGACATCCAAACACTCCCTACATATTCCTGCTCCATAAATGCCACATGAATTCACTCATTTTTTAAGTCAATTTAAGATTTTTTTGATCAAGAGTGGAGATTTAGCCTTATAACTTCAAATTACACTGTGTTATTTCTGTGCTTTAAGTACCATCGCTGACTATAAAAATTGTAAAATAAAAACTTAACTGAATATTCTCCAGGGAAGTGTTTGAGTCAGAATGCAGTGTGTTCATGTGTAGTTATACTGTCTCTATTCTGGTGACAGAAAGAAAAATATGGGGTTTTTTTCACTAAACTGAATGCATATCTTTCAAAAATCTCACAGGAAATTGTTATTTATAGCACTGAGCTTCCATCTTAAGATGAGAATTTTTTGTTTGCTTGGTTTTGATTGCCACCAATAATAAGGATGCAAAGCAGCAAATCAGGTCCTATAATAGGTATTTTACCACTTTCATTCTTGTTGGTGCTTTAGACAGGAATCATGAACTTCTGTTGTGCTACTAAGGCTGAAATTTGGACCAGTTCTGATCATTAAAAAACCCTGGTCCTAAACTTATCATGTCTGAAAAATATAGCCATATTGGTGATCCAAAACCCCTCATGTGTGGACAGCTGTAAACCTATTTACTTATTACTGTTCCTAAAACCCTGCAGGGTGAAAGAGAAATGAAAGATATTATAGCTCTCTCGCTCTTTTATTTTTTTGTTTGTGGCATGTCTGACCTGCACCTCAGCCCTTCAGTTATGATTTCACTGTGCACCATTTACAACACACAGGTAACAGCAGCCTACCTTGTAATCTCCCAATCAAAATCTAAAGACCTTCTGTATGTCAGGGATATTCGGTTATTAAACCCCAACATTATTAGTTTTTCATTCCTTTTGACAACAGAAATAGAAACGTGTCAGTGAGAGAAACTCCTCAATTATATGGATTTTTTTGAAGGGCAGATCTGAGCCTTCTGGACCTTATCCTGTTTTTAACACTTTGCTACAAATAGGGAAGAAGTGGCCTGGCTGGTTGCCAAATCCTCCAAATCCAACTTAAACACTCATTCTCTGGCTTTGTCTAGGCTAGGGACTGAAGGGGATTCATTTGCAAACGTTTGCTCACCCTTTCTAACCTGTGTGAAAATTCGGGCACTTTTAAGGCAGAATGCCTGTAACAAATACTGCTCTGACCCATCTACTGTGTCCCAGATGTCCATGGCCCTGGTCAGCCACTGAGGCAGTGGCTGTGGGGGCATTGGTATCACTGCCAGACACCAGTTCCTCGTTCCTATGCAGCTGAAAGCATCACATCAGTGGATTTTTCTCTCTCTGAGTGCAGCATTAGCTCCAGGTGCCACTAATCTGGTCCAAACTAAGCCTGCAGATACTGCATTGAGGCAGAGGAAAGGCATGGAAACCTCTGCACATGACTCAGGCAGAAAAAATTCTTTGTGTGGTGTCTGTTTGATCAGCTTAGCAAAATCCATAGACCGTGGTGAGGGTCTTCTCTCGGGTAGAACTGCAGGACTATACCTGGAGCAAATATTCAAGGAAAGAAAGTCCTCAGAGAACATGGGGACACATATAGGCAGCCAGGGAGGTGGACCAAAAACAGGGCACATGGTCCTTTGTCTTGCCATGTACATGATCTTCAGGGATTTGTTTAGGCACCCTTCATGCAGAGCCAGACTTTGGGTCTACTGAAAGTCATAGTGAAAGCCTGCAGGTACCCAGGTTGTAGAAACTGTAAGTGTTGAGCTGAAGGTCAGTTTCCATGTTTTACTGTGAGTTTCTAGTCTTCCTCTTGAAAACATGGCCCAGCTATTAAATTATTATCTCAGGGACTTGGTCCTAAATATTATAGGCTTTATATAGCCTCCAACCAATCTCATTGCCCTTAGGACCCCAGTATATAGAAACATCATTTAGGAGGATGCTGTGGAAGGTTTTTCTTCCTTATGGAGACTCTCACTCTTGTGAGTGGTAAGATCTTTGTCACCAGCCTGCAGAAACCCTCCTGCCAAAGAGAAAATTGCCTGCTGCCTACCAAAGCCAGAGGAACAGAGAGAGGTGGATCTATGGAGGAGCAAACAAAGGGAGAGGCCAGCCCTGAGGTGGATGTTCTTTTCCGTTGTGAAAGCCATTCTCATTACTTTTGAGTCCAAACAGTTACATAACAGGACATTCCTTTGGCCACTGTTTATCTCAATTTTAAAATACAACGTTCACTGTGTCTTAGATCTCAATAATATTTATAAACACAAGTGTCTGCATTGCTTCACCTCTGACCTAAACTCCAAGCTGCTGAAGTGGAAGTCAGTTTCTGTTTTTAACTTGGTGTGGTTTTTGCAAATGATACTTGCTGGATTTGCTGAAGACTTGTTCTACAGGTTATATCTTCAGAACAGGAAGGATGGGCCAAATAAAGGGGGGAGTGGAGGAAATGTTGTTTCTTTGACAGACATAATTGTTACTCCAACATGAAATTTTGGCTCATCCTCTATTTTGAACAGGTGGATGGATTCTTTGAATCCCTATTAAGAAAAAAATACATGATTCTGGTTCCTTACCTTGAATTAATTAAGGGTTTTCTTAAAATACTGGAACATAAAGCTTGAGTTGCTAAGTCTTGAAATATTACATTTTTCTGCTTTGCAAGTATATCTGAAAGGTTACCACCCAGTGAAGCATGTAGAGTCATCTTAATGAAACAAAATCTGAGGTGCATCCCTAAAGACTTTTATCTAAATTAAGACCTGATGTTTAAGCAGGTGCAGCTTCCCCATTATGTGAATGGAGTTTGCCATAAACTGCAGTCTCGAGTTATTGACATTAAAGAACAGGAGGAACAAGCTTATTCTGTTTTAATTGGACTATAATACTCTCTTGTTAGAAAGCAAAGCAGCCACCTTGGCATCACAGACACAGAAATCATCACAATTTTCTGCTGCCCAGAAAGGTTAGGAAGCTGCTTCTTTCTTCTTTTCTTGCCTTTTGATCAGGTATTTACAGCAGAAACCTCACATTACGTTTCTTTCTCTCCCAACCCTGGTGATTTTTAGTTCATTTTTTTCTTCCACAGGCTGTGAAGCCTGAGTTCTTTCCTGGAAGAAGAAAGCAACCATTGTCCCTTGGTGACTGTTCAGGCTTGTCTGCAGCTTTTGTTGTTAAACCCAAATTAGCTTGTCCTGAGCTGCTGGGAAAATTCTTGAAATGCCACACACTTAGTCTCAGAATTAGGAATCCACTTGGTGGTGTTTAATTTATGAAGGGACATTTTATGTACAGATATTTATACTTTTTATATCAATGATATCAGAAAAGAGGAAAATGGTTTGAGCATGAAGAATGTGACTGAGATTCATGGGATTCATGTCCTCCTCCCCACTGCCACTCACTTCCCATCTGACTTTTGAGCAAGTCATTTACATCTCTTGGCATCTGTTTCCCAGTGCACATAAGGGAGAGTTAACAGCAACTTCAGAATAATTCATTAATAACATTAATATTATTTCCTATCTCCCCTGTATTGTTCCATTGGGATAAATACCCTGTGCCTACACAGTAAGTGGCAGGAGAAACTCTGCTACAATTAGTATTTGTATAGTCTGGAGTTTGTAAGTATTCAATCAATGAAAGCTTGTTTGCCTAAACTATCCCACATGCATGTGGATGTGACACATGCCCTGGCAGTGAGACACCTCAGAAAAATGGTGGTTTTCCAGCTGACACTCATCTTTCACCTGCCTCTGTTCCACTTTCGACTTCCTTTCCAGTGGTAAGTGGGGAGGCAATCCTTCCCATTTACAGCAAGTTCAGGCTACAGACACAGAGTCTGTTCATTTCCACTTTCCATGTTACAGCCATAATGATCAAACACTTCTGCAGTGCTGCGTGCTCTGCGCTCCACATGAGGATGGAGAATACTCAGGGTTTCTTTGGAGTCCTTCAACACCTTTCAGGTTTGGCCCCTTGGCAATTAATGAATGGCTTGAAAGCTTGCTAGGAAATGTTCTTTAGCACTGCAGCACTTCTTCATTTAGTACTTTGCCAGTGAGTTGTAAAAATTTGCCCTGGAGACAGGGAAATGCAAATATAAATTAGATGGAGCACTAATAACATTACATTACAGAACAATGCAAACCATTTTTGACACCCCACAGAGAAGAAATCCATGCATTCCTTTCTGAATCATCTTTATGGAAATTTCTGTAAACGTGCTGTTATTAAAAGAAAGTAGCAATTATTTCCTTCTTTGGTTCATCAGTTGCAGGGAGGGGGAGAATAGGCAGGGGAATTAATTTTGTTTTCTTCCCTCTTTTCTCTTTTTCTTGCATGTCCTTGTCGGAAATCTCTCACATGACAGGAACCAACGGGACGGAAGCCACCACTGGCAGAAGAGAGAAAGAAGGATGGAAGAAGTGGTCAGCATTGTTAGAGAGGGGGCTCCATAGCTGGAAGTAGTTGAGAGAATAGCAGAAGCAGAGAAGGTTGCAGCTAATAAGGTTGCTCAGGAAGCCAAAGCTATTAAGACATGTTGACATAACATTTGCGAGCTTCACGGGGGCCATCGTTATAATTTAGATTTAGTATTGATCAGTTCAGCATCAGGGCTGGAGGAAAACTGAACACCGTGCTCTTTACAAAAGTGGCACTTCAGATACTGCCTCCTTACTAACACAGAAAAGCAGAAATCCCCCGTGCCCTGTCTGATCTGTGGCTGCTGTCCTCTCCCTTGGGGCAGGCCGAAAGTTGCGGTCACTTGGGGTTGGTGTCATCTTTGGAAATTGCAGCTGCAGTCATAGCAGGGACATTTTTAATGTGCCTGTGAAATGGAAGCTCAGTGCAACACGTCTGCACATGCTGGCAGCTCCCTGCTAATGAGGCCTACTGGAGGTGTTGCAAGCGTATCATTTAGGATGAAAACCGGCTGGCTGTGCCTTACAGGGCGTGCTGGGGAAGGGATCTGGTGCTTTAACACATGGTGAGAAAGCAGCTTGTGAGGCTCGTTGGATCAATGGGGATCCCAGCCTTATACCCTAATTATATGCCCTCTCTTCTAACATTTGCCTTTAACTGTGCAACACCCACACCTTCCTCTTTTTTCCTCTTTTCTCTATTTATTTCTCCCCTCCTTTTGTTCCATCAGTGCATTTTCATGCCTTTCCACTAAGCACCACCAGAGCAGAAAATACCTGAGGTTTACAGCAAAACCAAAGGTAATTCACTCAGCAGAAAGTTTATTTGTCCAAAATGATTGTTTCACTGTCCTCTGTATCACTTGCCAGTGTTTAAATTCCCAAAGAAAATTGCTGCTGGCAGTTTGACAAGCGTGCAGGCACCGGGTGCTCTCGCCATGCCAAACCCTGAAGGCAGGGGGAGATGATGGTGATCAACCACATCCCTCTCCAAGCCCCCAGCAGTCAAACAACCTTCCTGTGGTGCTGAGATTGGTGAAGATTTTTTCCCCGCCCGACTGACTTGAGGTCCAGATCTCCAAAGTGAGTGCAGAAGGGGGATGGTACTATCTCCACTTGCTCCTTCCTAGTGCAAGACAAGAGTGGCATTGTTCTGACTGTGAGCTCCACACCTTCTCCCTGATGGGGGCTTTCTGAGTGGTTATCCTTGGCCACTCACCACGCACAGTGTAAGTCTTGGTCCCTTTTCTAACACTGCCCAACACAGTTTATTTGTGAATCCCAGACAACATGTCAGCTGCATAGGGATTGAATTTCGTGCTCACGGTGTCCTCCTGAATGTCCAGCCCTCCATGGCTTGCTCTCCCCAGCTCTTCCCAACCCCAAGCATGGCACAGAGCACCTCTGGCACTGAGCGGATGTCCATGGTGCCCCGGGCAGGATCGGCAATGGCCTTTCCTTACACCTCTCCCCTCACCCTTCTGGGCTGCTGGCTCCACACACACACATCCCTTAAAACATTTGGTGTCCATTGGCAGACAGGGGCCACTGTTTGGCCTTAGGCAGCTGTGAGCTGCCACTGAGTCCCTGGAAACAGTTGCTGTTAAAACAGAGAAATCCCTGACATGATGTCAGCATTTAGTGATTAATACTCAGTGAAGTACAACCTCCCACTTCCCTTGCCAATGAAGAGAGAAGATCCAAGGACAGTGAGACCCATCTGGGCTTAGCCCTGGTTCCTGGGGAGCTTTCCAGACCACTGCCACTGCCTTCCGCTCCTCCAACCTCTGCCTCCTGAAGAAAGCATCTTCCCAGTGTCACTTCCAGCTCTTAGGTCTCTAGTGGGCACAGGAAAATGAGAAATGTCCTTCTGAAGACACATAGAGTAAACCAGGATTGTTCTGGGGACCTATGGGGTGGCTCAAAAGTAAATTAAAACTTTTAATTAGGAAGGACTCATTCTCTGCCAATCCCTAAAGCACCAGGCTTCAATGAACCTTCTGGGGTATTCTTCCACACCCCTTGGCTTCAGAGACGTGCAGGGCATGTGGCCAGCATGCTGGCAGCCGTGGCTGGGAGCCAGGGAAGGGGCCAGCGGGGGAGCACCGTGTGGCCATGTCCTTGAAAGAGCCCAAGCAGAGTATGTCAGTCACCTCTGCTCTGCATCTCTGCTCAATGAATTATAGCTGTGTGGGGAAGCAGCAGAGAGGCAGGGGACCAAAGCCCGTGGAGGGAGAGGGGCTGCCAGCATCCTCCCACCCTTGCATTGTGGTGGCGTGAATTGGGGTGCTCGAGTGCCCAGTCACAGAGAGGCTCTTTAAATGAGACTATTCAACCCTTTATGTCTCATCTCTTCACCCACAGTGCTCCAGCAAGGAGCAGAGACTGCCCATAAATTGCAGTTGAAATCCATAATACCTCTGCACTAGACTGTCATGAAATGGTTACAGGTAAAATAACGAGACAAAAATGAAGTCTGAAGAAGGATTTTTATTGCTTTTCAAAGGTCTCTTGCAAGTTGCTTGCCTTTTATTTCAAAGACAGTGCTGAAAAGTATAGAGAAAGCGGGGGAAATACAGCCCCCACATCTGAAGTGGGGAAAAAACAATACTTTATTCACCACTCCTATTTATAATGTAATCTTTCCTACATTTTGTTTCAGTACACTTTTTGTAACCATTTCTCTACTGATTTTCTGGAAGATTATGCTAAATGTCAAAATGTCTCTTTGGGCTCATAAAATGATACCATAATAAAGCATCAGTTCAACTTAGAATGGGTAAAACAACCTATAAAATAAAATGGAACATTTTGACATTAATTGAGAAAGTTACCTGCTTTTTTTTTAGTTTCAGCAGATTCATGTCAGCATTAAAGAAAAAATAAATTAGGTTACAGTTTATTACAACATGCGATGACCTTTAAGTAATTTTATAGCACTTTATGGTTCTGCTGCAGTCTTCTAATCAGCATTGTGTCTGAGGGAAATGATAAGCAGACTTTCTTATTCATCCAAAGTTCCATTAATTTGAATCCCTACACACCAAGAATTCCTGTTGCAGCCAGGTGAGTCAGCTTATAGTACAGTTATTTGAGCCGTGTAACGTCTTCCTGATGCTTTTTTTTATTTCACATTTATTAACTTTTGAGAGTTTCAGGCCTTTTTTTATTGCCAACTAAATGTGAGTAAAACCTAAATTTGGCTACTACAGCATTCAGACCTGTTCCTCTAACTTTGTACTCCAGTAAATAGTTCTGCTAGAAAATGCATAATTTTCCATCAAAAGACTTACTTGTACTCGCTGCCATTTATAGAATAAATGTACCCTCAAGGTAAATTTTTACTGGCAGTCTTGATGCATGTTTACAAAATGCACAACACTACACAAGCACATACACAGAAACACATGCTAGGGTGGTGTTTCAAAAAGGCTATAAAATTATTTTTAGAAAGTCTTTGCAGAAAGGCACCCTGCAAGTTTTTCAAAGTCAGTTTTTCTATTTTTTTTTTAAAGAAGAGAAAAATGCATTAGCTAAATGCTTCTAGCTGAAACTAAAATGTCCATGATACATTCCTTGAGTATAATAAATTCACCCCTTCTGTTTTTCCTGTGATGTAGGAAATCTGTTTATCATGTGATGTTATAACTGTCTTAGAATATAAAAGAAGATACACGATTTAAATTACAGAGGTCAGAATTGAACATTTTTGAGAGTTCAATAAAAAGGAGAAGAAAATGGTGGTGAGAAGCTGGAAAGCAAAGAAGCCAGCAACCAAAAAATCAGTGAGGGACTGATTCTGCTGCCTTCTTGGTATGGGCTGGTCATGGCTCCTAAGCCAGAGGAAACCTCAATTCTCAACTGACTGCTTAGATCACTTTTCCTCCCAGCATATATCTGACCATTTCTCTTCATGTGTTAGAGCTGTTATTATAAAGCATTGTCATTTCCACTGTCATACAACTAAGAGAACATATTTCTAAAGCTTAGCAGTAAGAAGATGTAACAGTTTAGATTCTATTGTTGTCTTTAATCTGCTGAAGCATTTAATTCCTTCTGTCATAATGAAAATACTGTATTTCTGTTATCACATCCAGAGAATTCTGGCAAAAATTATAAGTTTTCTCGGAAAAAGTAGTGTTTGACTATTTCTCTGATGAGGTGAAAGGCCAATTTGCTTATAGTTTCCATGCTTCATTAAAATTCAGCTTCTGTGCTGTGTAATGTGGGTAATATTAATTTTCTAAACATTGATGTACAGCAGCTGCTAACTAATTTCCATAATGGTTGTTCTATTCTAAGGGCATTAAACCTGAAACAAGGTGGATCCAAATGGAAAAAAATGTAGATGATTACTGGCCATCTGCCAAAAAGATGCTTGGGGAGGTGAAATTTCTGGAATCACTGAAGCTTCATTTTGATCAAATATTCATATTCTGAACCATGTGTCAACAGTTTTACTGTTTAAAGACAAGGAGGTTGTGGAGGGAAATATTGACACCATTCTTCACGTGGGAGTTTGCCTTCAGACTTCTTATAGAAAGAAGAATGTATTGCTAAAGAAGAATGGAGTTAACACTAGAAACATAAAGAAAAGTGCAAAAGAATCAGAGAATTTCTTCCCTTGGGAAAAGGCAGAGTCCAGGGAGACAGGTCATAGAAATGCACTCAGCTTTGAAGTCAAGCATAACCATATGCATGACCATTTGGGAAATGCTTCATGTATTTTCATTTCCACAGAATCATTATACTGATGCCAATAGACAGATCTATTTTTTTTAACTGAGGGAGGCCACAGTCCTACCTTAATAGATACACATGCTCAGGAGGAATCCCAGGCTTGGGGTCCTGAACTGGTAAACCTTCTGATTGCTTTCCCTTTTTCATCCCTTACTCTCTGCTCCCAAAACACCTCCTTCTTCAGGGAGAAATTGCCTGCTGCATGCCATTCAGTCCCACCTGCATATTGCCAAATAGTTCACCAAAGATCCACTTGTGATCAGCAATGAGTTTCTCCAGCAGACTATTTTTCTATTCCTCTCATTTTTCTCTAGTGGATTTGACAAGTGATCTTACTCAAACGTGCTTTAGCCCACAGGGCAGGCAGACCATGGTTGTAGGACTTGTCTTCATTACTCCTCTGGTTTGGCTGCACATCTTGGTTGCATGGTGTCAAGCATGACAGAGGTGTCTGGGTCCTTCCCTGGATAACAGCAATCTCATTCCCACGGTTTTTTGGCTTGGGTTTGTCAGAGATGAAACCCAATTCCAACATCAAACCGTGGGTAGAAATGAGGTTTTATACCTGTTCCTGAGCGCTCTAAACTACCAGGGGTTAGCATGTGGGAAATGACAAATACAGCTTGACAGTGGTCTATCTTTAACCTTTAATTCCCTTGCTGCCTAGGCTCCCCTGATTTCAGCCTTTCTCCCCCTCCCTTGTTCTCACCCTAGCCATGACTACGCCAGCCACAACAGGATTTGGCTGTGTGTAACCCATGGTGTGAAAGTTTTCATGAACATCAGAAGCAGCTGTCCAGCTTCTCTGGGAACTGCACCCACCACTGCTGAATATTTCTGTGCCCTACCTTCCTTGTCAATGCCTTTCCCTGCATGCATGCAGACCTAACAAGAAGTTGCTCCACTGACAACCCTCTTCTCTAACCTGGACAGAGCTCTGTGTGGCAGTGCAAAACATATTCCCAACCCTGAATGGTGAGTTTAGCATTGACAACCTGTGTCTGCTGATGCAATGCATGCCAACAAAATCCCCGTGACAATACTTTTTAAAAGCTATTTTTTGGTTCTTTGTCTTTTGGTTTTACAACATTAAAATGCCAGGCTACGTGCAACCATGCACCTAAGCCATCTCCCTCCAGTCTAAAGCTAGATTAAATCAAGGCAAGAATCATGTGATATTTCAGTTTCCAGTAACTTTAGTGACTTAACTTACTGGCTCCTGAAGCCAAGAACTGAGTTTACACCTTTGTGGTTAATAGTCCTTAATGAATGCTTCTTTTGTTAATTTAGCTAACTGCCCTTTCAACTGCTTTATACTATGGACCCAGTAAAAAGAAATGGGAAATGAAGATTCATCTAATAAGACTCTCTTACTTTTTTATATTGATATCATTTGAACAGAGGTATTACACTTTTTTAACAGCTCTTTCCTGAAATTAAGAGAAGCATAATGATTTCCAGCCAAAATGTAATATTTCTGGAGATACAGACATTTCTGTAAATAGGGGCTAGGAACAAAGGAAAAAAAAAGTCTTAGCTTTAAATATAGCACTGTAATGAAAGATTATAATGTAGAAAATTAATAACTGTGTTTTACTAAGCAGGACTGCTTCTCCCTTTCTGCCCTCAGAGTGGCCATTTGATTTTAACCCTGCTAAGAGCATCACATAAATAAAGACACCTGTTGGGATGAGCCTGGGGAAAGGGCAGTGGGCAGGCAGGGCTGGGGACACTGCTCTCACTCTGCAGGGCTGCATCCCCATCATTCTCTCCACATGCAGGGGACTTGCGGACTGGTCCCCATAAGCCTTAATACTCCTGTTCTCCCCAGGGAGAAACATGTCCAGAAATAATACCCACATTTTATAGGTAGGAAAAGTGAATTTTGATGTAGGAAAAAATATGTATGAGCTGCACAGGCATTGTTTTGGCAGAGAACTAACAAGCTGGGAATGCCAGTACCCTTTACAGGAGTTGTGCTCAAAGCAAGGGTGTTACCAACAAGAAGGAGAAGATCATTTTGTGTTCTCCATTAAAACTGTTTTTATGGTGCTCTCTGTTCTGTTACACATTTTATTAGGATAATAATTTCAGTAAACTACATCTGGCTTTCCTGAGGGTGGCCCCTCATGTTAAACAGGCTGTCTAAAAATATCTCCTTTTTTTTTAATGTTCCTCCTTTTTATCTTCCTTTTGATGGCTTTTCATTTGAATTATTTCCCTTCTTTTTTTTTTTTTTTAAGATTACATTAGCACGTTTTCCCCCTTAATTCTATAATCTTTTCAACTCTAGGTTCCTTTGTACTTTGTGCTTTTATACCCTTTTCTTCTCAAGTCCTTTTCATGTTTCCTCCCTTTTGTTTTTCCCTGGGAGCCTTTATTGTCGTTTTATTCTTTATTTTTAGTCTTAAGCTGTACAGTAGGAAGTAATGCTACGAAAATAAAGAAGGAAAAAGCTGCATAAGCCAATGTAGTAAAGAACAGTCATATACTGAGCCACAAAACAACTTACAAATGAAGGCACAGTGGTGAAGCCCATATACCTTGGTCTCCGTGGTGCAATGCTCATGAAAAATAAAACAGTGACATTTCCTTTTAAAAAAAACCCAAAAACAAAACCAAAAAAAGTCAAGCCAATAACCCAATAAAAAACCTACACCTGTGTGTGACTATGACTTTGCTTTAAAAATGGCCTGGAAATGGACCTCTTCCTGATGAGAATCAGAGCTAAATCCCCCATGCATTGAGATAAATCTATTTTTAAGGCACAGATGTGAGAGAAATTGCCTGGAGACTCCTACCAAGTGATCAGAACCTGACAGTGACTGATTTTGGCTTGTGTGGAAGCTGACTTACTGTTTTATGAGTTAACAACTTATTGTTTAAATGCTTTAATGCTGATTTATGCCAAGATTGCCTGCTTTGTATAAAGAAGTATAAAACCAGCAATCTTTTATATAAATCACATTCCTGATAAAGTCTCTTTTCAATTGAGGAGACAAATATGGCCAATTAATATTGGAAATTTGGCAGATTGTTGCCACTATGAAACTGAACTATCTCTGTGTGTATCAAATCCCTTCCCCCTATTTTACTTTTTCACACTGAAACTGAAATTGAAGAAAAATGGAAGTTAAAAAGAGGAGACTGAGCAGCAGCTCCCAGGGATGCTGCTGCATGGAGCGGGGTGTTCATGCAGGCTCCCAGTCTCTCCCATCATGCTGTTGCTAATGGAAGCTGGGGACACCCAGCACCTGCCCAGAGCACTGGGACTGGGCTCTCCACATGTCTAATCTCCTCACCATGGCTGACAGAAAGACCTTTTCTTGTTGCTTTTTGCTTTTCTCTCCCCCCTTATGAATGGCTCCATTGGTGCTGCTGGTTCTCAGCAAGCCCAGAGACATGGGCAGGTCAGGTCTCCACTGTTAGAAAAACTACTCCTTCACTTCTGCACTCTGGGAAAGCCTTTATACCAGAGCTTATTTCAAAGTTTTTGATGGCATTAAGTATTGTTAAGACATACATGAAAGTAATGCCACTGCTTCAACATGACCGGGTGCAAAACTATCAGCTGAAGCTAGGAACTGGGAGGAAAGAACAGAATTGGGTTTGGGGCAAAGTCAGTTCCAGCATTTTCTCATCAGTGCTTAAACCATAAAGGTCAGGCAGGTTCTAGATACATCTAAAGCAATAGGCAGCAGGAATTCACCCTCTGGTGAGTGGAAGGAGGTTGGTGCTTGGAAGGAGTCACTCAGCATCACGTGTAGCCAGCAGGGCGATGTCCAGGTACAGACAGTGTCTCATCCACAGGCTTGAGCTGCAGCTCAGGCTTGTACCTGAGCTCTGTACAAGCTCAGGCTTGTAACATCCACTGCTCATCCCCTTTTTGCACCAGGCCACTGTGGGAGGCAGAAAATGTCCAAAGAAAAGTCTAGATGGCTTTCACTATGGATGTATGGGGAGGATGTGATTAGCCAGCTGCATCCAACTGTTCTATAAATATGTGCCCCCCAGACAAAAGTCATAAATAACCATCTAAGTTAAGTTCTTCAGTCAGAAACCCTGGCAGAATGATTCTGTCATAAATTTTTATGGAGACATAACCAGAGATGATGAGTTCTTGGGTTATGATGTTTATTAAAATGTTTATTGGGACCTTGTGGTACAGTAACAAATGGTATCATAAAACAAATTGGGCTGTTTCTAATCAGCAAAACAACACAAAACTGGGATATCTGAGGAAGATACATTCCTTTCAATTTCCATTCCACAAAAAATTGCAAATATTTTTCTTAAATTCTTCAATCAATTTGAATTTAGAGCACTGTAGCAAGGATGCCTTTTCTTATATCCCATACATATTTCACCACCTATGCTGTAATTATTACGGCCTACTTCAGAGGTGGCACATCCCTGTCTAAAATTTTCAACAGCCAGGGCTTATAAACTCAGAGGGGACCATTGTGAATGTTTAATATGTCTTAATGTTTTATTCAGACTGTAACATCCTAATTTATTTTTTAATTTGAGCTAGGTGTTTAGAGAGTTAAATTTAACATTTTTGAAGATCATGTGGTTTATCCTTAAATATTGCAGCCCTGCATCCTGTGAGTCATGGTCCCCTAGCCGTACTCTGTCCTTTTTGAGATGCAGGTCCATCTTAGCACATCTAGCTCTGAGAACATTACTGATGTCCTCTGTGTTGGGCTGTCATTTTTCTTCTCTCTGCTTTCCTGTTTCCCTCCTCACAAACCTCTGCTCAACCTGTCTGCCGAGACTGTAAATTCTTTTTTGCAGCAGCTTTCATGGCCAGAGCTTTTGTCAGCTTTCAGGGCTGGCATTGTGTGGCTGGGGCACAGCTGACAGCTCCAGCTTGCTCCCTGTGGCTTCTCAGCAGGAGCTTGGGCTGGCAGAGCATGGCCAGAGCTAAGACATCAGAGGAGCACTATAGGAATACTCTGCTTAGAGGTCAGAAATATTTATGTCGAGTGCACAGGGAAACCCACTGTGCAACCAACACCCAGGTGTAGTGTAGGGGCTGTGTGGAAAGGCATGTGTTGGCTGGGGCAGAGATATCAGGGACAGGAATTGCCAATATCTGGGGAGACGGTAGAGAAGGAAGTGGACTGAATGGTGCAGGGGCCTTCAAAGCTTCAGTGGTTTTTGGAGGCTCCAGAAGATTTTTGATGGTGTCAGGTGGTGGTATATGTGTGCTGTCTCCTTCTCCCTTCTCCCCATGAATCTGTGCCCTCACACAAATGGCATGGGGAAGGAGGGGGAAGGTACAGACATGGGCGGTGGCCTCATGACACGCCTGCCTGCCTCTCTCCATGCTGGTGACATCTCCACCAGCACCACACCCTGACCCCAGCCACGGGGCAGTGGCACATCCAGCTATGTAGGGAGGGAGATGTCTGCTCTGAGGGCAGCTCAGGTGGCTCAGACAGCCTGTTCCCATCCCTTCCAAGAGAAAGGACAGGCAAAAACCAGCATTTCTGTCAAAGCTGCGGCAGCCAGGGCTGATCACGATTTTACAGCCACCTCCTCTGCCTGTGCCTCCACTTTGCTCAGCTGAAGGTAAAAGTATGATTTGAAATTATAAACTGTGTATGTGTATCTACACACAATAAGGGATTTCTTTTAGCTTCAGAGACTGTCAAGTGAGCTGGGGAAATCACTCAAATAACATGAGATGTGGAAGCAAATTTGATCTATTTATCAGCATTTAATCTAGACTCACTAATGTCTGCTTCTGAACATCTACAGATGCAGAATTGAGGTCTAGAATGAGAGGTGGTTTAGGCTGAGCATATTTGGCCTAAAAAAAAAAAATCCTATTTTCCACAAACAATGCCTTCAAATTTGTGGAAAGAAGGCTCACGCTCACCCCAGCGTGAAGGAACGCTGAAGCTGCTGTCACACGCACTGTCACATCTCCAGCCACAGTCTTGCACGAGTACACAGTGCTCATTTTTCAGCCACAACTCTGCAATTTCCTGCCTAACACAAGCTGTGAAAGGGAATATCTCCCTTTGACATGCAGATTTTCTGTTTACATATGTAACTTTTATCTTGGAGTACAGGAGGTCCATCCCCATCAGAATTTTATAAACCTTGCTAAGATTTTTTAATTCTCATTCTCTCTTAATAGTAATATGAATAATGCAATGGAGGTAACTACAAGCTTCATTCACATTTATTGCAATATGCAGCTGTTTACTACATGCAATAGCTATTATAACACATAACAAAATTTCCACAATTTTTCATTCCTATTTTATTTCTAAGAGTCTGGAAGGCATTGCTGATTTCTCATGGGTTGGTGCACTGGCACAGTGGGGATTTCGCTGGCTAACGCTTGCAGAGGTTTGCATGTGGTGAGAGGGGCTAATCATGAAAAGGAGCACACTGAAGAAAGTTAGGATGCTAAAGGCCTGTTTTTCCCCACACATAACAAGTTAGTATTCTTAAGTTGTTAATATTATCTTGACGATGGAAAGGGATTACCTTGACCTATAGAAAATGGCTGTCCTTGCATTGTGTCAGACAAAGCTCTCTTCTACCTCCCTTGTCTTCCTCATGCACATTCACCACCACATCAAAAATTTTCTGTTGCAATCCCTATGTGTTAAAGCTTTCCCTTTTCCATGAGCCAGCCCTAGGGTGAAGTTGGGAAGATTTACAAAACTCATCTAGAAACTTGGCTAGACGGTAGCACCTTGTAACTGAACAGAGGTCAATGCCATCAACCTCTCTGCAGAGGAGATGTTTTATTTTTCTTAATTTAGACAGCACAGAAGTCAACTAGGAGGCTCAGACCTGGCCCAGAGATACCATATGAATATGTCATTAAAAGCCAAAATTTGAAAATAGTTTTTTTCAGCAAGGCAGAAAGAAAGACCTGGGAAATCATAGCAACATTTGCCCTTATTATTCTCTAAATACTTCCTTGCTATTCCAATTCAGTCACACCCATAATTGATTTCCCTGTCCAACAAAAGACAAAACTGGTCTTTTTTTTCATAAAATGGAGGCAGGGGAGGGAAGGCAGGTACAAAAATAGGAAAAGGACATAGCTGGGCACTGAGACACAAGATGTGGCAAGGCCAGAGCTTGTACAGGAAATGGAGAGCCGGGGATGTGGCAAGGGGCTACCTGGTGCAGGTGGCATGGGGAGAGCCATGGGTGAGACAGACAGGACTGAACAGCTATGTTCAAGAAGATCTAGAGGGGATGAAGTGTAATCATGTTAATTAATTATGCTGTGTTTATTTTTACTCTGTTATTCAGTGCCCCAGGTGCTTTACTGGTGGAGAGGGAGGGCACACTAATAAATTAGTATTGTTGCTTATTATTGTGTACTAATTTGTAGCAGCAGTTTGTGGGCTTTTTTTTTTTTTTTAAGTGAGTCAATAAAGATAATATTCCTCAAAGGTGTTTTCCAGATAAGAAGGCAGTTTATCAGTACTCCCAAATTTCATCCAGCTGTCATTAAGTGTGTCTCCTCTGCTTGTGAAGGGCTTTGTAGCTGGGTCAGGGCTGCTGGAGCCGGCTGCAAGGTTGCTAAGGGAACCGCTCTGTCCTGAGATTCTTCTTATGCATCAAACTTTCATCTTGAAAAATTTCTGTAGGCAAATCACTGTGAGATGAATGCTAATATGCTGCACAACTGGGACACGTGGGTTGAGGTATCTGGAAGGACTGAATCACATTTGTATGATTTCATTTTCATATTAGGTGTGTGCACAGTTGCATATCCAAGAGGTCATGAATATATGGTATTACACATGCATTTGTACCTCTGATATAGTGTACCACAGGGATTGTCTTTAATAATATTTGGGTTGGGGGGGGACACCTAGAGTTTAATGGAAGGTGTCACACCAAAAAAAAAAAATCAATATAAAGGTCAAAAGAACAGCCTTAATTTTGATGGGTTTTGGATCAAACTCAAGCGCAGTCAGTCTCACTAACTCAGGGGGTAACAGTCACTCAGAAAAGCAATACAGGTTGAACTGCACAGCTCTTGGAGCTGAAAACTTTTGGACATGAATTTGAAACAAACTTGTCCTTGAGAAAAAGGCAGTAAGCCCTTTCATGCGTGCAGAGTAGATCGCATGTCTCTTTTTCAGGTCTCACCTTACCAGAGAGGTCCATAGGTACTCTAGTGCACTGCACACAATTTATCTGCCTCAAAAAGCAGAAGGGTTGAGTCAATCCTGTTGGAATTTAAACCTTTGTTTCCAAGGTGTCTGGATATTTCAAAGTGGATACTGAGACTACTAAGTCAACCCCTCTGGCCTGGTTCATTATACAGTGGAGCAGCTTACAGTGAACTCTGACCTACAGTGAAACTGTTGAAAGTGAAAATCCAGAACAGCTCCAAAGATGGTGCTGGCTCCTGGCAAGACTATAATTGATTTATAAACAAGCACAAAAGTTGCAGGATTTTGTGCATTTTAACTATTCTTTGCTTCAATCCTTTTAACACAATATTCAGATTTTCATCTTAAATTAGTCTTGCATTGAAATGACTTATCTATGACATGGGATATAGTCCATCTACAGAGGACCATCATTCCTTTTTAGCCTCAGAAGCTCCCTTGCATTTCCACCAACAAGATAATGGGCTCATTTAAAATCAGTAAAAAATTAAAAATTAAATGTTTAAAAAGATTCCTTGTCAATCAAGATCACTAGCCCTAAAGAATACAGGTTTGACAGACCATCTGACTAGTATAAATTGCTCAGCTCTGCAATTTCCAAGTCTGCACAGAAATCTCCTACAACAAAGTCCCGTGTTTGGACTGAGGAGCCTGAGATTGATGCAGTTCATAAAGACAAACTGGTAACTTTCAAAGGCTGACTTCCATCAGCCTTCAGCAGATTGTAAAAGTAAGTTTTGACCTATATCAGGATTAAGACCTGCAGCATTCCAAATTGGAGTAAATTAAACTTTGTTTTATATCACCTGGCTCCACCAAAAAATGAAGTTTACAGGCAGAGTCTGGGCATGTGCCTTCACAGATGGAAATGGGTGGCATTGGAAGAGAGGATTATGCAATTTTTTTGAAAACATCGTTCTTTCAAATTATTTAATTCAGAAAAGCAGCATTGTTGTTGAATCCTGATAATCTATGGGTATAACTGGTGAAAGGTTTGTAAGAGAAGATAATATCTTTTATTAGACCCAGCAAATAGCTGGACAAAGCAGACAGCCTTTCAGCTATGAGAGTCATTTTTCAAAGCTGAAATAAATGCAGCATCTTCAGTGTTAAAGGCAACAGTGGTCTGAAGTTAACTTGATTATGTTAAATAGTTAGACTATCTGGGCAAGAAAGTGGAGGGTACCTGAGGAGCATATGGGCGGTGTGAGCAATGAAAAAGCTGGTAAGGTCATTAGCTTCTGGTGGGCAAAAAGAGAAAAGACAGGTAATTCATTGCCTGTGAAAGATAGAGGGGCTTGGGGAGGGAATTACAATGTGCTATAAAGCCAATCTCTCTATTTAATCTGTAATTTTTAGTGTCCAGCTGGGGTGTGTATTTTACTTCCTACACTCCTCTTCTGCAGGTGCTTTGCACATCTCCCTGGATGGTTAGGCTTGAGCAGGCACAGATGAAACTGCTACTTTGTGAAAGAAAGGGAAAAAAACCAAAATAAAACCATAAGCTCCTGCTAACTGGAAGCTCCTGTCATTTACTGTTCATCTCTGTGAGTTTTTCCAGTGTGTGGTTATTGCACTTTTACTGCCATGGAAACAGCCTGGCAGCTGCCTCGCTGGACAGTGCATAGTGTGTTCTGGGATCTGGTTGTGCAGGAATCAGAGGTTTTGATGCTTCTGTGGTGGTGCATTTAACATTGTGGACATGAGGATATGTTGGCAGGTCTCACATATGTTGCTCAGAAGCAGCATGGCTCACAGAGCAGTAGGAATTTTGATTGGAAGAGTGCTCAATTGGTCCAAAGTCCTGCTCAAGCAGGCATATGGCAAGCACCAAATCACAGTTTGTAGCTCTGTTGAGCTAAGCGAGTATTGAAAACTTGCAAAGACAGAGATTCAACATCTCTCTGGGAAGCCTGTTCCACTGTTGTCCTATGCTTCTAATGAATGTCATTCCTGATGTCCACTCGGAATCTTTAAATCTGTGACTTGTGGCCATTGCATGTTTTTATAGCATCTGCTGTCGGCTAGGAGATTGTGGCTCTGTTGGCTTGGCAATTCCCCTTCAAGCTGTTGTAGACTGCTCTTGGATTCTGCCTCTATGGGTCCTCTTTAGCAGACTAAACAAACTCAGTTCCTTCAATCTTTTTTTATTGGCCATATCCCACAGGCTGTCATGGTGCACTCCACCTAACCTTCCACAGCTTTTAAGAGTTACATTCTGCATCATCATCCCTTTTGTTGATGAAGATACCAGACAGTATCAGCCTCATTATCAAACATCTGAGCACTCTGCTGGCTGCTGTCTTGAGACATTGATTGCTATCTTTTCAGCCCGGTGGCCCAGACAATCTTCAGTCCATTTAGGAGTCCATTTGTCCAGTCTATTCTTCTTCAGCTTCCAGACAGGAAGGCTACAAGCCCACATGAACCACTCAGTATCCATGTCACCAGTTCTGCCACCACAGACAGGAATCTAGTTGTCTAAAGACAGAATCATAAAAACATTGGAGGGTTTTTGTTGGAAGTGAACTCAAGATTGTACTGTCTAGGATCCTGCTCAAGGCAGGGCTAACTTCAAAAGTGAGATCAGGGACCTGCCCAAGTGAGCTTTAAATATGTCTGATTATTCCAGTGACCAAAATTGCAATTTCTATAGCATGTACTTTTGCCAGGCACTTTCAAGAAGTCTTTGCCTTCTTTATACTTACATACTAGGTGATAGAAAACACAATCAGTCTTCCCTGTAGCCTTCTATTCTCTGGGCCATGATCCTCCCAGTCATCCTGGAGACCCCCAAGACACACTTTAATATTTCAGGGTTTTTTTTATACTGTGGACGTAGGCATGGCCAAAGTGGTGTTCTAGATGTGACCTCACAAGTGTCAAAAGAAGGGAAATAATCTCCAGCCCACCCACACCCTGCCACCTGTGATCTTTTAATGCAGTCCAGTCCTCAGTCCAAGTTCAGAACTGTGATTTGCTCTGATAAATCTGTTGATTGCTCCTCATTACTACTGTCATTCCTGTGTTCAGAAATGGATGTGCTCTGTTATTTTTCTAAGGACTGAAGTGAGGCTGATCAGCCTGCAGTTATCTAGATCCTGCTTCTTGCCTTTCTTAATGCTCGGGGTAACATCAGCCCATTTATTGGGGATCCCCCCAAAAACTATGATTTTTCAAAAAATGTTTCGAGCCTCACAAGCATATCAGCCATATCTTGCAGCACTTCTGAGGAGTCCCATCCAGACCTACAGATTTTAATGCACTGTTGGCTTCCCATATAGCACTGGTGGGTGCAGACATCTTGGAGCAGGTTTTCCCTGGGACAAAAAGCCATTGAGCAGCCTTTTCCATACTGTCCATCACTAAGTTTTCTTCCATTCAGAAATGGACTCACTCTTTCTCAGAGTTTCTTTTCACTTCTGACATGCTTGTAAAATCACATCTTGTTAGTTTTTACATTCCCATTCCGGTTTTAAATCCAACTGGGCTTTAGTCTTTCTGGTTTTGTCCCAACACGTCTGAGCAGTACTTTTATACTTTTCCTTTGTTGTTTGCCCGTGTTTTCACTTCTTATGTGCTTTGCATTTTAGTTCATTAAGAAGCTCCTTGCTTAGCCAAGTGGACCTCCTGCCAAATTTCCCAGTCATCCTGAACAATGCCCTGAACCAGTGGTGCATGTTGAACTTCAGGAAATTTTCTTTGGGCAATGAACTGAGTGAGACTGGAGGGGGTGGAAAGGGTGAGAGGGAATGTGCTGCCAATTTTTTTTCCAATAAAGGAAATAAATGCCAACTTTCTTCAAGTGTGGATGATAATTCAGAGTTATTTTCAAGGCTGGGGTGTAACACAGGTAGCTGCATACAATTGAGGTGATTTTCTAAATGAAGACACTGGGTATATGGTAGTGTTGTGGTTTGGTTACATATGGGGTACATTTTCACAGAGTTGCCTTACAGGTGATAATCCTTTCTCGGGAGCTCTGGAGGAAGGGTGGGCTGGGTAGATGTAATATTTCTTCAAAGCTAATACACTGCATTTCAGATTCTGAGTGCGTACCCCAACATTTTTGCTTTGTTTTAAATTATTGATTGGTGGATAAATTATTGCAGAGGTGGGTGCACTGATCTTGGTTTTGTGTGTATTCCATCTGTTCTTTATGCTGCTGCTTGTGACCAGGAAATTAGTGTTTTACAGAAAGTGATTAATGAAGCTGTGGTGGAAATCGATAGGTATTCAAGGTTTTCAATCCAGGTGATGAAGTTTTCTTAGATTTGTTGGTAGCTATTTAGAATCTGTTTTCATGGTCACCCCTACAGCATATTGGGGGGAGCACACTGTTCTTCCAGCTGTGAAAATGTCTGGAGAAATGTTTGTTACTGAAGGCAAAGTTTGAGAGGCTAAGAGTAAAATGCATGAGCTGATCTTGGTGCCTAGTGTTACTTCTCTCCACACTGTTCTTCTTCCTGTCAGTACCTTTCTCATACTTGAGACTGTGAAACTGGATCCAGGACTGCAGCTATGGTCTCAATGGTACTAAGCGTGGGGACGCAACAGCTTCCCTTTCTAGATGCAGTATGGAACTAAAAATCAAGTTACCAAGAAGGCAAAACATTCTGACTCTCTCAGAATGTTTTCAAGACATCCAAAGTTGAAAAACACTTTCTATAAACCTTTAAAAAATTGCTGTGGGAGAAACAGCTATTCTAGGTCTCTTACTTAGGCAGGTTTGTCTGAAAAGTCTGCTGAGACATGTTTTATTTACCCTTGCAGTTTTCTTTCCTTTTTATTTAAACATAAGTTTCATATTTTGAGTCTCAGTGGCTTGTGAAGATATTTAAAGCATATTCTGGTTTCACACCTAAAATAATACTCATGACACTGTATGTAAGACTTGATTTTGAACAGTGAATCCCCTAGAAATTAAGTGTAAAAAAATTTAAAATACCTGAAAATCAGTTATGAGCGCGCTTGTACCTTCGGCTAAGTACAAGCAGAATAGAGTCATGCCCCAGCTCTTCAGTGATGCCATCCCACACCCTTTGCTCAGGATCAGGTTGAAGAATGGTGAAAACAGTCCCTGAGGCAATTCACAGGTGTCTCATCACATGCACATGCAAAAGCATGATTTGCCTTATAGAAGTGAGAGTGGTTCTCTGGTCTAAACTAAACTGCTTTTTTTTCACATTCTTTAGCAATTTGTAAACTTCTCAGGGGAGAGAGAGAATGGGTGATGTGGGGGGTTTTTTTACAGGTTATAATTCAATGTCTCTTCTGCTTTCAAGAAAACACTATGAGAAAATGTCAGCTCAGGCTAAAAAAAGCTAACAGCCAAAAAGAGAAACCTGTGACTTGGGTGAGGATCTTGTAGACCATGATAGCAATACAGAGACCCCTTGTATAGCAAGAGACTGGATTTAATTTCAGTCTGCACTATCAATGTTTCTACTTCTACTGTCTTCTGTCCTCTTGGTTGGAGAGAAATCATGTACAAAATGAAACATACATGTGCAAAACAGGAAAATACAAAGGAAAAACCCAGCCATGTCCAGAACTGACTGTGGACAAAAAACCAATCTCCTAATCTGTCATTAATTATTCAATTTCCATGTTTGTTACAGATGAGTGATTACTATCCTTCACTTTTGATAGGAATGTAATATAAAGAGATGTATTGAGAGTATTGAGACAAATGGAAAAGGGAAGGGTTCCACAGATTTGTCTGGATTTCATTTCAGTCTGCATTAATAATATTTCTACCTCCACTGCTTTTCTGTTTCTTGAGCTGGTGATATCTTTTCCTTACTACTAACCTTCTCCTCCAGTCTGAGGGCTGCATGAATCTTCCCAGTCCTGTCACAAAAGTGCTGCTGGTACAAGTAAATGTCCGCTCATTTCATGTAATACCACAAAGTGATTTTACCCCCATTACACCTACACTGCTTGGGAACAGAATAGAGATTGTTCAAATATTTCAAGGTTAAGCAAGCAGTGGTCTGTTGGCAAGAAATGTAAGCTCAGATTTCAATAACCATTTCCTTTTTTAGTTGACTGCCAAAACTATAACAAAGCCAAAAACTTTGAAGAGAGCAGAACAGATGGCATACGGGTTTGCAGATCTCTGCTATGATGCTGGTCCTAGTTGATGCCAAACTGTTGTGCCTTAATTGCCTAATGTGGCTACCTTGCAGAGAGGATATATGCTGCGAAACAGACCTTGATGGGAACCAAAAATGAAGGCAAAGTATCTTCTCAACCAGAAGTCATCTGGCTCCATTTTGCATTCTGCAAATTAACACCTCAGTGTCTATCATTACAAGTCTGGGGAATGACTTGGTCCCACTAAAGTGTTTTCAAGCAGTTAACTACAAAATATAGCTGGCACCAGTTGAAAAGTCCCTGAAATCAGCTAATTGCTTTACTCCCTTGCTGTGAGCTCCATGGGTTGTTCTGCTTCTCACATCATCCATCTACTTTTGGTCTTGCAAGCCACAGTCTGCTCACCTGCACTGCTGCAGGGAGGTCAGAGTGGACACAGAAAACCTCATTCAGCCCCAAAACCTTTCATTAAAGTCTGCATGTTACTCTTACAGATGAGCATGTTGCAGATCACTTACCGACAGGACAAATGCAAGGAAGTCCTTGCTTGCAATGGGGTAAGTGTTTCTGGGATGGATATCAGACTTTTTGGCAGCCCAGATGGCTTGCAGCAGGATGAAAATAGAAAAAGCACTGAGACTCTTAGCAATGAGGTGAATGAAAAAACATGGGTCTCTCTTCCCAAGTATTGAGTGACAGAACAAAAGGATATGGCCTCAAGTAACACCAGAGGAGGTTTAGATTGGATGTTTTGAAAAATTTCTTCACTGAAAGGGCTGTCAAGCATTGGAACAGGCTGCCCAGGACAGTGGTGGAGTTGCCATCTCTGTCTGGAAGTGTTTAGAAGACGTGAAGATGCCATGCTTAGAGGCATGGTTTAGTGGTGGGCTTGGTAATGCTGGGTTAGAGTTGGACTCAATGACCTTAAGGATCTTTTCCAACCTAAATGATTCCACAATTTAATGAATATACATGAAGGCCCTTGGAGGCACCACAGTGCCTGCAGGAAGAACATGGATGGTCGTCTCTGCTGTGCAGACTGTCAACTGAAATCATACAAGTGCCTGACTGAAAACATCACCACACATGTGCTGAAAACCTGCCAGTGCCTCCATTTTAAGTCAGAATTACCTGATAGCCTAAGCAAAAGTTTCCAAAGGCGCTGAAAAATATCATGTGTTGGGAGAAATAAACCTGCACTTCAGGGCCATTGTCCTTGTGGAGTAACCCAGCCTTACTCCTCAGGAAGGCCCCAGCAGATTTGCCGTGGTCTCAGCGCTCGCTCTTCCCTTGACTGTGATCAGCTCCACTACACTTGCAGCTGTATCCACCTTTGGCACAGCAGCTGGTGCAGAAGCCCAGCCTGTGCACTGCTTCCCTGGAGGGGTGCTCTTCAGGAAATGCTAGGAGCCATCTCTGCTCCCACCCAGCCACAAAGCTCTCTCTGAGAGCTCCTCTGGGGCTGCACACTTAAAACTTGATGGCTCCACTTGGCACTGCTTCTCTCTCCTTCATCCCTCTCCAGCCATCCCTGCTTCTCATGAAGAGACTCTTGCAGCAGCAAATTTCTTGTCCCCACACATACACAAGGCACGTGGTTTTATTTTGGCTGATGCAGCAGAGATGACAGTGTGTTCAGGCCCTGCTCAAGACAGCTTAGCTACTCCTCACAGCTATCCTCGGTGAACACTAATGTTTACAGCCATACGATAATGCTAAGAAACAACTGCTCTGCTTCTTCTCATTTCTGTTTAAAAATAAATAATAAGATCAAGTAAATGGAATGCAAAAAATTGTCCCTGCAGTTCAAGAGAGAATCATTAAGGTTGGAAAAGGCCTCTTAAGGGCATAGAACCCAGCTGTTATCCCTGCACCACTGTGTTCACCACTAAACCATGTCCCCTAGCACACCATGTCTAGATATTTTTGGATGATTCCATCACTTCTCTGTGCCACTAAAATTCTTCAAAAGGATAGAATTTGACTTTCCAAATTGACTGAGCCCTGCTACAGGTCTCCTATTCCTGCTTTTTTTAGTACTCAATAAATATACTAAGATTGTAACAACCACAATACTTCCCTATAAAAATGCTCATGACAAACGGTGCATCGCAGTTCACCACGCCATTGCTTATCTACCAACAACTGCAGTACAGAACATATCAAAATTGAACAGTAAATCAAAAAGGGTAATAAATGAGCAGTACCACTCACACTGACTACATGTGTGCTCCTCTTAAAAGTTTATCATACATTCAGTCCCTATGTAGACAGCTGTGCCTTTCTGGTTAAATTAAAACAAAGATTGTTCATTTCCACCTCTAAAATAACACACAAAGCAAATTAGAAGGTAGGACAATCCCCTCTGTTAAATAATCTGTAGCCATAAGAAAAAATATCACACTGCACAACCTGGCTAAGGTTCTGTATATTTACCTTCACAAAGGAAGCAAAAAAATAATCTAAGTACCTCTCAATTAAAATAACAGTAAGTGTTGTTATTTAAGTTGTACAATTACCAGATTTTACAGATAAAGTAAATGCATGCCAGATTTTGAGATCTTTTATTTGTCTTTCACTAATCTGGTTTCCTTCTAAACCGGATTTTTAAAACCCACATCAGAATATGGTAATGAAGGAAAACTAAAATTGCTTTTCACACTTGTATGTCATTCCAGGCAAGAGATAATGGCTTTCTGCATTAATTTAAAGACCACTGCTCAGCGGCAATGACTGGACATTCAGAAGAACTATCTTAAACATTCAGGCAAAGAAAAACCAACAACATGCCAGCAGTGCTCTTAGGGACTGAGAGGTGAAGTAGAATTCTCAAGGCCCAGCTCTGTCCAATCTGTCAGAGGAGAATGCCAGGGGAAAACACTGAACTTAAAAAGTAAGTGGTTTACAACCCCATTCTCATAAAATGAGTGTCACTGTTCTTACAGGCCAAAAAAGTGCTGTGAGTATAGTGGGCCACTGAGCTAAAAAAGCACTAAAAATGAATTTCCATAATCTCAGTCAGTAAAATCCTGCACCTGGGAATATCTTAGTCCTGCAAAGCATTAGGCTACCTTTGATATACATATCATGTATCTGCTGAATGAATTGGTACTTCAAAAATACATTTTTAATGTAGAAAAATGACAGGCAGGACTCGGAGATAAGGGAAAACATTAGGATTAATTTTGTGTTATTTCACCTTCTTTTCATTTGCCCTTTGTCTGCCATTCTTCTCCTTCTCAAGGATTTGGGCACTAAAAGCCAGTGTAGTGATTAAGACTATTTTTGTGTGGTTTGTATAAAGTTTTTTCTCCCCTCTATAATCTGTATGTCTCACAGACAATGCTTGAATCCCAAGCAATTACTTCAGAATTGCTTTATCGTATGTGTCAATAGGGCTTAATCCACTGCCATTCATTGAACTACTGAATCAGGGTTTGGGGAAAAAAAAAATCTTTTGTAAAACATATGCACCAAACAGTAATGATAATCAAAACTCCCCTAATCAAATATTCCCCCATGGTCCTTTTGGAGCTTCTGTTCCTCAAGCTTCACAAGTCTTTTGCTTTGAGTCATTCCTGCAGCCTACCCTAGTTTAAAGTTTCTGTGTAAAAGAGAAGCTTCTGTATAACATATTTGTGCTGCTGCAGATTATGCTGATTTCTTGTTACTGCACCTGCAGATCCCTAAATCTGCTGTCACAAATGCCTAATGAGTAACTGATAGTTTTGCAGATTTTAAGATGAATTTTTAAAAACACAAATTAGTATCTAGTGGGATTTTCAAATGCCCATCACCACCTAGATCTCATTGCTTTTATAGTTTTGTCTGTATTTTCAAAATAGAGTTTTAACTCTTTTTCAGACCTTTAGGGTCAAGCTGGTACACAAACTAAAAACAAAGAGAGGAATTAAAATCGATTTTTGCAAAGTTGATGATGTGTGAAATTTGGAACTTCTATTTAGGCACTGTTAAAAATGGAAAAGCCCTCCTTCTATTAAGCCATATTATTTACCTAATAAATAAACTATGACTTCTGGTTTTAGAAGAAATTTCTATTTTCTTACAGTTTCTCACAATATATAAGTTTCTGCAGAGCTGCTCATTCAAACTCACATTAAGCAACAAAAGAAAACATAAGTACATAAATATCCAGAGCAGGTGAGGAAAATGTGGATTTTGGTAGTAACCAAGCACTGAATGAAAGAGATAAATACAGTCAAGAATAAAATATCAATGCAATTGACCGTAGTGGTCCAATGTCACTCCTGCCTTCAAACATACCAAATATATGCAATATTTAAGACTGAAATTCTTCTTTTTATCTTAGTTTCCCCAGGAAATGAGGAAATATATTTGCAAATACACTACATCTTCAGATATATTTCCTTCTCTCTCCAAACAATTTTGAACCCTTAAGGACAAATTTATTTAATAATAATCATATCTAATATGGTGGTCTGAAAACATCTTTGGTAAGAAGAAAGATTTCGCTATTGACTTCACTCTGCTGACTGCATGGAACCCTCCTCTCTCTAAGGGCAGGAGCAACCCCACAGCTAAGGCTACATCCCCAGCCCTCTATCAACATGCCACAAGACCAGAGCTTACCTGAAACCTCTCCTTTCCAAGGGATTTGGATCACTCATAAGTAGAAAGATTTCACTCAGATCTACCATGGGAATTTTCTTTTCAACAGGCAATTTCATTTTCTGGAAATTTCAAACAAGTGAAAAGATCAGTGTGTATTTTCTGCCAAAAGAATGCAAAGCACGTAACCAGAACAATCAAGACAGGGTAGAAAACATTGTAACATTAGGTACATTACTCCCACGCCTCCAGGAGCATGATTTTGTTTTAAATATGGCATTGCAAAGTATGTATAGAGAAGCTAATTCCTAATATTTCTTTTACCTCTCGACTGGTCCTTGCATCACCCTTCACTGATCCTTGCACCACCACATGATGGAGTGCAGCAAATTACATCCACCAACAGTCAACTCCAGATGCTAACAGCTACTAATTAGGGAGAGAGGGAGAGCGCTGCTTTGCTACCTGTTGCCATAGCATTTAATAGACTCTGCTCCCTCAAACCCCAGTTTCCCATCCCTCCTGGCCCACAGGTGCCATTAGTAGAGAATAATGGTTCCCAAGCTGAGGTCTGCAGATCACAGATGAGCTGCAAAGCCTCACTTTGAAAGGTTTCCTAATTGGCAGCACACACGTGTTTTCCCAGCTGCTGCAGAGTATTAATGCTCCTGCCTTAGCTGGGTGAGAGCAGGTATGTTCTCCAGCATGTGAAAGGCCCATGTTAGGTCCAGCTGCTGCTTATTTGTCTGGGGAACTCAGAGCGGAGGAGTTCAATAGAGGAATTTCTTGTTGAGCAGCAGCAATATGTTTCTTCAATAACAAGCTGTGTCTAGAGGCAGTACTTCAAAGCTTTCCAGGTTCATGTTACGAGCTTTCAATACTATCAAACCAGGACAAAACCTGCATGTTGTCATGTACTTTTAAAACACACTCATGGCATTTCTGAAATACAATTACACAAGACTTCTGTTTGTTCATGAGTTTGGGTTTTGACTTTTTGTCTGTGCTTTCTGAATATCCATTTGTAACTGGGGAAAGTGGTATTTATTTGAAAGAAGCTTATTGCTGAAAGTCAAGGTCAACCTGTGTTGTGGTTTAAACCCAGGAAGCAGCTAGCCCCCACACAGCCAATCAGTCATTCTCCCAGAAGCCGGGGGAGAGAATGGGATGCGTAAAAGTGAGAAAATCCATGGGCTGAGATAAAGACAATTTAATGAGTAAGGCAAAAGTCATGCTCACAAACAAAGCAAGGGATTCATTCACCCCATCCCATGGGCAGCAAGTGTTCAGCCACCTCCGGGAGAGCAGGGGTCCGCCACATGTAATGGTGACTGGGGAAGTCAAATATCATCCCTGTGAACATCCCCCACCCCTTCCTTCTTCTTCCCCCAGTTTCATATGCTGAGCAAATGCCATAGGGTAGGGGATGTCTCTTTGGTCATCAAGGTCAGCTGTCCCTGCTATTTTCCCTCCCAGATCCTTGTGCACTCCCAGACTCTTCGCTAATGGGTGGGGGGAGAAGGTGTGTGAACCAGAAAAGGCCCTGGCTCAGTGTCAGCTCTGCTCAGTAACAGCTAAATCAGCCCTGTGCTATCAACACCATTGCCACCACAAATCCAAAACACAGCCCCATACCAGCTACCATGGAGATAAATAACTGTATCCCAGCCAAAACCAGCACACCTGTCAGATGCTGAGTCTCCAAGACACACTAGCTATTACTAGTATGTGCAGGGGCACTACGAAATCTTTTTTCTACAGAACTGGTTTACACAAAAAAGATTTATTTAGTTATGTGTTAAGAAATCTGAAAATGGCCCGTTTTTTATATTTGTTCACCAGTATTGGATCCTGCTACTGTTTGCTATACAGAAGATTGAACATACCTGTTACAAAATGTCTATATTAATTCTATTTGCACAGTAGCATGAATTTTTTGAGAAGTACTAGTCACAGAGAAATACTAAAAAGACAGAAAATCCTTAAAAAATTTTATCTCCAGGAAAACGTGGACAGCATATAACTTGATCTAATAAACCTATTCTATTATTCTGAAGACATATCCATTATAAACATAAAAGCTTTTAATGGGGTTCATCATATTAACCAGTCTGCATAAAGCAGTTTGCTACTCTAGTTTTTCAATGCATAAAATTTGTAACTTTGTAGACTATATTTTTGTATTCACATGATCAGCTAAAATTTACATCATTTCAAGAGAACATCTTTTTTGAAAATTGTTGAGCAAAATATTATCATTCTCTAAAATTCATCCTGGATGAATTTTCCTTCTGTATTAAATGGGTAAATATGGCAAGAAATGGTCTTCCTCCTCCAGTGCCCAAAACAAAGTTTGTATGTGTAACTGAAGCTTTCTCTGTCATTGTAGACACGGTGGTATTCTTGGTAGTCACAGCAGAGGATGGAGGGATTACCAAATTTCCCTGTCCCTTCTCTACTCTGTCTTTGTCTGGGGTTTCCACTTGCATGATCATTTCATCCACTCCCCTTTGTGTTGCTGTAACTACTCCTTCATTATCTCTTTCTTTATCTTTCTCCTGTTCCCCCTCACCTGACTGCACCTTCATTCCCCCACCTTCTCTCACATTATAAAACCATGGTTCCTGAGGTATTCCACCTTCCCTCATGCCCTCTGTGGCTTCACTGGTCTCTTGTTACATGTCCATGCAACACTGATGGCACAAATAGCCACCACACACTGAAGGAAGCTGAAGCACACCAAAGAAGGTAAACATGGGAATTAACAACTTCAGTGAATTGATTTTAAGAACCAGCGGATAACAACCCCTGCTTTCCTTCCCCAAATCTCAGACCCAAGTGTCAGCTCCCATAACTCTGGTTTTTAATCAGTTAACTTTGATGAAAAGTTTAGCAGGGTCCAGCCCACTTGCCTAGGAGAAAAGGACACCAAAGTTTACTGCCTTCACGTCCAAGCTGACAAGAAAACACTGGAGTTTCAGGAGATGCCTGGGCTATTACAAGAGAAAATAAGCCCCAGCAGTGAAATCCATGAGAAAATCTTATGGCACAGCCTTTCACTGTCCTGAAAATCTCATGCAATCGTTATGGAGTAGGCTGATGAGCTGTCAAGGAAGAAAGAAACATTGTCAAACTCACATCATCTCTCCAAATTCCTGTCTGCTGGGAAGCTTTTCCAGATGATGACAAATGGCCACTCTGCGTGGAAAACTAGACTCAGCTACGGTCCCACACCCACGTTCAGGACGAAGTAAGAGAAGACAGAAAAAGGATCAGAGAAAAAAGATCACCTTTGTAAAGTTCTAAAGCCCTCTTTTACCCATTAAATCCCTGCATTTCCTCTGGAGGGTGTGGGTACAAAATGGTGCTGGCTGACTTGGGCATCAGCCTTGTGGGTTTTGAACTCTAGTTAGAAGTAATAAAATACAGCTAGAAAAATCTACTAATTCAGAAGACAAGAGCTTATTACCAAGTCTCTTCATACAGGTACCAGGTCATTAATCCCTTGGAATCTTTCTTCTCAGTAAAGTAATGCCTGTTCCTGCTTCCACCTGACAGGAAACTGCAGAAGGAAGTCATCAGTCATCCAGTCTCAAAGGGCAGTGTTTCAACCAATACAATTACCCTCCTCATGCCAGGAGCTCCCACCTCCTCAAACAGTTTAAATTCAGGGGCCAGTCTCCTGTGTAGCAGGTGCTACCATCCCATGATCTCAGGTTTTAAAAGAACATGAACATCCAAAGTCCAGGAAAAATGATTATTGGAGCATTGTGAGGAGTCATAATACAAAGGTACTGAGAAATGAAAATCATCATTTCCTTGCAGAAGAGAAGAAAACTTTTCATCATCTCTTAATGCAAAGAAAACATTTTTTTCTGCCTGGCTTGGTTGGGTTTTTTTCTCATGTTGAATATACAAGCTCAGTTTCACTTATTTCTGCTCACTGCTTAGAAGTCAAAGAAATGCACAGTATTGACTTAAAGGGAAAAAAACAATGGTTGACAAGCACAGGACTATCAAAATCATTTTGTTAGGCTCCATTCAAACTATGTTTCTTGCTATGCTAAAGTAACCAAAATTGTTTAAGGATTTTGAAAAAAAAATTGTTAATTGTTTGCTTATTTTTTCTTATTTTTGATACATTTCTGCTTTGATAGTTTGGGAATACCATGCTAATTGAAAACCTTTCAGAAGAATTCAGTCCTACTCTAGAGTCTGCAAAGCTGAGACAGATTTTTAAACAAAGTGAAATGGAATACATCCAGTTGGGGAAAGGCTGTTACTCATTACAGCAGGGATTTCAAGTACCACATGATCACTCATCTCCAAAATACTCATTAGCTGCCCGAAGTATCTGTCAAAGTATGTTTTCTCTATACAAGTTACTAGAAAAGGAAATCATAGAAATCAAATACTGTTGTTGAAAAATACTTGGTGGAATAGATAGAAAGGAAAAACTATCCAATAATGGGGTAAAAAAAAAAAACTAAAAAAGAGAAAAGGGAATAAGTAGCTGGAGAATATTGTTTAGGAGTTATAGAAAAAGTTAAAGGAGAATACCAAAGCTGAAATGTATAACCAGGGTAGTGGTGCTGGCAACAAAGGAATGCACACAAAAACTATGAAGTGTTCAATGTTTTTTGAGGGGGGGAAAAAGGGAGAGATACTGCTTAGAAGAATATATGAAAGTGTGTTTCATAAAAAGCATTGTGGATTCTTAGATTTAAAGACTATTGACTCTTTGCAGAGACTAAAAGTCTGAGTTGTTTCCTGGCAGTATAGGTCCAAGAGGATACAGGTTTAGGATACACAAGAGATTTTCAAAGGTGCAAATTTGGAGTGGGAATATTGAAAACATAAAAGCTCTTATTTTTTACCAACAATGCACACTCATCATGGTGCTGTGCCTCTCACTTGTGTGTAAAATAACCTAACATGCAAGGGCAGAGAGTATCTGTGCATAATGAGGGAGTGGATAAGGAGCAGAGACAGAACATCTGTGATTCCTTCCCAGTTTGGAAGGACAAACATATTCCCTCCATTGCACAGCATCAGAAACACCAAACCTGAATATTCTTACTCTGAAAGCATCCTGGAATTTAAAAACTGAATAAAGGGGAAAAGTAGACAGCATATGGCAGGAAATCCTTTTTTAATTATTGCAGTTTTAATTATTTCTGGTGTATGCAACTAACCCTAGAAAATGCAATTTAGAAACATTTTCTCCTTTAACACATTGTTTAATGTTAATCTGCTACTCTCATCCCTATATGGTGTTAGTGGATACACCACCCAGCACCTTTTATGGTATATTTAAACCAGACATCTGGAGAAATAGCCATCAGAGTAGTTATCTCAAATACCTATTGTAAAAACAGACTTAATAAAATGAGAACAAATAACAGTGCTGGCAATTACCCTTATCATGTGTATTCTGGCAAGAAAGGTCAGAAGGTTGTTAGTCTGTATATATATGAACTGATTTTCTCTAATACAGTTTCTCACCTGATTTCCCATAGGTTTTTAGAGGCTTTTTGTTTGAGGGAACAGGGGGAGGTAAAGTTAGGTGAAGCTACAATATGCTAGACAATAATCAAGTAACTAATATGAGAAGCTGGTCCCCCTACCAGGTAGTCACTTATGTTAACAAAGGAAAAAATAACCCATCAAAATCTAGAAAGACAAAAGGTGCAGTAATTCCACAGATTTTACAGATATGTCAACAGAGAAGTCACAGTCTCAGCTTTACTATCCCACCAAATTTAACTATGAATTTAATATTATTTTTGTTATAGAACTATTCCAGGAAACATTATTTTGGTTTTTTCTTTTTTTGTTTGTTTTCATATGGGTTCAGAGCAGAACTAATATCTGCTGTGTGCTGCTCCAAGGATCCCAATGCTCAATAACTCCAGAAGTATAATCAGGTAGGAACTAAAGTAGTAAATACAGTAGTAATTACAGTAGTAATACTTTAAATCATTGCACAGGTAATTCTCCTTTTCTCACAGTTCAGAGCCAGCTTTAGGGAATTTCTATAAACATGGTGGTAGATATGCCCCGAACAAAGGAAATTATTTTTTCTTATAAATTATAGACAGATAGATAATAGATGCTTTCCCCATATATTATATCTAAGAAAACTTAAGCTCTCCACCTAATTCAAGTTTATTTCTCTCTAGAATCCATCTAGAGTACAAATACTTGCCTGCATTCATGCTCATACTTCCTTTTTTCCCCTTTTTTTAAGCAATACTATGAACACTACAGTGCATCATCATATTGCATGGGCCAAGAAATATCTTATGGTTCCAGGAAAATGAAAACTAATTCTTAAATATTGCAGCAGAGTGACCTACAGGTACGCAAGCTTTAATTACAAGTTTGATGAATATGTTAGTGAAATAAAAAAACCCCAAGCATAAATCCCTTTTTAGATGAACTTCATTTAGCACCTACACTATTCTGAAAATAAGACCTAAAATGGACTGGAATTTCACTAATGGTTCTTTGAAACTTATATTCTATTTAAATATGTTTTTACATAAACCAAGCAAAAGCAGGCTGTTATTACAAAACAGCCTTATTCAGATTATATTCATGTTTCTTGACTATTTTTTCCTTGATTTTACAGAAAAGAGGCAAAGGAATTAGATGAAATTTGGGGAGCATTCTGATTGTTGCGAGGAAACATCCTGGAGGATGAATGAGCTATTAACATTCTCTCCTCAAGCAAGAAGCTGTCCCAGGAGATACATAAGAAACAAGAAATAACAAAGACTGAAAAACAAATTGATGAAACTAGAGATGGCTGCAGACCTGCAAACAGCTTTTCACACTTTCACAGTTACTGTTTGAATTGAATAGTTTAGATTTGCAAATAGATGGAGAAATCCACTCATTTCTTGAAAAAAATCCTTGTGAAAAGCATATTTCACATTAAATCCAATTTTAATACAAATAACAATGCTCATATTTAGGACAAATCCACTCATTTCTTTTAAAAATCCTTGTGAAAAACATATTTCATATTAAATCCAATTTTAAAACAAATTACAATTATTATATTTAGCCTGCAAAATCATATCTTGTGTAATATTAAGGAGTGTTGAGGGGACAAACCACAGCAGAATTTGAAACATTGCTTTTAATACTTAAGCTGGGATTCATTGTTTTAGTGCTCACAAGTTAGGTTTCCAATTTTTTGCATAGGATTAGACTGCAAATCAGTCAAGTATGTTTATTAGCTTCTCCTCTACCTTGGTTTACATCAATTCCATGTATCAATACTCTTTGGCCTGGTTTATTTATCTCAAATCAGTCATATTTACAGAAGTGAAAAGTCTAATTCATTACACAGAGGATCAGCAACGTTACAGATCATTATACATGCAGATGTATTTAAACATACACACCATTATAGCAAATTTAGGAAATGAAAGAGCTTGGAACTATCAAAGCCTTTAGCAGACATAAAAATGCAAATATTTCATGAAAAATATTTAAAACCAAGCAGTGATTAAAATGTATTGGGATTTGTCCTTGGTGAAACCTGCTGCTGCAGACACCCTGCTATAATTCTTTTTTTTTCTCTCCTCACTGCAGGCTGCTGTTGATATGTGGGTTCAAGTCATAAGCTTCAGCATTATTATGAATATTTCCCTTCTCACAAAAGACACCCTCATGCAAGAAATCTCCTCAACATCCCAAAATATTACAAAGAAACAATAATTATGGCTAATTACTCACTCCCAGTACACTTATTTGTGGTTTACAATTTCAAAAGAGTGAATTGAAGACAGGTGCATAAAATAGGCTTAATGAGAACATCAGAAAATAGTTGCTTTAGCTGTAAATTACTACTTTTACATTATGTATTTTATTTTTAGAAGAAAATGTGTAGTTCATAAAAGATATAAAATCAGTTGGGCTAGAAACTGAGTTTTTTTATTTCACCCCAGAAAAGGCAGAACATACTACAGGGGTACTGAAAGCTTGCTAATGACATAATATTAATATTCACTAATACCTGGTGGGGTAAAGTAATATTGCTTGGCATTAGCTGTAACAAGCACCAAGTCCCACTGCCTCTCTCAAGGAGTTTCATTCACCTTCTATATTTAGTGTTTGCTTTTATGATGCAAGCTACACCATTTTTCCTACTCTGATTCTTTTTCCCTCCCTGACTGAGAAACTGTTCTTTGCCCTCTCTTTCCTGTCAGTCTTCTCTTCTAAGGAGGGACACCACTCTCTCCTGCTTTTTTCTTCTGAGAAAATCCTTCATTCACTATTAAGTTTCTGCCTTTGTTCTGGCTCAAACAGAGGTTCCCCTCTTTTATGATACAAAATTTTCCTGCCTGTTTCATAGCCTCTATAAATACTGGTATTTGTTCTCAAGGCTCCCCCACCTACGAGCTCTTCCTTTTTGACCCAGCAAGGGGCAAAGCCTTGGGAGCACACACCCGTGCCCTCCTCTCCCCACTGGCACCCAGCATAAACACTGATGTAGGATGAAGCCATTCCCCTCTCTCCTGCCTTTGTTATGCCTCATTTTGCAGGGAGATTCTACCAGCCAGACGCTAGATCAGACAACATGAGACAAGAAACAGCAGCTGAAAGCAAAAAAGGTTTAACCTGTGGTGGGAGGCTTGCCTTTTAGCTGCAGATAATTCCTCCTTGCTTTTCTCATTCTCCCGTTTGAGCCGCTCTGCAGCCTCAGGTCAGATTTGCAGATGCAAAAACCAAACCTTTGTCATTGAGCAAAGGTCCGAGACAAAAGCATTCTCTTTGCCTTGCAAGGATAGAAATGTATTTTGATCACAGTTAATCTGAGCCAGAGTCAAAAACACTCCCCAAAAGATAGAAAACTCGTCTGTTTTAACAGTTATACTGAATATCTCTTAACTTTGTTTCCTTTTGCTTATGCAGTTATTAATAACAAAGATTAACTTTGCCTTTGGGAAAAGTATTAACACCGTCAGGAATCATTGGGAAATAGCTGGGTGCCTACTTATATTCCTGGAGGTCCCAAGGCTATCCCCTACTCTAAGGCAAGGACAAAGTATCCTAAGATGCAGGAAGTACTGCCTGAGATTCTCTGGCTTGTGTACTGGTGTTCACCTGGGAGACCAGAACACCACCATCTGGTCCTCAGGTTTATGAAGGTACAATGGCCCTTGATTAAAAAGAAGCAAGGAATTACCAGGAAAATGATGATGAACTGCAGGCTGGTTTTGTACCTCCAGCTGTGGCCCACGCACTCCCGGTTACTTGATGTGGCTGGAAGGCTTCCCCATTAATGCTGAAGATGGATTATCATCAAAGCTTCCTGTAAACACAGGAACTGTGTAGGTAGGTATGAGTGCCTGCATGTGTTATTTTTTCCCTCAGCTAGATTCCCTCTCAGAACAGTAAGCACTTGAGGTTTGATTTTATCACAATGCACTTTGCTGCCTATCTACAATCATATTACCTCTGAACTTCATGAGGTAACCCATCAGATTTAGGAAGAACTTTCCTCAATTTGCCATACAGAGCTGATATAATTTGCCCAACATTTTCATCCCTCAGCATAAGCAGTAATGAATAACGTCCTCAAAACAATAGGTGGCATTTCTTAAATTTTCAGACATAATTGAAATTTCTAGTATCTTTTAAATTGTATTCTCTCTGGATGTAAAATTGGCCCTAGATTTTAAAGAGTCTCTCCTCAACATTCAGTATTTGATAGATCTTCATTGTTGGCAGCAAGAACTATCTCTTTGCCTCGTATATACTCAGGCTTAAGTCACATCTTTCTAATTGCTTTTTCCCTTTAATTTACCTGTAAATGAGGAAAAATTGTGGCATAATTTGGAAAATTATTTCCTATCCTGATTTCTTATGGTCAGTGTCTCTCTTATGGCTTACAGATTTCTGACTGACCAGTAGTTTGAATATGTTAGAAATTCTCAATGCAAAAAAATAAGAAAGACAGAAATGAATACTGTGTTCCCAGCTGTTTCCTAGACTAATCTAGGGGGAGAAGAGTGTAATTTCATTCTGTTTTACAGTGGTTGTATGAGTCTATCTGTAACAGATCCTAAAGGATGTACAGCACTATTTAGGTGCCAGTACTGATAAAATTTCAGCAATATTCTCTTACCTCACAGACTACATAGCTGTGCTAGACCTCTAATATCCTTCTTGGCATAGTATCTCCCTACTAAACACATATTCTTTCTCTAGTTCCCTAGCAAAAGCAAGCCAAATCCACATTCTTTGCAACAACTCTTCAGAATGCATTTTCCAGATGTCATTGTCACTTGCTCCTTGTTTCTTCTATCAGCTGCCACAGCTACACTGGAAATGTGTCCTGTGCTGAAGGTTTATGCATCCCTGGAAAAGGATATCAAAGTCTGAAGCATGGGGATTGTCCCAGCATGCTCCAGAGGGCCCCTTAATGCAGATGTTAACACTCAGGAGTGTGTTGTGGGATCTCAGCCCAAGTGGCATCAGATTTGAGCAGTGTGCCCTCAGCTGCCATGCAAAAGGGCAAGCTCTTGGCTTCTCTGCCTGGTGATGAGGTGCAGAGGCAGAGCCTGATTATTTGATCATCTTCTTTCATGGCATCATGTTTTACTGTCTGGTTTACTTTACTGTGCTAAGGACATGTTTGGTTTTTCAATTTTTAGTACAGAGGGGACCATCAGGAGAGAGAATTCTCCAAAAGGAGTTACCAGCACGACAAAAATTAACACTAAACGTTGTGCAATGGTCTCTAATCTCTCTTCTGTATGTTGTAGCCTGTTAAATGTCACTCCAGTAGTGTGTGCAAAGCTCACAGACTGTAGCTTTACATTTCCCACAGAAAGCCATGTTGTGGGTCGCTGAGAGAAGCAGCCGAGGCCCCACAGCTACCCAGGACAGACAAGGACAGAGATACTTTCAGAGAAATGCCTTCATAGCCACGTATGAGACAAGACACCAGATGTAAAGGATGGTTCTGTGCTCCTCCAGGCCTCCAAAATACTCTTTCCTGGGCTTGACATGGCCATCACACCTACCCAGATGCTGGGCAGACGCCCAGAGGGTGGCTGTGACCCCTGCAAAGCAGCAGCCCTTCCATTCAGCTCCTGCTTCTGGTGTGGCAGGTTGAGTAAAGAGCCGTGCTTCACTGCAAAGGCACACCAGAACCCAAAGAACAAAAATATTTAAAGAAATCAAGTGTAGCCCAAGAGAAAGATTTCCTTATTTACTTTTCAGGTAAGCATCTAAACCCAGTTTTTTCAAAATTATTTCTACCTGCATGTGAAGCTGTAAGCATTGATGCCCTAAAGGAAGGGTGGAAACAGAAAATCATGCATCCATAGAACCCAAGGCCAGGAATAAACACTGCAGCCCACCTTTGTTCCTTCATTTAAAAGCCAGAGCCAGGCATTTTAAAATTTGGTTTTTTATCAGATGATCAAATTTAAACAGCAGCTGGAGCTTGAAGTAGTCATGTACAGGGAAAAGTGGAATTTATTTATTTATTTATTTATTTCTCTTCCCTGTGCCACTCAAGTGTTGTTTCAAATAGGATTATTTTGTCATTCAAGTTTCAAGGTTAAGATTTGCTGGTATTTATGACTCCAAAATCCTTCAAACCAGTAAACTACCACAGTAATTCCAGAAATATAATGAAAAAACTGAACTGAGAATTGAGAATCCTGTGGGCCACGAGGAATGGAATATATTAACATTCACCTCTAAATGCTTTTCTCAGTTGCTTATATATTAAAATATAACAATAAAAAAACTCCTTGCAGCATCTATGTGATTGCATGTTGGTCTCCTTTTGAGAAATACAAATTACCCTTTATATTTCTTCTCTGTGAGGGTTTGCAGCACAACAAAAGCACAGTAAACAGTGATGAATGGCTTTTCCTTCTCACTGGGGGAGCAGCTTTGGAGTGTCCACATGCTAATCCTGCCCTTACCTGGCTGAAAGATAAATCAGAGGGTGAAATTTTCTGACTTTCAACCCCTCCTCTAGCTGAATGAGTCAATTCCGTTCACATGTGAGTTAAAGTATTTTGTTTTCCTCTTTCATTTTTTGCCTTTGAAGAGAGAGTAAATTGCAACAGCCCATGCCTATTATTAAGACCTGAAGAGAAAATGTTTAAATTAAAGATTGTACAAACATTCAAGCAGCAGTGTAATAAGCTCCATTTGGGAGGCAATGCAGCAAGTTTTGTATTTTTTATGTAGTTCATTACTTAAAACTAAATAACAATTGCTAGTTTTATTGCTGCCATTTCACAAATGCTGGGATTTTCTCTGTTGGTGTTGAAATCTGGTATGATTTCAATTTTTTTTCTTCTTGACATTTTACTCTACTAGTTTAATATTGATCAGCAGATACATGTTGTAATCTGTACTTTCTGCAAGCTGTAACAGAGCAAGAAAATAAAAAATCCTCTGGAAAAAGCCTAACCACACTATTCTTTATTGTAATATAAGACTTACATCTGAGACTACCACATCATCCCTCTGGTTTTATTCCACTTTTTATCTAGAATGAATTACTTAATGATGGGAAGCAAACCTTTGCTAAAAGTCAATGTGGTGTTTAAATAGTTAGACCAAAATTCCAGCAAACTGTACTTACTATTTCTGAAAAGGACTGTAAAAGGAAGTGCCATCTTCCAAAGCTGCTATTTTGAAATATGTTAGAAACAGGCTACAGGACCAATTTCATCACCCGCCCATTTGTCTGTCTGTCTATTTACTTCTCAGAAACTCATTTCATTCCAGTCCTCAGAGAGAAATTTTTTTTCCCTTAAAAGTGTTTTTTGCACCAAACACTTGTCACAGCCTCAAATGCTTAAACAGAGCCCCTGACAGAGATGCAGTGTTACTTTGGCTTGGGTTATTAAATGGAATGCCATGAATGGCTGCCTGGTATAGCCTCTCTTTCATGAAAGATGCTGCAGGGGACACCAGGACACTTTGTGCCTTTCATGATTGCCATGTAGGTTGAAAAGTGAAACTTCAGCACAAGCCAAACTAGCCAGGGGACTGGGAGAGAGGAAAATATTTCAGGATCTCTATTGCCTCCTTGTTGGCTGGGACTGTAGGTAAGACATGAGGTATACCCAGGGAAGTTGGGGCATGTTTGGGTGCAGAACCTGGCTGGAGAGCCAGGGGACAGGTGGGGCCAGGGGGTGCCCAGAAGTAACACCCATTTAATGTCAATTACTTAGCAAGAAGGAGAGGGGTTTTTTTGGGGTGGTTTATTCAGAAGTGAGAATTCTTGAAACCGCAAAACTTTGAGCAAATATTCTAGAAGGCTTGTGGGGTCCCTCCTACCAATTCTATCTTCTTGTTGAAATCACAGCTGGTAATCCCATACATCTTCTGAAAAAGAAAAGGTCTCTTTGGTTTTCCAAAGCTTTTTTTTCAAACATTACACTAGCAAAATTTCTTAGAAGATGTCCGTTTCCTGAAGCCTTCAGTGGAAAGCACCCAAAGAGAGCATTGTTTGATGTGGTACAAGAATTGTGGTTTGGGAATTACTAGAATAAGTGATTTTAGGGAAAGGGAAAATGAATGAACAAAGACTATAACTAAGAATTTTGTCTAGCTAAAAGGCAGGCAGGCCAAGAGAGAGACCCAGTGCTTCTCTGCCCTAGAAACAGCAAAGTCATTACTCACAGGACTTCTCTGGGCTGGAAATCACTTTAAAAATGCAAAATGCCCTGGCACAGTCCCAGGATAGAACAATTCTTGCTGTGAGGAGCTATCAACTTGCTTTGTGAGAAAGATCTTGACATTTGGGATAGTCTATAAACACCAAGAAGAAGAAGCTGGGAGTGCAACCAAAAGCACAAACCCATTCTCGCAGAAGTACAGATGGGGCCTACAGAAATACCAAACCAGAAGGACTGAATAAATAAGATACTCCTCCCTCTCACCCTCTCCCCCTCTATCTGTCTCTGTTTTTAACCATCCTGAGCTTTAGAAATGCCAGCTTTTTTAATCTCTAAAACCATCTGTGTAGCTCTTCTCAGTGGTATCCTTTCACTTACATCCTGGTGTCATTGGTTTGTCTGTCTCTCCTGATGTTGATAATGTTGTTAGCAGCTTCTCTTGAAGTTTCCTATGAGCATACTTTGAATGACAAAGAGGTGTAGGGGAAGGACAGGCAAGGCAAAGCAAGTACAGAGCTGATTTACACAGCCTTGTGCATATTGAATAAGTTTAGTTCTGTCTTGGTCTTTTTTTCTTTAGCAGCAAAATTTTTAACCACAGAGAATTTTGTAAGAATGGGCGACGTCTCCCCAGCTGCTGCACCTCTGCCCTGCAGCAGGCTCCTCGGGGAGGACCTCAAGGCACTGTAGAAGTCTGGCTATTGTGATACCATTGTTGCTTATGCAATTATTTGATAAAAGTCTCCGTGATGCTTTCTCAAGCTGCATAAGAAAAGGGCCCTTTGGTTAACCACCTGAGACAGGGGATGCTCTTAAAATCAGGGTGATTGTCATTTTTTTCTTTTTTCTGATCAACAAATTAACTGTTTAGTTGTCATGTAATCCTGATATTTAAATAATACTTCCTGATTAATAATAATTCCTTCCTTCTACACTTCTCTCTGTGTCAAGTCTTCCTCTTTGCAAAGACTAAATGCCCCAAAGGTACTTAACTGTAGACCACAGTCCAAGGGCACTAAAATCCCTTTATTTCCCCCACTCCTCCAGGAATCCACACTAGCACTTTTCCTTGAAAACAGCACATTTTGCTGTTTATGTCTCTCTGGTGCAGAAACTGTGCTGGTTGTATGAGGAGTGGTTAATTCCACAGTTAACCTCTCTCGATCTTTCTGCCATGGCAGATGAGCAGGCCTCAAGATCAGGAGGCCAGGGAATAGGGTGGTGAAGCAGCTATCAGCTCTAAAAATATGTTCTGTTTTGTTCTGTTCTGTTCACACCACGCCATTTCCATTCCATCCAGTCTGTATCATCAGCCCAATGACTTAACTCTTCCCAATCGATCTCCCTTCCGCCCTTGGCAAAATGAGCAAGTCACACAAGTGCAGTCAGCCCAGCAACTGTGTCAGGGCTGAGCAGCCTCCTCCAGAGAGGCAGTAAAATGGGAATGGCAAAGCTGTCCAGAAGAATTTCTGTGCATCTTTGGCACTGATAATCGCTGTTTCAAAGCATTAAAGAGGACAAGACTCCTTCTCAGCCTCTCATCCCAGCACTGGGAGGTCTCTGCACACCTGGAGCAGGACTGTGCTGAGGTGCCAGCTGGGGAGAGGCAGCAGGCAGCAGGAGTCCTGCCCACTGCCAAGCTTACAGGCAGCCCCTAGAGCTATCCTCCCATCCCTGTGGCACCAGCAGCTAGGACAGATGTTAACTGCTGGATGTGGATGTTGCTCCAAGCCCATCTCCTTGCTGCTCCTGGCAGGTGTGGAGTGTCACACTGTGTCTCAGCCTGTATTTTCCCTGCCAAGAGATAGATATTTCTTTGAGGAGCTAATAAACAAGCTGCTTTCTGTGTGTTCAGCTGGCTACGTGCCGATAAATACATAAAGAGATAAGGAGCAATTTGACCAGTGTTTTCTCCATCTTAGGTATTTCCAAGTGTCCTTTGATGTTCATGATGACTGCTAGGAATCATGGGGATGGTTGGACAGCCAAGAATGCCTCAGCTCTCCCTCCTCTACAAATCTCTTTCCATTTTTTGCCCCAAGATTTCTAATAAACTTTGGAAACTCATACTATCTCATTGGCTAGGAAACATGATCATACTCTTGTGAATGACTTACTACAAGGTCTTCAGGGAATTCAAGGTTGGCTTTCAACATCAGGGATTCACAAAGGGCTTTCTGAGTCCTCTTTCGCAGCAGCGGAAATTTGGGAAGTGCCTCAGGAACTGACACCTCCTAAAATACAGTGTTCTTCTCTGTCCTCAGCAATCCATACACTTTACCAGCTTTCTTCCTAAGAAGTCTTACCCAAACAGGATAGCTCAAAGTTGCAATTATTGCACAAAGGGGCTGATGCTCAGTCTTCCCAGTATTCCATAACTGGAATAAGCCCCTTTTTTAGACCAAGGAACAAAACCGAGGCACTGAGACCTTGCTGTTCTGACATACTTAGAGTCCTTACAATCCTCCACTATCAGAAGTCCATGACCTTTTTCCTTACTTCCCATTCATCCCTGCAGTCTAGGTTTTTAGCTGTTTCTAGCTGGAAAAGATACAGCTCTTCTCACAGACATGAGAGAGTGTGGAATTTCAACCCTCAAAGTTGCCTCCACACCATGTCTTCAAACACCTGTGTGATCTTTCCTGAAAATACCATTGTTACAAGCCACCAACTGTGTAGTTATCAGTCATGTACTTAAATGGAATGTGCTGGTTTAAATAGAGCTTCTACTTGCATGCCTGTCATTGTACTTCCACAACTATGCATGAACAAAAGTACTGCTGCTCAGCAGTTAGCAAAACTGATTTTGCTAGCACAAATTCTTTTTAAAATTAATTAGAAATCAGGATCATTAATGTTTTGCAAATTTTTGCAGAGCCTGGAAACCTTCTGCAATCACAATGTTGTGTTGGGCAATACAAATCCCATACAACAGCTTCTGCAACTTTGCTGACTGGTCCTTCCCTCCTCTTGCAAAACTGTGCTCCTAGCTCTGATGCGATGTCTACAAACAAGAAGAGCAGGTAGAGTAGAAGTAGAATTTATGGTTGTAGAAGGGAAGGAGACCGAACATGTTCCTGTAAAAGGCAAATATTTGCATTTTTTTTCTTGATAATTATTTCAGCAATAATTCATCTGGTCAAAAAAAGCTGAAAAATACAAGTGCAGAGAAACACAACTTTCTGGAACTGCCATCTGTAGATAAGCAGCAAAACTTGTCCTGGTTTCAGCAGTGCAAACTCACCCAATTGCTGACTGGATGATACAGTCAGTGTAAGACTCTCCTCCACTGACAAAGTCCAAACTCAGAGCACTTGCTTCCCCAAAATGGTATTTTATCTTCTAAATTGAAATTTCTCCCGTTTGAAAGAATTTCTCCAGCTTAATACGACGTCACGTTGCTCCCACAATGCTGATTAATACTTTCTTCTGTAGAGTAGGATGGAGACAGACAGAGAGAGATCCAAGGAAGTGGGGAAGGGCCATGGTTTCCCAGCCATAACAGAGGGCAAATAAACTGTTCTTCAGGCAAGTTACCAGAAATCAAAAAAGGGAATGGAGAGCTCTGCCTTGGGCACAGTGACAGTACAGGGATGGCCTGAGAAGCTCAGGACAGTTAAGCACAGGCCAGAGACCACAGTTTAAAATAGCTTTGACTCATCTTCTTATCATCTTAATTTTGAGCTTTCCAGAAGCCAGAGGGGCTTACCAGGGATGCCCCAGTGACACCCCAGCATGATCCCCTCCCACATGCTGCAGCCCCATGCCACCATGTTGGGCCCAGACACTTCACCCTGAGCAACTTCAATCTACCAGACTTGGTCATCTCAGGAGCAACACCAGCCACTTCACTGAAGAAAACCTGGCTCCTCAAGCCAAACTGAGTTCATGCAGGGGAGGCAGTGACAGGCACCACACAAACACACAGGTGGCCAAAAGGAGCTTAAATCCAAAGAGGATTTGAGGTCAGTGCCTGCAAATGGAGCGCTGCTGACTGGCTTATTAGTCAATAAACTCTATAAGGGGTAAAAACTCTTAGCATTCTTCAAAAATATGTGTCCTAAAAAGAAATGGTCATGTTAGGAAGATAAGGGGAGGAATGTGTCAGGATCTGATTTTTCTGCCTTTTGTTTGAAGCCTTTATTGCTCACTCTCTTCAGACCCAAGGGTCCAGTTTGGCTTTTCAATTTGTAATTCCCTAACCCAGATACAGCTCATAGAATATTTGAGATCCCCTATCAGAATTTAGTGATGTTATCTCACTGATGTCAATAGTTGTGATAACTTGTAAATGTGCATCTGTAGGAGATAAAAGTATACAGGCACTTACCAGTGAGAGACTCTTGGACTTGAGAGCATCTCAACAGTTCTCAGTACTGAAATCTCAGAGCTGGAATTCAAACTAAGGTTTTTAAACACTGAACAACTTTATTATTCTTCTGTTTGTTTCGTTAGCAGGAAAATGCAAGTTCTTTCATGTAGAGTTACTGATAACAGAAGCTGGCTAGTGCCAAATGCCCCGCTGAATTCACAGTGGGGCTTGTGGAATGGGATTGTATAGCAACAAATGCCAACTGCTTAATGTCTCACTGAATTGTAGATTTTTACTGTTTAATAAGAAGGAAAACAGTAAAGGTGGTTTCCACTTAATTTTGCACATGTATAAAAAGCTTGGGACTGACACTGACAACATAATTCAGGAGGATTAAATTACTGTTTCACACTCCTTGCAAATCTGAGCCCTTAATAATACATACATTACCCCCATTCATATTATGCATTAAGATATAATTATTATCTTAAAAAGAAAAGGCAGGTCAGATTTTAAAAGACCTAACACCTTTTTTTTTAAGGAAATTATTCTTTTTTTTCCTCCACATCTTGATATTTTCCCCCAAAGGTGTTAATGCATTTCAAAACAGGAATGACAGCAGTAGGTTCCTTTGCTTTGTACTTAATTTTTTGTATGAGTCTGTGTTTACCATCTAAATTCAAGTAATTTGAATTAGGCTACAGCATGCAGCTTTAAGCAATTCTGCATTGGTGAAACATGAGGAGGCCCTAGTTTCGTTCAGGTTCCATCCATCACTGGGCTGGGAGTCACCTTCTGCCACAGTAGGTATGCTCAGCACGGTGCACAATTAATGCCACGGTGTTCTTCTGGATTTATTCAGTATTGCCTTCTGATGGGTTCTGCTCTCAGCAGCTGAAAAGTTACACCAATTTTATACAAACTCCTGCCGTTTCCACCAGCTCGCGATTAAAGAGAACTGTCTGCAAGATTAAGCTCTACAGAAAAGAACAAGGAAAATAAATGAGAGGGCATCCAGCATCCTGCTAATTATTGTGCTTGTGCATGCACACACAGTCTGTGTGTGGGTGCATACGTGCGTGTATCTGCCTTCTTATTAGCAGCAAGGCCACTACAGGAACTACTTAATAGTAAAGTCAACCAGGATTTGCCTGCTTCATCTGCTAACATTTTTGCTAGACTTTAACCTGTTGGACTGAATTATTCCAGGCAGATTTTCCTGCCGGCTGTATACTTAGGGAAATATCCAACTTCAGACTGTTGGTTTGTTTCTTTTCCTAAGAAGTTTAAGGAAAAAATATATATCCTAGCCTCATCTTGAAAGGTTAACAGTGCATTTGCTATTCCTGTGCACATCAACCCAAATCTCACCGTTTCTGAGATCTCAGTCCAAGCACAGGAAAGCAGTTAAATTCCTGAAAGAGTCTGTGCTTTCAGGGCATGGGCCCCACTGGGGTGCCTCGGCATCACCCAGCAGCTGCAGTCCAAGGCTGCTGCTGCTCGGCTGGAGACAGTGACCAGGGCTGGCAGCAGAGCCCGCGCTTGGCTCGCTCTCAGGGATGACACTGCCCTCTTCAGCCAGAGCCAAGGTGCTCATGGATCATTGGCTGTGGAGGGGGTGACAGATGAACCTGTGTCTGTCTATGGTGTGTCTGTCTCGAAGAGCTGGGGAGGCACTTGGGGCTCCAGTGTTTGGGGCTCCCGTGCTTTCCCTGTCACCAAGTGGCAGTGATGGCTGCTGCCAAGGCTGTGCTAGCACTGAACCACATAAAGGTTCATAAAGGCTGTGGCTAACTCTGTCAGCTTTCCATAAGGGTAATCAGCAGAGATCTTTGGTGGCTGAAATTAGTGGCACCTCTGGACCAAATCTTCCTTCTTTTTTTTCCACCTGAAAAATTAAGATAACAATGTCCTTTGATCTTAGAGAGGGAAAACAGAATTCAATGCTATTTGTGAGTCACCTGAAAACAATAGCAGTGCCTGCCACCAAAAAGCTGCTGATGGAATTAATAATTATGTATCCAGATCACAGCTTGAATAGAGTGCAATACCCGAGACACGGAGCCACGTGCTGAACTACGAAGATAAAACAGAATATTGAAAAGCTGCCCAGCAAGTGATCCTAATCCATCCCAGCCACCTGTGGGTAAAAAACATGTAGCTGTATGATGGAGCACTCACTGTAATGCAAACAGAATTCAATTCAACGTGCACAGGCAAACTTGATTCTGGTATTTCCTAAATTCTAAGGGCTTGCTTTTGTAAACAATGATTTCCTTTCAATGTGTATATTTGAACATGATATATGTATATATCTTGTGTACAAATACAGGTATGAATGCACACTTTGTTCCCTCATTTGGCTTTCACCTCACTCTGGAAAAAAATATTGCCTACACCTTGTGGGGGAAGGAAGGAAGGAAGGAAGGAAGGAAGGAAGGAAGGAAGGAAGGAAGGAAGGAAGGAAGGAAGGAAGGCAGGAAGGAAGCTCTACTTGACCTATTAAAGTGAACAGTACAGCTAGTGATCTCCAGTGCTTTAAACAAAGTAAGGGACTTAAAAGGGTACTTATTTGCATGCTCAGCCTACTTCCAAACCCAGAAATATTATGAAATATTACGTGCCTGGACATATACTTACCAACCTGATTATCATAGCAATCTCAAAATCTTGATCACACATTAAATTGGTGCAACTGTCATGAATATCCTTAGGTATACAGTTGCTGATGCCAGTAATATCAAAGTTCAGCACATCTTTATTTTCCATATGCTGAAGACACCAGGGCAATCACTTTCAGCTGTAGAGATAATTAATCGTGTGCAATTTTAAGCCATCTCAAAAGATTAGTGTTTGTGGTACTCCTTAAAAATCCCCAAACTGGGGTGCTTGGTTTAGCTGCTTGGAAATCCAGTCTTGGGAGACATTCAATTCTTGGTTTTGCTGCAGAGCAGCAGTGGCAGATTAGCCATTTGCATCAGAAATGGCCAGCTCTTGTAGCTAAGGCAGCAGCAACACAAAGGGGAACAGTTTGAAAGAACCCAAGGGCAGGACTTCCCAAATATGTAGCTCCACTGACTAAAAATCAGCAAGACATTCACTATTCACAGTCGCTGCCATGGTAGCCTTGCTGGGTTTCACAAGTTTCAGAGGAGGGATTTATTCTTGACTTGACCCCACTTGTGTCATCTCTGCAGAATCCTGGTCAACATGCTGCAGATTGCCTCATTAGTGACCACCCAAACACTGCATGGACATCCTAGGGTGGCTGCTCACAGGGTGCTTGTGGAAGAGGACACCTGCAAACATACACCAGCCTAAAGTACCACACTTACGGGAACTGAAAAAAAAACCATCTCAGCATAATTTTTTTCTTGCAAGAATTCTCTTGCAAGAAATGAACCAGTAATGAAATAGCATTAATGAAAATGTTCCATAATAAAAATTCAAAGTCATTACTCTAAACACTGTAATGATTTAGGATTACTAAGCAATTTGCACAAATTAATTGGAGGCAATAAGTTAAATGCAGTTTTCTACTATTTAATCAAGCCAAGCTTTTGGGTCAGGAATAATTCACAAATACCTGTAGCAAGCACATCCCTACCTTGCACTCCTGATGTTCCCTCTAGCACTGAAACATCCAGCATTTGAAGCTCAAGTGACACATCAGTGCTGGACTAATGTGCCTGTACTAGTGCAAACTACTGCCTAGGTAGTTTGTCCAAAGTTTTCCAGCAAAACCTATAATCCAATATGTTTGTGTAAAATCTTAAGGCCACATTCATTATTGGGAAGGAAAAAAAAAAAAAGGAAGTAGCTTTTCTTTTGGACAGGAAGTAAACCTTACCTAGTAAACACCAGTGAGGATTTATTATCTAAATGAGTTCTTCCCATGGTGAACTTCTCACTGACCTGCCTGCCAATACTAATGACATCACCCCACCTTTCTTGTTTTGAGCAGTGCCTTTAAATTCCTAATTGGGTCCTCACGGCCATGTACTATGCCTGACCAGTCAAAGCTCACATCTCTAACGAGTTTAGGCCTTCTCAAACTTTGAAAAAGAGTTCAGTAGCTATCTCTAAAATTGATGAGGTCAATAAAGTTGAAAAAATATCTAAAAATAGATCTCCTTACTTTATCTGCCTGAAAAAAATCTTGGTGCACCTGACATAAATGCCACAGATATTTCAAAGGTGAAATACAGACAATTCATTTCAAGATTCCTTATCAGAAAGTTCATATTTCATGCTAAAATAATGAAAATATTTTTACACCTGAGTAATGAAAGTGGGCAGTAACAACACCTACAAATCAAGAATATTTTCTCAAGAAGACAACTTCTGATTAAGGTAGAGATTACACTAGTTTTTGGCTTCACTTTTTATACCTACTCATAAATGTAATATCAGGGTATGGTTTTACAGTTATTTGGGCCTTTAGTTGACACTTCCTTCAGCAAAGGATTAATACATCAGAAGAAAATGAAAATACTCTAATGGTGATACAGCTTGTTTGAACATAATGATTTTTCTGAGTTGCCAAACTCCTTATTCCATATGTTGCTGTTACAAAAGCATGTATAATGTGAATTGGAGAAAGAAAAGGAGGCTTGCATTCACATCTGGACTTCTAACTGTTACCATTTAAAAGGGCTGTGAGGTACCTGTAGGTACAACTCATTCTTTTGTGATCAGTGCATTTAGCAGTTTATTCATCTTAGGGAGAGTTTATTTGTTATTTTGCAGGCTGGACTGCACTGGAACTTTGTGGCTGTTCTCAGCGGAGCTTGATTTCCTGCTGTCTCTCTTCATCACCTTTCTCCTTTTGTAGATTCCCCTGCCATTCTCCTGCTTGTATCTCTGAACAGTGGGCATGCTTTTCATTTTAAAAATTACTCCTACTGTGAGCTCACTTAACGGGGTTGGACATCCATGATTTTTCTCTTCAGTAGGTCTTTCTGCTTTTGATGAAAGAGCTCAGGTCAGGTGTGTCCTGGTCATTGCTGCTTCCATCCAAAATGAACTGCATTTTTCCTTTTTTCCCTGCTGCCTCCTTGTCTCATTGGTTTTGAAAAAGCCACTGTTTCCGGTAGACTGTACATGCAGATACTTTTTAATTCTCACTCTCCACCCAGGAGACTCACACACACGCACACACACACACACCCCATCCTTGGCAAATACATGCTGGGCCTGTTAGCCAACAGCACTGAGACATCAAATTGGAGGTCCTGTGCAGAGAAGCATTTCCAGGCTTCAGATTATCATGGAGACACTGATGTCACTAGTTTTTGGGCTCCTCACTACAGCACCTGGGTGCTCCCTCTGCAGCCCCTATAGTGGCACTTCTGGCCAGGTGTTGCATTGCAGCCCCTCTGCACAAATTTTCTTTCATGCCCTAAAGAAACATCACAGCTGGTCTTAAGAAGCAGTATCATATATATCAAATGATAGCTTGTGGCCATTCTTCATTGTGCTATATCAGGCAGTTAAAACTGGCAAAATTGTTATTGTTTTTTCTACCTATTCAACCTACCACTCAGTGCCACTCTGATGGTAGCTACAGCCTGGTAAAGCAACTTAATTATTCTGCTCTCTTGGTCCTTCCTTCATTCACTGCAAAGTCCAACATGTTCCTTAGTCAATACTCAGTTGTTCTTCCTCAACCCAGCATGCTTGCACAGGATAAAATGCTTGATGCACTGCATCTCTCAAAATAAATATTGGAGCCTTGGAGCAGAGATATTATCCTTCCATCCCATCTTTTACTTATTCCATGACAATGCTATTTCCAGGGGGGGTACCACAGTGTTCTTTAAAATGCATACATGTGGGTTTCATTTCAGATCTTTCAAAGTCGGGTATGTGCTCCTGGGAAAGCAAAGGTGTCACAGTGAGTGCAGTGCACAGAGATCACTGTGATTAGGCCAGTTTCATTCTGGAGTATTGAGAGCTCTGGACTGTAATGCCCAAGTCCTAAATAGGAAATGAAAATTACAGTAGCTGTATGCCAAGTGGAAGTCTTTAATTCTCTTTGATATCTTCCGACTGTACCTGTGAATTTATTTTCTTTACAAAAAAATTCTTTTCTAACAATTAAAAAGGTGAAGTAAAATTAGAACGTGGAGAATGAAGGTTAATAGAAGAAATCTCAAATAATTGTTTCTTCCTTTTGATCCTCCTGGAATGATGTGCTCTTTCAGGATGAAGGTGAGGGATAGTTACAGCCCTTGTTTGCACGAACATAGGTGGAATAGCATGGGTAAAGCCCTCTTCCACAGCCCTAGAGACATGAGTTCAGGGCTTTCTGCCCAGGCTTAGACCTCTCCTAAATAATGTTCTTTATGGGAAGAGAGTTGACAGCTACATTATCAAACACCTCACAGTACAGTGCAAAAAAATAAACTTGGAACTATGAAGTCTGTGTTACTTGTCACCTCCTGGCCATATATTCAGACAGCTCTTTAGCTTATCCATTGGTTCCTGAAGGGTCAAAATTAAAGTTGGATGTTTCCACCACCTTAACAACAACATTAGAAATTTTTGTGTGATTTAAGGGCTCTCTGCAGGCCTAAGATGCAAAATTTTAACATTTTGTCTTTTGTACACCAATCACATTAAAAATAATATTGGTGTAGTGGCACTATTTAATATAGAAACCCTCTGCTAAAAGGGCTTGGGACCACAGACTCCATTATCAGGCTTCTACATTACCCAGGAGGAACTACAAATCTAAAGGTATGAGTTGTACTGGGGACAAGATCAGAAGAAGAAAAGCCTCTACTCCTCATTGTATTCTCAGCTGCTGACTTTAAACAGCACCCATGATAAGGGATCACTCCCTGGGGATCTGTGGTGTGTGGGAGCAAGAAACATGTCTGAGGGAGCACACTTCAGAGAAATAGCAAGGAGGCCTTTGGGACCACAAATAGAATGAGCTGAACTCACCTGTGTGACACTGGTACAACCTCCTTGGATCTTAATCTCTGGCACAAGGTAACGGAAAGCGAAGAGCTGCGCTTTGCATGTTAGCACTGAAATTTGCTGCTCTGAAAGGATCCTGTGAGAAGTGATGATGACAAAGTATAAAGCTTATTTTGGAAAGAGAGGGATTTTTGAAATCCAGGCTAGAGGTTATGACAAATGAGAGTGATATCAAGATTCAATAGCTACAGAAAGATAAGAAAAGCTGAAGATGTGATAAAAGAAGAGAATTGTACAGTAGGAAGCTGGCTGCTAGCATTGTACCTCATGAGGAAGCTAAGAATACTTTACTGCACAATTAAAGTTAAAAAGGATAAGGGAAAAGTAGCTTAGTGTTCTTCAAGTCAAAGCTAAAGATGGTGTGCATGATCAGAAATTATACCATTCCTTCTTGGAAACAAGACTTAGTGGAGACTTTTTAATAAGTCTGCTCTGGAACATTCTGCTAAAATAAGCACAGAAAAATCAGGTTGTCCTGGTTTTTTTCAGAGGTGCTCTTGTCTTTTTAAAGAAAAGCTTTCCTTGTCCTTCCACAAATTGTTATTGTCTGTCATTGGCCACTACCATTTAAAAAGCATGTTTCGCTTAAGTGCTTTTTGTTCACAGAGCACCTTGAACCTAAAGGAAATGGAGACCTTTAGAAAGCTAATGGAAGTTTAAGGAGCTCAACACCTGTGAAGAGAAAGTTCTGGTTTTCTAGTTTCTCTCCACTCCCTTTTAAGCTACCTTTAATAAAATAATGTTGAATTGCTCAAAGTAATGTACACACACAGGACCCTGGCTGAACAATGCTTCTTGTCTTTTGTTTCTGATGTTTATGACACAGCCCTTTACTTTTGTTTCAGAAAGCTGAGAAGCAAAAGCAAGACTTACTGTAACAACACAGTAGAGACAGGAACGTGAAAAGTTGTACAACAGATTCAAAATAGGCAGTCACCTGATGACTGTTCCATTCCTGGATTTATGCTGAAATATGAGGGAGAGTGCCAATGCATCTGTTGAATGCATAAAATCTATGAGGCTGTCTGTCAGGTGGGAATCAGTCAGGAAGCCTGGAGCAAGGATACCCATAATTATGCCGTCAAAAAGCTTGCAATAAGCAGCAGAATATTTTATTTGCCGTCAATCCTACAAAAAGTCTTTTATAACATCTGTGTCAGCAGATTCCAGGTCCCAGGAGGTGCCACATTTTGAAAGCAGCAGAGAACTCAGTAAGGGTTGGAGTTGTGTTTGCAAAGTACATAGTGTGGAAAATGTCACCTTAATGAAGTTGTAGGCGGCAAAGGATATTTCAGTTCTGCCTGTGTTTGAGGCATTGTTTCTAAAGGTGAGCTGGACTTTCATGTTGATGATGCTTATTTAATTTTCATTGTTAGGAATTCCTGTTATTTAATACTTGTACTTCAATAGCAGCTGAAGTCTTTGAAAAGCCCCCTCTCACATTTGTGCTCTTCAGTGTGCAAATGCATAAGAAAAGTCACCTCTCTCTATGTGTTAAGCTGACACATAAATCCTGGGAGAGGATGTGCTGATGGAAGCTGCACCATATAGTCATTTCCGCCAGCAGAAACCCACACCAAAACTTCCACACAGGGATGATGTCAGTGTTTACAGGCTAAGACTCTTCCCATGAGCTGCAACACCATGGCATACCGACATCGCCTCTGGGTACAAGCTGGCTCATATCTGACAAGTATACATCCTTGTCACATCCTTCTGCACATCCAGTTCACAAACTGGCACAAAGGAAGGCAGTACTTCATAATTAGCCATTGTTGCTGAGAGGCTTTACCAGAGTTGACTGCCCTAACACAGCCAGGAAGTTCAGTTATCAATGCTATTTACTGGAACATTGTTTTTGGCACAAAAGACAGACATTGCTCCTTCTCTATCTGATATTACAAAGTGCATCCATATTAGTAAATAGGGATCATTCTCCAGCCCTGAGATCCACTGGCACAGCACTGCTCTCATTTGTATGGCTACATTTCTTTCCTAAATGGGGGGGTCACATCTGACCTGCAGTCAGGCAGGTCCTTAGCCGGTGCTAGCCCTCAGGCTGTGTCTGAAACCTAGGAGGGATGATAACTGACACAGGTCAAAACCATGTCAAGGACCTTGTAATGTAAATTCCAGTATGGATAATCCCAGGCTAATATGCAGACCCATACCCTGGCCTGGTTCACTGCCATAGACAAAGCCATACAATATCAGTAGCTTAAAAATCAGAACTTTTCATTTCGGTGACTGTAAATACAAATATCCCACCATACCTCAAAGAAGTTGGAAAACACAGCTCACCATTTGCTCACTCTCTGAGTATTCGTATCTCTTAATTTATTTCTCCTGCCTTGATAAACCACTCTGAGGTCAATTGTATCAAATTCAGCTAAATTGTGTCATAAAGCCTCTCTTATGACAATTTGTAGTTACAATGTAATTATCTTAATATTGTCTCTGATGAGTCTCTTTCATAGATCGAGGGTTTGATTGACTGTATCTGTGCCTAAAAAGGAAAAAACAAAAAAAACCAAACCCATGCTTTGCTGAAGCTTTTTTTCACTGCCTGTTTCATATGGTGCCTGCTCTCTCTGGAGCTCTGTAAGTGGTATGTGAAGCAAAAGATTCTGCTTGTCAGCCTGCTTCACAGATCCACTGAAAATAAACACATCAGACATTGAGCTGAGCTAATGGCACACTTGCTTCTGGTTGCTCATTTTGTTTCGGGTTAATGTTATGCTCCTGCACGTACCATCTGGAGAGGGAAAACAGATTTAATCAAAAATAAGAATAGCTGGTTTAGGCTTAAGTTTTTCTTTTGTAATAGGAAGTGCAGGAAGGGAAAATGAAAGGGTGTCATTTGCTGTGACCATTGAATAGAATAAGAGGAGTGAATGCCAGCAGGTCTGCTTCTCACCCATGAATCCAGCACTTCATTTGTTTGGGGGGAAAAGCTCTGTACACCTTTCCACTGAACCTCAGCAGTGCTTCTCAGTATAAACAATAGCTCATATTGTTGAGGAGGCTTATCAAGAAAGTTATGTCAGTAATGATGGGGATTTTCAGCTGGCATTCTCTGGGATTTGTGAAGCATTTGCTGCTGGTAAGTGTGCTGATAAGCTGCTCACTGATTAGAATATTCTATCTGCAGTGCAATCGAGCTTCTGTTTCCCTGACATGTCTCCTCTGTGTCTTAAAAATACCAGAAGCACATCAACAGCTTATCACAAGAAGCTATATGAATTCAGAACATGATTCTTTTGCAAGATTGTTCAGGTTAGGTGTCAGCACAGACTGAAAAAACAAGGCACTAGCAAAAGGTGAACATAACAAGCATATCTCATAATCTTTCAGTTGTTATAGCCCTCATTCTCTCATTCCTGCACTTTTTGAGTATTTGTAGCCTTCACTATCCTGGTGTCTGCTTTTGACTGCAGACTCCTCAGGGCAAGTGTGCCTTTGTGTCAGTAGTACATTCTACCCCCTAATGGCACTGCATAGGCAGTAATGAGCAAGCCACAAATCCAAATATCAGCAATAGCCTGGATGCTCTGCTCTGTATCGAGATGCTTAAATCAGAGTCACCTGATAGCTTATCTGAATAATCACACAGGGGACCTGGATGTTTAACAAGTCTAATGCAAGTCCAACAGCAGTCATGCAGGAGACTTTCCCATCCCCATCATGGCATCTAATGACAGAAGAGCCATTAAGGACTGACTGCAGTGATGACTCCCACATGGAAAGCTGACATGCCTTAAACAATCAGCACTGTCTGGGTTCACTCAAACATTGTGGTAGACTGTGGGTTCTTGAAAACTTCACTTCTCCTTCTCTTAGTTGATGTGGAGAAGGCCAAGGAGAAATAGATGTGCACACCGACACACATTTGGCATTTGTTAATGTTGTTTACAGTTGCAAATATAAAATGTCACTAGTGTTGAAGCCTTCATCTCAGGAGCTAATAGGTGCTCACTCTTAAGGCTTTCATTCTTTTTTTTCTTCTAAAAGCTCTTAAAATTGGTAGAATTTTGCTTCAGATTTGAAACTGTTGTGATATCTTTGTAGTGTCTAGCGAGTGAGCTTTCCTGTGTTGTTGTCTTAACAGTAAATGTCTTCTCTGCATTTGCCATGTGTGTATACAGAAAAACAGACTGACTCAGCCAGACAGCTATGGTTTCAGTTTAATCTGCTGTACTTTATCTGCTATATTTATATTTTAAATAATTTATGTAATTTTTGATATATTCAAATTCTCTGAAGCCTGTAGGGTGAGAATTCGCCTCACTCTCTACCTCTGAGAGTACTGAAGTCTTAACTCAGACAGTGAAATAGCCATGGGTTATGTTGTAATTCAAATAATCTCAGATCAGTCCCCTCTTTGTCTTGTCCTTCAAGCAGAGAGACCTTGGATCAGTCCTTAGAACAGTGAAGAGGATTTCCCATGCCAGACCAGAAGGGACAGCCCCTATGCTGCAACAATCTGGAGTGGATTCCCTTCTCTTCCCAATCCCTGTGCAGAGCTCAGATAAGCGAGCTGCCCTGCCTGCTGCCCTCAGCCAGGATATGAGGAACACACAGACAAACAGATACCCTGATATGAGGGGCCCACAACCAGAGCCAGACAGACCTTATTTCTCTCTCAGTATAAACTCAAATTTCTTTTGTATTTTTGTTAAACTTCCCTGATGCTGGCAGTCACACCCACACCACCTGAGCTAGGACAGATCCCTTCATGGTACCTGACAGGTGTCCTTTTTGACTCTCTGTACTCACCACACTCAGTCAGACCAGGATTCCTTAACAGTTCAACCCCAGGTTTCCCAGAACAGTATCTCAGACATCCCAATCCTTAAAATAATTTAGTCATGGTGCAATAACAGCGTAAGCTTAAGCTGGTGCCTCTGAGGAGGGACCCTGAACATGGGAATCCTGGGGTTTTATGCCCTTACAGTCAGTCTGAGTGAGTCTGGGGTCTTCCAGCTGAGCCCTCAGCTCCTGCCATGTCTCTGAGTGTTTGGTCCCCCAGCTGGGCCACAAGTCCCCTGTGACCTTTGTTGTGCAAAGGGTTGGCACCACTTTATGGCCCCTTGCCTGGGGCTCCACAGCTCAATCTGCAGCTCAAACTGCTGCTGTACCCCTAGCTACCTGCATTAAATGCATTCTTCAACACTTTTTTTTCTCTCAGACAGCTCAGGCCAAAATTTCCAAAAATTGCAATACAAATTTATGTTGTATAAAATATTCGAGGTCTGACTGATCACTGTGTTTTCATTAGAGTATTTGTGCAGAAAAAACATTCAACACGGCATCTCAAACCCACTTTCAAAATACTGGTTCTGTTTTCAAAAAACTTTTAAATAGGCTCCATTCTAGTGCCATGGAGGTAAAAACCTTCCAAGAAGTTTTTTTTTTTTCCTCTGTGAAAAGTTTGTTTCATTTTAGCTAAGAAGACCTTAGACCCCCATGTATTTATTAGTGTATTTATTAATGGTAAGCACCTGTACCTGCAGCAGAGCTACAACAACAGCACCAATATACCCTGAAGCAATTTAGCACAGCCAAAGTAAAGGGGAGGACATGTCATCCCTGATTGATATGTAGACTTTTTTTGGTGGGAATAAAACTAGGACACCTTGACTGCACAAGTAATTTTACATACTCAGATTTTCTCCCTCTGACAAACATTTTCACCTATTCAGCGGCTATAAGAAGAGTTTGGGCTGTTCTCTGTGTGCTTTTTTCATCTCACCTGAGGTCTGGAAATATCTATGGAAAATCTGAGGAGGACTGACCTAGGTATAAATGGAATTCCTAACCATCAAACCTCTTCTTCCCTTTGCTTGTAGTTGTAAGATCAAGGTCACCTTTCAATTTATAAGTTACCCCTACATTTGAACAAAAAAACACTTTTATTTTCTAGAAAGCAGAGGGCTAAGTCCACACTAGTGCAAGTTCTGCTTCTAAATGCAGGTATTTGTAAGCCCTGATTGTTTTACTCCAAAGCACCTGCAGGCTGTGTGTATTTTACAGTTCAAACATCACCTTTTTCTGGTCCTGTATCATCCAAAGAAGCCTCTCTCTCAGCCTCAGTGAGTGGCTCAACCCTGACGTAGACAGGAGCACAGTCAGGAGTCCCAGACGAGGGGCTGTGCTCTTCTGCAGTGCTTGCTGCAGTGGAGGTACTCCAGGGATTTTCTACCTGGGAGTCAACGGAGTTGCTGCTCTTACTCACTTGTACCAAAGGGGATGAACCCCTCGCACTGCCTGACAGGCTCAAGGATACCCTAACCCTTGCAGTTTGGACTGTCTCCCAAGCTGTGTTTGGACTAACTCTGCTCTGGGCAAGTTGTGCTCTGTACAGAATAATCAAATACTTGTTGAAAATGGGAGAAGGAAAGGCGGAACTTGATGCTCTCTTCATATGATTCAGCTCTTTTTGAAAGCAGAAAACATGCAGTCTGAGATCCCAGTTATCTATGAAGTATTTAGTAGTCAGTACCAAAGAAGAGCTTGGGAGCACGGCACCCAGAGCATCTTGCTATTCAGAAGCTTGAACATGCTTTTCACATCAGCCTATCTCCAGAAAGGAAGAGCCTTCCTGAATGCATGGAGCTTTCCTGAAGGCTTCCAAGGGACAACCATTCTTTAGGCATGTGCAGTGTTAGCTGTTGCCTGTCTTCATCTTCTCACAGCAGGGAAGAGAGACACTGAGTCTCCTTGGAGACCCCCTCGACCCAAGCACATCTTTCCATGTGCTGGATAGGGAGCCTAGCACAGATGTTGGGAATGCAGCAAGGTGACTAGGAACAAGGCTGTCACCCCAAGCACACTTTCTGCCACCAGAAGAATTTCTTATAGGGTTCTGAAAATCTCTCAATATTATGTCCATTTTATGAATGCTGGATAATATTTTTATGTTCCATTTTTTCTGTCCATATGAGGTGATTATTTCTAGACCCACATGACCATCAGTATATATTGTCAGATTAATATTCATGCAAATTGCATTCAACAAGGCAGTTACCTGAGATCTGCAACATCACCATGCACACAGCAATCATTTTTAAAATAATAAAGGGCTTTTAGCTTGAATCTCATCAAATCAAAATTACTTGTCTACAAAAATGGATACTATGTTTCAGAACACATAATTGCACTTGCAAAACTAGTTACAAAAAATTAGAGCTGTTTTTTTCCACAGTGACCACATGAATTTAGCTCTTGTTTTCTGAATTGTTGGCAAACTGCATAAAATTTTTTTCACCTCAATGCAATTCACTGCTAGAATCTATTTGTCATATAATCCAAGCATATATTCTTGATTTATAGTTTGTTCAGAGAAATTTATGGCAGCACTCAACGTTCTTTGTTGAGCTGTATTGGTTAATATTGATTGATAGTGCGTATCAGATGATAGTTTTCTGTTGCCCGATTAGATGACATTCTTATAGAAAGAGTATTCTAATGCCAGTTCTAATGCTTTTTAATCCCAAAATTACTTTTGATGAGAATTCTCTCGCAATCATTCAAAACAGCACTAGGTTTTCACCTATCACTCTTGCCAGCTAACATGTATCATAGAGTATTCAAACAAGGAAAAATTTTAAAAAGTGAGCAAGTGCATCTGAAACAAATTCTAATGGAATATGATGAATTTTTCACCTCCAAAAAGAAGCCCGAACTTATTCACATAATTGTACACACTCATAAGTTGTAACGTTTCTAAACTCGGGATTTACTAGGTCTCTAAAAGATAGGGGGAACAATTTCCTCTCCTCCAAGGAAAGAATATTTTTAAGAGAACTATTCCTGAGCATACAGAGGCTTAAACAAATCAGCGCCCAGCAGTTTTCACCTCAAAGGCAGAGAGCGGGATGTGAGGACTCCCTGTGTCTTGACTCCCCTACCCAACGCTAGGTTGGGAGGGTGAGGGAATCCTGCCTCAGGTCGGGATGCACCGCGAACACGCGTGTTTGGGCGCTTTAGCACAGCTCAAGCGTCGCAGTCGGGTCGGAGGCAGCGCACCAGGGCACCTGCGGCTCTGCTGCCGGGCCGGCCGCGCGGGGCGGGCCGTGGCCGTGAGGGCAGGGCGATGTGGAGCGGGGCGGTGCGGGCCGTGGCGCTGTGGGCAATGGATATGGTTCGGTTCGGTTCGGTTCGGTGCGGTTCGGTGCGGTTCGGTTCGGTTCGGTGCGGTTCGGTTCGGTTCGGTGCGGTGCGGTTCGGTGCGGTGCGGTGCAGCGCGCTGAGGGCCGGCGCGCGGGTGCCGCAGTGCGCCACCGGCCCGCGTGGCCGCGCGCAGCCGCCCCCGCGCACGTGCGGCCGGGGCGCGGCCTGGCGGGGCCCCTGGGCGGCAGCGCCCCCTGGTGCCCTCACGGCCCCGCGGCGGCGCCGCCCTCACGGCCCGGCCGGGCTCAGCGGCGCCTCGGGCCGTGTGGCTTTGCCCGCACCGTCGGTGCCGGGTCGTACCGGTGGATGGGTGCTGAGCACTTGACCTGCAACACTGGGCCAAGCTTCTAGAGTCACAGTCACCTGGAAAACCGTCGCTCAGGGACAAACGGCATAGGAGCCTTGTCACGGAAACACAGCATCCTTTCTCCTCAGGGCGGGAGGAGGGCCTGCCTGAGTTCACATGCTGGACTTTGTCAGCTAATGATGCTAGACCTGGAGTGGGGCTTCAACAAACCAAGGTGGCAGGAAAGCATCCTGTGGAAGGGCAGTCATTTGTTGACCAGTCAGGCGCATGAGAAGAGTGAGATGAAAGGCTACTGGAGGTTAGTCTGTTATCAGATGTTTCACACGTTATTTGTACAGCTGAATCGTGAGGAGTCCCTGATTTGCCACTGCTGTTGGGCTGGATTCTTTTTTCCCTAAATTTAAGTTCCTTTCCTCTAATTAAAACTTTCCTTTGTCTCAAACACAGGCTCTCCATTCACAAAGAGTAAAGTGTAGTTTCTCAAGGGACACCAAAGGTACTTGTTTTACCCAGTGTCAGAATTTTTATGTAAGGCTAAAAGCAACTGCTAACTTTTTCAGGCCAGCCCAACACTGCTGCTGCATGGGTTATCCTTGTCATTCAGCCAGAGTCATCCTCCTAGAGGATGGACTTCTGCAATTCCCTTTGAAAGGCCAGATGAGCTGTAGAAAAATTGGCAATATCCAAGGACATCCATGTGCTGTGCTAGAAGCCATATGCTGTAGTTGTCTCTGTGCAACAGTTCACTGTCCCTTTATAGCCCTTTGTGCCTTAAGAAATCTGTTGTCACGGGCTTCTTCTCTCAACTGCCCTGAGCTTTCTGCCAAAGTTGTCCCTGTTCTTGACTCTAGGCCCTGGCTTCTTGCCCATGTAACAAACTTCTTAAACAGCTCCTAATTTTCAGGCATTTTTTTCTGCCTTTTATCCACCCTCTAGTCAAATTCTCTTTAATGTTCATTAAGGATGAGAAGTTTGTTTCTGTGAAGCTCCAAATATAAATATTACTAGTTACAACTGTCTTTTGTCCATAGTGAATGTAACCAGATCGCATAAGCCTTGATCAACAACTTGTAGTCCTAGTATTAATGTTAGAATGAGTCTCCAAAAGCAGATTGCTGTCACATGCAATCTCCTTTTGTGGAAAGAAAAAAATTCAATCTCTAAAACTTGTGATGTTTTACTACCAGCTGCGTGAGATCCTCCAAACTTAAGTTCTCTATAATAATGCAATTTTTATCCTCCAGTGCAGACAGATGCTTTAGGAATAATTCGTCTTACTTTCTGGTTTGATTTAGTGTTTTGTAGCAGATCTCATCACTTCATTACTCCTCACTCCCTCAACTCCTTTCTGGAGTTTATCATTGGCATGTTTGCACACTCCTCCAGCTACTGATCATTGTACAGGGGGAAGTGCAGGGTGCCATCCCTCCCCCTCAGTCCTTCCTAGGAGAACTACACACTGATTTCAAAGACTCCATTCACATGAATCACCCTGTTAATGCTCTACAATGACAACTACATCAGACTTCCTCTCATCAGTGAGAATTTCAGTGTCCTTTAGCACAATAATTACCCAGCTGTTATTTACACATGAGCTATTCACTTGCTCTTCTTCCCAGCCAGCTCCAGCACTGCTCAAGATAAATGTGACTTCCTAAGCCTGAACTACATTTTGTTTCCTAGTATCCTTCATCTTTCACTCTCTCTTAGTTGCTCTCCTGTTTAGACTATCCCTTTCCCCTCTCTTGTTATGTTTTTCTTGTCTGGAGGGGAAAGAACCGCAGCCCTGAGGCATGATGGCTGAGGGAGAGCAGCTCCACAACTGGCAGGGAAGAGTTGCCTGTGTCCCCACTTGAAAGATTTGGGAGGTTGCCTGACAGCAAAGCTGGTGCATCCTCTGTTTGTCAGTGCAGAGCAATGCCTATAGATGTGCTTTCCTGCTGAGGCTGAATGTTGTGCATAGCACACTTGGCTATGCTGGGCTTCTCCACCGAGAGTAAAGCTCTGAGAGTGCCGTGTGGCTCTCTGTATCCTCGGGAGAGGCTCCAGTCCCAGAGGTCAGACTCTGCCTTTCATTAGGCAGTGAATGGGAAGAAAGTGAATGTCTCAGCTGGCTGCAGCAGCTTGTCCATCACGTCCCAGGACCCAGAGCCCTCCCTGCTACTCTGGGCTGCCAGCAGCTACCTCTGAGGCTGCCAACACACTCTGCTCTACTTCCAGTCTTTGTAGTTTCTGCTCAGGAGCCCATGGGAGAATTAAGCCCTAACACAGCACTGCCCAGGGCTAAGCAGCATGATGCAAAATTATCAATTTGCAAATACACATTCAGCTATAAACCCATTGGGGTTAGAAGCATCCCCTGGGAAACTGTGGAGAGTGTGTAAAGCTTACATCCTGCATAAGCAAGCGATGGTGGAGCTTGCAGGGAGCCTCAAGGCAGCTAAGTAGAGAGGGATCAGGGACTAGTCATTAGAGGGAAAAGACAGTAGGACAGACCTGTGCAGAAGACCATGGAATTCAGTTAACCAACCCAATTTTGGGAGAAAAAGGCTTTCCTTTCCTCACAACCTTCCACTTCTGCTGCTGTCTGCGCAAAAGAGATCAGAAAGGCTGCCTCCTCAGCAGAGGCACATTGAACCTACAGTGTTTAAATTTTGCAGTTTGTGAATCCCAGAGGATTTGTGACATGTGTGCCTGCGATTTAGCCTGAGCAGCACAAGCAGAGCAAGAATAAATACGGCAGGTGAGTGAGAACTTGTTGGCTCTCCACACATCTTCTGTGCTGCTGGGGTAAACAGGGTCTATATGTCTTCCTAGGAACCTAAGTCATGATGAGATCCACAGAAAATGGTGTTTTGGAGGTTGCTGGGTAGGCTATTGAGCTGTCAAAAAGGCAACCCTTCAAAGTGATACCCAAATCTGCCTCCTTGGCCACCTACATGTTGGCTTGTGGTAGCTGGTACAATATAGGAAGGATATGATCAAGACTCAGCTAGTGCCTGAGGGACAGTACTTTGCTTTGAGCTGCAGGGGCAGCAGCACAGACTCTTCGATTGAATTTGACACTTTGGATCCTAGCTGTGGTCTATTATATTCACAGGAACTTCCTTGAACTACTCAGTGGTATATTAAAGTTTCATTTAAAGGTTTATTTTAGACTCACATTTGAAAATATTTAAGCATTCAGGAGTGAAAAATTCAGAATTCATTCATTTCTCCTGTCCTGGCTGTAAGTCAGCTTTTCTGCAGTGGGATTTCCAGAGCCTTATTATGTTTCTCTCCCTTCTTCTCTGTGCTTATTTGACTGAAGCAGATCCCCAGCTTCACATTTACATTTTTCACTTTTTTAAACAGAGACCCATTTGCTTTAATTAGCTTCACAGATTCACTGGGGTCTTCTGTAAATGCACGCAAACATCACCAATTAGAAATCTCCTCAGAAATCTCAGGAGACTTTTGGATAATCCAGACTGTGGATTCAAGGCCATGATGAATGAGTGGATGATAGTTGGTGGTGCGATAAGTCCTATGGCCTATCATCAAATTGTTTTGCATCCTGTGATGGTTTTAGTGAGTTGGCTGACCAGAAGCTTGCTCTTATGGAAAGGACATATCTTCACCAGACACATGTGACAATATTTCTTGAAGACTTCCTAGTGAAAAATATTAAGGCCCTAGACTTCTTCAGAGGCAGATTTGTTTAGATGTTTTCTGTGGTCTCTGACTTGGAAGATCCAAGAGAACAGCGGTTATCATCTCCTAAGATTTCTGAGGGGATGAAAGCATGGCTTTGTATTGATGGAGACTGAGAGGGGGGACCTCTGGGCTCCACTGCTTCCTGGTGGCAGTGAAGCATAAGGGTCAAACAGGCACTCAACATTCCACGATTTTTTTACAGCTGAAAACAGATGATCTTTTGATCTAAGTGATTTTGTAGTCTCTGGTCACCATCCTCTTCTGGGCATCACACAATGGAAATAATAAAGACACTTCAGAGAGCATGTTAATTAGCACCCACTCATCTTCCAGCAAAGTAATCTTTTATGACTTCTGCTTTGGATGCCATATTCTGCCCCACACCTTCATAAGATGTAGTAGCTCTCAGTATGGTCTACACATATATTCTTGGATATATGCAAAATAAATGCAGAAAATATCTGATATTTTCACTGTAATAGGACATATGTGAATACTACTTCATGATAAGATAACTGTGTCTGGTTAAAACATGCATTTTTGTCCATAATATTATCCTAGTGTTTGGTAATTCATTTTAAGAGAAAAATATGTCAAGTGAATTTAGATATGCTGAAAATTTGCATCTGAGCACCTTTCCATATAAAAGTCCTTCCAAAGCCCTTGAATATAAATTAATCTAAGTTATTTCCATAACACATTGAACCATTATGCCAATGAATGGAAAGCTCCTCCTAAAGCTGTCAATTTATGTTTCAGCTTGTATAACAGGAGCACAATCATACTGCAAACGTTTCCAAAGCAGGAATACTCACATACAGTGAGCTGTATTTTAGCCAAGTCTAAAATGGATTTTACTTTTGTGCTGGTAAAACTGCACCTCACTGTAAATACTTCTGCAGTGGTGGAGAATTTCTTTTAGCCTCTTTATTATCAGTCATATAAAATTCAGAAGAGAGACTATTTCTGAATTTTCCCATCCAAAACAATAATCCTGTCAGGCTTATCAGTAAATATTCTGAGCATTGCTCTAAGAAATTACCTGTGACACCTGCAGTATGTTCTCACATAGAAGGAGCAATAACATTGTCACTAGAAGCAACTTATTAATAGCGCTTCTTGTAATGCAGAGTTATATTTATTACAGTTTTGTGCTACACTCCTATCTATTGGTCTAAAACCAAAAGCAGGAAAGTTACTTAAAATATATCTCTAGCTGAAATCATCTGCATTCTTAGTTATTAAATGCAGTTTTCTGAACAACAATGCAAACTTCGTTTGTTTTATAGCCTCTGGGGCTATCCTATCAGAAGTTCAGCCCTGGGAAATCAGCTTAACCTACTTGTAGGTCCTAGGGATGAAGAAAATACAGGGAACTTTGTTTCAGTCTGCCAGCACCAGGCCAGATATACTGTTTTGTCCTGCAACCTCAGCTCTGCTATATAGCTTAAGAAGCTGAGATTAGGACTTTGTGAGTGTTAGGAGACTTGGGGAAATGGCAACTTTCTAAACGTTTATTGATTAGTTGACTTTAACCTTCCTTCCTGCAGATTCTGTTTAAATTCCTGATAAATTTCTTTCCTCCATTAAATTTGGTTCTCTGCTGAGACATCTTTTCTCTTTGAAGATTTATGTCACTTATTTGACTGCTATTTACTTTGTTGTTCATTCACTTTATTACATTCTTTGGAGCTTTTTCTACTACCATTAAGTCTGCAAAGCCTCATATTCCAGACCTATCTTCAAAGATTAATTCTTAAGGCAAGTGAAAAATCCTACTGTCTGGAAAGTCATTCAACCAGGACACCAAAAACTATTCCAAACTTACCACTTCAACAAGACATGATAAATTCTTCCATCAAGTGTCTAAGGAAACAGTTATCTCCTCTTTGAGGGATGTAGTAGCATGGTCCAGGTTAAATATCTAACATTTACCCTTTTTTCATAGTTACCAAAAAAGATGAAGTTGCTAACTTTATAAATAATCCCTGCTGGGAGCCCAAGAGAATCTCTTGGGAAAAGCTGAGAGGCTGGGAGGCTGAGGAGCAATGAATCCAGCAGACCTGCAACAGAGATTTGCCAAAGCAGTTTTGGAGGCAGCTGCACGGAGCCAAAAGGCCAGTTCTTGTCTCTCACTTCGGGATGTAGGGTCAGCAGTCTCAGCAATGCTGCCCTCAGAGTTTGACTGTGATTCCATTCTTCCCCTCTTTGAGTCACCTGGGACACTCTGTACACTCTTTCCCATCATCTCACTCCAGGTCCTGCCTGACCAGGAAGTTGCCCAGCCCCAAATCTCTCCTCTCCAGCCACGGAATCACGACTGCAATCAGCTTGTCTTCCCAAAGGGGATGTGAGGAAACACAGTTCTTCTGTACATTAAAGCCCCCAATAGTCAGTATTTTACCAAGAGTCCTCTTTAGTCTCAACAGTCTTCTTACTTTGTATTCATAAATCATTTGGCATAAACCCATTTGTATGAAAACTGTCTCTTCCATGGGCCAGATGGCCTTTAAGTGTAGTTTAGTGGAACTGCTGATCATCTGGGTAATGGGATAGAAATTACACTGCTTTTCACATCTCCTATCAGTGCAGCTTAATGATGTAAGGCTTCTTAAAAACACCTATGATCAGATGGAACAAACTTGGTTGGAGTTTTCTGAAGAAAAAAAATAGCATATTCATGAAGAGAAGGAAGTTACATGGCACCAAAACTGTGCATCGTGTATCATTGCTTCTGGTAAGCTTTCAAAAAAGAAATTGAAATTTGGCTTACTTTTGCACAAAGATTTTTCATCCAGCATCATGTGCTAGTCCCCAGGCTACATAATTGCAAAAAAAAAAAAAAAAAAAAAAAAAAAAAATCTGACTATCAAGTGTTATAAATATCTTAAATCAGGACAAAAATGTTTTGAAAAGTATTTTTTTCCTAAGCCCCAAACTGTCTGAAAGGGGCAGCTAGCAATTCTGATGGGTTCAGAAAAAAAATCTGAAATCAGAGAAAAAAAAGTGACTTAAAGCCCTGACTACCTGGAAAAAAAAAAAAAAATAGGGAAACCAAAACCAACCCTACAGTACCATAGGGTCTGATTTGTTGAAACCATCTCAGTTTAATGCTAAATTATCTATATTTTAAAAGGGCAATACAAGTATGATCAAGAATAATAGGAAGAATATATTTGTTTAGGATATTAATGCAGACATTTCCTGCAATTCAGCAATTTCTGAGCAACTTAATGGGTCCCATTTACAGTGAGCTTCTGACCTGCAATATAGCTGTAAAGATCCCTTTGAGATTTGTCTGTTCTCCTGGATCTAATCTACTGGCTTGATTCCTGAGGTTTGTTCAGGAACATGATAGGTATTGCATAATAAACACCATATAGAGGGTTTCCTGGGGAAGAAGGATTTTGAGACCGAATTTTTCTGTCTCAAAAATAGAATAGGGACATTTTAAATGCCAAGGTTTATCAACAGGTGGAAAATAATAAGTAATCACTCGGTTCAGATTTCTTTAATGCCTTTAATCCAGCAATGGAAATTCAGGACAGATGTGTATGGCTGGGAAAAAAGGAGAAGCCTGATTCTTCAGCAAAGAATCTAGGTGAATCCTCCTCACATGCCATTCTTCTTGAAGAATGTTTATTATCCATTTACTTGATGGGCACAAAACCTCCTCCCAGGGGAAAAAAATTGTTCTTACTTCAAATCTGATCAGACTGGAAATTACTAGAAAAAAGGTATTAAAGATCTTGTGCTCAGGAGATCTGTGACCTGATGACTTAACTGAAGAGGTCCACAGAGGAGAAATAGAATTAGCCATAGAACTTCTGAACATCTGGCCAAATCGACCTCAAAAGCTTTGGAGATTTCTGTCTTCCTACATAAATATGACAAGAAGAGATATTTCACACCAAATGTTCTTAACTCTGTCCAGCTTGGAGAAGCCCCCAGGACCCTGCACTTCACCCATTCTAAGTCTAAAGAACTAAAGGACTTCAGACTTCAGGATGACAGCCTGGTTCCAGCAAAAGTGTGGGCAAAGCTCTAACCGAGTTCTGTGGAGCCAGAATTTCAGACTGGGGTATCTGTTCCCATTCCTACCCCGCATGCTGCTGCTTACTTACATTTACACACGTGCACACATGCATGCACTCACACACATGGCTGCACCAACGTTGTGCAAAGCCATACTACAGGCTGGAACATTGCTGGCCAGAGAGAAAATTTGACTTTGCTTCCTTACATTTCTAAGGAAGCAAACTTCCTGAAATCCAGCAGAACCAGAATATCGGCATCCTGACTCTGTTACTTTTGATTTGCATTTCAGCCAAGCCTTCTTTCCGGGTTAGCTTTTAAAATGGGAAGTTGGGATAGCAACAGTATTGCTGCATAAGGACAGTATGTCTGCAAAAGGACAGGGCTTGTCACAATGAGCATGGGAGTCCTTCTGCCCTGTGATAATTTCCTGCATCAGTCGGTGCTCTGACTTCAGAGTTCAGACCCACTGGCATTCGTAAAACCTTTAAAGTTTTATTTGTACAAGTAATGCAGAAGAAGAAAATGCATAGGTTGTGTGCTTGGGGAAAGAAGAGGGTGTGCTGTTCATTGCATTCAAATTAGAACGCCTTTATGGACAGAAGTCCTACTTGTGTGATAAAAGACAGGGCATTTATCAATGTTCCTCTTCCTTATTGCTATTCAGTCCTTTATGAAACTCAGCCTAGAAACATCTGCTGAAACTCTCTTCCTCTTACAATGTACCTGCTTTAAATAAAAAGGACTTTGGATAGAGCTAAACCATTTTCTTCTTCCATTGTTAATGCTGACTTTTCTTTCCAATTTCTGAAATCTGTCTGCAGCTCACTGCTTCCTTTTCTGAACATGTAGTTCCAAGACCTCCTTTTTTAAGCGAAGAAGATTCACTTGGGGACTGTCTCCTAGGATATTTAGATGAAGATTTAAGAAGAACATCACATTTTAATCAGAACTGTGCACTTTGCATACAAATAAATTGTCACATAGCAGTGAACGTCTTCCTATTAATAAGAAAATGTATTAATGATAAAATGGAAGCTACTAGCACAAGAGGTTGGCAGACATTTAGATCTTATTAATAATTAAAGCTATCAACAAGTTGACAGTTACTCCAGAATGATAATCGGATTTAAATAGAGTTTTGATGTAATGCAACACCACTAACATCATTACCTGCAAAATAAGCCAATGAATGGTATTTATGTTGTAAGGCAGTCCTGTATGCAACACTTTTGTCAGGTAAATGCAGAATAAACTAATTGAACTAATCCTAAAATTCATAGTTATTTAGTGGTTTTCTTGCATTTTCTGTGTTTTATTTCATTGACTACTTGACAAAAAGCTCTGTTCATTAAGTACAAACATCCCCACTCACAGAAAAAATATTAAACCAGCATATATCTGTGAAAAGGACTTTAAAAGATGATAGAGGTTTTGTTAGTCTGAGCTGTAATGAAGTCACCATTACAGCTTTTTCACCTGTTTTTTTTATGATCTTTTCATAGATGCAGATGGATTAAAAAAGGTATGTAGCTTTGAATTACCAGTTTTCCCTCTGCAAAATTGGCTGCATGTGCCTGCTGTGGCGTGAAACAAAACCCCTTCTGAACAGGAATTCCAAATCTTCCAAATCACATTAGGAAGGAAGAACTTGGTATCAAAAGGCCAAGCTGTCACTATTTCTTCCTGATGACTCTCATTTAACAGCCATTAAAATGCAAATAGAACTATGATTTTCAGATCACAAAATTAACATTAACAGCTGGAATGATTGATTAAAGGTCATGGCAACTGTATAACTTAATTTCTTATGTAATTGTGTTCAGTTTTCTACAGATTGTTTGGATTTGTGAATTAATTTTAGCTGTTGCTGAACACTGACAGGTGCATTTATTGGTCTCTCATTTTTGTTAATATCTTCCTGTGTGAATGATTCCCTTCTTTCAAAGAAAGAGAAGTGTACCCAGAGGGGACACTAAAATTACTATCTTCAACTAACAGGTTTTGCAGCACATTAGCAGATCTCTCAGAAGTTTTTTATTGACCCAGACAAGACCAAAATGACGTTTCATGGGTATCTAACAAGTTACTCCTCCAGGAGTTTTCTCACGTGTGTGTTTACAGAACAGAATAAAAATGGCACTTAAGTTCCCAAGAGGCTTTGAGCTAACAGCTCAGATCCTATCTGAGCAGACCATCTTAGATGTAGCTTGCTTTATTGGATGAAATAAGCCACAGATAGACCAACTCTCATATTACTTTTGAGTCAAGGCATTGGCAGGATGAGAAAGGAAAGGTTTCAGACAGTATCTGTCTGTACTGTTCCTTATATGTGCAAAAATGAATCTCAGTTGTAATTCTTATTCTACTGTGAGAGTCAGTCATTTTTCAAAGACTCTTAGAGCAAGATCTGCAAATACTCATCACCTGCAAATGCTACCAAAATTTTGGAAGAATTCAGTCCAAGAGTTTGAGCTTTTTTGAACTCCACCTGCTTATTTCAGTGCTTGACTGAAGGCACATTTGAAAAATAGACCCCATGGACAGGTGCTAAAAATTTCCAAAAATTATCCAAACAAATAAGACTGGAGGCCTGGAAGAGTCTAAGCTAACATAAGTTGTGCCTATTCTCTTTCCCACATCCCAGCAAGAACATGACATTGCCTCCAATGCCTGCACCTCTTCCTAGTGAGAGCTCTGTCCTACATCTTTGGTCACTCAGTCGAGAGTGTGCCTGCCAAGACATGCAGTTATTGTGTCTATTGGGAGCCAGAAGAGATTGCCAAAATATTTCAGTGTTTGAAAAATCAGGAAAGTGTGTCAGTCTGAAGTCAGGGAGAGACAAATTGGCACAGAGATAAAACATGACATATTTTATTTTTTACCTGCCTTGGTACCTCTGGGGACAGACCTCTTTCAGAACCATTGAGACTCGACTGATGAACTCCATCATGGACTCTATTGAAAAAGCATGAGGCAGTGCTGATGATGGGAGCAGGCAATGTGCCTGCTCCCATCCTGGGGCAAAGAGTAACTTCTGAGCCTTCTGCTCTTTGTACTGAACTTTGTTATGGAGTGTTGGAGAGGGTTTGTGGAGAACAGGTGAGGCAAAGCATCCTGGTTGCATGTGCCTGCAGGCAACTTCCAGGCTTGTACTGTGGTTTGGGTCCTACAACTTTCCCTAAGAACTCCCTCTCACACCCTGCCCTTTCAGAAGGAGAAAAAGCAGATGCAGAATATGTACATCAGGACAGGGAATGTTGTAATAGCAGTGAGCTTAAGCAATCCCCCATATGGGGGAAGATACTGGATAGTTTTTATTTTTGTAGGCTTCCTCACTCCTTAAAGTATGAAGGTTTAGCTGTGAAAATCCAAACTGCTTCAGCAATGCCCAAAGGTGTAATTGTTGTTAAAATCAGGAAACACAGATCCTAAAATTACCCTGTTCAGGCAAATGAGAGCAATTGGGATATAAAATAGTTAGTTTTCCACAGGCAGACAAAAGGACTGAAACAAAATTAGCCTTTAAAGTTTTGTCACAGAAACCAGGATAATGAGTCCTTTTCTGCTTAAATGAACTGTGTGTTCTCACAGCAAAAGTCTCATCTCAAAGCTACATCAGTGGTTTCATAGTCATTATTCTCTGCTACCCACCTTCTGAGATGGCTCATACCTGAGGGAGAACAGAGAATCTTGACACTTATGAGAAGAGGATTTTACCTTGTGGGTTTACAACTAGCACTTGTAAAAACCTGAACCTCTGCCCTTGAAAGTCTTTGTTTGTCAGTCAAATACAGATTGCATGAGGAGCATGACAAAAGCAGTCCCACAGCCATTGTCCACATAGTATTATCCCAGTACAGAAGGACTATCTGTAGTGAGAAGAGGATAATTATTTTCAGGCACACTAATTCTTGATTTCTATAGTAAAATTGTCAGAGGGGGGCATCAATATTTGTTGTAATGGACTTGACTGCTCCCACATCCCATCTTTTACATATGCTATTCAACAGCTGTGGATGGAATCCTTTTGGGTTGTACAACGTTATGGATAAACCAGCCTCTCTTCATGTGAAATCAAAATACATCAGTCATAATTCTCAGGATTTCATTAACAAGGAGAGAATTTAGCCCTGTTTAAAAATTAAGTGTTATTGTTGTACATGCTTTTTGTTATATAGCTGTCAGAGAATGTTAGGGAAGTACCACAGTGACTTTAGCTCACATCAGTGTAGCTTTATAGACTTATGTTGCACTACACCTAATTACATGCATTAGAACTATGTTTTTAAGTTAACTTTTGGCATTAATTTTTTAAATATCTATTATTAATATATAGGGAGTATTGATCTGTATAAAAATAGCTTTGAATTTTTACAAAACTGCAGTTTATGGACAAAAGGACTTGTACTTTTTCCTGCATGAGAATACTTGGCAAAACTGTGCTTATGAAAAAACTTATTGGCCCAAGAATATTTTGTGTTTAGCACCTAAAACCTTTGTGAGGGCACCTAAAAACATGCCTGAAAAGAGATGGTTTGGGAACACAGCAAAATTTATAGAAAACTGATTTTTCAGCATTTAAGGTCAGTTCTGAATAACACAGAATTTTCTCTAAGTGAAGAGAATGCTTTTCCCAACATCAGTACTACTGAAAACTACAATTGTAAAATACAACTCTAAGAATCATGCCAATTCAATTAAAATGTCCTTTTGGCTTAAACTGTCTGAGTAAATGATTTCTAATTTGCAAAAATGGTAAGGCTAAAATTATGCAAAAAGGTGCAGTTATGTATATATACATATTTGAACAACCAGAAGGATTAATTAGGTCTTAGTAAAACACTCTCATGGAGCTTGAAATATGAGTGATCCAGACTCAGAAAGGGAAATTTTTAATGTCCCAATATGAAATCAAATAGCATTTTGATACGCATGTTGACAATTTTTCTTTGCCCACAATTTTGCTAAATTGCACTAGCACTGAGCCCTTGGCAAAAATGTTTCCTTCATTATGTAAGTGATAAATAGTCAGATTATTATTCATTGAGATTCCCTGAATGGTTTTATTTTTACAAGTGCCGGCTTGTTTTGTTTGCAAAGTTTGTTGGTTGCTTACGTTTGCAAGTGCCGGCTTGTTTTCTCTCTCTGTTTTGCCAATATATTCAGTACCTGGGTTTTCGGGGGGGAGGAGGGAGGAAGGCTTTGTATGACAGACATTTGGGTGGTTTTGGATGCTTTATTGCTTTTCTTCCGTACTTTTATATATTTCATTTATACTCCTGCAATATCTCTCTAACTGAATTTGTAAGTCAGAAGTTTAAGTGCACTTTATAAGTATTCTCCTCTTCCTGCTACTTGTTTTCAATTAAGGTAAAAAGCCCATATTTTTGTTTTATTAATAATGGTTCATATTTCTGTAATTGTTCATATTTTCATTTAAGGTTTTGGCACTCTTCTGAAACACTAACTGAAGCCTTGCAACCATTTCAGAAAGCCATTAAGGCTATAAAATAGAAATACCTTGTCCATATTTACAGGCAAAGTGAGGATCAGATTTAAGATTAGATGTTTCAGTTTCAATCTCACCCCCCTGTAGTCTGCAGATGATCTGCCATTGATTTCCTTTGACTTTTGACCAAACTCTGTCTCTCTCTGTACCATCTGTCTCTTCTCACTCTGATTTCATATGGTGCATTGCTGTAATCTTACCAGGAGTTATGAACTTCACTCTTTTCTAACATTGCAGTTAGTGCATGTCTCGTTTATGAGGGTCTTCACCTACCTGGTAAAACAAACAAACAAACAAATAAATAAATTAAATTTGAATGATCCTTGAATGGATGGAAGCACCCCTGGCTTAAACACAGGGTACTGCAACCACATCAGGTAATGTAGGACTGTGCATTTTGCTAGCCACAGCTAGCTGAGGCTGCTGAAGCTTTCTTTCACTTTGCTGGTAATTCTGTGGCTGATTCTGCCTCTATGTGACAAACTGTTCTTGCAAGTGGAAAAGATACATGATTTTTTTTACCCTGTTGACTATAGATTTTTTTGAACATATGCATTATTTCAAACATTATGTTGACAGCTTACTCAAAAATAAATTCCTGTCTGTATTTAATGCTTAATCCACAGAAGGGATTCAATTTTTGAAATGTCATATTCTAACCCTTTGGATTGAGTATATAGTTTTCCATGCATGATTTTATGCCTTGATACAAATTATAACTCTTAGACTAGTATTTTTACTTTAAAAACTTACCTTTTTTTTTTTTTTTTTTTTTTAAATCCAGTGATCTGGGGTTTTTTACTTATGGATTTACTCATCCATTTATAAAAATTTACTTAAGAGATGAGCTTTCAATATGCAATCTTGCTAGACAATTCTTTTGACAGAACTTAAATTTTGAATAAATAATCTGGCTGGAAGTTTTTGAACTTAAAGAGTTAAATACTAAGTTTATTAACTTAAATACTTTAAATACTAAGTTAAATACTAAGTTTGCCAATGCACATAGAAAAGTTTTAGGGATATTTATCCAATCCTTCTAGTCCTATCAAGAACACAAGCCACTGATTGGTTTCCATTCTGGCTCTAAGAGAGGTTTTTGTAGCAGATCCCTCTGCAGACGGAATTGTAAAAGTTCATCAGAAATAGAACTGAATCTTTTGACATCACAGACGTGATCAGTGTGGTTTGATTCCTCTCTTCTTTCTAAGACAAAGCACTTGTAGAAGTTAGAGAAATTAACAGTTTTATTCAGCCCTGTCTTGGGGAATATGAAGTGGTAACATTATATCATTTTTTCTTAGCAGCTTATAATTTGGAAAAGAGTGTATTTTTGTAAGAGAGAGAGACAAAAGGGACGGGGGAAAAGAGGGAAAATTTTGCAAACATTTGTTCCAAAGCCAGTAAGCCCCCTGTGTTTTATGCTTCAAGTGTAACTTTGAAGTTCACACTCTCTTAGTTGTATGCTTTCACTATATTTTGAACACTGAAAGAATACTAAGTAATACTGTCCCACAACCACTTATTATTAACAATAGTAACAAGCAACCCCAAATTTGATTCATATGATTTTCCAATCTGACATCTTAGCTGTCAGTAAATATTCATGCAATTCAAGCTTCACTTCCACTGATGTTCAAAACATTGATTTTAACCTTTGAATGCTGAGTTATTCAGAAAGCAAACAAAAAGAAAAAAAAACAAACCAACACATTTAAGGTTGATTGTTATAATTTTTATTGAAATGGGTGGTTACATAAGTCACTCAACCAGAAAGCAGAAACAATGCATGCAACTTACATAATTAACACCCAGCTGGGAAGTAGTAAATGTTTGTGAAACCTTTTTCTGTGCTATTCCAGTGATGAAAACATATTTGGGAATAAATTCTTAACCATTTAAAACATGAAAAGTAGATCCACTTTATTTCCTTTTTTCCACTGATCTTTCTCTGGATTAGCAAAATTGCTGGTAGAGATAGCCATAAAGTAGTCAATCACTCTTCTCATTTGCTTCAAATTTTTAAAAAAACAGGGTTTCTCCATGTTGCTTAATAAAGACTCAGCTCCCAAAAGACACTGTGTCTCAACCTTGCAATTGGCAAGGGACTAGGAGACACTAAAGCTGTTTGAAAAGAGGCAGCTGCCAGCATCACATACCCTGCCATGACCAGCTGATCCCATTATGCAAACAAGAGGGTCCCCTGGCAAAGAAATCCAACAAGCTCCAGAGTGTATAGTTGGATTTCAGTCAGTAGTTTTGAATGAAAACAATAAGTTGCAGAAAGGAAAAGGTGCTGTGTAAAAGTACTTTTCATCTGTCCTTTCTCTGGAGTTGGTGGGTGAATGCCACTCCAACCTTTTCCAGGAAAAGGGAGTTATTAATTACAGGCATCAAAGGATTGTCCTGCAAAGCCAGCATGGACCACATGCTGATCTGAGGAGTGAGCTGTCTTTGGAGTGCCTTAGCTGTGACCATAGTCACAGTGGTCTGTTAACTTGATTGTTGAGAAATACCTTAAAACCACATCTGTCTCCTGTGAGGCTTTCACAGAACTGCTGTCAGGGAGTGATGTTCAACTTCCCTATGTCCACTGAACTCCAGACAAGCTGATATAAACATTTCAGTGGGGAAATCAGCCACCCACTTATCCCTTCTCAGATTCCAGTAAAAAAATTAAGCAAATATAAGAATAATGGTGGCATTAAACAGTGTAATTTGAATGGAAAAGTCAGAATCATAGGAAATGGAAAAGCAAGATGTACAAGAGGTCTGGGCTCACTAAACTAGATTGTCTTTTTCCTGCATAGAATAATCTTATCTTTGAATTGTATTTCTTAATTATATTTCTCTCACAATCCTATAACTACACAAGTATGTGATTACCAGAGTTGCCCTGGAGTTATCCAGGCAATTGTCAGTGTCTTCAACAGACCTCTTGACAAATCCACCATTAGCATAATTTTGTACAAAAAGTTTGAATTGCTATCCAGAACCAAGATGCAAATTCCTAACATAGAGTAGGACTTTTCAAGAGGAGCTTTTGCCTCTCATTGCTTTGCTTCCAACCACTGCTCAGGCAGGCTAATGCTAGCACGGCAGAAAAAAATTCATTCTAGCATTTCAGTGTTATCAACATGCATTTTTACTTCTTGCTGTCCTGATCAGTGAAGACATTTTGTTTCTTTATGCAGCATGACAGGCATCTGGCACCTCACAAAAAAGAAAAATATAAGCAAAAGATCAAGACTCCTGCTGATGGAGCTTTTGGAAACCACTGGAGCACTAACCCCTGGCTCTCTCAGGTCATTAACTCAAATTCTGTTGCCACTTAAGCATCCAAAACCAGGCTGTGAATCTGTACTCTATGTCTAAAGACTAGGTTCTCCAAAGAACCAATCCCTTTTTGTTTAAGGAAGAAAAACCCCAACTATTCTATTATGGAAATAACTAGGCAGGTTATGACAAATTTCTTGGACATGATATATTAATTTTGTTTTCTTTCATATGAGAAATATGTTCCTCTGATCCAAAATAAAGCCTTCCTAAATATATAAACATGTTTGGTTTTTCTTTTTTCTCTTATTCGTAAGTCATAATGTAAGAGATGCTGTTCTCTGTAGCTTCAAACTGAAAGATGTTTTGCACTTTCACTATTTTTTAGATTCTGAAAATGCTGCAGCTGGTTTAAACTTTCCAATCAAAGATGCTGAGGCTGCACAGTCAATCTCTGCAATGGTTACCGTCATCAAGTCTGTCCCAGGTGTCGGTAAACAGGTATATAGCTTTCTAGTTTTTCTATTTATTCTCTTGTGTCTGGAATTAAGGTGGAAATTAGGCTTTCTTTATTGATTTACAACTAAAGGTTTTTTCAATATGTTGTCAAACAAAGCTAAGAAACAGTACAATTGCACAAGGTGTTGACAAGAAGCCATTTATTCGATTAAAATTGAAGGGATTGTTTTAAAGAATATGAACTGCTAAGTGGTATCACAGCTACAGATTACCAGTGCAAAGTGCAACCAGAAATCTTGTCTTCTCTGAAAACTGAATGTGAGTACAAAATCACAGCTCTAGGCAGGAGAGCAGCAGTGAGAGAGGGGCCACAACCATTTAGCATTTGACTCTCTGACACTTTAGATACTGTTTCCAAGTTTTCTTTATATGCCTGACAGAGCTTCTCTGAAAAAAAAAACCCAGATCTGTAGGTCCACTTTGCAAACTCTGGTTTAGACCAAAAAAATGAGAAAAGGAAATGGCAAAATAAAGAGTTTAATGGAGACTGTGGCAAGAATGAGGAAAGAAATGGATGAAAATATTCTACTAGGAAATGAAGGTGCATAAAATAGCTGTTGAAGGCTTTTGTTGCCTAGTAAAACACATAGTTGCTGCTGACAAAATAAAATAAAAAATAATTCCCTTTTCAGCCTTCAAGACATTTGGTCTTTGGCTTACAAAACCCCAAAACATCCTTTCCATTTTACAAGTTTTCAAACAAATTCTTTTCTATTTCATTTCCCATAGGGAAAAACAAGCTTCTGCCAAGGCATGAAAAATTTTATATTTTCCACATCTAATTTACAGCGCAACTAAGAAAACAAAAAGCCAGCTTCTTTTTGAAAATTTTCAAGCTTCCATCTCTCTTTGCCTTCCAATCTTGTTGCAGAAGGACTGGTCTCACAGATTTACTGAGAAACTTGCCTCTGACCTCAGTGGTTGCAAGGTTTCATATTCCACCTCTTTTGCTCTTCTGTTTTTACAGGGTTTTTTTCCTTCTCTATCTGCTTTTGAGAAGTTCTTATTCCTCCCACAACCATCAATAGGCAGGGAAAGGACATGTTTCTGAAATGCCCTTGTTGCCCACAGCCTCCCCATCTGGTTAAAGAGAGGAAAAGCCCCAGGAACACTGTTCTGCCTGCATCCATCTGACACTGAGTGGGGGGTGGCACAAAGTGCCTTGTGGTGGGTGCCATCACACATGGGATGAAGGTGCAAGGCAGGCCAGGGAGCTGGCAGCCAGGAGCCTGCTGGACAATTTTGAAGAATCACGGGTCTGGTGTCCTAATGACACTTTCACACCCTTGCTCAGCCTCAAAGCGAGGGTGCTGGGCTGGCATTCACTGGTGACGTTCCTTTCACACATCTCTGCTTTGTAGAAGATAGTGTCAGTTTCCTCTTTGGGGTGTCATGCTTTGGGGAAAGAAGCATTTGACTAAAGCAGCCTGGAGGGAAAACACTATTCCTGCACTAAAGAGGATAACTGTCTTCTAATCACATTCTTCCTGCAGAGCTGATGAGCCAAGAGATGGTGAAGCAAAGGAAGACATTTGTCTAAAAGTTCAGTCATTCTCCGATTATCGCATTTCTTGAAGCTTCCCTCAAAGCCTCAGGCATGGAGTAGCTGTCAGTTCCTGGAACAGCTGAATCTCCATCCTGGCAGTCCTTCTGTCCAGTCAGTTCTACAAGCACACATCACTAACAGAAGCCCAGGTTTTATGTGTCCTCCCATGCAGCCTGGTTCTTCTTTGGCTTTTTCCCATTATTTACTGAATCTTGGATTTGACAACTATTATCCCTAAACAGAAGTCAGTACAGACACAAATCTGATGTGGAGAAAGTATCAGGATATTGTCATATTCAATAAGAAATAAATGAAATTTCTCAAGTCACTTTGATGTCATTAATATTGGAAAAAATGTTAATAGTAAGAATTCATATGATGATTTTGCTGCATTTTCAAGTCAGTCTATCTCTCTAACATTAAGCTGACATGGCACTGTAAAAGTTACCACACTGAAAAATTCCAGTCTCATTTTATGTACTGTTTCACAGTGTCTCTGGTTCATTTCTGTGTTTAGTGATGAAGGGCTACAGGGGGTTTCCCTCTAAGAAAATCTTCCTACTGTCTCCTAGAATATTTATACTGGGACATTAATATCTCAAAGCCACTTTAATTTTTGAAATTCCACAGGAAATACACTTCTCATATCCAAAACCCTCTCAAAAAATAAGCTTTAAATGCCCTCCTTCTTTCTGTCCTGAAGTCACCCCCAAGTTTTACTTGTGGAAGTATTGTTCTTCAGAATTTTCTAATGTTCCTGAATTTAATTTTTCTTCCTGAGAGCTGACTGTGTGCTTCTGTGGGGAGAGCATTTTAGAATTGTCTTCTTTGATGACAAAGAGAAAATTACTAGTTTGTTTGACTTATCATAAATATTGGGGAAGATGTTACATTTTTAATTCAGGAGAAGTTCTGTTGACTCCCATAAGAGGTTTGCTAAAATGTTAAATTAAAGGTACCATTTCTAGAATTCTGCTTAATCTGAGCCACCAAAACATACTTGACATAAAATCTTGATGCTGAGGACTTAAACCTGTATTATTAACTTCAAACAAATGCACAGTTAATTCAGGAACCCTCTAATACCTGAAGGAGTACACTGGGACAACTCTACCTGTGATTTGTGTCAATATGTAATCTATCCTGAGTCAAGGCCTCAAAATAAAATATTTCATTTTTATCCAGAGATGCAAACATTGATGTTTTTGAAAGAGAAAAAAAAGTCATTTTAATCTTTTGTTGTTTCAGTAGCACAGAGTATTCCTGTGTCCCTGACAAAGGGCTTCTCTCTGATTTTGGGCAGGGCATTTAGACTAAAATGTTTATAGGTGATCACTATTTACCTGTTCCACATACACAAAATGTGTAATGTGAATTCCCTGGGCCAAATCTGGATGCATGGCTACAGCGGTATATTAGACCTGAACTCACTCATTCCATTAAAATCATTAACTTAAAAATGTCAGGCTCTGGCTATTTTGAGCAGGGTATGTAAGTGGCTGTTGAGCACGATTGAGACTTACCCTTTCTGTATGACTGACCTACTGCATCAGCCAAGAACCTGAGCTCTGAGGCTGTCAGTAGATACATGTTAACAAAAAACTCCTTATGATATACTCTTTAAAACATATTTTGGTAAAATGTTAAGGGTTTTAATGATCTGCTTTCATTGCTTTTTTTGTAATTTTAAAATATTTCCCTTTTTAAATAATTTACTTAAATATATCCAAACTGATGAAAGTTCTGTCAAAACAAATATTCACAATCATATTACTAACATCTGAACCAATAATTCCTTAGAGAAATGGTGACCTTATTAATAAATTTCAGTGATGCAAATGGTATCACTATGCTACTACTAGGACTAGGTTACATAGTTTTCTCAGAATGGTCTAGGTAATGTAAGTCTAATTTATGGTTTATTTTCTGCCTTACTGTCTGGCCACAGCTCAGATTTGTGTTATAACATACTTTTCTGGCATGTTGCTGTTTATGACCAAAAAATGTGGAAGCGTCAAGTTTGAAAAAGTTTAATCAAGTACAGATTCACCTTCTAAATTTAGCTGTACACAGCAGCAAAGAAAAATAAATGGTGTATACTTCCCAGACAGAAGCTTGTGTACAGTGTGACAGTGCCTGCCAGTATCAGAGAAGTAAAATGTAAGAGCACTTTAACTGCCTAAGAGAGACATTACAGTGTTAGGGTACACATTGTAAGACTAAACTGAGAATGCTTGAAAGTGGAAATGATCTTCAGGTGTAGTTCTAATCTTAGCTCTCTTCCACAGCAATACCAGGCTTTCAGTCCTCCCCTCTGTGTACCTTTTTATCTGTTACACAAAAGAGCTAGGAGCATTCTCTATGATCTGTAGAAGTAAAGCAAAGGATTCAAAGGTTGTGCCAATATAGGAATGAGATTGGATTTTTCCCATATAGAGCCACTCTGAATTCTCTGAGGGCAGGTATAAAAAGCTTGTTGCTCAAAACCAGTGGCAGAGTAGAAAGTGTATCCGTTCCTGGATGATTGCAGCATCAAGAAATATCTCAAGAGACAATCCTCTTCCAAAGGAGCTGATTTCCTCAGATGCAGTAAACACCAAACTAAATTGACCCAGGCAGGGAGGAATATGATTCCCACAATTACTACTCAAACCTGCATCAAAACAAGAAACAAAGATTTGTGGATAATTTCTTTTGCACGGTGATTTTCTGTTTGCTGGCCTGGCATATGGCATACCTGTCAGATATGAGCTGGTCAGCAATAGATAACAAGAACAGGTGTATGAAGAGAAAGGAGGCTTTTGCAAGATGGTGAGTGAAGCAAAGTAAGTAATATCATCAGGGATTTTAGTGTTTTGATTTTTCACAATGAATACTTGTAATGAATCTTCAACTTCCTTATCTCATATTGTCTTCCAATGTAACTTTTTTTTAATGAGTAAAAACCTCAGTGTATGGTTATGTCACCTTAACTCTCTAAGCATTCAGCATTTTCTTTTTGATCTGTGTTGGTCAGCTCTAATTTGCCAGCCAAGTCACCCGATTTGTGCTGTGTTTGTTTCCTAGCTGAATCCAGGTGTGAGTGCTCTCAGCATGAATACTGACAGATGAGTGTAAAAAATTGCTTCCTCAGAACACCTGCACCTGTCACTGTGTTACTTGTCACTAGATTTTCATTTTCTGAAAATGTTCAGAAATGTTAGGTGAATTTCACTGCAAGCAAATATAAGGAAGGAAGGGTGAATTCAGCTGGAGGAACTTCACTTCCCATTTTAGTCAATAAGCCTTACAGATCCAGCCTGTGTTTTTTCTGGGGGTCTTGAATTTCATAGAAAGTTTCAAAGAAGAGACACTGCAAAAAGTTTTATGCATTTTAACACCAGAGTGTCCACAGACCTGAACTAAATAAGCACCTTGCTTAACTTATCTGAAATGGGAACAAAACATCTCTCTTTGCTGCTCATTGTGGTCCCAATATGTGAAAGAGGAATAGTCTTTACTGAGAATTTCAGAGTTGAGGCCAAGATTGAGTTTATAATGGAAAACAAGTTTCGACCTTAGCAATGCAGAGCCAGTAGCCTCTCCATAATACAACTGTCAGTTCAATTTCTGTCAGCGACACAAACATGGAATTGAAATAAGTGTTAGACTAGGATTTGGATGAAAGTTTTAATCAGATGAGCACCTGCACTCCAAGTCTTATTAAACCATTGAGACTGAAATTGTGTGTGAAACATTGCCATCCAGTGGCTGCTTGTACAATTTCAAACCTGCCACAAACACATTTGTGGAAGAGAAAAATATTGCGGATTATGTCATTCCTCTTCTTTTTCACAAAACGACAGTGGTCTCTGCATTAGCATCACAATTCTAGGTAGAAAATTCAAACATTGATGGACTGAAGTTCCCTGAAGTTTCCATTTTAGGTAAACATTTGTTTCTTACAACAAGGCATGGTATCAACACACATGTTTCAGAAAAAAATTTCACTACTGCATCTGCAGTGTATCCGTGAAAAAAAGGAGTTTGCAGCTAAGGGGTGAGAGCCCAAAGGAATGAAACATCAAAGGCCATGAAGCCCAGATCCTGAAATCACAAAAAAAAGTTGTTTTTCTAGCTGAATGATATTGCCCACTCCCCTTTATGCCATACTGTCTGTGCCTTGGGTGTCCTGGTATTTCCTCCTTTCTTGACAGACCCACTTCCGATTTTTTTCCTTAGAAGGATTTGAGAATTTTGAAAGCTGCACATGCTGCTGTGGGGAACTAACTTCTGCTTTACCAAAAAAGTGCTGGAGCATGACTGATAGTGACTTTTCTTCTGCCACCTTGTCACCCACACTCAGCACTGATCTGATAGGAACAAATTTGGTCTTTAGTAAGTCCTCTGTCCCCTTGCTACCCTGAGATTTTCTGATGGCCAGAGGGAGGGACAGCTGAAAAAATTCAACTAAGGGCTTATTTCTGTGGAGAACACTGCTGGTTATCAATAAAAGCATCTGCAGCAGTAGCCACATTCTTGCGATGGGAGCGCTAATCCAAAGGAAATGAGATTGAGTGTAGCTAAATTAGTTATTGCTATGACTCAGTTCGTTTGAGTCATGGCCCGCACAAGGTGGAAATTAGGAAGCTTTGCTCCTATTCCACATCCATAAACCACTTGGTTTTACTTTCTTATCACCACATTCATCTCATGTCCACCAGGTTCTGCTCTCATCCTATGCCTGTTGCCATGCCTGGAATCCCATGACAGTAAAGACCTGATCCCCATTAAGGAAAGCTGATGCCCACAAGCACAACCATCATGTCACCCAGGCGAAAAGCAGTCTTTGTAGCAGAAGACTAGAGCTTGTTTCCTCACCTCTACAGAGTTGCAGCATTCCAGCTGGATGCTACAAAAGAACACAAGACCTTTGAGAATAAACATTTTGCTCTCTGTGTCATACCAGGCTGGATTGCTTATGGCAACTAGGTTAAAGGTCATACTTATTACTAAAGATAAGAGGGATAGTACAAAAATGTAATTGACTTTGTTAAAAGTAACTACAGGATTGCAATACCCAGGCAAGTAAAACAAAGAAATTAGAATCTTTTAATAGGCCTGAACTCCCAAACTGTTTCAAGTTTTTCCTTTTGGAAGTCTAGCCTTGGCCAGCCAAGCTCAGGAACAATCTGACAATCCTATTAAATGCTATTCTAACAGAATAAATCAAAAGGACAGTAAATAACATGTAGCTCTGGGACAGATTCATGAAGCATTACCCTGTCTTATAAACATGCCTTATAGATTATTCAGCTATGCATCTAAAAGATCAAATTCACCAAGCAGTAACCCATCCCCTCCCATAAAGAAGAGGAACCCATGAGTCTTGCTGTAAATCTGCAGAACATCAGAGGATTATAGTATTTAAACAAAACATCAGAGCCTTTCAGGTTCTCCCCTTTCTTTGCTTTGCTAATTAACTTCCGTGTAACTCATTGTGTTACCTAGCTGCAACAGGGAGCTGGCACACTAATCCATCTGCAAGGTGACCCCTGTTGTGTGCTATGCAGATTGGGATATTGATATGCTGTTGTGGACTGCAAGACATATCTGTTTCTGTCCCTTCCCTGTCATTTGTAGATACAAAGGGAGGAATGGCTGAGTGTTTAACAAGAGAGTTTGATCCCACTGTGTGTCTAGGTTAATGCAGGGAAGAATAAGGCTGGGATAACCATCCTCACTTAGACATCATGGTGATTGGCTTAGATGCCATGCCTACAATTGATCTGTGCTCTGAGAGACTTAGTTAAATCAAAGCTCTAAATAGATACAGCTTTTGTCATTGTTAATTTTAAGGCTGGATTTGGTGGTTTTTAGCTCCTAGGCTTATCTTTGCTCTCTCTGCATTTGGCTCTATATAATCAAAGTCCCTTTGGGAGCTGTGACTTACTGCAGTCAGACTCACTGCAGTTATGGAGGCCCACAGAAAAGATCAACACTTTTTTATAAGTCCTCTGGACTTATTGTAAAAGCATCTGAAATGATGATCACTATAAATATTTTTCAGCAGGATTTACTCTGCAATGAAAAAAAAAAGCAGGTGTTAAAGTTATTAGAAGTACGTCAAAAGTTTGCCACTTAATACCAGCCTAGAGGTATGTTTACCAATGATAACTCCAAAAATAAGGAAAAAAATGTTCTGCAGGAATTAGGATTTGTCAGGTTATTTCAGAAAGTTTGGGATCATTTGGGGAAAACCAATTTTTAGCAGAGAAGGCTGTATGAAAGCAGCATTTCAGCAGTCAAGACTCTCTAAATCCAAAATGTAGGAAACCTTTCTTGCATGAAATAGTGTGTTTCAGTTTCTAGTGAAATCTTTTAAAGAGTCAGTCAAAGATTAGAGAGTTTACTTGCCCTGGGATCCCAAGGTGACAGCAGAAGTGTGGACAATGACTTGTAAAACAAGTCATCTTCCACCTGCACAGATCCTGAGCAGAACCAAGACTTTCCTGCCATTTCCAACACACCATTTAAAATATACACCTTCCTTGTTTGTACAGCACCCCACCTTTATGTCTGCCAGAGAAACAGGAGTAATAACAGATTTGAGAGCCTGTTTATCACTACATACAGATTGTTCTCATATACATTCTACCCCATCAAAACAGTTCTGCATATTCTTCTGTCCCCAGCTCAAAAAAAACACATCACCTAGTTTATTAATTCAAAAAGAGCTATGCACAGATTTCTAGTTATGACTTTTGCTCCTGCAACTGTTACAGCAGTCTTTTGAGCAGCCCAAATTTTGTAACCTATTGGAGTGGGGTAAAGGGAGTTAAAGGCCAGAGAGATGCAAATTAATTCTCTGGTATGTTTTGAAGTGGGGTTTGAGTGTAGATTTCCAAGAATGTGCTCTTTTAGAGAAAGAAGTGATTTTTGCTGAGAACAGTGACTGTTACTGATTTACTGAAGTTGATATTGACTAAGCTGCCTGGTTACAGTCCCAAGCACAGAATTATTTGCCTGCCAGGCTGCCAACATTAAGTCCTTCAACTCATCTCTATTTACTTCAGACACAGTCCAGGAGGTAGGAAAAGAGATGCAGACTTTCAAAAAGAAGTCAAGACACAAACAAGCTGGGAAAACAATGGTTACATTCACTAGCAATTCCAATTTTCACAAGTTTGATCCAGATGCCAGAAGTCCATGTACAGATCCTGGATCCATTTCCAGATCCAGAAAAAGGATTCAGGAGACTATTGCTGTGTCTCAGAGAGAAGTGGGATGTCATGCAAGCAGCTCTTTGTAGGTTGTGTTTATCATGGGAACTGACCTGATAGACTGAAAAACCTGGTGGCTTGACTTTTTCCTGATACTTAACCAAAGTAGCATTTGCTGAAACTTCAGCTGCCATTTTCCTTGGTTTGTGGTGATGAGCAATGAAAACAATTGATCACAGTTCTCTTTCCTAATAATAATCTTTTAAACTTTACTGAGTTGAAAGGTTATCAGCATTACTTCTCCCCAATCATAGTTATTTCTCTTCCAAAATTTAACAAATCCTTTCCTCTTTCGTTTCTCACAAATAGCACTTTTAAAATGCCTCTGACTATTCTCTTTGCTCTTTTTGGGTATGTCTTCCTTTTAATGTCTGGTGCTTTGACCTCTCCAAATAATGTCACACCAGCATTGCAAAGAGCAAATTCTGCTCAGTTCAGTGACACTCTTGCTAATACATCCCAGAGGGAGATTGATTTTCTATAGCACAGTATCTCACTGACTGGCCTTTTTTCAGTTTTGACCCAGTATAAGCACCAGACCCTGTTCTGCAGCTCTGCTACCTTGCCAGGCATTGGATATTTTGTTCTTGATTTCATCTTATTATAATCTTCTACACTTCTACAAAACTCCACTTTGTTGACCTTAGATCATCAGTTTCTCCATCCAGGCAGGCTCTGCATTTGGTACAAAGCCAACAAGTACAGTTGCAGGCACTGTTTTCACCTGTAGAGATTCTGCTGCTCAGAGTCCCAGAAAAGCAGAACTAAAGCTGGAGCTGGGCTCTCTGGGACTGGGGTCCCTCATTAAGGAAGGCCCCTCAGGAGTATGTAGAGGAGAAATAGCAGTAATGTTTGAGATGTAACACACTTTATGATCATATTTTTTTATTTCGTTATAACTCTAAGAGTGAAAAAAAATTAGGAAAACCATCCAAACCCCACCTTTGTTCTTCTGCTGGTAATGTCCCTCAAGTGCTTTGGTCTTTCAGATATTAATATCTGCCCACAAACAAAGGACTGGGTCCCATGCACGCTCAGCAGGTCACAGCAGAACTGACCCCTTTTAACTGGCAGCCTTCTGAAAGCAGTTCACACGCTAATGGAAGAGAATGTCACAGCCCAGGAAAGTCTTTGTAGCTCGATGGACCTACCAGCTCTTGACAGCACACTTTATTGTACTGAGTAGAACAGGTTGCTTTTAAAACACAGCTGTTGTTAAGACCTGTACATACTGGATTAGACCTAATGTATGAATTTTAAAAGTGATTAAACCAGCAGATTGAAAAATTAAAAATAATGCCAATGTCTGTATTCACCAGATCCTTGGATTTTAGGAGAATGTTGTTTCCATCAAGGACCAATAATAGAGAAAATATATTCTTAAACTTCTTGAAAGTCACAGCTGGAATAATGTTACTGTAATAGGCAGGAATCAGTCTTGTCCCAGTGGCCAAGTGGTGCTGCTAGTAAAATGCCTGCATGGATACCCTTGTCACAGCAGATGACATGAATATTTCACAGTGCTGAAAGGAATGTTCTGTTTCTCCACCCCCAGCTAAAAACAAAGACACTGTTTACTGAAGTACTTAATACATTTAAGTACAATACTCAAGACTAAAGAGGAGTCTTTTCCTCTTCTGACTCATCCTAGCTTCCTTATATTTTCTTTAATAGTAGCTACCTGCAAGCACATCCTGTATCTAAGAACTTGAGCCAAGTGTGTTTGACCAAGTGGGTCTTCATTTTATCAAGACAATTTATAAGTAGTTACATATATGCTTCTTCTCATTTATAAACTGTGGTATTGTCCACAAGGGTCCCAGGATGAGGGAAGAGACGAGAAAGTTGACTCCATGTATCAGAAAGCTTGATTTATTATTTTACGATAGATAATATATTAAAACTATACTAAAAGAACAGAAGAAGGGATTTCATCAGAAGGCTAAGCTAAGAATAGAAAAGGAATGAATAACAAAGGCTTGTCTCTGACCGAGACAGCCTGCACAGGTGATCTGTGATTGGCCCTTAATTGGAAACAACCAGATGAGACCAATGACAGATTCCCCCTGTTGCATTCCACAGCAGCAGATAAGAATTGTTTACAGTTTGTTCCTGAGGCCCCTCAGCTTCTCAGGAGGGAAAAATCCTAAGGAAAGGATTTTTCATAAAACATGTCAATGACAATAAACTGTGTCACAAGTGAGTTTTTTCAAACTGTGTTACACTGGCCTAAGATCCTACAAGTGAAAAATGATCCAGAACTGCATTTTACTTTATTACAGAGAACACCACGGGCATAGGCAGGGAATTTCCCACACTGTCTCTGTTTCTCTTGGCTTCTTTTAATTCACTGTCTAGAACAGAAGTATTCACATATAATACCATTCTACTTTTAATTTCCAATAGCTTGCTTTGGAGTCTGGCTCTTGTTTGGATCATAGATTGAATTCTCTGTAGCTGATGACAAATGAAATTCCAGTCCAGCCAAAGGAGAATACCTACTTTTGCTGCATCCAGGGCCTTAATACACCCCATGAAAAAAGGACTCAGACACTTCTTGATATGCCTGCTTTGCACACACACCATCACTGCTTCTAGTTAGAATGTGTATTAAGAATGGTATGAATTCTATTTTCTGGATCAATCGTTACTAAAAAAAAATTACACAGCATTAGGCAGCAGCCACTTTCAAAAATGTCATTATCACAACTGCTGGATTAATCTAAAAAGGAATACCAAAGTGATTCATTTGTATTAAGAGGGAATAGGCTGCAGGCTTTGATTTCAAAAATCAATTTTTTCAGACACAGAAATAAAACAAATGTATTAAAATGCAGCGGCTTGTTACAAATCAGTCTCACACAGTTCTGGTGACATGCTGTCAACACCACCAATGGACAAGAAGAGCTTTGTCAGTGCTCCTTTCCAGCCATCCACACCCATTCACTTGGTACTATGGGACCAGCAGCCATGGCAAACATCTCCTGAAAAATTACCCTGCAGGTTCAAATATAACAAAAGGCATATTTGCAGTGCATGGGGAGTTTCATTCTCATAGATCTGTGTTATAACTTTCTGGGAGATTCTTGCCCACAGGTGAAGCAACAGCAGCAGCTGTTGTGTGTGGTGGCTCTCAGCCATTGTACTTCAGACTCCAGTACAGCAGCTTAAGCCACTCATTGAACTCAAACAGTGCAAACCAATGTATCAGGCTTTAAACCAGCTGGGAAGCCACACCATAGCAAATCCTGAGCTACACTGTGCCCACCAGTGCACTGGCTGCAGCACCTCCTACATCCCGTGGGCAAGGCACACAGCCCCAGGCAACGCTCCTGGAACTACAGCAGCAGCTTTGTCTGCTGTGGCACTGATAACACTTCATGTTTTAGACTCCTGTGCTATTTTGGTGGTAAGAGATAGCAAAGGCTACAGGCTGGATGGAATGGAGGTCAGGTTGAAGGTGAGCTAAACCAGTGTAGTTATTTCCCTACCAGCAGTTCAGTGTGAGACATTGTTTTTTCTGTGAAAGCACAGACTCAAATGCATAACAACTGTGCCCTGCAGATATTTGAATTCTGTCTAGCTTTGATTTATAGGTTAAATACATTACATAACACACAGAATCTGTTATACCAAACCTGAGACAGAACTGTCTAATTTCATGCATTCCTTGCAGCGTAAATGTGCGAGACACAAAGAAAGACATTCCCAAACTTACTGGGATATGAGGTAAACCTAAAGATACATTTAGGCCATGACTGTGCAAAATAAGTCTATTTTCTGGTGCAAATATGATTAGACATGCATTAAATATGTGGATATTGTTAGATATGGTCTGTATGTTAATAAAACAAGTAATAACAGACTAGCAGAGAACCTACCATTCTCTGCAGCTGGAAGAACTTTTGTTTCATTGCAGTTTGGCCTGATTTTACATTTGTTTTTCTAGCTCCTACAGTTGCCCTCTTTGTCTTGGCAAAAAATCACCTACTGATTACTCTTGTCTCATTGTGAAACTTACAATATCTCTCTCTGAGGAGAGAAATGTACACAACCTGCAGTACAAGCAAATTGTGCAGATTGAAAGAAAGTGGTTTAAAACACAGTCACTGGAAGAAGAAAATAAAAGAAGTCCTGGAACTTAACTGATCATGGAGAAAAGCACACATGGTTTTGGAGAGCCTACTCAATAATAAATGTAGAGGACAATAAAACAAGAACTTGTTAGTGAGATAGTCTTTCCACCTAGAAAATAAACTGAAAAATTCTAACTTTAAAAATGCAACTGAAAAATTGATGTTTAAAGATCAAAGACGAACCAAGAAAATGTTACATTTCAATGTCATATGAAGAGTTCTAACAGTAGCAAAAGGGTAAAAAACATATGTATATTTATATACATATATATATATAGCCTGTAACAGGATGTAGAAGAAAATGAAAACATCATAAAACAAAGTAAGCCATGTTCCTGTATCCATACCAGTATCAGAGACAAATGTTTTTTGTCTTCCTTAAGCTATATACTGAAACTAAATCCTAGATGGAAGTAGACTGAGCAGAATTTTTTTTCATTAGTATCCCTGTATATATTTTTCCAGATAGGTTAATAACAGCAGCCTAGCTGAAATCTGTACAGAATTCTGGAGAAAAGTTCAAGTTATTTTAAGCTGCAAGGATCAAGGTTTCAAGGTGGTCTTTTAGGCAGTAGCAATCTCCATCAGAAAACTGTCTTAAAATTTCTATCCACAGCTCTCAGCTGCACAATACCACAGGAGCTGGACATGCTGCTAAGGGTACATCACATCAGCAAAATTCATGGCCGCTAATTGCATTACCGGTGTTCCAGTAATTACTTCTGCCCTACTGTGGTAGTGCCTGTAGCCTCAGGATCTCATTACATTCAATATTGTAGAAGAATATGAAAATTAGATGGTCAGGTGTTTACATCATGTTAATAGAGACAGTGCACAGGGTGAAAGGAAAGAGTTAGGTGGTAGTGCTCACGGATGTAAAAGGTGTGCACAGAACAGTGGGTGTCACCCCAGTCTTGAGATTTGCAGTGAAGAGCTTAAAACAAGATTGTGTAGAAGTTTAAACAAAATACCTTCGGACAGCAAATGAAATAATGTAGCAAAGTATTTATTTCTATTATAGTGAGCTGATATATCAAAACAAATGTTTAATTTCAGTGATTGGAACAGTAAGGTGCCCATCTGTTTACTTGATCTACAAAATTAAATTGAGATAAGATACAAGGGACTACATTTTCCATATTAGTCTTTGTCAGATCCATAAAAAGCAGATTTTACCAAGTTCAGTCAGCATGCCCTTCATGTGATTAATCTCAGCTTTCTACAGTAGAGTGTCAAAATGTGGCAGCTGACCATACTTATCTATTTTTAGAAGAAGATATAAAACTGAGAAAAATCAGCCTTATTGTGGTAGACTTTGAAGAAACACAGTGTAGATACTCCTTAATGCAAAAGGGCATATGAGGAATGTGGAGAAAGCACACAGAAAGCTAAGTGCAGGTTTAGTAAACATCTTTTAAAGTGCAGAGCAGTGCTTTCTACTACCAGCTTCCAGAAAAGCCCAGTATGCTTTGCATTGCTGTTGCTCCATTTTACTCCTTTCCTCCATCCTTCCATATCCCTGGTTAAGAACACAGTAATTTTTGACAGTGTGTTTTCCCAGATTCTCCTTTCCCCTTGGACACATTTACCTTTGAGGAGTTGCTGTGTTTGGGATTCCCTGTGTCTGGGTAGACAGAACTGCACAAGCTGTGAGCAGGAATCTTGGTGAATGCCACAGCGTGCGGGTTCCGTGCCGGTCCCTGTGTGATGTCTGTGCAGCACAGGTTCGACGTGTCAGACATGAGGAGAAACAGTACTTGCAAGGCTCTCTCTGCCAAGGACATCCCCAGCAGGCACATGACAGTCCATCCTGATAAATTAGTGCTTTTTTGCTCCTGTTCCTGATGCTGCAAAGACCCCGATGCATGTCAGTGTGAGCACAGCAGGACAAATGCAGGACGCTGGTGACACCATCAGCTCTGAGCAACCTCTGTGGGCAGACAGCCCCAGGGACCTGCTGCTTATCCCTCCTTAGCCAGGCCACCACACTGCATTGCTTCCCATGTGTCCCAGCTGCCTCCTGCCCCTGGGTACTCCTGCAGCACCTGAAGGGGCCCATTCAGCCTGGTCCCTTTTTGGCCTGATCCCCTTTCATCCTAACCCCATTTGGCTCAAAGGCCTGTAAGGCCAGCCTGGGTAAAGCCTGTGTGCCCTCAGTGCAGGCTCCGTTTTTGGTTCACAGTCCTATTCATAGACTCACAGAATTATTAATGTTGGAAAAGACCCTTAAGGTCATTGAGTCTAACCCTTAACCCAGCACTGCCATGTTCACCACTAAACCATGGCCCCAGGTGCCACATTTGTATGTTTATTGAACACTTCCAGTGATGGTAATTCCATCACTTGCCTGGGCAACTTTTTTCAATGTCTGACTACACAGTGAAGAAATTTTTCCTAACATCCAATCTAAACCTGCCCTGGTGAAACTTGAGGCCATTTCCATTTGTCCTACCACCTGTAATTTAGGAGAAGAGACTGATCTTCACCTTGATACAACATCCTTTCAGGTGGTTGTCAATGAGAGATCAATAAGATCCCACCTGTGTCTCCTTTTCTTCAGGCTAAACCACCACAGCTCCCTCAGCTGTTCCTCATCAGACTTGTGCTCCAGCCAATTCACCAGCTCTATTGTCCTACTCTGGACACACTCCAGAACTTCAAACTCTTGTCTTGTAGAGAGGAGCCCAAAACTGAACATGGTATTTGAGGTGCAGCATTCAAATCACTGAATGCCAGCAGCATCCAGCTTGAGAGGCTTTGTTGTGCTTCCTGCCTTGGGTTACCTTTCCAGTGCAGGTTTTCATCTCTGTGTCCTGATGCAAGTTATACACTGTCCATTTCCCTGCTGACACAAAACACACTCCACATGGAGCAACTTTCATAGAATCATAAGCTGAATTGGAAGGGACTCATCAGGATCATTGAGTCCAACTCCTGGCCCTGCACAGGACACTCCAAGAGTCACACCCTGTGTCTCAGAGCACTGTCCAAATGCTTCTTGAGATCTGTCAGGCTTGGTGCTGTGACCACTTCTCTGGGGAGCCTGTTTCTCAGGGTCTCTTGCTGGTCAGAGTGACTGCAAGATATGTTAGAAAGTCTCTTTTCTCAGCTTGGCGCTCAAAGAAGGAGTCAGAACTCTTCAGTTCTCAGTCTCAAGATTGCTTATTGTATCTTATCTATAAAATTTTTTCTCCTGTTTAGCCAAGGTCTTCTTAGCAAGATAGTCTGAGGCACTCTACTTGCTCTTGGGGTGGTGTTATCTTTTTATACTAAAAACTACGTATACAATACCTACAATTACTTTCCAATACCTATCACTTAAGTTAGACTGTGAGCTTCTACTCTAAAGTAATCTAAAAGTGCCAACATCACAGCCGAAGATGGAGGCCAAGAAGAATTTAGAAAGGCTGGACATACTCAGATTCCTCCATCTTGCTCCCTGAACTCTCATTCTAAAAACCCCAAAATTTATTTTTTTACTCCGTCATAAATTTACTATCATTCTACTAAAACTCTCATGGCTTGCAGATCTTCATATAAGGTTGGTAATTTGCTCTATGGGTCATAATCAAAACCACAAGTGCCTTGGGCTCTGTGCCAGAGTCTCTGAGCTCCCTGGCAGAGGTCTTGGCTGTCCAGGACAGCCAGAGGGATGTCCTGAATTCCGACACCTGTTCCAATGCCCAGCCACCCTCTGGGTGAAAAACCTTTTCCCACATTGATACCCACATTGTTTGTCCCCTAACACAGTTTTGTGCCTGAACTTTGTGGAGGCTGATGGCTGTGGCTCCTGGCTGTATGTCAAAGAGAGACTAAGTCTCTGTCAGTGCACACCCATTGCAGAAGTGCGATTTTTCATAAGCCCTGGGCTTCCGCAGCTCGCCCAGCTCACCTGGGAGCAGGGAGGTCTCTCCTCTCCGTCCAGAGAGGGTGCCCGGCGGGGGGAGACAGGCGCGGGCTGACAGCGGCCGCGGCGGGCGAGCTTCCCCCGCTGCCCGCGAGGTGTCCCCCCGCACCCGCCAGGTGTCCCCCGCTGCCCGCGAGGTGTCCCTCCGCACCCGCGAGGTGTCCCTCCGCAGCCTGCGAGGTGTTCCCCCGCTGCCCGCCAGGTGTCCCCCCGCACCCGCGAGGTGTCCCCCCGCAGCGCCGCCCGGCAGCGGCTGTCGCGCCCGGCACGGAGCTGCATTAACCCTCAGTCTCATGTTGGCGATGATCTCTGTTCCGCTCTGCGCTCCAGCTAGGGTGGCCGTGTGCTGAAACACGGGCAGGCTCCAGCTGGCGGGTTGGGACCCGGAGCGGGGTCTGAGCAGTCCCCGGATCACCACAGGGGTCGCTTCTCTGGAGTGGTGCTGCTGGGCTTCGGACATCCGATGAGATAAATCAAAGGCTTTATACTAGAAACAGTAAAAGTTCAGGGAGCAAATAGTGTATTTAGCGAAATATTAATAATATTATTTATTAATTTATTCTGATTTCCATTCATGCACAGATTTTGCCGATGAGGCTTGCAGACACCCTTTCAATTCCCATATGCTGCCATCAGCCAGAGAGACAATAATTTCTGTATAAAACCAGAGGCAGCATGTGACTGGCAGAGGATATAGAGCAGAACAAACCAAAGAAATGCAACTGGTCTGTACATGGGGTCATATCCCAGCCAGTGCACAAGGGTGACAAAAAAAGCCATGAGAGGGTGCTGAAGGTCAGTGTCAGCATGGGGCACCATCTGTTTTAAATTCTAGTTTGAAGCTAACGCTGCTTGGCCTCTGTACTCAGCAACCAGAGTTTTCTGTCCCCACAGGTGGATACAAGTGGGTAGGGGAAACTACATCAGTAGGTTTTGGATATGGTCCAGTGAGCCCAAGCCCAAAATGGATGACCTCCACTGACTGCAAACTGATCAACTTTTTGTATTCAAAGAAAAAAAAAGGTAATCCTGCCTAACCTTTCCAGATTATTCTCCCACAGCTGTGGAAATGTCACCACATTCTATTTATCTCCAGTGCAAAGTTCACATGACATTACATGGTATTCACAGCACTGGTTTTCTTTAAAAAACTTATTTGCATTCAAGGATAGACAAGGGAATATATGTGGCACTAAAACAGTAAAATATGTCCAACTGTTTTATAATTTGGGAGGGAAATATCCTTTGCTATTGAGAAAAATGCAGAAATGTGGTTTAATTATCCCAAAATTAAACTAAAATTTGAATACAGCTTTCAATATTTCAGCCATAAAAGACCAGTAGTAGCAACACTTACACATATGCAAGAGTATTGTAGGCAATATGAAAATGAACTATTTAAATACTAGAAAGATAGAAGGGAAAGTTATAAAATTTTGAACATTAAAGGCATTCATTCTAGTTCCTGGTATGCCAGTATTAAATTCTGCATATAATTAGCCATTAAGAATCATAAGAAATTTTCTGAATAAGTACTTCCCAAACTCCTGGTTGAGAGAAGAGCTTCATGACCTGACACAGACTATGGAAATTTTGTGTCCAATGAAAGAAGCAAAATCCAGATCAAAAGTGAGGAACCCCTATATACTCTTCTACTTCTCCAAACAGGCTCCTGATTTTGTAAAAAGATAAGAGTACTTCTCATTTTAAAAACTAATATCACACCAACTCTGTCTTTAGACATTCATGAACTTCAGATTACCAGAAGACAGGATCATGTATTAGGAACTGCAATTCTACATGTGCACTTTCTTCACATTCCTTTCCAATTTCCCACTGTACAAACAGGCATATTTTGGCCAATCGAGAATTAAAATTCTTATGTTATTGCCCAGCATAGTTCAAGGAATGTCTGATAATCACAGCAGGATTTTTAGTGTGATTACTGGGAAAGCAGCACAAGGTTAGAATAAACTGGTGGCCAGCAGCCTCAAGAAAGTGAGCAGCTCCCTTTTGATAATTAGTGCTCCTCTTCTGAGCTTACTTCTCACACTCTTCCTCCTGGCACTTTATGAGATGTTTTAGATTAGCTGGGGCAGGTCCTGAAGCATCTTGAACACAGACACCAAAACAGGTGACTGCACTGAACACTATAGAAAGTGCTTATAAGAGACAGGAGGCCAAGTCTGAAAGGCAGCACTGATCCAACCTATATCAATCAAATTTTCATTCTTTACTGATCAGAGTACCTAAATACTGAAAACTTCAAGTCCTGGTAAACACAGTACAGTAGTCTAGCCAAGAATTACATCATTGTATCACTTGAGAAGAGAGTTAGAGCTTCAGGGGGAAAAAAAAGCTCATCCTGGGTAAGTCATACAAATAATACCTTAGCATTGTAATTATAGGTGTTTATTGTGTAGAGAATTATTTAAGTTACCTTTGTAAGCATCTCTCTTGTTTTATATAACTCTTCAGTATAAAATAATATTTAAAACAATGCTATTTAGTTTCAAAATACCTTGAATAGTAGGAGGTTGTGGTTCAGCTGCCAAGCAAATTACAGAGATGAGTACTCTCCTTGGGTAGGAACAAAGGAGACATTTCCATAGCAAGCTTGTTCAGGGAACTGAGAGTAGTTACTTCACAGCTTCTGACTCTAGATCTTTAGCGCCACTGTTCAGAGGAACAGAGAAGATGCTCTGTTTGTGTTTTGTCCAAAGGCAAATACAACAAGGTGAAACTGCAAGTCTTAAATGCAGCAACCCAGAGATGGAGAGAGTGGAACAAGGGTTTGTACCCCAAAACTCCTGTGAATAGCATCTACTAATGCATGCATTCCTAAATTCCTTTCAAAAATGGTATCACTACAATGTGGGATTTCTATTTGGCTAGTCCCTGTCATACTGCCTGTCAGCATTTTCCCTTGGTGACTGCTGCTGTGTTTCTCATAACTTCTCTTTTCATGTCTGAAATAGGTAGGGTTTAAGAAAACCTGTGCAGACAGCTGAGAAAAAGGGAAGCTAATGCTGTATATCTACATTTGCAGATATTATTGTCTAGTCACAGGAATTTTTCTGCTGAATGTAAAAAGCCTCTTCTCTTTCAGACTAAAAACCTCAAATTGTCACAGCAAAGAAATTTCAAAATCATGGTTTTCAAACGTGCAGATCTCTTTGTGTTTTTTACCTTTCCACAAAGCTCCCTCATGTTCCCCAAGGCTTGCTACACCAATGTTTGGGGTAGGTGGGCAGCTCAGGGCTGAGCACTAAGAATTTCCCCATGGGTGGCAGTCCTGAGGTGAGGTTTGTAAAAGCTGAGAACAGAAAAGCTCAGTTTGCAAAGAGCTGCATGCCTGGCTCCAGATTTGTGGGTACTCAACTTGCCATTGCCCCTTGCTCCATCAAGCTGGCAGATTCTTCTCATGCCTCCTCAGCAGACAGTTCTATTCAATTTTTGCTAAAACATCTTCCAACAAAACACTCCAATTTTGATAAGTCAGCACTTTTAGATGAAAAGTAGTTCTGCCTAAAAATAAACAACTAGCTTCAGCTTTGAGAGCTGTAGATTAGTTAATTGCATCAGCAAGTGCTGACTTTGAAGCTTAGATATAAGCACCTTTTTCATACCCAAACAAACTCTGCTAAGAAAGGATGATTTATAGAACAATGCAGAAGCTGGCACAGCCTGAGGCTTGAGATTAAACCCTACCTTAACACTGGTTGATAATACTGCATTCTATGACACCCAGAAGGGATCATGCAATGCAGCAGAGAGGAACCAGGGGCTTTTGATCATGCTGTTTTCTGTTCCTGTTAATTATCTCCTAGGTCAGCGTGCATGTACTCTGCATATGCATCTGCTAATGGCAGAATCTGTTATAGTCACAGTAAAAACATTTTGCAATCTGACCTGAGTAATAAGATAGGGCAATTTTATGTTTTGTTTCACATAGAGTGTCCTTCTGTTTGGGTTCACTTCACCAATTATGTTCTAAATGTTTTTATCACACTCTACTGACCTCTAAAAGTAAACTCTAAAATTCATAGCTAACTTCCTCTCCCATTTCAACTAAACTGGGGAGAGGCTTATGCCTTTTTATGGGAAGCAGTGATGAGATATTTTTCTTAGAAACAGTTAAAAGTAACACCTGGAAGATTTAAAGTTCATGCCACCTGGGCACTATGTGGATTATATTCTCAACACCATGAATTTAAAGGAAGGGAAATGCATCAAAAGCATGTGTGACCCTGACTGCCCTCAGTTTTATGCAGCCCTGCACAGAAGAGGGAGCACAAAGGTGCTGCAGCCCTTGGTTCCAACAGACACCAAAGTCTGGAAGTATGTCAAAATGCACTGGCTTCTTATTGACTCAAACACATAGGTTGGACATAGATGGTACTATGAATGTGAACACAGACTTCTAGGGCAGTGGTTGGAACACAGGTTTTAAAACTCTAAAATATTTCTGTGAACTGCTCTGATCCCATAACTGTGGTTGTACAACTCTCGGGCTCCATGTCTAGTTGCTGGATTTTCTGTTTGAATAATATGCAAAAGTCTAATCTACAAAGTGTATCCTAATCATTTGACTTTTCAAATTGGTTTTAACTTCAAAATAAATGAAATTAAAATTGAATTTGGCAATATCATATTAATTATATGCAATATATATTACATATATTATTCAATGTGCATAATATTTCAGAATCTTCAAGCAGCATACCAAAATCTCCATATCACAAAAAGCAACTCCCCTGACATCTGAAGAGAGGGGTCATCAGCACAGGCCCACAGGCAGGTGCTTACACTAGGTGCTTACCCACAAGGTCCCACTGCCTCCTCCCAGCTGAGGCCAGTTTAGAGACACAGCTGAATACTTCTGTAGACTTTCTGTCCCACCACATGGCTCTGGTGGCCGAGGGTCAGAGCACAGTGCCACTGACACAGTGCCACTGCTAGTCCATAACACGCTGTGTGACATGGCAGCAGCAGAGCAGATTCAATGTCTCATGAATTGCCCAAGGCTCTCAAGCCCCATTGGAGAGAGCATAGGAAGTATGAGAAGGTTGTGAGTTTGAGTCAGTGTAAGTACTCACTAATGAGCAATTTCCCATCTGAACACCAGGCAAAGGACAGGAGACATTCACTGTCCCAAAGGATCCTGTAGTTCAGCCTACCCACAGAGGCAGTGCTGGTCTAAAGGCTGCAGTAGTCACTTTGGTGACATTACTTATTTAGAAAAAGCTCAAAGGAATTTGATAAGCCTCTCTGGACCCTGTCATCCCTAAGTTTGTCACAAGACTATTTTCTTCAATTCCTGCAAGCTGTGGCAAGGCAGTTTGTGTAGCTTAGGTGACACTCCTATGCCAAGGCACCTCGGGATGGTGCACAGTAGCCTACCTTACCCTCATTGCACAGCAAAGCTGCCTCACCTGCTGCAGCTGCTGCAGCCATAAAGAACTGCTTGCCCCAAAACATACTTTAAACTCTATTACTATTTTTTTCTTTCTTTATTCAGAAATTTATTTTTCTTTCTCCCAGATCTCTCCTAACTTCTATCTGCAAGAGTTAACTACAGAACAATCTAACTATCCCTCTGCAACATTTTTGAAGCTATTTAAGCATGCAGAGATTCAAAAAAAGGAAGAAAATCTGGTCCAGAGAATGGGAGAACTGTTGAAATTATGGTGCTATGTTTTGAAATTCTCCTTGGAAGAAATACATTGCCGAGAATACCAAATATATGTGCTGGTTATTTAAGAACTCCCTGCTTACATATCTTTGCTCCTGACAGTTAATACTTAGATTTTTATTAAATATTGCCACTTTCTTGTTTAATTCATGCTAAAAACTTAGCTGGCAATGCGTCTTACTTACCCTATTTTTCTCTTCCTCCAGACCAGCTGGGTTTAGCCATAGAGCCCCATTCCACTAACCTCAAAAACAACCCATTCCCTTTTATATCTTCATTTTTTTTCCTGTTATTATGCTGTTTTATCCTGTTGAGTTTTTATTCCTCTCCATCTACTGCATAATTTTTCCTGAGCACCAGCATTACATAGGCTTGAATCTTGAGGTAAATGTAATAACTCCAAAGAGTTTGTACAGGTATATCTGTGTTCTGAGGCCTTAAACTAGAAATGAGCACCGAATTTAGATCAGATCCATTACACAAATCAGCATTTTATTTAACTTTTTTTTTGCTGGTATCCTGAGTATCGTAGTATCCTGTGGTGATATATGCAACCAATAGAAGCCAGTTATGTCTGTAACACTCACTGTAGGTTAATAAAAGAGGGAACACACTGAGATCTCGTTGTCTCATCATCATCATCTGTGTCAGTGGTGAAGACCTGGCTGTAATTAGAACCCTTAGATCTTCTGAATGTAAGTGTTGAAGGGCTCTTTAGTGCTTTGGAAGGACTTGCCTGGAAGGATTTGAGAAAGATCTGGAAAAGAGTCCTTCCTCCATATAGCTTGTTAACTAGTACCATTGTGGAGGGAATGTATTCCATGTTGGTAAAAGTCTACACCTTCTGTTCTACCCAGACCTTAGTGAATATTAAAATCTTGGCTCAGGATTTTAAGGGAAATGGTGAAATTCTTAAAAACATATCAGAATCCACTGCTACCCGATGAGCTAAAGGCTTTTTCCTGAGCAGAACAAAAAGTAATAACTTTAATAAAATGTTACATTAAAAATCTAACATAGGTAAAGTAGTTACATGCAAAACCTTAAGCCGTGTGATAGAAGGCAGGGACTCACATGTACACAAGTAAAATTAGTATATTTTCTTTTTAAAAAGCTGCAGTTTGGTTCAGCCCAAGTTCTTTGTGTCTTTTGTTTTGCAAATCTTGATTACAAATGGCTTTTCCCTGAAGAATGCTTGACAATGCTTGATCATTTATTTGCCTTCCAATATTCTTCAAGGCCAAATGAATTAGCTATCAGTTTCCCTGAGTTAAAAATCAAAATGTTCTGTCTTGTCTCCAAGTAGCCAAGTGGCAAGAAAGATGCTTGCTGACCTAAATGCCCTCAACATTTGGATCAGAAGAAAGAATTTTGGATGCTGACCACAGACTCACCAATAAGTATTTGTAGGCTGCACATTTAGTTGGATTTGTAATGGCTGAACATGGATTGGCCTCCTTATAATTTGTCTTTCTATAATTTCCATTAACATTTTCTGTTTGTCAGGTAAAGCATTAGCATATGGTGACCTATAACACATTCACCACATAGTGAGGCTAATGAACACAGAAGTGCTTTATCAACTTCATCTCCTGTGCTTTTACCAGTTGATAATTGCCATAATGGGGCATTTGCTATTTTGATCTTGTAGAGCATGAAGTCCCATTACACTCATACACTAATCTGGGCTATCAGTCCCTGCTCAGGTCAATAACTGTTTGCAAACTCTGTTCTAAAATACTTTGCCCCTTGCTCTTTTTTTCCTGTGGTTTCTGCTGCTTCCAGCACACCAGTTGTCTGACTCCCACACCTTGCCCAAACCCCTCCTCCTCTAAGATGTACTCTTCCTGTGAGTCCATCATACGTGGCTGTGTATAGGAGAAAATGATGCTGTTTGCAGAACAACAAAAAAATCCTCTCCCACCACACACTGTAGAAGAGCAAATAGTGGGTATAAAAAAGGTCAGCTATTTTAAAGTACTTTAATAGATGATGAAAAATATCTCCCTTTCAGATAAATCTAGAAACCATAGCCAGATGCTTGATAGAAGAATCCTTCATAATAAAAATATTTCCAAAACCTTTTTGAGTCTTTCTTCTCATGCTACCTTCTGCTACAAACTTTTTCTCTATTCCAGTTTTTCTGCATTTGGATTAGAGTCATACAATAAAATTAAGTCATATAACATTGTTAGTTGCCTAACAGCAGTCTCATCTATGAAACTCAGCCTCATCTATGAAAATGTATCTTTGCAATTTGCAAAGTTGGTAAGATGCTTACATATTCTAGAGAAAAATGCAGTTCAGTGACTTCAGCAGCTACTATTAGGCATCTGCTGTACAAATGACACAGTCATTGCATAAAACAATCAGTCCAGCTGGCCAGAGATCCTACGTCCTTTGGATACGCTCTTTGATGAATAGACCCTCTTATTTTTCATTTCCAATCTATTATTAATAACATTCTTTGTGATCATCCAGACACAAAGAATTAAGACAATAACTCTCTAAGTGAGTAACTTAGAGTTAAGAGCCTTAGCTTGCCCAGTGGAATAGCAGCCATTAAGCTTCTGCCCAAAGAGCATTGCTTCAGACAGAAGGATGAGCAATTGCCATACAGTTTGGAAAGTGTTCATACATAGTATATTAAGCTAAACCATTCCCTTTTCTTAGGAGTTCCTTGTGGTAGTACCAAATGCATCAATTAAATCACCTAATGAAAAGCATTTGAATATAAAACAATATTCATTCAATGTAACCATCTCTGTTGTAGTAATATAACAAGAATATAAATTAAAGCTTTTGTGTATGACAATCTTCTTCCACACAAGCTTAATTTAAAAAAAAAGGTCAAGCTAGATAATATTTCTGTGTCAGTGAAACAACAAAAAATTCTAGAAACTAACTTCTTGGGATGAGGAGGGAGATACAGAACAGGAAGCAACAATTTCCTTGTCAACATGCTTTCCTTTATCCCACCTGACTTTGGACACTGCAGGCAGCCCAGAATAACACTCTGCTAGCCTCACACTGAAATGCTGCCTCTGTCGCTCTGCAGTGTTGTGGTTTAGCCGCAGCCAGCAGCTAAGCACCACACTGCTGTTCACTCAATCCCTCCAGTGGTGGGGGGAAGAGAATGGGAAAAGTGAGAAAACTCAGGGGTTGAGATAAAGAGAGACATTTTAACAGAAACAGCAAAAGCCACACACAGGCAAAGCCAAACAAGGAATTCATTCACTGCTTCCCATGAGCAGGCAGGTGTTCAGCCACCTCCAGGAGAGCAGAGCTCCATCAAGTGCAAGGCTTCCTTGAGATGACAAACACCATCATCCCAAACATCCTTCACTACCTCTTTCTTCCCTCAGCTGTATATCTGAGCTCTTCCAGCATGTGGTCTGGAATACCCCTTTGGTCAGTGGGATCAGCTGTCCAGCTGTGTTCCCTCTCAGCTCCTTGTGCATCTCTGGCCTCCTCTCTAGTGGGATGAGAATCAGAAAAGGCCTTGGCTCTGTGTAAACTCTGTCAGCAATAACAAACACATCCCTCTGGTATCAACACTGTTTCCAGCACAAATCCAAACCACAGCCCCATAGGAGGTCCTATGAAGAAAATTAACTCTTCCCCCAGGCAAAACCAGTGGAAGTGCCTACACAGAGAGGAAGTGCTCACAGTGTTCTAATTAAGGACTGCAGTTAGGAGCTAGGACAGGAGCAGTCACAATGTGGGCATCACGTTGTCATGCAGAGAGGGATGAGGAATGCAAGCACAGGCACCTGCTGAGATCTCTGACTTCCTGACAGTGTGCATGGCACTCCTGCTGCTGTTGGACAGCCCCGACACCATCACACACCCCCACCCTTTTTCTGTACCGTATCCATCCGTTTAGGACCAGCCATTAAACTGCCATTCTTCATGCATAACTTCATGCTGTTTTCCCTTTCAGGAAGTGACCTGTCAAAGGCAGACAGCACACTGCACAACATTATTTGAACGCATGAAGGAAATACAGTTTGTGGGCTGGAGAAACCAGAGTTTCAGACTTCCAAATTTCATATCCTCTTCACATGTGTTCTGTGTATATTTTCCTCTTTATAGCTTTCGCTACTTGTCTTTTCAAAACTCATGAATCCTTTCTATTTCACTCGCCAAAATCTCAAACTAATTGTTTTACCACAGAGGAAGTTTAAATATGGAACTAGCATAAGGCAACACCCAAATTCAGAGTGCATCCTGAAACACAAAGGCATTAGAATCTGAGATACGTATCTATCCACAACTTCCTTCTGCCAAGTATCTCAGCCGAAGTTCTGCATCCGGTCTGCAGAACTGCAATGCTCTCCTGACCCTCCCTAAATTGTAAGGAAACTCAGGTCTAGATTTAAACTTTACACACAAACATGTCTCTTGTTAAGAGAACAGAAATATTACGAGCCTGCACCACCATTTGCAAGTGTGGGGAAAACAGATTGCTAGACTGCAGTTACAGGAGGGAGTTTATGATAATAATGAAAGCTCATGTTCTGAACATAGAGAATGTTCATAATTAATTTACCCAAAAAAACTCCCCAAACCTGTACATTTTGCATTTAACCTCTCATCCAAAGAAAATACAATGTTGTTCAATGAGATAGTCAAACTTCAGGAACTCTCTCCTGTGCATGCAAAGGTTTTTTTCTGAATAAGAGTGATGACCAGAAGGTTGCTCAATGAATCCATTGATTTATCTTCTGATACAACTTCTGCCCTGAATATATGTCTTTTGGTCAGATTCCCAGACTGATCTAAATAATTTCACAAAGCTGCATCCCTTAAACTTTCAAATATTCTATGGGGTTGCACCAGTTGATGGATGATGTAGAAGTGATTTCAAGTTTAGGGACTGACACGCCCCTAAGGGTTAAATACCTTTTTTCTTGCCTTCAAGAAATTATCCTGAAATTATCCTTTATATAACCCAGATCAATAAAGAACAAAAATTAAGAAGCTTGCATTCAGCATTGTACTGGCATTGAGCCCCTATACCAAGTGTCTGTTTCCCTCCTTTGTTTGAAAAAATGCCTTCAGGAAAAGATACATTCTGAATATATTAATCCTTATTTATTTGAAGGCGAGGGGGTTTATTTAGTAGTAGTAATTAACTGCTATTAAAAATCCTAATATAATTATTCCTTATAAGTAAATTTTAAAGTTTTGTGAGTTTACATTTTTAAGTCTCTATAGGAAGCAGAGTTGCTTTACAAATAGTTGCTGACAATTTACCTATTTTAGCTCTTTTTGCCAGCAATTGTACAATTTTGTGAATCTAAGCCTTTTAGACACACCTTCTGATTTCTAAATATTATTTTCATTCTTCTTCTCTTTTTTGCACTGTACAGGTCTCTTTGGCATGCACCTAGGAAGCGCACTATCTATCAGGTTCTCTGATTAACACATACTGCTCTTACAATGCCTAGCTGAAAATAGTCAAACTCAGCTTTTAATCATGTTATGAATGACTTTCAGTTCTTAATGCACAGTTGCAATAACTTTTGCCTTTTAAACACAGCTGAAATGTCTTATATACTCTCTTGGCACAGAAGCCAGATTTATTTAAAAATTGGTAACTTCTGACAGGTTCCATTGATTTTAAAAATTAAAAGGCATTGTCCAAAACTAGTGAGGTTTGTAGATGTAAAACAAACATTCACTGTGGAAATGTCAGGTAAGGAATTTACGGAACAATATAGGACTTCTGCATAAGAAGAAACAAGATAAAACGTTACTAAAGTCCATATCAAATGTTTGACTAACATGTTGACACATGCAATATATTACTTATCTGATGTTGTGTGTCTTACAGGTAAAGGAAATGTTCCAAGAACTTTGAGGTGCGCAGAATTATGTACACTAGTCACAGCTCTCACAGTTCTTACTCATAATATGTTGGTTGTGGAGTTCTTGTGATAATCTGAAATAACCTGTCTGAAATAATTCTGAAAAGCTGATGTTTCAGATTCACTGGAACAACAAGTTCATTTTATAATAGTTATCTAATAAATTTTTTTAAATTATTTTTTTTTAAGAGAGAGGTATGGAGGGTGAGGATTTTTCCCATGTCAGACTGAGGAAAAATTTGATATCTTCGGCAGAATTTTGTCAAAAGTGTAAAATATTATTGGTATTTAGTACTGAAGCCCTTTCAAATAGCTCAGTCTTCATGTCACTTAGAGAACAATGGTTCTAAAAATATATTTAGCATTTCCCTTTTTACCTTTCTTAAACTATGTCAGAAAAGACTCTGGCCCCTTCATCCATGTGAACAGAGGAGCCTACATAATTTCTTCCAATCCGAACAGAATCTACATTAAAAAATTGACTTTTTCATGTCTTCTTTTTTTCAAAGTTTCCAAAGTGCCACAATTAAAAGCATATCAGCGTGTCAACCTGAGAATGTTTACACAGCAGAGTCAAATTGACAAAAAGTACTCCCTTTCTCTGGCTCCAGGGAGGAGTTCTTGAACCCTTGTAGTTATTAAAGAAGAGGCAGGATCACATTCATCTGGGAAACCTACCATGTCCAGTAATGAGGACTTACACTGCAGAGACAGGGGACTGGGATGGAGTGATGATGCAAGTTTGAATATATTTTTCCTCTCAGTCAGTCTTGCTACACTGAGAAAGGGCAACCACACAGTTGCCCAACTCTGGGTGAAAGGCTTAGTTTCATTTTTTTGCAAAGTCCTCAAAAATGTAAATCCTTACCACATGCATAAACAGGGGAAAGAGTCTAACACTTTCTCCATTTCCTGCTCCTCTTTATCCTTTCTATATTCATTTTTAATAAGAAGTGGATTAATGGACCATGGGCTGGTTCAGCTCTGGTGAGAGCCCTCAGGATGCAAGGGGCAACCGCTGCCAAGTGATTCATTTCGAAACAGAAATTCTCCTATGAACACTCTCTGTAAAAGACTGACTGAGTTTTGCTGCCAAGTGAAACAGGCCAGTCCTATATTTATGACATTTTTGTAACTCCTTTCCTTTCCAAGCACACACTAGCAAAATACTAGCCATGGTTTCAGTTAAGAAAATGTGAGGGAGGGGAAATGAAAGATGCTTTCTCTTGCCATTTTGACCCAGATTGCTAACATTTCATTCTATGAGCTCATTTTGAGTAAGCTGAGTTGCATTTATGAGATATGATTCTCTTTTTTCCCCTGTATTTAATGTAACAATTATATAAAACAGTAACTTCACGTATCATCTCCCAAACTAAGTGTGAGTTAGTAATTTTACTGACTGTAGAGTAGAGCACTTCAGAATTCCACCAGAGGGAGCCAGTGCGATGGAAAACTTGAAAAGCTAAGTTCAAAAAAAAAAAAAAAAAAAAAAAAAAAAAAAAAAAAAATCAAAACCAAAAAACACTTAGGGAAAGGTCATTATCCTGCAAAATTGCAGACTGAAAAGAAATAAAGACTGATCTTCAGAAGCATAGTGTTTGTGCCTTTTGAAGCAAAATTCTTCACATGCAAGATAACACATAATGGAGATCAAGAACATAATTTAAAATGTTATTTTAACAACCATGCTTATTTTCTTCCCCCGGGAAGTGCATTATTTTGCATTTCACTGCACTTTAACAACCCCTTATTTCGATCATTTATTATCACCTTGACAATGTCTCCCTTCATATTTTTTGCCACATCAATTCCTCAGCCTTTTTCTCATCTCTTAAAATGGGCATCTCCAAACCACTGGTTGCAGATCACCATCTCCCCCACATCAGCTGGGAAAAAGCTGTAAAATGTCCTGTGACTCTGCCTGACAATGTATCTGATGTATCTTTTCTTTAAACACTTTTTCCTTGCTTTTACTAGAATTAAGAGTATTTTGGTATTGCAAATACACAGTAGAGTTAAGACCTGATTTCAAGCAGCTGTTCTCTAAGCACCTAATTTGTCTGGGGAAAGATTGAACACAAAGTAGAAAGCATAACAAATGACAGTTTGGAATCTTCTACATGGCATATGAGTTGATGGAGCTTATAAAAAGAGGGTAATTTCTGTTAGCAATCTTGCTTGAGGAGTTTGACTAGAGAAGAACTTCAGAATGTGATTAATGTTTTGGGAAAAATAAAAAAGAAAAATATTAAAACCCCCAAAGGTGTAATAACAGTCAGCAAAAGGCAAAGTTGACAACTTACTTATTTTAACAACCAAACTAGGTCAAAGCTGCCAGCACTCTAGCAATTTGTTGTAGTGCAGGCTTCACTGTGCATTCCTGAAAGTGTGATGATTTCCAAGTTAAATTCATTGCATATAGACTCATTTATAGTATTGCAAAACCAATATGTTCAAAAGTCTCCCTCTTCACAGTATAACTAATGTCTCTGCGTGTGCCTTTATCTCATGACATCTTTGTTGCATTACCTAACCTCAATCTATGATGCTTCTTCCTGTATTACTTTCTGCGGGTTGGCCTATTCCATATTTTTCCTGTCTCTACACTTAATTTAGCTTTATTATTATCCATTATGATATTTGTGATTCCTTTTTTTTAATTTGAATGACAGGTGCTTACTTCTAGAATGGATATGATGTGAGAGTATATTAATACTGTATATTAGAGTATTTGATTTTTCCACGTTTGTCCCTAGAATTTTCCTTCAAAGGCATTATGTGAGAGGTCTATTTTGAGGCTGATCATTGACAATTTCAAGGTTCTAAGAAATACCATATTTCAAAGCAAGTCAGACCAATAGTGAAATTTTTGAGTCTACTGCAGTCTTTCATAACAGCTAGAAAGTTATGATTATACTTGGAGTCATTTGGTAGACATACTGTGGTATCCAGACCTACATTACAACGAAACACTTAGATTAGTATACAATCTATTTGGATTTTGGAGTGTCTTGATATGTGTCTAAAGACTTTGCTGTATAAATCTTCTTTTGAGATTACTCTGAAACAATAAACCTCATAAACAAAGAGAGGTTTATTCTGCGCACAAACTTATATCCTCTTCCTTTTAATTACCAAGTCTTCAATTACCATCTATTTCTTAGCAGGATCTCTCTCAGTTTTTGCAGTTGTAAAGTTGAAATTATTCATTAAAACCAGCCAGCCTCTACTTTTCCCAGCTTTTAATTTCCAATATTTATAGTAATTCTTTAGTACATTTGTCTGGCAATCCCTTCTGAGGACAAGTGATGAGAATGTAGATCCTTTCTGAGAAGGAGTTTATTCTTATTGGAAGCATCCACTTGATGTAAACCATGCTACAAGAATAAAAATGGCCAGATCCAACTGTTCAGTTTTTTACCTAAACAGAAAATGTAATTCAGCACGAGCATTTCTTGTCTCTTTAATTTCAAAATTCTTAGGACATAAATATTCAAGCCCTGAGATTTCTCCAACAAGTTTTTAAAAGGCTCTATGTATTAGGCAGTTCACATGACTCAACACAGAGGGAAAGCTGCTCAGATGTGTGACTGCTTTTAGTACTGAATAACCTATGCTAGGGGAAACAGCCCCTTAATTAAATAATAAATAATTAAGTAATAGGGGAAAGCCCCTTAAATCCCTCCTCCCACTAATCCCCCAGGCACTCGCGTACAGTGTCCCAGACCTCTTTAACCAGAATTTTTTCAGGTCTTCAGCTGTTAATTTCACACAGGATGCCTGATCACTCCTTCCTTTAAGAGGTGTAAATGGATTTTTCTAATAAATTCTTAAACTTCATTTTAGCTAAATCAAAATTAGCATGGAAGGAGATCACTGAGCCATACAGACCTCACTACAAACCCATTACACTGGACAGAAATTGTATAATGCCAAAATTATACAGAAAGAAGCCCTGTGAGTTAAGATGCCATTTGATAACTCACATGTTCTTACTGAAAACCTCATTAAATCTTTTGCTGTGAACATCACAGAGTGCGGGAAGAGACAAAAATTAAAAGGAAAATAAAACACAAAGAGCAGATGGAGTGTTGGATATGTGTGAATGGGCAGAGAGAAGAGCATACAAAATAGCTATGAAGATTAATCAGAATCAAATGTCTTCAAGTTGCAGCAGCTGTTCAGGATTGTGGCACCCTAAACCCTGTAAAGGGCTTCCCTCCTTATCTAGGGTTTGTGTTTTTTCACAGATTTGGAAGAATTGATTTCTGCAGCTACAGGAGGCTCCATCACTGATCAGTGATGCACCTCAACATGCCAATAACAATGTACGTTAGCTGCCAAGGAAAATGGGTATCAGCAGGTGACTCAGGTGGATGACATTGAATTGAGGGAAGCAGCTGATTCCCTGCAGGCCAGGGCTGTCCTTAGCAGGACTCTGAATGACTGGGGACATGGGCCAGTATGAATTTCTTCCAATTCAATTAAGGCAAATGTTAAGCCCTGCACCTTGGATATAATAACCCAAGCAGCCAGGAGCTGAGTGACTGGTAAACAGCAGCTTTACAGAAAAGGTCCCAGTGCACAACAAGGGCAGCCTTGAGTGAGTGATTGCTCTTATGGCAATGAAAATTAGTGATAGGCTGGGAAATATCAGTTACAGCCTAGCTAGATCAAGGGAAGTGATTACTGCCCCCATCCCCTGCTGGCACTCATGAGGCTGCCTATGGAGAGCTGTGCACAGCCTGGGGCAGGGTGAAACAAGAAAGATCCCAACAAACTACAATGAGTCCAGTGAAGGGTCACCAAAAGAATAGAGAGCTGGAGCATACGACAAACAGAAAGACACTGAGAAAGGTTGGTTTGTTCAGCCTGAAGGAGGTTACAGGATGATCTAACATGTCTTCAGCTACCCATTGAGAGGGAATAAAGAAGATGGAACCAGACACTTCTTGGAGGTGCACAGCAAAATGATCAAGTTGCAACACTGCAAATTCCAAGGAAGGGGGCAGTGTGGAAATTCTTACCAGTGAGGATGGCCAAGAGGTCGTGGAATTTCCCATCCATAATGAGATTCAAAACTCATCTGGACATTTGGCAAGATGAGCTTCAGCTAAGCAAGCTGAAGGGTAGTTAACTAGCATCCAGCCACAATGATGTGCTAGATGCCAGCCCTGCTCCTGCCTGTGGCTGTAATGGGCCTCTTACAGGTTACTTTCACCAGTCATGTTTTAGCAGCCTCTAGGGACAAGTTAAACACAGAGCTGATGCAATGATGAGGAAACTGTGCAACGAGATTGTTAGAACTGGACACATGAAATAGCTGCATGTAGATCCTGAGGAGAAGATGGAGCCTCCACAGATCTTGGAGCATTGATCATAGCTCCCAGTACCTGTTCTGCTTTGCATTTGCATGTCTCTGTGAAAAATCAACAAGGAATGTATATCTGCTCTATAACTGCAAATCATTGCAGCCTCATAATAGTCCATCCACTTCTAAACAGCCCTTTTGCTGCGCTGACTCACACCTCCATGTCTCTTCTTGCTCCCCTTCTTAGGTATTTTTGGATAAGTCATCTTCTTGTTTGGGGTACATAAAGATGTCTGAAGCTCAGCGCCCTGACCACAAGGATTAATGAAGGAACTGAGGAAGTTGCAGGCAAAAAGATCTAAACTAAGTGTGTGTGATCCTATAAAATGCAAACAGGCAATGTTTGATCCACCAGAAAGTCTCCCAGCTTCAAGCAAACAATTAACATCTTTTGAATACAATTTGAACATGCACAGCAAGTGCAGACCAGCCTGGAAACACTGGTTTTGATCCTGCTCTGGGAGGTTTAAAACCAGATCACAGCCCTACAATAGACATTACACTACATCTAAAGTCTTGAAATTGTTATGAGACTGTGGTTGTTATTTTTCACTTTGCAGGACAAAATTTAAATCTGTTGCATCTACTGAGAAACACATTCAAATGTTTAAATGAGTAGGCCAATTCTCAGAAACGCATTGCTTACAGGTCACTTATATTTAGAAGTCTACATAAAGGAAGCTGTTTGCTCTTTAGCTATGATTATCTGAAAAAGCTAAGATGGGGTTCATTTATGCAAATACTAGCAGTAGTGGGGCCATCAAAAGAGAACACCATTTGCTCCAACCGCTTGTTTATTATGTGGTGTTAATTCTTCATCTCAGAAGTCAGCAAATTAAATATAGTTCCTTGTCTAATGTCACTGTCATACAAACTTGCAACCATGTTTCTGCTGACCGGGTCAGCATCAAGCCAGATGGTCAGCCCGCGTCCTTCTGCCTTTTACTCTCAAATCTCAAAGTAGCCGGTTTCCATTTCCCTCGTTTCTTTTTTAGGTAAGTAAGAAGCAGGTGCTCCGGTTCCTTAACCTCAAGGACTGCTGACTCCAGAACTTCTCAGGTTCCCGTAAAAAGAAACTCTGCGTGAACGGGATGCAGAACCACAAACGCAAAGACACCCGAGCTGCCGGTGCTGCTCCGCTCCCGCCGCCTCCAGCCGGGCACTTCCCTCCTGCGGCAATATCCAGAGATCCGTGCTCGCAGCTCCGCGTGGGGCTGCGCGGCGGGGCCGCAGTGGGGCGGGTGTGTGCGGAGCTGGCCCTGTCCCCGTGACCCTGTCCCTGTCCGCGCTGCGCTCCCTCCGCCACACCCATCCCCACCCGCGCCCCGGGCGGAGCGGGAGCAGCCCCCACGGGGGGCAAGGAGCCAGCGACTCCTCGTTAGTATAGTGGTGAGTATCCCCGCCTGTCACGCGGGAGACCGGGGTTCGATTCCCCGACGGGGAGAGTTGCGCTCGCGCATTGTTTTTATTGCCCCGTCCCGGGCGAGCCGTTTATATGAGCGGACGGCAAAAGGCGCCGCCCGCCGAAAAAAGTATTAATTGCGGCCTCCCCGTCGGGGAATCGAACCCCGGTCTCCCGCGTGACAGGCGGGGATACTCACCACTATACTAACGAGGAAGTGCCTTATCGGGCAACATCGCGGGACACATTTTATGAACAAATCCTCACAACCACGTTCTCGTTGGTGAATTATAAACACTGCGCTGGGAGCGGAGGGCCAGCAGGAGCGACCTCCGGCAGCGGGAGCATGGACCCACGAGCCTGCGTAGGGAGGAAACGGCGAGGGAGGCGAACTCGACACCACCAGGGAGCGGTAGCGGAAAGCCCTTGCTGCTGCGGACCACTAGCGGGGGTGTGGGTGGGGAGAGTTGGCGTGCTTGCGCGGGAAGGCGGTAACGGAGCAGTGCCGGAGCAGAGGGGTCGGCTCAGGGGCGCGGCGGCGGACGGGCAGGGTCTTGGGCCGCGCCAGCCCAACCCGTCCCCGCCCTACCCCTCCGGCAGAGGGGTTGCACGGCCGGCGGCCCGCGGCGGCCCAGTTGTAAGGCTCTGCTTACCGTCTTCCGACAGGACCTCGTGGCGCAACGGTAGCGCGTCTGACTCCAGATCAGAAGGCTGCGTGTTCGAATCACGTCGGGGTCACTAGCTTTTTCTTCCATCTGTTGTCGGCTTTTACCGCCATCTCCGTGCATGAAACCGAGGAACGTTACTGTTGGCTGGTTTTTTATGTTTGCCTCTACAGCTTAAGGTCTCCTCTTTTGCTTGAGGCTGAGAGGGCAGCGCGACACAGAGGACACAACGAGCGTCAAGGCAAGATCGCATTGGATAAAACTGGCATGTCTTTGTTTACGGTCTTTGTGTGCATAGGACTGTAATTACATGCTTAAACACAAAAGGCAAGAACGTGTCAAAGATTTACTTTATTAAGGCAGCCGACAGTGTAATTTTAAAGGGGACAGAGGCCCCAGAAATGGCAGATACCATGTTTTCAGTACAGAAGTTCACATAACAAGGAGTAAAAGCAAAGGCAGAGGCAGCAAATGGTCTGGTGGAGCCAAGAATTCAGAGAGATCTTGAGAACCCCGCAGAAGAATGAAACCCTGACAGGGAGAGAGAGGGGACCAGGGTGCCAGTGGGGGGAACCCTCGAGGCTAATGGGGTTAGGCTGCGTAACAGAAGAGTTTTCTCAGAATAGCTATGTCCACATGCTGAGATTGACAGGTACCCAGAGCAGAAAGGCACAGAGAGGACTTAGCTTTGATTTAGACATGAGATAGCAAGTCTTAGAAATAATACTTTAGTGATTTAGATGGACTGGATAAAATTTAAATGGGAGGAAAACAATAGCTTGTCAAGGGCCTGAACTGAGAGAGAATGCCAGAGATACAATTCTCACTTTGTAAGCACTGATTATTAGTGTTGTAAACCATAGAAGAAAATGAATACAGAAGTCTTGGAAATCAGATTCAGCAGACTCAACAAATTATGTGGGGGTTATTAAACCAAATACATTGGGTTTTACAGGCTATTGTTTGTTCTACATACCTTTAAAACCTTTTAAATACAGAAATTCTGGATCTTCCTTAAGTGATCTGTTGCAGCACTTTGCTATTCTGACAATTACAAAATTAGCATATGTAGTTTAACCCTGACTTCTGCCTTGACTTAAATTCAGCCCCCATGTCATTGCACTGGAGAACAGTTTCTCCCTTCCTTTTTATAGGTACTTCTTACATGTTTGAAATTTGTTATGCCTCTCTATAGATGTTCCAGTGTAACAGACTATGTTTGCTGGGCCTCTGATTATTTTATCGCTTGCCTCTGGAGCCTTTCCAAACAAGTTGCATTTTTAAGAGCTCAGAACTGGTCACAGTATTTCAGCTGACTCAGATTTTCCAGGTCTGAATGGACAAGGAGGACTGCCTTGCATGCTGTGCTGACAATAATTCAATTTAATTTGGTTAGCCCTTTTTTTTTTTTTTTTTTTAATGCACAGTCTGTTAGATGGATGCATTTTGTATGAGATGCATAATCTGTTAGATGTTTCCCTGGTCCCACACAGTATCTTATCTCTCAGCCTCACCACCCACCAGAGAGCTGAATGTAAGAAGCAGCAGCAATCTGTTTGCATTCCTGTACCTCTGCCAAAGCAGGTGCCCTGCTCTAAACATTCCAGATTGTTGCCAGACAATCTCTCTGGCTTGCAGTAAGGGTAATATCTGCTTATGGGAGTCAAAGTTTTCAGAATGTGGTTTGCACTAGTATACCTGACATGTGCAGGTTGTCACAAAACAGTCCATCTTGCTCTGCCCTGCCCATCCCTACCTGTGCATTTCCCTCCTTCCACTTAGATCACATCTTGCTGTGGCATGCAGCAGCTGCCAGCTCAGCATGAGAATCTGATGGCACAACTACTAGATCCAACACAGGAAAAGCACCAGGAGCACATGGCCTGGGACAGGATAGAGAGAAGGATCATCCCCTTTGGCAGCAACCACAAATACTAGTGGTTCACTTTAAGATTTTGTTAGCTGTTCTTTGGGGGAAGAGGTCACTACCCTTAAATCAAAATCATCTAGTGATGTTTCAGAACTAAGTGAATGAATTAAATGTCCCTTAGCTACCTACAAACTCTCCCACTCAATCTCTATTGGTGAAGTGGGGGTAATGGTTCTCTTTGACCTTACAGATGTTTTGTGAGGTTGACTCCATTAATTCTGAGGCGTCCAAGTATGCCAGAGGGTATTTGTCTCTCATCAGCATTTCAATAGCCCATGTGCTTCTGTGCTTTTTGTCTCTTCCTGACTTTAAAATACTGCATTTTGTAACCTGACTGTTCTCTTAACACAGATGTTTTTTCTTATGGAATTGTTACTAGCTAAATAGACAAAAACTAAAATCTACTTAAGTTTCAAAAAACAGTGGAGCTGAAGTAATAGTTTATATATGGTAAATATAGCTTCTGTCTTTGACAGAAATAAGTATCCAAATAATTCTGGTTTGGAAATGATTCAGTATAGGAAACCACCCTGAAAACTGTCCATTTCATTTCTGACAGCATACTTGAACAGGAGCTGACACTTCTGGTTTCAATCCTTGTTGGTATAGGCCTTTGACTATCATAAGATCAGCAGTAAGAAGTTTTAAAGCGGTTGTACAGATTTCTTTCCTTGCCTGGCACAGCCATACAGTGCTGGGCATCCCTTTATTCACCTGTCTGTTCACTGTTTCAGGTGACACTGGCAGAGCAGCATTCTCTGTGGCTGCCAGCTCTGGAACTGCTCTAGAAGCAATATGCTCCATTATACTAAGGCATGCTTTCATTCTTATCACTTTTCCCATTCTACTTCAAAATCAGACATTTCTAATGAAAAAACTAGAGTTATTAAAAAGCCACCTAATTTTTCTAAATTAATCAAGATTGTGAAAAAGAAATAATTTATTCTAGAAAGTACAGTTATGCTGTGCTACAATGATTAGACAACTGCTTATTTTATTTCTAGTAAAGCTTTCCAGTTTCTGTTGCATTTCTCAAAGGGAATATAATTTTCATAGTGAAACCTGCCAAGACTGAATTAATACTTCATACAGCTTTTTTACATTTCCTTATCAGCTTAGTCTAAGACAAGATCATGTCTGTAACACTTGCTTAAATGCCTTTGCTATGAATTTATAGTCATTATGTTATCTATTGTGAGACAAATGTTACCTATGAATGCAAATTATACATCTGTACTTCATTATAGGCCATTTTCCAGACCTTCCACTTAATTTAGGTTACTTTTTTAAAAGCACATATTTAGAAAAATCTTTTTTTTTTCAGCATACTGCAACATAAAACATTTGTCTTATTTTTATGGGTGGCATTAGAGGTTAGAAATCACAAACTTAGGGAAACTTGAGTCAGAAATCTGAGACAGTTTAAAAGGCATTCAGTGTTTTCAAGTCAAAGATGAATATATGCTTGAAAAATCTCTTTCTCACACTCAGGAAAGCTAAGAAATTCCAGACATTTGGGAGGGTCCTACAAAGGAAGGAGTTTTGGCTTCTCCTTTCAGCATATTTCACATTTTTAGGCAAGCTTAGAACACTTTTTTAACCACTGGAAATAGCCAGAGTCTCACAACATTTTCACATTTTTTTCCTAAACTTTGCTGTTGTCAGCATTTATACTGACTGTAACTACCTGTTTCTCAGGTAGAGGCAGGTATTCTGGTCTTCAAAAACCAGAACTTGCAATTAGGGATGAACATTCAAGTTCTGGAAAGATTCACAGAAGGCATGGTAAAACAACAGTTCCATGCTCCAACCTTTACACAGCAAATTACTGAATAGGCCTAGAGACCAGAGATTTCATATTTGTAGCTTTTTTCCCCCGCTGTAAGAACATTAGAAAGATTTTTTGAACTCATTCATAATGAACTCGTTCCTTTCATCTCTTTGACTGCTGCCTCATGCTACAAAATGCGACTTCCTTTTTCCTTCAAACAGAACAAACAAAAGAGGTGCAGATCCTTTGCTGTATTAAGGTCTAGTTGTGGCGACACCTGCAGGTTCCAGTGTCAATTATCATGTATTTGCACATTTAGGTGCTTTCTTATACTACTTTCCCTGTCTTTACCTTGCCTGGAAGATGCCTGTTGGTCCCAAAGTGTGACAGTAACAAGTGTAGAACCAATAAAGGACAGTTTTGTGCCAAGGACTGTTTAGGGACTTGGCTTCCCAGAAAAGGCTATTGCTCCAAAGAAGAGTGACACTGAAGTATTGTATCATGCTTCTTGAGGTTTGGCTGCTTTGGAGGCAACTAGAGGTAACCAATAAAAGAGTTCTGTGCCAGTGCAAGGCAGTTACATCAGGGTAACAACATAATAGAGAAAGTAATTCACAATAAATACAGTTTTTTCTTTATAGTTGGGGAAAATAACTTTCAGAACTTTAATGGACTATAGATATGAACTTTAAGCAACATTAATCAGAGCCACAACTTCAGTGGCTCTGCAACAACAGTGCTGGAGGTTGAACAAATAGTCAAAACATATGATAAGTTTCTGCTATCTTTATGATTCTATGCCAGTTTCATCTGACAGCAAAAGCAGAAAAACATAGAACCAAGATAAGACAAGTCAGCCCATCCACTAGTTATGGCCAAAGCTGAACGTGAGGGTAAGTGTAGGGATTTTCTACTTCATAGTGTATTCCTGTAGGGGTTTTCTATTCTACACTTAATGCATTAAAACCAGGCCTACCATCAAAGTACTTAGGCTTCAAGCTCAGCAGTTGTTCTTCCTTCCACTCCTGAACTGTCACTCACAAGAAAAGCCAGCACAAGCTGTATTGCAGAATCTGAACAGTGAGTTGTGAATTATGCCTGCACTAAGAAGTATTGTCAAAAAACAAGCTTCAGAGCTATCCTACCATTATTGTCTGTGGGGAGGTTAGATGGTGACTGCACCAACTTTTTAGATTGTATTTTCACTATTAAGTTTGTTTAAAATTTCCCAGACCCAGTTCCCTGTATGCTGCTTTAAAACATTTTAGACTTGATACGAGTTAAAGTTGTTATTTTTTACATTAGTATGAGAGCTGAAGAATCTCTCTAAAGTATGCTGTGCAACTAGTTCTACATCTGGAAAAGAAGCAAATTCTTAAAGGTTGAGGAAAGACTATTTCCCAAGCCACCTAAAAGCTTTTCAAGGTGAAAAATACTATCTATGATTAAAATTAGTACTATCAAATTTGAACAGGAATTGAATTTCCTTTAAACATTTCCAAAATACCTGTCATATCCACGTACTTGGTAAAATTTTGGGTAGGATATGCTGAAAAAATAGATAGAACCATCTAATTTGCTCTATTCAAGCTTAAAAGTAAGCAGTCAACCTACATTGATACATTACTTTTTACTGTGAACATGTGTGGTATTAATGGAGGCAGATGTTTCTACCCACTGTTTAACCTCGCTGCAAAACAAATTGAACAGGTAAAGTGTGTACACCAAAAACAGAGCACTTTCAGATCCAAATTATAACGAATTTCAGATGACTGCCATCTCACAGAGCGACTAGAACAACAAGGTAAATTAAATGCCCCAAGCTAAGCTTCTCCCTCTTCTTAATTACTTTGTTACACCACACCAATTCTGCAGTGGGAAGCGCCAAGCTTCCTGCGGGTGGGTCCTTGATCTGTCTCGAAATTACCTACCACAAAAAATAATCCTCATCGCTGTCACCCAGCTGATACTGAGGCTATGGTAAGGTAAATAGGAACAACAGGCACCTAGACATGATGGAGCACACAACAGTAGTGGAAATCCCTTTCTCCAACAGCAATTTATAACTCTTTCTGGAATACAAAGAGGAGTAGGTGCAAACCCCAGCAATCCCGTTTCAGATCCATGACTGATGGGAAAGTTAAAGTAGTCACATTTAAATTCTTATCTCGGGTATACTGCAAGGCAGGTCTCAAAAGCACAGGACAGATAGTCAAATCTAAACACCGAACCCTTCCCATCACAAACCAGAAGCAGTGCTTGTTCCCAGCAAGCAGCGTGTAAACACAGAAGGATTTAACCCGCTTGTTTAAAGACTGTAAGACTGCAGTCTTGAACTCAATCGAACTTCCCCAGCAGGGACACACTTGTGGCATTTTAGAAGTTGTCTTTACAAATAAATAAATAAAACACCTACGAGCCTTTCAAACTCTGCGGTACTAGAGATGCGAGTTCGGGTTTTTTTTTTTTTTTGCGTTTAAGTCACCGCAACGGCGGCAGTCACACTAAGGGATTAGCTACCGATTTCCTGGCTGGATTTCTTCTGGAGCCCGCCAGCCAAAGGGCCGGGCGAGGGCGGCTATCCCGGGGGAGAGGGAGCTGCCGTGCCCGCCCGGCCCGCGGTGCCGAGCGCGGGAGGCACGGCCGCCGGCGGCGCGCTCCGCCAGGGCCGCAGGTGCCCGCGGGGCAGAGGCGGCGGCGGCGGCAGGTGTCGCGGCAGGACACCGGGATCACGGCAGGTAACCGGGATCGCGTTAACAGCCTCCCCCGCTGCTCGCGACAGGGAGGGGCGCTCCCGGCGGTAGGGACACACCTCTCACCCGAAAGGGCTTCTTTCGGAGACGGCCCAGCGCCACCGGGACCCGCGGGGCGCGGGCGGCGTCCTCGCCCTCCCCGGGCCCGCGAGCGCCGCCCCACGCGGCTCTCCCGCCCGAGCCGAATTTAAACTGCGTTACTGTCCCTCGCGCAAAGCACCAACGCCGGTGCTCCCGCGCGTCCCGCCCCCTGTGCGCCCGCCAGCCAATAGCGGGGCCGCTTCGTTGCCTTCCCCGCCAATCAGGACGCCGTTTATTGCTGGCTGGGAAGAAGCGCTCGGTGCGCGCGCCCGCCCGCTGTGGAGCTGGTCCCTGGCGCGGAGCAGGCGAGTCCTTCTCCTCCTCCTCCTGCTCCTCCGCCCCTTCTCCCCGCGCTTTGTTGGTGCCTCTCCCGGGAGAGCGGCGGCGGCTGCGGCCGGCGGCGATGCCCGAGTTCCTGGCGGATCCGTCGGTGCTGACCAAGGAGAAGCTGAAGAGCGAGCTGATCGCTAACAATGTGAGCCTCCCGGGCGGCGAGCAGCGCAAGGACGTGTACGTGCAGCTCTACCTGCAGCACCTCACCGCCCGCAACCCGCCCGCCCTCGCGCAGCCCGACTTTTCCAGCGACGAGGAGCGGGAGCCCACACCTCTTGGCGCCCGGAGCCGCGGAGCTGCTGCCGCCGGGCGGGTGAGTACCGCTGCCTCCTGCCCGCGCCGCCTTGGCTTCACGGCAGCCTCGGGCCCGCTTTCCCGCCCGAACGGGGCCGGCCGCCCCCGCCCGCCGGCCGCGGCTCGGGGAGCGGCACAACGCGCCGGGGTCCCCACGCGGGGTTGGGAGAGGCTCCGGCCGGGTTGAGGGCGGGATCGTGCCCGGCCGGGACGGTCCCGCAGCCTGGGGGAGAGGGTCAGCGGCGCTGCCGGGCGGCCGCCCCGCGTCGGGGACGAGCTGGAACTGCGGGTCGGTGCCGGGGGCTGCCGGCTGCTCCTCCAGGACGCGTCCAGCCCTGAGCGCCCTTTGGAGCGGCTGGCTCGGGGGGCAGCGGCAGCGCGACCGCGCGTGGAGGGTGCGACGGCCCCCCGAGGGTAAATTGGGAGACCTTTACTGTAGCTTGGCGAACGCTGTCCTGCGTACACTCTTTGGGTGTTGGAGGAACGAAGCAAGAGAACTGCGCGAGGCTGCAACTTGCTTAGGAAAGGACTCCGGTCCGCTGTCGCGGTTGTACGGCAGCAGCGCTACTCGGTGTAAATGCTTCTAAATGAAAGGGTGAAGCTGTGGGGGAACAGCTGGTTTGTTTCGCTTGATGAAGTGGACTGTTTAGTGTAAAGAGGGTCTGCGTAATGTAGATGTCTTGCTCGTACCTCTAAGATGTGTGCTATAGCAAAGCGCCTCTGGTGCCTGTTCAGTTAGTCCCCTGTGCTTGTTTTCTTAGATTTTACACATGCAAGGAAAGAGGGGAAGCTGATGCCATTTGAAATTTTTCTCTTTAGGCAGCTGTGATTTCTTTCTTAATTTTTCGTAAGTGGACTATAAATTTGCATATTCTGAGAAAGCAGTCTTGTAATTGATAATTGTAAGATGTCTGGTCTTGAGAAGAGGCTTAGATAATGATTATCAGCTTCCGGTTCCTAATGTGTGTGATAGTGAAACTGTTTAATTGTGTCTTAGATACTATGTTTCAAAGGTCATTAGTTAAGGGAGTGCCGAAAAACGGAGTCCTTTGAAGATCTTTGACGATTTAATCTTCAAAAGCCCAAGAGAACAGTTCTTAAATTAAAACATTGAAAACTGCCGCTTCAAGAGGAAGAGATCTCTAAAACCAAGTTATTTACCTTAACATCTTTTTATTTCAGACACTTAACTGGCATTCACTGAATGCAGTTACAGTGAAACAGACATTTCTCTGATTTAGAGTGGTCTGCTGATAGCATTCATAAGGTGCTTTTGAGTTAAACAGGTTGAGCTTGAATCTGACTTGTTTCATGCTTGTTGGAGGAGGAGCATCTCAGAACTGCTAGTTCCTATCCTAGATATGAGTTTTCCTTTCTACAGTGCTTAAGTTTAAACAATTATGGGTGACTTTTTTGATGTTTACAGAATGGGTGGTACTCCTACACTTTTGTTAACAATATCTGGAAGGCTCTGTACTGTTTATGCTTATCTTGTGTGTTAGTATCAGAGCGCTGTATCATCAGAAGTTCCAGAACTTCAGCAAATACTCTAGTTAGAGCTGCTCAGATTTGGGTCCGTTGTGCCCTGTGTTGTGTCGCTATCCCCTTATCACCCCCTCCCCAAAACAACCAGCCCGAACCAAAACACTCAGAAAAATCCCAAATAATACCTGCCAAGCAAAACAAACTTGGATGTTATGTGCTTGTTGTCTTCTTTGTGCTACTTGAGTAGTTCTGCAACTGCTTGTAGCCTAACTGTTGTCCCTGTTAATGTCTTTTGGCATAAGGGTGTTTCTCTGATCAGCTGTCCTTCAAAAAGATTAACACTCCTGTCTCTAGAGCAACTTGCTCCCAGAACAATTGGAAAGAAGAGGAAGAGTGAGGGAAGGCTGACATTCCAGGGGACTGGGATACAAAGCAAAATATCTTAAGATTAAGAGAGGACAGGAGGGAAAGCACTCAGACATTTGGAAGAAGTTAGAGGTAAGGGGCAAGGGAGGAAGCTGGAACTGCAAGGATATATGGAGAGGCGGAGTAAAGCAAAAGAACGGGCCTTCCTCCACCCCTCTCTGGGCCTGCTCGCCCTTCCCTTTATTGCCAGCAAATAGTTAGAAGCCTCTCAGAGGCTGCAGCCTGGTTGAGTTGCAGCCCTCGTGTGAGCAGGGGAGTCGGAGGGTGGGGCAGCGCGGGCAGGGTCGCGGCCCGTGCGGCGGCGCGGGCCGGGCACCAGGGGGCGCGCCGGGGCCGGGCCCTCGCAGCGCGGGGCGCTCGCTGCGAGCGGCTCCTGCGACACCCGCGGGATCGCTCGGCTGGCTTAGGGGTCCTGCAGGGGGGCAGGCACCGCTTTTCTTAAAGGGGATATGAGCAACAAGTACAAAGGAATCATCTGAATGTCCGTGCTGCACTCACTGAAAGCTACACCCGCTCTCTTAATGCTGGCACTAGAGCTTGGACACGGCTTTGGTCATTAGTAATTTTGAACTGTTTACTCTGTCATTTTAGTGGGGTTTTTCTAAGTTATGAGCATATGATAATGCGTTTAGGTGCTTATTTTCTATTGATAAAAGAGAAAATAAGCTGTGCAGAGACAAAATCCCATAGTTTGAATTCTATTGCAAATTATGTGTTTTGACTATGTCAGTCTTCTGGCTTAGCTCTATCCAGCCCAAGAATATATAGCTCACTTTGGCTACATATTCCTACCAGAGCAGGAAAAGCTTTTAAAATCATGCTTGTTTGTGCCTCAGTCTGATAATATTGTCTGGAGGAGCCAGCTTCTCCAGCTCTAATGTTTTTGAGCAACTTTTTTGCTTTTTTCCCTTAAGCCTGTTTAGCATAGTGGTATGTGAGGAGGGTGACTAGGTATGCAAGACACTGTTTTGCTGCAGGGTGAACCATCTGCATCTGAATGCCCCTTGTCCTGGTTAGTTATGGGCTGAATGTCAGTAAAGATAGCTCACAGGAAAAGTAACTATAAAATTACATTTTTACCTCTCTAGGACCATTATTTTAAAGCATGTACCAAAAATATTATCTTGATGCTGTTGTCAAACAGGAACTGTTCAGAGCTTAAAATGCATAGATTATTATGACTGAGCTTGTTGTGTATTTCATGTCCTGGAAGAATCACTTCTAAACCATATATGAGTGATATTTTTGACCTTTAAAGTGATTATATGAAAAAGATCAGTCAAATGTCTCTTGTTAATGAAGGTATGATGAGAACATCTGGACCTGAGGGGCCTGTTTGAAAGGTCATACATGAGACCTATCAGTTTGGTTTGGTGGGGGGGAGGGGTTAGAGTTGTTTGGGTTGTTGAAGTTTTTTGTTCTAATCAAGTAGCCAAGTAAATAAAGAGCCAGCTCTTCATAGTCAGAATGCTGTGGTCTTGATATCTGTAGCCGAGGTAACAACAGCTTCAACCCCTTCCCTGCTGGAAAAGAGAAGTAATAGTAAAACTGGTGGTGGTTTATGAAGATAAGGTTTGTGGAAAGTACTGGACAGGTGAGGCAGTGTAAAGCATCTGTGCGTGCCCAGTGAATGCAGAGAATCTATTCGGTGTTTCCTGTGTGGCTCTATGTCTTCATTACAACCTGCCACATAAACATCACCCAGAATACAGTTTAAATCTTTTGTAGCCTTTTAAAAAAGTGCCCATGTGCTGAGGGAAGTGCTGACAAGTGCTCATCATTTGAGAGAAAGCTGTGGGCAGCAGGGATGAGATGACCAAAGTAATTCCCACTACAGTGAAAAGTCCTGCCAGGCTGTTCTGCACCTTCAGACTTTGAGTAGGTGCATTTCCTTCACCAAGTAACATGGAAATTAGTGTTTGGGAGGAGAAGGGGTTGGAAGGGTTGAATAGTCCGTAATCTTATAATTTATGATTGTTACTGTACATAGGCTTGGTAATTTTAAGTCTGGCACTTACTAATTAAGGTTAAAAGGTTGTGAATTCTCTAAGTTCTGTGTATCAGTATCTTTTGAATTGCTGCTGAATAATTCCCTTTCCATTGTTTATTTTGTCTGTCCTGTGGCTCTTGGTTAATATTGTCTCCAGGCCTTTAAGGTTAAAAAGTTCAGTAGGACTTGATTTTTTAAAAAAGGAAATTCTATTGTAGGAAATGATTGTCTTTGGTAGAATAAAAAGTACAAGGGGAATAAAGACCTATCTATTTCACAGTATAAATCTATTATTAACATTTTGCATATCCAGTTCCTTAACTTCACATCTCCTAAGAGAAATAGTTATTTCTTACCAGAGGGAACTCTGCAAACTGGAGAATTAAACAGCATTCTTGTGGTGTGAATTGGGCTTTCTTTAGCCTATCTTAACCTCATTCAGAGAAATCGTAAATAAGCCTGACCCTTTTTGTGTCTAGTGATGGAGCTGCACCTGTTTGGGATTAAAATCCTTGTATCCTGATGTAGATGCCATTTACCTTGGGATTTGAAAATAGTTTTTGGTGATGTCCCATAGTTGTTGGTTTTATTTAATGGCTTCTTCAGCGTGTTTCTTATGCTTGTCTTTGGGACAGTGCTGGGACTAGTACAGGCGCTTATGAAGTTTGCCTAATTAAGCTGGTCTCTGGCTGTTCATTTTTACTCAGCAGGAATGCCTAAGGTAAGGGGTAGGTTCTGAATTCGGGTTGCTTGCATTGTCTGCTCTTCTTGCTAGCAAAAGAATGTGAAAGCTTTGTGCTGTCAAGAGATGATGATACTTGGAGAAGATGAATTTCTTATGCTGTGGCCCTAGTGCTGAAAATGCTGTGTGGTAGCCCCATGCTTATAATTCACTTCAGTACTCATTTGAAGAATTAGTTCCTAGGCAATTGGAAACCAAGCCTGACAGATAACACTACCAAATTGCTATCTCTCAAGTGAAGTATGCAGATAATCTTCCATCTTCTGTTTTCTAGAAAATAGCAATGGCTAGAAATATTTTTTTATGCTGTAAACTCTGGATTGGATTAGATGATGTTCAGATAAGGATTTATTGATTTGGGTATATTGTTGCAGAAATATTTACATAGATTTGGCTGTATTGTTGCAGAAATATTTACATTATGGGCAAAGTGGTCAGTGGCACTGCCTTACATTGGCAAATTCTGCCACAATTTCATTTTAGGCGCTTCATCTCCGCACCACAGTAAGACAAATCTTGCCAGTGGTCATAAAACAAGAAAATGAGGGTGTGAGTTTTTTGGGTTTGTTTGTTTGTATTTAATTTACACTGTTAAACTTTTAAGCTAGCTCTTTTGATCTCTCTCATGGTGTAGTCCAGCAGACAAGTTGTCCTGATTCACAGGAAGCGTAGTGATGCATTATACTATAATGGTAGTGGTAATTAAGTTTAGTGTTGTTGCTGAAGTTGATGCTGTCATGCCACATTTGAGGTGAGAGAAAGTCTTCTATCCAGCCTTAAACTTCTAGGGATTCACCTGGTGGTCCAGTGAATGGTTAGATGGCAGCTTTCTACTTGTACAAGGGAAGTCATTTGCTCCTGCTCTAAGGAGAATAGGTGTTCAAAAGTAAAAGCTGTGACCTTGCAGAACACAAAATGAACACATCTGGCCCAATATTGAAGAACACAGATTACTTTCAACTTCCTTCATCCCCTCCCTACTCTTTTTCTTTGCTGAAAATGGCTGTTTTGATGATCTCTGTTTGTGACAGTAGTGCAGGAAAAAGTGAAATGGTATTTTGAAGGAAAAAAGCCACACAGAAACCATGAGAGATGTGAGTTTACTTGTGTTAGAGTACCCTGGTACTCATTAGTTACAGTTAGATTTCTGATGGCTGAGACTTCTGTAAAGCATCCTGAATGCTGAGTTTTTTCTGGTGTATATTGTTGTAGTCTCTTCTGTGGTCTCTAAGTGAACAAAGGTAGAGATACATTACAGTAGGATTCCAGTTTCTCTGAAGTGTCATTGGAATGTCATTTTCCTGCACCATGGTAGCTTTTTTTCTGAAATACGGACAAGCATCTTGATTAATCTGCTTGGTGATGTGGGCAAACACCAGAGCTGTCATTAGTCTAAACAGATCTCAACAAGAAAACCCGGCATTTTTTTCAGAACTTTTTTTCTGTTTGGACAGTCCAGTAGTCCAGAAAAAACACATTGAATATGATATGAAAGTTAATGCAATATTTAACTTGACAAAATGTTATGACCCACATGTTCAAAAGTGAATAAAAGTCTCATGCAGCTGCAGGATTGTTTCTTGTGCATGGCTCAATTGCTTCAAAAACTAATTAGGAGTGGAAATACTGATAAAGTGAGTTGTAAATCTCTCTTTAGTCAAATCTGCTTCTTTAATGGTCCTATACTTTCTTTGGACTGTTTGGAGTTTATTTCTTAAAATAAAGAAATGCCATGATCCTTAGAGATTCTGTTGCTTTTCAGCAGCTGATTCTAAGTTTATCATGCTGGAATATCCAGAAGCCAGAGGAAAATTTGGAGTCAGATATATTTGGGAAACCCTCATTCAGTCCCTGCTTAGTTTTAAAATATTTTAAAATATTTGAGGCAAGACCAAGTTTGCATGTAAACAAGTATTGAACCTGCATTAATAGCTAGATAGATTCTGTTAGCTCGTGTAAATCATCTCAAAGTGTTTTGTTGCTATCTTATAAAATGCAACAAGAAAATTATCATTATTGAGTGTTTATAGCCTATTTGTATTTGGACTTTTTAGTCTTTTGTTAGTACAAAAAAAAAAAAAAAAAAAAAAAAAAACCAAACAAAAAACAAACCCAAACAGGCCCTTTGGACAACTGAGCTGAGAAAAATGCTAAGTGCAGAAATTGTTTCTGTTTATATAATGCAACTTTGAGATACAAATGTGACTTATTTCAAAACAGTATCAAGGTCTTTCTTAGTAAAGAGCGTGAAAATCCTAAGCATGCTTTTTTGTGTCTTCTTCACTTTTACAATCCCTATTGCAGCAACAGAGGCTTCCCAAGTTGAAGTGTTATGATCACTCTCTTTGGATCGAGCGGAAACTGCTAATTTAGGAGTAGCATCTCAGCAGATTATTTTGATAGCCATCTGCATGTGGTGATGGTGCATTGCCAAGTGTTCAAGTAGTGTTGCCAGACTTGGGTTTAGAATTTTTTAGAGCTACAAGTAGCAGAGGCCTAAGTAGACAAGCAGGATTTTGAGACTGTTTCTGATTTTTGCCTTTCCTCTACTTACCTTGTAATATCATGTAATCTCACAGAGAATGACAGGTTGACTAGGAATAGGAGTTTTGGAAACTTGGTTGAAAGTATGTAGGTACTAAAGAGCTTGTTCCTTATCATTAGAGGAGGAAATTACCTATCAGGTAGAAAAATAATGCAAAGAAATGCCAATGTAACAAATATTTATAGTTTTGTGTAGTGATGGTGAAACGGCTAGAAGCCTACTTCTCCAGCCACAAGAAAGAAATCCCTTCCCACTATATACTTGAACTTCAAACTAAAACACAAGACCAGAATGAGTGATTTTAAGAGGAGACTTGTAATGGGTATTTCCTTCCTAAGTAGAAAACTTGGCATTTTTTCTTAGTAGGTGTAAATGTTTGTACTGTTTCACATAGGCTTTAGTAGTGACCATGGGTGAGAATAGAATTAATTTCTTCTGGGTTTATATGTTTAGTACTCTAATGTTTTCCTGTTCCCTTAGAAGAAAAAGGTGTGTTCGGTATTAACTGGAAACACTGTCTCTCATTTCTGTCTCCTGTTCCAGAAAGCCACAAAGAAAACTGACAAACCCAGACCAGAGGAGAAGGATGGCCTAGATATAACAGAGATGAGTAATGAAGACCTTCAAGAGCAACTTATGAAGTATGGAGTAAATCCTGGCCCAATTGTAGGTAGGTCAATTGAACTAGTAGATATTAATCTGTTTTATTTCTCACTATACCTCACTTGTGAAGTTTCCCTGGTACAGTTACTTTTTAGTACCAGTACTGTTGCAATCCTACTTCTCACCTAGGATATTTTCATTGGACTGTTTACATTGAGAAGCGTTTCAGCGGGCAAGTCTGCAGTTTGTTTCTGCTGTTCTAGGCCAGCTGGAGATGTTCCAACTTGTGTTCTGAAGCTGTGTGACTATTAGTTAAAGTTCAGTGCTGGGGTCTTCTGATACAGAGGTTTAGATCTGGGCCCACTTAAATAGGAAATACATCTTACATAATAACATAATAGTATTGAGAGCCAAATGAGAACAGGGAACTTCCCTTTCCCTAGAGCATTTCCTACTCACTGCATTGTGCAGTAATGTTTTCCTTTGCTAATGTTTTTTTCTAGCCTAGCATTCTGTCCTGTGTGCTGGCCTATGTCAGGAGTAGTCCTGACCCCAGCCTAATCTCCTGCCTTGGACACTGTCTGTGATGTGAGATCAAAGTGCCTTGCCTTTCAGATTGTGCAGTAGCCTAATGGCAAGGGAATTTGATTTCACAACTCTTGAAAAAAAGATTGTTGTCTGTAGTATGCAGAGCCTTCTGTGGAATGTTCTTGAATCCTAGGTGGATGGAAGTGTCCATGACTGAGTGTCATGCAGTCCTGTGTGTATTCCTAGTCTTATCTGAAATATTTTCAGTTAGCTGATTCTGCATGCCTTGCCATTCATCCTGTACCTCTTGCATAGTACTCCAGAACCTATGTAGCCCACTGGAAAGGCATTTACATTTGGTCTAATTTATTGCCTTTAATTCTTAGAGGGTATGGATTCTTTCTTGAAAGGCTGCCATTTCTTTTAAATGGTGGTTTCCTCTTATCAGAAAACTTCAAAAGCTAGATTTTTTTTTCTGCAGCTAACAGCTCAGGCATCAGTCACCTCTACAGATTTTTTCCAACAAAGTCAAAATATGGAAGTATGTGCTAGACTTAAAATGTTTTAGACAGCTGTTCTTGCTTGTCCAAGCAAGCCAACCTGATGGCTAGATGGCAGCAAGCACAAAGTTCTGTTGTTGATGCTTGCTTGCACCACCTCTGATGCTTATTGGTCTGGGTTTTCCAACAAGGTAAAGACAGGGGCATTAATTCCAGGGTAGGGGAATTAGGAGAATAATAGAGCAATCTGCATGGAAATTGTTTCCTTTGCACTATCGAATTCACTTTTTTTTGTAAGGGAATAACAACTTTGTATATTGCAAAATATGAAGTAGAATATCTAAGAAGCAGGTAAGTTCCCTTTCCATAGATTTCCTTTCTATAACTTTCAGTGTACAGGAAGGTCTGAGTTAATCTAAGAATTCTCTTAAACTGAAAAGTTAGAGGCTTTAGAGGCAGAGTTGTGTACCTAGAGGTGTGTGTGTATATATATATAGAGAGAGAGAGACACTCTGGGCCATACAAACTGATTAAAAATCAACAAAACATTATGTTCAGAAATTCCCAAAGAATATGTAACAGCCAAGTTCTGTCAGTCAAGTAAGGAAAGATTAAAACTGTTTCTTTAGCGTGTATCCTTCCTTGTTATAGCTACTACTAGGAAACTTTATGAGAAAAAGCTTTTGAAACTGATGGAACAAGGTCCTGACCTGAAGGCACCTGTGCCTCTCCCAGCGATTCCAACTACTGAGAACACCAGACAGAATGGAAACAATGATTCTGACCAGTACAGTGACAATGAGGAAGGTAAGGCTCGAGTGGAACTTGCATGGGAACAGTTCAAATTATACATGAGTAATACTTGCAGTAGAAATAACCTAAAGAGGTATGATCTTGCTGTTGGGTGAGACTGTAAAATACTGCTGTGGGTCATGTCAGTCATGTACTTGATCATGCACTGCCAGCAGAGTGATCCAGGAGCCTGTTCTGGGAAAGGAGACCTTTTGCTACTGACCTGGTCCCTTTTATCCATTTTCCCCAGACTGTATGGAGCCTGTAAATCCAATAGACAGGAGAACTGCGTATTGGGTGTTTCAATGTTCTTTGCACTTCACACTTAAGTACTAGTCCAATTTTGTCTTATGGTGCTCACACCATAGTATTAGTAGTTTCGTAGTTATAATTATAGTAGTTATTCACTGTGGGATAGTGAATAAATGTTTCTTTATTAATTTTTTTTTCTTTTTTGCTTAATGGCTAACGCTTATGATTCAACCCTATTTATGCTCTGTTCCTTATGGACTTAGTTGGGGGTGGATTGATTGGTTGGTCCTGGGTGTGTATTTTGTGGGTTTTAATATCAAGTTTGTATCAAGCATGTGTAGTGGTGGGGAAAGTGGGACCAAAACCACACCATTGTGCAATTTACAAAAAAATAAAAACAGCACAAATTTTAAAGAATTACTTGAATGGAGTGTTAGAAGATGCTTATTTAGTGTGGTTTGGTTTTGGGAGTGGGTTTGTTTTGTATTGTTTTTTACAGGAATTTCCATGGACATAGGACAGGAAGGGCTGAAATACAACTAGTAATTGGATGATCTCCCTTGCATATTTGGGCTTATTTTTCAACTTTTATATTTTGCACTTTTTAGGGGAAAGGATGTTAGAGATTGATTTATTAATGTTTGGGACAGCCAAGAGCCCAGTCACAACTGACAGCTAACTTCTTATAATTACATATGCTTCATATAAATACTGAATTCTTCACACACTGGGAAAAAAAACTCAAATACAAACATTCCCCTTTTCCCTTACAAAAAAAAAAGTTTTTTTATTAATAAATCATAAATATGTTGGTGTAAAGCTAGAATTTTAGAAAAGCAGTGGAAATAATGCATCTTTTTATTGGTGAGATGACTGCTAACAACTCTCCTTTCTACTGCATCAGAAATGGGGTTTTATATAAAAGGACATATATTAGAGGAAGCTAAGCTAGCAACTTAAAACAACATTGACAAGCTTCAATACCTTTACTACAATCAATAGAATAATACTTTGGTTGAAGGAATTGCAATTTGATAGCATTTCTAAATGGAGCTTCTGGATTTGTCAAGGCTTATCTGAAATGTAGAATTTTTAGCAAAAAAGGTAAATACATGGATCAATTTTAAGGTTATTCTTCAAAAGTCTTTGTTCTTATACATTTAATAGAGAAATGTACTTGTTTCACAGCTTTTTAAGGGAATGGTAACTCATAAGAGTTATGTTGCCTCTCAAAATGAATTTTTATTAAAATACATTTGGTTTCAACTAATCTAACAATCAGTAGTATTATAGAAACTAGTTATATTAAAACTGGTTGCAGATCCGAAGACTGAGCTGAGGCTTGAGAAGAGAGAACCTCTGAAAGCCAGGACAAAGACGCCGGTAGCACTCAAACAAAAAAGAGTTGTCGAACACAACCAGGTATGTTTGTCATAGCAGCTTGTGGAACAGCTACTGACTGCAGGTGATGTGCTCACTAAACACTTACTACCTTTAACATCACATTTGACTAAGTGAACCATGCTGATTTTTAAAAGTTCTTTTAGAAGCCTGTTCTAATATAGCATGAAAATCTTGTGAATTAACTGTAGCGGCTGGTTTTAGCATGTCTGATAATGTTCAAAGTTATGGTCTGCTAAAAGCTGTTTGTCTGACTTGCCAGCTGCTGTAGCACCTCCTAGAGAAGATTAGTAGGCAACCTTAACATGTTCAGTTTTGGAAACCTGGCAGATTAAGTCACATGGACTGATAGCTTTCTGTTGGATGCTTGTAATGAATTTGATTTAATAAAAGCAGTGGTTTCTCAAAAAAAGAAAAGTTAGGAAAAAGGGGTGTGTTGATTTTTTTTGTTTTTTTAACAAGTGTTTTTACATACACGTATATATATATATATGATTAGATAGCTACAGATATAGGTATGCATTTTAAATCCATCTATTTAATGACTCATTTAAATGTAGTCTGTGAAGTAATGTATTTGGGTATATGCCTATATATATAGGTTTGTGAATGTGTGTACACACATACACCAGCTGACTATGTAATATTTTTTCTTCAACTATGTTTGTAGCAGCAGTACTAGAGTAGACACAAATTTGTTTAAAAACTTCTATGAAGAAAAAGAAAAAATAACAAGTGTAGATCTCCCACCTGTATGTACCACTTTTCTTTACTTATAAATATTAGTTCTGCTGTCTTGATGGAAGAGGGATTTTACAAAAGCACCTCTGATTCTCAAACTGCTGAATACAGAGTTTGGTAGTTGATGGCTGATCTGTCCTTCTAATGTGAAAGCATCACTAAATGCCCTCTTCCCTACCTTAGGATACTTAAAGTCTCTAGAGTGCTGTTCATCTGTCCAGTAAGTAGTGGAGTTATGCTGTAGTAAAGGACTCATAAAGAAACATTCAGTGACTCAGAATCTGGCTTGTTAATTGCTTGGTGTATTTGAGCAGATTGCAGTGACTTTTCTCAATACTTTATTAAATGCCAGATGCTTGCTATTTAGTGTGTGTGTATATATGTATAAACATGCTTTAGCTATGGATGTCTCTCTAGCAGGTGAAATGCTGCTATATGACCTTGAGTAATACAACACAGCTATGGAGATCCATAACTAGTTTGCTTATTTTAAGTTGGAGTTTTAGGGTGCAAGCTAAACAGATTTTACTTCAAAAAATTTAAACACACATGTAGTTCAGTGCACCATTCTTTAATTTGATCAGGCAACTTCTGCTTGTAATGGTCTCTATAATGAGCATCTTAATCTTTAGATTCTTGTATTTCAAGAATCACTTTTTTCAAAGTGATTATTCTGCCAGAAATCCCTATCAGCTTCAGTGTAATAAAGATAGTTAATTCTGCTGTCAACAAGGAAAACTTGTAGTCTTCAGGAGCTTGTCTACAGAACTAAAGAGATGTAGCGAGGTATTTTTGTGCCATTTTAAGTGATGATTTGTTTACTCAATTTTTTGTCATCTAGTTTCACTATATTAGTATCATGTCATTACTCTTTTGGCAATCTTACATGTGCAGTACAGATGAGATGCAATATTTTGCAACTTGTCTTTTAATTACCAGGAGTTAATCAAAAGAATCATGAAAACATTACATCATTTCAAAATTGCCAAATTCTTCAGAAACTCTCTTTAGTTAGTTAAACCTTTTACTTTTGAACTTCTGATTGTTTCTTGTCTGTTTGTTTTTTTTTTTTTTAAATACAGCAAACATACAAAACCACTGAAAAAACCCAAAACAAAACAGCCCCACCCACCCCCCAGTTAAATTTTGCAGCTGCTTGAAGCCAAGAACAACTTAATGCTTTTGGCTAGCAAATGTATGTAGTCATGTATTTTGCTGAGAACAAAACCAGAACGTGGAGACTTTTTTTTCTTTCCTCCCCTTCTTCCAGTGGAATTGCATTGTAGGTTTTCATCAATGTGTCAAGGGACTATACTCCTTCTGCAGAACTATTTCGACTGTTATGCACTGTGTGGCCACACAGTGCATAACAGTTGAAATAGTTCTGCAGGAGTATAGTCTGAAGCATGGTGTGGCTGAGCTGGTGGGCAGTGTAGAGCGAGCAGACTTGCTAGTTACTTCTAGGTCCTGTGTAGCACTGGTTTTAGACCAGATGTACGTAGCTTACAAGACTGCTTGTAATTTAGCATGGCTGGATGTAGCTGTTCTCTTGAGAAGAGAGTGCAAATAGATAGCTATTTGGCGGCCTGCTGCAAAAGAAATTGGGTGGGGAGGTTGAATATGGTCTTATCAGTCAGTTAGCAGTGGAGGGCTGGATGGACTTGAGCTCAGCTGTTTATGTTTAATTACCTCTTCATAGTGAGAAGTTGGCAGGAAATCCTAATTTAAATACCCCCTTCTAATCCAGTAGGTGAATCTAGAGTAGGAGTTCAGAACTGAGCCTGACATGTCATAGGAAATGGCATTGGGCAGAAGGAGGCGGGTTAAACAATGTAAATTTTCAGGAGTAATGTAGAACTCGTCTCTCTTCTGAAACTTTGTCCAGTGACATTCTGCATGTGCTGTGTTCCCCTACTCCTCCCAGTAATTTTTTTTTTTTTTACTACCTGTATAGTAACTTGGTAAGTAATAGCTGAGGTAAAGTCATAATCTGTAGTTTCACTGCCCATGAGTTATTTGACAGTTAGAAGCAGATACTGATCACTGCTTGTGTACCACACCACACCATTGTAGTTTCTCTGGTTACATTACAGGGTGGTGGTGTACCCAACGTGAGCGTTACATTTTGATAGGGTTAGAGGCCTGCTCTGTTGACAGTGAGGATAATTATAACTGTACACAACAAATTTTATTTCTTTTTTCATTTTGTCTGTTGACTGTGTTCTACTGAAATCTGGATGGGTTTTATGCAGTAGATTCTGGTTTTTCCTAGACTTTTCATGCAAGAAAAAAATTGAAAGTTGGTACTTAAACCATGATTCAAGTATCTGAAGAAGAGAGGCAGTTATTAGTGAAGTGCTATCTTTCATTAGAAGATAAGTAATTCATAGCCAGATAGTCTGGAATGGGGAGCTCATGGTTCCTAGTATGAGTGAATTTGTCTTCCTGCTTTCCTGAGTAGAAACACTCTGAAATTAGTATTTCTTCTCTAAGCTTCTAAAGAACACCTTTCATATAGAAGGTGTATGGGGTTGAGGTGGGGAATTGTGATTCTAGGTTGCAGGAAGGAAGAGAATGCAATGTCTGGTAAATATTTAAGAAAGGGTTAGAAGATGTTTCATCATAAGTCTGTTAAAATTGTAAAGAATTTTGGAGAATTAGGCTGTAATCTACAATTCTAAAAAGAATTGCAATCTGCTTGGACCTGAGGTCTGTGTATTTGTTTTAGAAAGTACTTCAGTGACTTTGGAATGAAGTGAAACACTTGTGCTCCCTCTGCTGTGTATGTAGTAGCTGTTATACAGAATTTGTCATAGAACCATAAAGCAGCTCAGCTTCTAGTTTCACTGTCCCCTCTCAATTAATAAATACTTTTCAGCCTGTTCTCTTAACACATTGTTTTGGGGCTGAAACTGTTCTAGTGAAGTAATTTCCACTATTGAACCTGTAACGACAGTTGCAGTGTATAATTTTATTTAGCAGTGAGTGTAGCTTCCAAAAACTTGGTAATACATCACTGTATGAGGCGTTAATGTGCAAAGATAAGAAGTATTAAAAAAGTAATATTTTTATATTTAAACTTAACCAAATAAAAAAGAAAATCTTGTATGTAGTGTAGATGAAGCAGATCCACATCTTCCTTTCCATCTTGGAATTAGTTTTGAGGGGAATATTTGCTTTGAGCACGAAACTTGCAATAAAGCATAGGGAATCATCTGTGTTTGTTAATGGCTATAAAAGTTTGGTGCTTCATGCTGTTACTTCAATTTGTGAGAGATCTGTATCAGGCTTGATTGTTTAAACCTGCTGTTATGTGAAAATTGTTAGTTTCATCCCTGTATGTGGAAACTTTGTAAGATCATTAAGTGTCTCTCCCTGCTCCCTATGGCTGACGATTAGTTCCTGTTGAAACACAAGTGGTTGTGCATAAACTGCCCAGTTTTGCTTGAGAAAATAGAACCCTGTCTGTGTAGAGAAAAAGGTGATGCTTTCTGCTTATGCTCATAGATTTATTTTTGTATTTGTGTGTGTAGGCAGGAAATGTAATGGAACTGAAAGCTTCATGTCTGCTGTCCATGACTTGATGTAACTCCTCATGTTAGCTCATGATACGGCAGTGAGCAAATTAGCAGTTTTTACTGTTGGGCATTATCTATTCTGTTCTGTATTTGAGCAACAATATGCTCAAATGTAAGTATTCTGGTCAATGCTACTAATCTAGCTAGCTATTCATTATATTCTAGCTGTAGGATCCACAGTTTTTTGATTGTAGACATGTTGCTTCTGGAGTGTGCATGCTATTTTGGCTTTTGGTTGTGAGTATCTGATATTTGGAGCTGGTTTTCATGTATATGATCATGTGTTTGATGCTTGAATAGACCTATTCTCAAGATGGAGTTACTGAAACTGTCTGGACAAGTGGATCTTCAAAAAGTGGACCTCTGCAGGCATTTTCTAGGGAGTCTACAAGAGTGTCAAGAAGAACACCAAGAAAAAGGGTGATGAGAGGCTTTTTTAATAGACAAGATTTTTTTTTTTCTCTCACTCTTAGGGTCCCAGTGGCTCTTTTATTCAATTGTTGTCTTTTGTTTGTTTTAAACAAACAGGTGGAAGCTACAGCACAGTTGCCTGTAGATGATGCTGTAATATCAGAGAGTACTCCCATAAATGAAACTGTATTGGCTGCAAGCAACGAGACCCTAGTAAATATGCTTAGTAAATATGTTTAATCAATTATGGTATTCTTCTGTAATATCTTCACTGATAGAATCATTCTGTTTTGCACAAATAGAAGACTGTTTTAAGGAAAGTAAGACTATTCAGTAGTCTTTAAGAACACATACTCAGAATCTGTTCTAGTACCTAATACTCTTCACTTTGAGATGGGACTAGGTCAACACCTAGGTCCCACCTAATGTCATTTGGGGGGGAGGGCTGAAAAGAACCACTTTACAAGCTAAGATGCTTTCTTAATTTATTTAAGTACATGCAGAATATTTGCTTTTAAGTTTGGCTTTTCTTGTGAACTAAATAGCTTTTATGTTTCTAAATGGCTTAAAAGAAACTACTTGGAATGATAAGCAGTGTGTTTCCTTTGCTGATCTTGGAGCATGTTTTACATAACCTTCTTCAGTTAACTGCTAACATGCATATATTCAATGCACATAAAGGTTTTGTTTTTTGGTTCTGCCACCTTGCCCCTTTTCGTTTTGTATTTTGGCTGTTTCTGAGTTTGAACAATTTTGAATCTCGGCAGGTTGGCAATAGGGTGCCTGGAAATTTCAAGCATGCAGCTCCTACACTGTCAGTCAGTGAACTCTCAGACATGCCCAGAAGAACACCAAAGAAACTACTGATGACAGCTGAAGTAAATAAATTAAAACTTAGATTGCTCTTGCTTACTCTCTGTGAACAAAATTCTTGTGTGTATGTGCTTACTTCTTAGTACAGAGGGGGTGGAGGATGTCACTGCCCAGGTGACACCAGTCAAAATAAACTAGTGTTGTCACATGACATAAAACAGAACATAAACTTATTTTCATCTTCCCCTTTCAGATTTGGGTGTGTGTGTGTGAAAATCTGATTTTTCTTTTTTCCTAAGACAAATATTTTGATGTGTTATTTCTCCTTGTGCTGCTATTTTTCTGAACAAAATGTAGTTGGTTTTTTTTATTCTTTATAGCTCAAAGTAGAGTAGACATGGGTTATCTCCCTTTGAGCATGTAAATCAGCCCATCCTGAAAAAACACAATGTGCTTTAATTTAGGGAATTAAGTTATAGAATCATTTTAGACCAAATGCCTGAATTAAAAAAAGTATCTGTAGATTTCTGACAGTTATCAAGAAAGAAAAGAATTCTTTTACTGTTAACCTATTCAAGCTGTCAAAAATTATATCTCTTGGAGAACTGTCTAAAGCACCTGCAAGTATATGTAATTGTATTAATGTAATACTGTAATGTGGAATTCTACATTGCAAGATGCTGTTTGTCTGTTTATATAGCTCTAGATAAAGCTGCTATTAACACTTCATTTACAATATGACTGCAATGTAGACTTAGTTGTCAAATAGAATGTTGTGGGTCAACTTGATGTTCTATTCCAAACTGCTGATGGGGTTTTTCAGTCAGTATTTTACTGTACTGTGGTTTATTACAGCATACTGTATGGTTTATTACAGCAAGAAGAGACAGATTGCCCACATCAATGCTTTTTAAATCATGTTGGTCACAACCAGTCCTGTGATCTGCTCAACACAGCCATGATAGAGGTGATGGTTAAGTTTTTTTGGTCATCTACATCATCGGCTCACAGGTTTATAGGATTTATACAACTTATTTTTTATCTTCAAGGAAACTGAGGCGATCACTGAATGCTTTAGGACACCAAAAGTGACCGAATGGCTGCCAATAATTAAGGTTAAACAAACTTCTAAAACACAAGAAGTAAACTTCTTGAATGGCACTGGGTGACTCATTCATTCTTACAAATTGCACATGGTAGTGGTCACTGAGATAGCCATGCAGAAACTTTTTGTTTTGCGGTCTGTTCGGCCTCTAACTGATTTTGGTTTCCTAGGTGCTGGAGAGAACTACAGAAGAAAGAAGAGTAGAAAGGGATATTCTTAAAGAATTGTTCCCTTATGAAGTATCAACACCTACAGGAATTAGGTAATTCTAAGGTTTATGGGGCCTTTTTTCTCGGTTCTTGTAAACCTGATTAAGCTGAGAAATATCTTTTGATTATATTGATAGATTTCTGAGGAATAGTTTTTGCACTCTGGCTCAATGAGATTTGTGACAGCCACCTATTCTTCTATTCTATGCACATAGATTTGTAACCAAAACAGCCCCCTCTCTATTGAAATTGGAGAAGGAAGAATAGGGTGGTACTATAGTAGGAATTATTACTGGAATTTCTGGGTGGTGAAAGTTAAATGGAAAGGGCTTTTCTGTGGTAATGACTTGCAGTATTTAAGTTTTTGACAACATGCAGCTGCTTAGGCCTGCTGTAAATTAAGGAAAACTCTTGCAGTATATATTTGAGGGGTTTTTTGGCAAAGCAAGAAAGAACTTTCAGATACCCTATTTTTTCCTTTAGGTGGCAGTCATATTGATTACTCTTAGCATGAATAAGGAAGGCATCTAGGAAGGGCTATTACTTGTGCATTTTGGGGGGGGTTTTGTGTCATATATTTAAACAAAAATTGAACCTCTGCATGCAACCCTCTGGTTAATTAGGTAATTTTAAAAATTGCTAAGTTTAGAGGATATGAGAAAAAGTTTGCCCATGTTAAGATGTGAAATTTTCTCCTGTGTTTCCAACATATGAATTATAGCTTCAATTTAAACTGCAATTGCATAAACTCTTAACCATAAGGAGAATATATAGTACCAGTTGCTACTACTGTAGTGTGTCTGCTGACTACTCAAGCTTGCTCTCCTGTTTTGAGGTCTAGTTAAATCCATACCACTTTTTCTTTTCTTTTAAATAAAAATCATATATGTGTACTCCTTGTATATAGGAACTTGCCAGTGTACATGGGGTTTTTTAATCCTTGCTGCTTTGTCTTTTGGCTCTGTGTATTGGCTTAGCCATCAGTAGATATTTTATTGGCCAGAGATAATCTTATGTTTAGAAATCCCAGCGGGGCTGCATAAATAATGATTAAAAAAGCAAATAGAGAGAGATAGGATCATAGCTGGCAATCAAACTGTAAAAACTTTTTGCATGGATAGGGTGAAGTAGCATTTCAAGGTTTTGTAGAGTGTTTGCTTGAACACTGAATTGTTAACATGTCCATCTGTCAAGCTTCAAAAGTAGTATTACAGGTAGTATATTCACCAGAAATAATTCTTAGTTCTTGAATTACACTAAAGCTTCTGAATGTACTTTAGATTGCTCTCTTAAATATGCAGTATTTCAGTTGTGTTTTTTTTTTATTAACAGTGCTAGCTGCCGTAGACCAATCAAAGGAGCTGCGAGCCGGCCTCTAGAGCACAGTGACTTCATACTGGAGGAAAGTTACTCTAAGTATGCGCAGAAATATGGTACCTCCGCTGACATCAAGTCAGAGAAACCACCAATAAAAAAAGAACGCCCTGTTCCTCTGTGGATAAAAGTTCTTCTCTTTGTTATTGTTTCAGTCTTCATGTTTTTGGTTTATCAGTCAATGGAAACTAATCAAGGAAATCCTTTTTCTAGATACCTGAATATGGTCAGTCCAGGCAGTGCCGAATGAATAGCTTTGTGAAAGGCACACCCAATTTGATCTCCTGTTTTTTAATTGTAGAGAACTCTTCTGCCCTCTCATCGGCTCAAGGACTTCTTACAAATAATGTGATTGGAACCTGATAAATTGGATAAATGAAGAAAGATAATATTAAATGGACATCAGTAACTTTCTGGACTTTGGACAAGTAGGAGATCACTGCCATAGGAGTAACATTTTTTTAAATCTTTGAACTTTTTGTAGGCTTTATTTTTTTAATGTGGACATCCTTTAAATTCACTTTTGAGAAAATGTATATTTGTTTTTGCAAGAACTTGGAAGCTGAGAAGGGCAAAAATGTAGTAAAATGTGAAGCTGTGTTTTTAAAGCTTTTCCTTTGTACAGAAAAGAAGTTGTACTTGTCTCGAGACTATAGTGGAGAAGGATTTTAACATGGGAAAAGGGAAATGCATTTCTTTATGCATTTTTTCAGTAACAACATAACTGATCTCTTAGGATGTAGAGAGAGTACAACAACAACCTTTTCTGTAGATTACTGTAACTTTTTAGTAAGTGTAACTGTAAACCTGTTTGCATTTCTGTAACAGTCTTAGTATCATATTAGTAACTCTGTTTAAGTGTAACTTCATTTAAATGTATCCCTTCATTTTAGTGCTTACAGTGTTGTAGGAGCTGAATACAAATCTAATTGGCAAGAGATGTCTTAGAGGAACTTATTTATTAGTAAAATGTGTGGGAAATAAAAACAACATCATAATAATTTGCTACTAAAATACTTTTTTGGGTCAAGATTGTTATCTGAAGCAGTCGAAATTTCAACATTAGCAGTGGTCTTTTTTTCTTTTTTAAAAAAGCGAGGTCTTTCCAACACAGCTTTATGTGATTATCTTTAAATATTCATGTAGAAAAGTATTCTCAAAGTGTGAAAATTCCATATGAAGTTTTATTCTTGTACGAAGAGGGCATTGCTGCATTTTCTGCTAGTTTCATCTTTTAAGGTGAGATTTACTACTTTCATGCCATTGACTATTTTTCTCAGTGGAAGCATGCTGAAACACTCTCTATTGTGTAACTTGGTTGAGCAGGCAGCTGACTTCACTACTACCAATGAAGAGTGATAAGCAAAAATCTTTTAAAAGTGAATGTATACATTTTTGGTGTGCTTAAATCTGCAGCATACAGATGTTCAGTCTTATTGCTTGGTACAAAATTGCAATAAATCATACTACTTATTCTTAAAGTGCTACTTATAAAAAGCTGAGAACATTAGTTAATAGTCAATATCTTTTTTCTCTAGGTACAATTATTGTGTAGACTATAGCTATGGGGAAGCTTTACTTTCTGTGAACTTTGGGACAAACATGGTAATTTGTAGCAAAGCAATAGTTTTGGGGTTTTTTTTCCTGTTTAATGTTTTTTTCCTTCTAAACTGCTTTTTTGAGTAATTCAAATAGCTAAACTTGTGTCCATCCTATAGGGAATTGTAACATAAGACATTCACTTTTGGTGTCAAAAATGGAGAAAAATAAAAATGATTTTAATGTGTGTGGATTTTCCTTATCAAAATAAATGCATTGCTGAAAGGCAGCGAAAGCAAGACAAATGATGTATCAGTGGTGTCATTTTGTGCTGCTACAGTCTTCCCTATTGAAAAAAAATTAAAAATCTGATAATGAACTCAGGTCAGTTCATGTCACCTGGTGAGAGAAGTATCATCATATTTGCAGTATCAGAGTTTTGTGCCATAGTCCTTTAGCCTATGTCAGGCCTTTAATTTGGATAGGGTGAGAAGATAGCTTTCATTTGTTCTTCAATGCTACAGAACTTCCTTTTCACTTTAAATTATTTCTCACACCACTTTGCATGTTTCAATGTAAAATATAGCTTTCTTTCCTAGTTACATGAAATACTTTCTGTTAACCTCCTCCAGCAGTACTACTACCATCATCAAAGAAAAAAAGCAAACCACAATCAAAACATACTGCACACTGAATTTTGTTACAATTAAGTGTCACCATTCTTTCATTTTTGCACTGTTTTGGAGAATGCTCTCAACTTCAGTATTACCTCACAGATGGTAGAGGTTTCTAGAAAAGTCCTCAAAGTAACCCACATCACATTCAGTTGTAGTTGGAAGGCATTGCATCTTCAAGAAAGGATTGGGGTTTTTTATATTTCAGACATTTAATGATGGGAGGTAGCCCTGAGAGGAGGAGATTTCTCCTGGCCCCAAAGATGAATTTTTCATGGTATTGTGAGAGCAACACATAGTACTGTATGTGCTTAAAGCCTTCTAACTACTGCTGTAGAAGTTAAGCTGAAGTTTAAAATTATACTGTAGTCTTTTTATCAAAGTGCTGAAGCAATAGGCACTGATGTTCCTTTTTCCCCCCTCCTTTTACACATTCTCACTTTTGTTCAGTGAGTTCATCTTGTTTTTTTTAGACAGAGACAGCTTGAACTTTCAGAATCAATGACAAAATAGAGCAACTTTATGGACTAGTATCCAAAATCCAGTTGCAAAAATGAGTGGAGTTCTGATGTGGAAAGTATGATTTAAGTCCCTTCTAGGGCAAGGGCTACAACAGGCCTGGAAAAGGTCTGTGGAAGTTAATAGGCATGAGAATGTTTTTTTGGGTTTGGGTCTTGTGATTGATTGGTCATACTGCTCAGAATGCTGTGCTGAAAACTTGGCAGATTTTGATTTCCTGTCTGAATTGGAGTTGACAGCTTATATTTTCCCCTTTAAATTCTGTGCAAAAATTTCAACATGTATCCAGTCTTGGGAGTCTGGTATCAGGCTGTGAGTCACTAGAGGATTTCACTTGCAGTGTTGAGATTAATCTTACAGCATCTGATCCATGGTGAGAGTGGGAGAGCTTCAGTAGTGTCTAAGATAATACATTTTCATGAAGGATCTTAAATTTAAATTCTCTGTGTGTTTTAAGACCTTTAATTGTATTTGCATAAGAAACAGTGTGAAATAACTTCTTCTCCAAGTTTATTTGCTAAAAAGCACACTCAGCACTGGCCTACAGAATGATTTTGGATCCCTCCTGGGCTTGGTCTATGTGTTTTGCATTGTTTCCTGTGGCATAGCTTACAGAACTCTTTATGGTATTAAAATTCCTGCTAATTGCCTTCTTTGCTAGTTTTGTGGACAAGATATCTTTTTAAAAATAGTTTGACTAGTTTATGCAGATTCAAAGCAGAAGAGCTGAGTACAAAAAGAATGCTTTTAAATAATACAGGTCCCAAAGACTTGTAGAAGACTCAGCAGTAAAATTTATGTAATTGCAAATGAAGCTGGTAAAATTGCGTGGCATACCTTGTGCATGGTACATTTGGCTTACTTTGATATGGCTTAAGTAACATATTGGATGGAATAGATACAGGATGAATAATGTTGTGATGTATAATTTTAAATTTTGTGTTTGCAAAGGTAGGTGTTTCAGCATATCCTTTGTTGTCTGTTAATATGGCTTTTATTGTGTGTTTGGTAAGTCTACCTATCTTTGTCTAAAACTGTCCTTTGACTTGCTTTTCTTTTTCCTGAGGGAATTTACCAGGCTGCTTTGCTACAGCAGATTACTACAGTGGATATGTACATGCATATTTCAGATAGCACAGGGTATCCAAGCTAATTGACCTTGTAAAGCAGTCCTAAGGTATAGACACCTGTAAGTACTGTGTATCTGCTGATACTAAAAGGAAAAAAAAAATCCCACAAGTTTTCTGTTCCACCTTGTTGGGGAAGATGAAACAAGAAAGCCTTACAAATATGATTGCCTGGCAAAAGATTTTGAGAATATAGAAACTATAAGCGAGATTGAAATGAAAGCAAGCTTTGACATCCCTTAGTTACTGAACAAGAAGAAAACAATGGTGTGGCCGGCTGAAGGTAATCCCCTTTTTATGAAACAATACCCTCTGCAAGCAGGCAGGTCCAAGGGTCAGAGCAGACCCTGCCAGCTTGGCAGAAGGGGTCTGAAGGATAGTTTTTTGGGTTTAAAATGTAGCACAATATGGTAATGTAGTGATTCTTATAGGCTGTATGTAAATGCTATAGGATTTGTATGCTGTACTAGATTGGTTAGTGAGAATCAGAATATTCAACACAGAAGATGATATATTGTATTGTAACAGGAACTTCACTCTCTTATGCTCTTGCTTTTACTCTTGCGCCCTTACTCTTACTCTTGCTCTCACTTTTCTATGCTCTTAGCTCTTGCCTTTTACGTTATTACCCTCTCATCCTTTCTCTTCTCTCGGGCCTGCTCCGAGCTGCAGCTGGCAGCTCCCAGCAGGGCCCTGTACCCACGCCCTTTGCAATAAACCGCAAGTCCCACGACTTGGCTTCAGAGATCGCTCGTCTCCATCCGTCCCGACCGTGCTACCCCCAGTCTTGCCTACACCACCTCACTTTGTTAGGATTGGTAGCCTGTGATTAAAACATAATAACTGCACTGGGTTTTTTGTTCTTTAGGAAAAAAAATTGTGATGCTTAAGAGATAAACCATATAATGTGTGAGAAGAATGAAAAAAAATAAAGAAATATTATTAGACAAGGATATACATGGCAGCAATTAGAATAGAGGTTTCACTACTTTTTGTGTTGAGAATATGTGACTGCTGTTGTTCAACATTGGAAGCTTGGATCCTGGTGAAGGAAATGCTGCAAGCTAAGGTTTCCCTCTGGCTGTAAAACCTGATCCATGACTGATTCTAGGGCCAAGGTTTCGTAGTTCTGATGTTGCAACAAGGAAAGTGTATATAAAGTACAAGCTTACAACCCAAGCAAATGCTGCTCTGCTTACCTGGTTATCCAAGGTGTGGATGGTTGTTTCAGTATCTTGTGTATTTCTGAAAACAAGGTCACCTGGGAAACAAGCTCCTAAGAGCTTTGATTTTGCTTGCAGTCTTCACCAAAATGTTAGAACTGTGAAAAGTTACTGTAAGATAGGAACTAGCCTGCATTTCCTTGATTGTATGCAGTGTGAGGTGAAATTGGGGTCGGAAATGGAGAGGGTATGCGGTGGGTGTTAAAACACAAGGATAGATGAAATTAAAAACACTCCAGACTTGCAAACTGAAATTTTTTTAACTCATAAAACATGTAGAGCTATTGATTAAATAGATGGATTTAATTTACAATAGCTCTTTTTACTGTGAATTAGACAGAGGTTGACACTAGAAGGTAACATCTTTCAAGTCTTCACCTTTTACTACCTGCAATGTCTCTCAGAAATTAATTAAATTAATCTAGGTGGTTTGAATTACATGCTATTGCTATTTTATTCCTTCACATCTGGGAAAAGTGGCCAGTATTTTCTTTGTGAAATGATATATATTCAGCAAGAACATACATTATCCCTGTATTTTCATGGGGCTATGCTGTTTAGTAGTTCTTGTTAATACAGCTGTAAGAAGTTAATTGTCACTTAAAACAAAAACCAAATTCACAGTTTGTTCTATTAAAGTTCTACAGACTAACTCATAAGCATCTGTATAGTTGTGCACACAAATTGCTATTAGATGTCTATAAGTAGTAATCTGCTCATCCTTCATAATTGGAAGGAACAGAGGTTTTCTATATGTTAAAAATTGGAAAAGTCTGCAAGAATTGTAATCATCTATATGCAGTTTTAAGGTAAGAGCTCAAAGCTCAATCATGTTTAGAGGTTACCTTCTAAGTGTCAGTGTTTGGCTTTTAAATAAAACATTATTACCAATAATTGTTTAGAGGTAAATGAGTAGAGAAGAACAAGTAATGGCAAAATGAACAATTCTGGGTTTTTTTCACTGCTGCCACTGGCAATGAATTCAACAGCACTTTGGGCTCTCAGCTGGTTGCAAAATTAAAGTATTTGGAGAATGCTAGTTTCATTTGTCCTTTTCCTACATGAGCAGCTGGAGTGTAGTTTATTCAAGAGGCACTTAACCAACGTTGATATCTTTGACAGTGCTATTGGGCACTTTTGTCCTTGTAGGACAGTCTCCCTGGATTCACAACTTTGTTGTAAAATAGAGCAAGTAGAGCCTTCCTTGGAAGTTTGATAGGAGCCCCTTAGCTGACCAAAGTTGGGGTTTTTCTTCAGTGTGATGCTGCTGGTGTGTGGTCATTTGTCCAGAAGTAAGAGCTGGGATGTTCAGCACGTGTCTCTTGCTTTCCTGGCTTGTGTGTGTGTGCTGTTGCAGAGCACTGTAATCAAAAGTATATGATCAAAACAATGAAAAAGTGGAGTTATTGCCTCTTCAGTAACTGGAGACATGAACTTGTCCGTGCTAGTCTTGTGCTATGTAAAAATGAATGAAATCACCCTGTGCTGGAGAAGGCATAGTTAAAGAGAGGTAAGGCCAAGCACGTGTCCGGTGTTACAGAACATTCTGCTTGTAACAAACCAGTAAGAGACAATTCTGCGAGCAGCTGCAGCCCTTGTAGCATAGCCTGTGTCATGGTGGCCGGCAAGCTGACCCTCCGAAGGTGGAGCTCGGCCAGGGAGCCTGCAGACAGCGCTTGGGGCTAGATGTGACTGTGCTCGGGCTGGCAGAGTTCTCAGCCGGAGTCTGGTCAGAGGGGTGAGCTTTCTGCTCAGGGAACTGCATCCTGTGTGTTTACCAGGCTGATTACAAAGTATTACTGGATGTGATTTCCAGACGTGGAACCGGGGCTGATACCGCGAACTTCTTTAAACGAATCTTAAAAAATGGGTGCGATGCTAGTGTTGGACTTAAGATTAAACATCTCTTACAACCCAGGTGATTTCATGATTCGGTGTGAGTGCTGCAGACACGGGTCAAGGCCAGCACAGGGAACTCGCGTTCGGGCGCGTCTCTGGTTTGACATTGCCCGGGGCAAGGCTGCGGGAGGCACGTGGCGCGGCTGGCAAGCGCCGCGAGCCGGGCGGCGATAAGGAAGGAACAGAAGCCGAGGCGCGGGGTTTATCGCTGTAGGGTGGGCTCACACAGCCTGAGCAGCGGCCGCAGCGAGTCAGGGCCGGCGGAGCTGCTGCCGCGGCCGCTCCCAGGGCGCTGACGGGCGGGCTCGGCCCGGGCGCCGAGCCAGCGCGGTCCCGCCCGGGCGCAGGCGCGGGGCGGGAGGGGGGTGGCCGCGCGTGCGCGGCGGTTGGCGTGGCGCCTCCGCCAATCGCGGCGCGGGACGTTGTGCGGCGGCCCCGCCCCCGGCGCGGTGAAGGACAAGGTGACGGCGCGGGGCCCGCGTTCAGCCTCTGCCGCAGCGGCTCCATCTTGCGAGGTGAGTCGGGGCGGCGCGGGCTGCTCGCCGCCGGAGCCGGGCTCAGCCTCGGGGCGGCAGGGTCGCCTCGCAGTTGCAGGGCCAGGGCTCGGCGGCCGCGCCGTGGCGGGGTTTTCCGGTCCTACGTCGCTCTGCTCTTCTCGCCCGCCTCAGGTCGCCATGTTCTCGTCCATCGCGCCGCTCGCGCGGCACAACCCGTTCTACGCGCCGCACTTCCAGCTGGTGCAGGACGGCGTGAGAAAGCGCCCAGCGGAGCCCGCGGAGGTCTCCGCCACGCGGCGGGGCCTGGCGGCCGCGTCCGCCGACGAAGGTGAGAGCGGGACGGAGGGGCCGCGGCGGAGGCGAGGCCCGCGGGCGTGCGGGGCTGGCGGTGCCTGCCCTGACCCCGCCAACGCGGGCCTGTGCCCGCCAGGGCGGCGCAAGGGGTGTCAGCGCCCAGCGGGGCTCGCTGGGCCGGGAGGGGCCGGTTCTGGGCCTACGCGCCCGCTTGGAGGACGAGGAAGGGCACGGGCGGGGGAGGCGCTGGCAGTGCTTCCGCTCTCCCGGCGGTGTGTGCTGAGGAGCAGGAGGGATCCGGGTTTGCCGGGAAAGGGCATCGGAAGGCTCTAGTGCAGAGTAATCACAGAGACCCCTGTAGATTTTGTCTTGGGGAGCAGAGAGCGCTTTTTCTGACTCTGCATGGCCTGCAGCCTCGGGCATCGAGGTTGTAGGCCTGTACTTTTTTCACCGGTGGAGAGGAGCAGCGATTGAATATGTGAATTCGAAAGACCATCTCTCCCATCCTTTTTCCCTTTTTCTCTTATTTTTTGCACCAGTCTGTTTGTAGCTGGGTGCCTGAACATCTAGATACGTTAAGGGTGCTTGCTGCTGTTCTTTTTTAGTTCTTTTTACTAGTTGTGGGATGTACGCCAGATAACTTGCTACCTAAGAGACAGGCATGCATTTAAGAGTTAAGTGCAAGTGCTTTCTGTGTGCTTCCCAGTTAATAGGTTGACTTCTGAAGGTCAGACCTTGATGATACTTGCAGTACCACAGAATGGATAAGGGTGGAAAGGACCACAGTGAGTCATCGTCATCATCGTTGCAGGTCCCACTTCCCTGCTGAAGCAGGGTCATCCTGGAGCAGATTGCTCAGGACTGTGTCCAGATTCTTGAATATCTCCAGGGAGGGAGACTCCACAGCCTCTTTGGGCAACCTGTTTCAGTGCGTGGTCGCTACAGTAAAGTTCTTATTTTCAGATAGAACTTCCTGTGCATCAGTGTCTGCCCATTGCTTGTCCTATTGCATGGCACCACTGAGAAGAGCCTGAGTCCATTCTCTTGACACCTCCCAAAAATAGTTACCCACAACGATGAGGTCCACTTTCAGTCATCCTTTCTTGAGGCTGAACAGACCCAACTCCTTCAGCCTTTCTTCATGAAAGGTGAAGGTGAGGTTTTCCAGTCTCCTCATTGTCTTTGTCACCCTCCCCTGGACCTGCTCCAGGAGCTCCATGTCTGTCTTGTACTGAGGGGTGCAGGACTGGGCACAGCACTCCAAATGCACCCTCACTAGGGCTGAGTGAAGGGACAGGATCACCCTCAAGCTGCTGGCAGTGCTCTTCTAGTGCATTACAGGATACTCTGGTGGAGTGGCCTTCTTGGCCACTGGGACACACACTGCTGGCTCATGGACAGCTTGGCTGCTCTGCAGGACCCCCAACTCCTTCTCTGCAGAGCCATTTCCAGCATGTTGGTCCCCAGGCTGTGCTGGTCCATGGAGCTGTTACTCCCCAGGTACAGGACCCTACATTTGCCTCTGTTGGACGTAATTCAGTTCTTCTCTGCACGCCTCTCCAACCTGTTGAAGTCCATCTGAAGTAGAGGTGGATATTTAAATTGCAATTCTTTTAAGCTGTCAATAACGTAAAAATGTCTCTCTGATTTTACTTTAAAAAAGTAGGAATTACTTTCAGCAAGCTACCTTTCTAAAGTACTGTGATTATTGAAGTATTTCAGTGGAGTTGCATGAACATTCATATAATACATGAAAAAGGTTCGTTTTACAAAGTTTTCAGGAAATTATTTGTGGCTTTCAGTGTAGTAATCCTGCTGCCAGCTAACTAAAGCCCTAAATCGCTCTTTGGTATGCTAAATATATTCAGTAGGTGCACTTATTTCTTTAAAGCATTATGTTTAATCTTCATCCTGCTTGTTGGCAGTTGAGGTCAAAGGTGGCCAAAGTTTTTCTATCTTTATAATCTTTTCTGCTGAGTTCATTATTTCATGTACTCAGCTGGTTCTCTGGCTTTTGTGTTGAGAACATAACACATTGCAGAAGATATCTGAACTTGCACAAGGTCACACAAAGTCAGTACAAACCACACGACCTTCTGAGACCAGCTCAGGGCATCAGCCACAGTGGCGCTCGGAGACCAAGTACTTTACGACTGGCACATGGAATTTGTCCTTGTTAACGTGTCAGATTGGAAGCAGAGATATGAAATAGTTACGATGTAGCTGTCTCAACAGAGTAGGTGTATTTTTATGCCATATGTATAATTTGTGTACCTTGAGGGTATTTGTCTTAAATGATTACCTGGGTATGTTACAATGACTTTCTTCTCCTCTGTGCAGCATGTTCAGCTGTTTTTTTAGAAACTTTTTAGAAAATTTGACTGTACTTCTGAAATAAAAAGTCCAAGATCATCTGTGGCTTTATTTTCCTAATACTACTGTACCACTACAAACCTAGGCACCTCTAAAGAGCTCAAGCCTAATTGATACTGGCTTGAACACCAGGCTGACAGGTCAGTCTGAACAGCACTGTAATCCAGCACATACATAAAACTCTTCTTTTCTCTGGCTACTATAAAGGTCTGTCCCTGTCATTTGAGGAGTATGACTTTAAATTACTGTGATAAAGGCAATGTGAACAAGCAGTTCTGAGATCTGGCAGCATGGTAGCTGCTGCAGGGCTGTGGTGCTGTTGGCCAAAGACACAGCTAGACAGAGCTGGCCCAGACAGACCTAGAGTCTGTTCTCTGATTACACCTGCCTGATTTGTGTGTGTTTAACCAGCCATTCTAGAAAGAACAGACTGTTTCTGCTGTCTGTAGATCTGCTAGCCAAGCTATTTTGGAGGTATGTGTAAGTCCCAGACCAGCATATTTACAGTCTTTAGCAGTGTCTCAATAAAAAATATTCTGATAACTGATTTTTAGCTTTTATCTTAGGTTCATTATGGCATCTGTGATTTGATATTTATTGTTTTAAATAAAAAAAACTTATTTTTTGTTGTTTGGGCAATTTTTAAAAGTAAGGTGAAAAATATAAATACAAAACGTAATGTAAAATCTGGAACATGTGTGGGAAGGAGTTCCTTTAAAAGTTATGAGCCGGATAAGCCTGCTAGTGTTATCTGCTGCTCTGCTGGTGCTGTTGAACATCATTGTCAGCTTCTGTTGATGTTCATAAAGGAATTCAGAACCAGAAAGATGGCAAAGAAGCTCTACATAATATAGGATTTTGCCGTCTTTTAGTTTTCATTAGTGTTTCTTGGAGATACTTCTTACTAAGTAGTAACACTTTAATGTCTATTCCATTATATTGGAGTGACACCAGTAAATTTAGTAGCAAAAGATTGTTTTTCTACTTTAGAAAATATTTTTTACATAGTTATTATTTTCTGTATGCTTATTCAGTGTGTTGGATTTGCTTTTATGTATATTTTAAAAATGTTGAGCATAGTAGCAGAACTGTGCTGCTACTTTATGCTTATTTTTTACTGTTCATTGTAAATTTGAGTGTTTCTTGTTTGCACTCACTCATAGCCTCTGTAGCTTCTTCAAAAATTAAAGAAGAAAATGGATTCTTTTTTTCCAGCTCCAGTAACTTCATTGTATAGGAATATGTGAAAATTAATAACATATTCTAAGATTGGATGGTTTTATACATAGTATATACACTGTATAGGACAGTGCATATGAAATATCTCTTGATTAAATGTGACCTGAAAGATTCTTTAATGAACCTTGTGTGAGCATTCAGTGGGATGATAAATAGCACTCTGCAGTTTCATTAAACAAGCTGTGAGATTCTGTATTTGAAAGACAGTTTACAAAAAATCAGTGTAATAATCTGAGAAATACTTGAAAATATATCTGCATATCTCCAACACCAATATTGTACCTTTTTGTAGTCTCTACTTAAATACAGAAGTTAAACTGTCATAGAATATTTAATGAAAGAAGCTTTGTCTTTTGAGTACTAGAGGAATAATATTCTTCTTATTTCCCTGATATAAGAAATTGTTGGGCATTGCAACTTTGAGTCATAGTTTCTGCTAGTATCTTCTGGGATTAATTTCTTTGGTTTTAGTGTGCTCTGAGCTAAAACTTCAGCGTGTCTTCCTTTGCTTATTTAAAGGAACAAATTCAATTTGGAATGCTTAGAATCAAGTCTTGTCAGTCCAAAATGTTTTAATTTAAAGCAAAAGAATTTTTCATTATAACAGTATATTCCAATAGTACAGCATGGGAGATTATTTCAGTTTAATACTTTTGAGAAAGTAGCACTTAGTTTTGTTTCTCTTCTGATCATTGTTACCATTTATGATTGATCGTATATATGTAATTTTTTTCCAATTAACTAGAATACAGCTGTGCCTATGGCTCAAACAGATTCTTTGTCCTTTGTGGCCTTGGTGGGATTATTAGCTGTGGAACAACACATACGGCACTGGTTCCTCTAGACCTGGTTAAATGCAGAATGCAGGTTTGTTCTGCATGTTGGTATGTGATGACAGAGCATGTTCAGTGTGGTATATTTAATTACTAATGAAATGGAGGGATAAACTATACCCTGGACATGGCTGTCCAACAGTGCATGGTTTATATAAAAGCATGGTGTGTCTTTATTTTTTGCTGCAGAGTACAGTTGTGAATATGGCTCGCTCAAGTTTTATGCTCTCTGTGGCGTTGGTGGGGTCCTAAGTTGTGGCCTGACACACACTGGTGTCGTACCTCTGGATTTAGTGAAATGTCGTATGCAGGTTTGTATGAACTTAAACATTTCTTGAACTTCTGTTTTCATATTAAGAGGTGGCAGTAGGGATGCAATCTTTCGTGGATGAGAAGATCCAAGTAAATTTGAATGCTGCTTTATCAAATCTACTGCTGTAAGACTAGCAAAATACCACTTTGAAGAGAAGTAAATGTGTTATGGATAATCTGGATGCATTATTTTTGACAGCATTTAAGACACATTTAACTGACTATTTCCTAAAAGGCATCCACCACAATGTTACTCTGCTGGCTGGCTGTCCAGCACTATTCCAGTGCTTTTGGAGTAAGGAAGTAGTATCTTTTGGATCTGTTTTTTTTAGCCTGGAGTGACATGCATGTGTAATTTGATCCATTAACACCATGGATATCAATGCACGGCTTATGGATTGGACATTTTCTAATGATACTGCTTTGAACAGAGTGGCTAAAACTTGATTTGGTATCATGAAGGCTATTGATGCTTTCAACTGCTTTCCTTGAAGTGGTTTTTGATTAATCTAAAGGGAGCATCATTGCATTGCACTTATGGCACATTAAAATAATTTTGTGAACAGCCATGGATGAAAACATACTAATGGATTTATTCAGGCAAATCTACAAGAATGAAGCAAATTAAAGCACTGTAGTAAATTTCTGGAAATATAGTAGTTATTGATTTCCCTGTTGCATAGGCTGATTATAAAAATGGCCATTTTGTAATTATAGAACTGAAGTTAGGAGGGAACTATGAATTAGTCAGACCTCCTTGTCATGCTAGAAGTATGCATGTGCTATTCTTCAAAACCTTGATTTAACGTTTACCAGAGAGACTTTCTCACATTCTTGAGATGATCTGAAATTCTGGTCTCAAACTAGGAAATCTGTAACACATCAGACATGCTCAGTGTGGGCTACCAGTTCTGGTTTGTTTTATGGTCAGGATGGTGGTGCTTCCCCTTCCTTCTCCAGCACTTAGAAGGAGGTTCAGGAGGGGGGTTCCATGTGGATCCAGGTGTGATCTTGTAAAACCTGTCAGCATTTATCTCTTTACAGATTCAGTACAGAGTATGTTACTAATCCTTCCTAAGTTCTCCAGGAAGAAACCCGTTGCCTGCCCTCTCATGTCTTTTTAAGAAGAGGTCACCTTTGCCATGGTTTAACTGAAACCAGGACACCTGTTACACACCTAATAACTAAGCATGGTTCTGACTTGAACATAGTCCCATTTCACAGTGCCTGATCAAATATCCAATTTTCTAAAATTATGTCTCTTTCTAAAATTGACATATTTAGGTGAACTAGATCTCAAGTATGTTGTTCCTAGACTGCAGGACAAAATACCAGTCAGTGCAGGTTGGCATGCATGTTTTGTAGCTCTTTCTGAAAGCTTTGATGGGCATCCAGTTTAATATCTTCCTTTTTATCCTTAGAGGAGCTGTTGGATGATGTCAGATATGAAAAGTAACAGTGGGATGTGATGTAATTACCTGTTGAAAAGTTTCTGCTAAATTACTTCCTTTCATCTGAAACAAAATTATTCAAGTCAGTCTGTTAAATTTCTGATAAGTTAATAAAATCTCACTCAAAATTTTATGGGCAGAAGACAGTGTGTAGCCTTTATAGCCAAGTCAGAGTACAAGTGTGGAAGTTTTTGAGTAGTCTTTGATCTGGTTTGCTCCATCTGTCTTAATCTGATTATGTGGAGAGATCACACAGGAGAAGCAACCTCCTCTGATTAGTAATCATGTGAATCACTAGGTTTCTGACAGTGCTTGAGTGTACATAGGTAGAGTGTGTGAAGTACATGAGATTGCTGACAGGACCCATTAAATTTTTTTAAAATCTGATCTAGACATAGTTGCACCAGTAGTAGCACCACTGACAGTGTTAGAACAGTGATTTCAGTAAGTCTTTTCATTACAGTTACATTGTTGATTTGGAGAATTAAAGTGGAACAAAATTCAGTTTGGTGATTTCTGAGTATTGAGGAAGAACATACTGACTGTTAAAATAAGTCAGGGTTTGAGACTAGCAAGTAACCATTAGTGTAACTTTGTGGCGTGTACGTCATCTGTCCAGGGAATTACAGGAAACCAGCTATCTGAGGAATAAAAAAAATTAAAATTTTAGATGGGGTTGTGAGAAGGAAAATAGTAAGCTATGTCAAACATTTAACTGTCTGTTCTTTTTAGGTCGATCCACAAAAATACAAGAGCATCTTCAATGGATTTTCAGTGACAATCAATGAAGATGGTGTTCGTGGCTTGGCTAAGGGATGGGCCCCAACTTTTATTGGCTATTCCATGCAAGGGCTTTGTAAATTTGGTTTTTATGAAGTTTTCAAAATCTTGTATGGCAACATGCTGGGAGAGGTAAGCCTTAAATGTTTTTTGTAAAGCTATATGTCTGCAGCATAATGGTATTAGTGATAAGGAGTAATCACAAAAGCAGGACTCGTTAATAAACATGTGTGTGTCAATTCCTTTCAGGAAAATGCCTATTTGTGGCGTACTTCGCTATATTTAGCTGCATCTGCCAGTGCGGAGTTTTTTGCTGACATTGCTCTGGCTCCAATGGAAGCTGCTAAAGTTCGCATTCAGACACAGCCTGGATATGCAAACACTCTACGGCAGGCTTTACCCAAAATGTTTGCAGAAGAGGGCATCTGGGCGTAAGCATCCCTTCATTTTAATTGCAGTTCTTGATTTTCAGTACGTTTGCTTAATGAAGAGCTGGTGCCATGTCTAATTTTGGCCTTAGCCTGTAATACTTTTTGGTCTTTGTATTTCAAGATAAGAACTTAACATACTTCAGGTGATCTGTGCTGAACTGGCTGTTAATTCCACATGCTCCTTAGATCCATCTTTGTGAGTATCTTTGTGCTGAGTTCTGCTGGATAACTTCAGTTTCTAGCAGTTCCAGTCAGAGATACTCAGCAACTTTCTGGTTGTACGGTCAAAGATGCTTGAGTCATTGGCATGTGAGAGTAATATAACTGCATGTTAGCTTTCTGTTCTGATAGAAGTGGCTGTAGATGTACAGGTCATGTTTCACTATCAGGACTTGGCTGGTATGCAGACATTACCCTTACTGCACTGGTAGTATCATTGCTACCTTGCTGCAGTTGTATTGTAATCTGAAAAGTGACTAAAGAAACTGCTGTGCAGCCTGGGGATCAGGAAAATTTCAATTTGTGTTGCTGTTTGAAGGTAGTACTTAGGAATTTAAACAACTCTAATTTCTGTAGGTATTGACAGCATTACAGGTCAGTATATAGAAGTTGTATAGCAGCAATAAATAAGCTAATTTATTTCAGGTTAGAAATACACTTCAAATAATGAAGGAAATGAAACTGAGATTGTCTCTTCTCTGATTAAGTTTCTATAAAGGTGTTGCTCCACTATGGATGAGACAGATTCCATACACAATGATGAAATTTGCCTGCTTTGAACGTACTGTTGAAGCTCTCTACAAGTACGTTGTTCCCAAGCCACGAAGTGAATGTACAAAAGGAGAACAGCTGATAGTCACTTTTGTTGCAGGATATATTGGTAAGAAATCTTTAAGCTCTACACTTCATTAATGGATTGCTGCAAATCTAGAGACCTGTTGCTTTTCAGAGTATTAACTGAAAAGTAACATTAGCATGTGTCACTAACATGGGAGAACTTAGCTGCAGCTTTAAAATGTGCAGGGGAAAAAACTATAAAATTGGTCTGTTAGGGGAAAGTGGGTCTGTAATAGGACACTTCTCTTAACTGCTCCTATATGTTACCAGTATTGATGGCCAGATTTAAAAACTGCAGCTGATTTCAGTGCAAATTTGCATCTTTCTCAGTCTTGGGAATCATTGGATGGAAGGGGGGAATTTTTAATATTCAAATATTCAGAAGTTTTTTTCTGGCAGTTTTCTTCTGTTCAGAAGTTTCACCTGGTTGTACTTGGTGTATGCAGCAGTGGTACAGCTAAACACCACAGAACTAATGTCAAATTATTCTTTCAGCTGGTGTGTTCTGTGCAATTGTTTCCCATCCTGCTGACTCTGTGGTGTCTGTGTTGAACAAAGAAAAGGGCAGCTCAGCTTCACAGGTTCTTATGAGGCTTGGATTCAAAGGTACGTTCTTTCTTTCATGTATTTTGGATCAAATGTTTGTGGTGTTTAGGGGAGGAGGTATTTTCTTCATGCCATTTTATTTTGTTCATGCTTTGTGGTTTGCTCTCCAGGTGTATGGAAAGGTCTGTTTGCTCGTATCATTATGATTGGTACCCTGACTGCACTACAGTGGTTCATCTACGATTCTGTCAAGGTTTATTTCAGACTTCCTCGCCCACCTCCACCTGAAATGCCAGAATCTCTGAAGAAGAAGCTTGGTCTAACTGAATAGACAACTCATGGACTGACTGCTGGCTGACCCAGTGATGAGTTTCATGAAACTTTTATATATTTGACTATGTAGAAAACAAACTATACAATGTCATTATTGGTTGTGCCCTCATCTCTCATGAGGGTTTAAATTCTACCACTGTCATTGCCTGAAATAAATGAGAAACAGAGTGCTTAGTGTCTGTTTACTACTGCATATGTAAGCTTCATTTCATAGTAGCAAATACCTCAGATACTCTCCTGGCTTCCCCCTCTCCCACCCAAAAAATTTTAAAAATACCCTGTTTCACACTTAAGAAACTAGACAAATGTTACTCTTCCACTTAAAATAAGGTTTTCACTGTTTCCAGAGAAGTGCCAAGAACCTGTCCTTGCACTTGGAGCCCACTGATCATTTGCCTGTAATAAACTGTTGCTGTGGAACAGCTGAACTCCCGAATGGCTGAGATGAGACTGGAGTCTGATTGGGCATCCTAGTCATGATATATCAGTGTTTCCCATAGAGATAAAAGGAACCTTATGCATACCAGAGCTGTTTCTGCCTTGGGATGGTCATCCCAACTTAACTTAGGCTTACTTGACTAATTTCTGCTTCTGTTGGCTTTGAACCACACCAAAGAACGAGGCCCTTCTGATTGTCCTGTGGAATTAAACAGTAGTTGCTACCTCTTAACTAGAGAAAAGCTGATGTTAATAAAGATTTTCAAATATATTTGACTACTAATGGTGTACTTCAGCTTTACAATAAAATAAAAATGGCTTGTCTTTTATTCTAGAGTTTGAAAAACTTGCCAGCTTTTCCTGACATTTGCTACAGCTGTAGTTTTTTATTTCAGTTATTTTTTTCTGAATTAGTATAATACTGAATTATGGTTGAACCATGTATTTCTGCAGCTCAAGGAGCCATACCAGGTTTTTTGGACCTTGATGTGAAGAAATACATGCTCCTCGGCACACAAGAGGAGACAGTTAAGGCAATGTTAAGGTATTAATTTTTGAATTTTTTTCTCAAGTCTTAGTGAAGGGAGATGGTGCTGCCTTCTGCATTTCACTTGTTCAATAACCCACAGTTGGCAATCACTGCACCCTATCCAGTACTACTTTGCTCACAAAGTAGAGCTGGAGCTGACGTGGTCTTTTTGCAGTACTGTGGATAGGCTGCCTTACAGCGTGTGAGCTGTAGATACTGAATTTAGCTTGGCACTTCCTTATGTTACACTGCTTCTTCCTCTTTACTTGGCTCCTTCGGAGCCAAAAGGACAAATCAGGCAGGTGCCATTGGAATATCATAAATGTACTGACTGCTGCATCTTGCTGGAGTCAGGTGTGCCTGCTATTGTAGCACTGAGCTTCTCATCCCCCGGGAAAATCCTCCAACTTCCAAGATTTTGAATGATTATGCTAAACAAGAAAGCTGGGCCTTACTTTGATTTGTTGCCTTTCAGAATGCAGAGTAAAAGCTAGAACTACCCCATTTCCCTGTCACTGTGACAGTGACAAAGGCACTCAGAGCGGCTGGATTCTGCCTGCATTATGCAGCAAAGTCAGATTTAGACCCTAAGTCTAAATAAACACTTGTACAAGTACTTTGTTGTTGAATTAAAATTATCTAGTGCTAAAAGTATGTAAATCTTGTTTCCCCATCATGAATGGGAAGCTCTGAAATTATTTAATGAGTCATTAAATACTTGTAAGAGCTTCCTTGGAGAAGAGCCCTTACTATGACTTGTATTAAGACTGTTGATGTTAAATCACCTTTTGAAGTTGTGTGTATGGTGCACTTGCTAGGCAAAACTCACTTTGGTGTACTGAAAATCAGTTTCTTTAGAGGCATGTTTTAACACAGTAGATTTTTCTTTGTTTGCTGAAAGTTCCTTCTAATCCTGGGGAAAGTGAAGAACTCAAATTTTAAGGCTGGCAGAAGAGTGAGACAAGCTTGGCTCATGTAGTGTGGTAGTCTGTCAAGCAATCTAGTGCTGAGCTAAATTTCTCAAGACTCTCATTCTGTACGTGGAGCAAAGTCGCACAATTTTTCTCTAGGATTGAGTTAATGTCGCACAGTTGTTACAAATATGTACAACAATAAGAGACTTAAGTCCATTTTCTTACTGCTCACTGGTAGACATTAAATTATCTTTTAAATGCTTAGATAATTTTATCAAGGTAGACCTGAGATAAGACTCAAGGAGCAGCCAACAGTTCCTCTTTTGTAACTGAGAAAGGGAAAATACTCTTAGTGCTCCTTGCAGTGTTGTATTTCAGTGGAAAACCCAAGAGGGGGAGAGAATTCCCTTGCAGCTGCCAGATTCATTGACATTCAGCCATAGGATTGTTCAGATGCTTGTTAAGAAAGGGTGTTGCTTAAAGGGTTGCCTGCTGGTATTTTAAATAAGCTTCAGTGGGAAAAATGTAGTGTTAAAATGCATTTAAAAGGTCAACTTTGTCATTGATAACTGCTTTGTGCATAATGCCTGGTACATTTTCTGAAGGTTGAGATAGAGCAATGGTGCTTTTGATAAATTTGCACTTCCATTGCAAAGAAAGTCCTGTATCCAAAAGGGGTACCCCATATTGAACTTAGGTAACTCCAGACCCATCACTAAGCCCCAAAGTGCTCTGTAAAACATGGATTATGTATATGCTGCTTGTGTATATTTTATGAAGGAGAAAACATATTTTCTTGCTGGTTTTAGAGCTGAGATGAGCTTTCTGGTTCAAAGCATACCGCATATATAAGTTTGGAGTAACAAGTGCATTTGCACATGGTGTTTGTATCAGGTTGTACTACAGATGAAATGTGCTCACTGATACTCGCGGAAATGTCTGTTGCATATCATTTTAAAATGGGCTGTAATAATGCAAATACTTGTAACTCATTTACATTTTTACATAGAAATGATGTAGTCCACAGTGAAAACAATAAACATCCTGCTTTTTTATAGCAAATATGAGTACCTTGGGTAGATGAGCTTGATAGCTGCATGGCCTTGTTACAGAATTCAGTTTTTGTAACTCACTTCTAGGGAGAGAGATACTGATGGCAGAAAATTCTTGGCTGTGCAGACGTTCTGGTGTCTAAAAGTAGATTATATTCTTTTGGAATTAATTTGCTCATGTAATTTTTCATCATTGATCATTTAATGCTGTTGCTGGCTTTTGGGTTGTTTTTTTCTCCTTTCAATTGGCCGGTTTTGTATCTGAAAGCTAAATTAAAAGCAAAGATGGCCTGAATGTCACCACAGTTTGGGCTCAATGGGATGATCTGTTTGAAGTAGCATACCTGTAATTTTCATTATTACCTGAATCTCTCAATCATTTGATAAAATTGCAGAGTATCACTGCATGACCCTAGACATGAACTAAAGGGTTGTAGTTTCACTGAGCCGATACTCTCCCCAACGCTGACCATACTAAAACAGGGAGGCAAGGTTACCCGTCTGCTTTAAATTTTTGAAAAATACCTCACTCTCTGTTCAAATTTTCCATTGTAGAAGGAGCTCTCTGCCTCCCTGCTTAGAGCAGTCTAATTACAAAGCTGCTATAAAACTTCCATTTTTTAGTGGAGATGTGTGCCTGAAGGGCAAATAGAGATTTGTAATACCTGTGTGGGAGAATTTCCAATCACTTGCCTTACTGCTGAGGTCAGTACAGTGGTGTGACGACTTGAGATACAGATAACTCCAAAATATTTTTTTCAAGTAAACTTTACCTTTGTGATTTAATTTTTTTGTCTTGCTTGCAGCAAGAAAAATTTCTGAGAGGATTATCTTGGGAAGTAAGGGCAGGAAGTCTGCATACATCTAAAATGAAAGGGAAGTGGTGGTCCTGTAACATTTTTTGCATACTTAACTTCCCTTGGAGACCACACTCCAAGGACTGTACACTCAGCTTTTCACTCAGAGACGTGTTCTAGAATTTGGAGATTGAAAGTGAAATCCACAGTTGTTTATCCTGGCTTGTTTTCTGGTTACAGTTCCAAGGAGTAAGTACGCTCTCTTCATGCAGACAGACCTCTGCCGTGTCAAGGCTGCTCAGATTAACTGTGCAACTGGAATGTATTTTTTCCACATCACTTGTGTAGATGTTGCTCTACCAGTTCTCCAGTTCTGCCTCTCCAGATTCTTACTGGCTACTGACCACAAATGATGCATTCATAAAATTGAAAGCGAAGTGAATAAAATGACTGTAGCCTATGATGTGTTTAATCCCCAATATATTTATTATGTAACCCTCAAACCCCCTAAGGTGTATGTGCATGTGTACATACATTGCTTCAGGTATGATAGACAATGCATACTTTACCATGGCTGTTCTTTAATTTTGCTGCCTCCTTCAAATGCCATTTGGTTATTTTCAGGAGCTCATTTAAGAACTGTGTGGAGAAGAGCAAAGGGACAGCGGTTGGTAGAGAATCTGTGGATGCTCCTAGGAAAACTTGCCTTTTGACAGGTTTATTTTTGCCATCTGTCAGGTGGGCTGGAAAGGGGAAGAAGAAAGGGGGAGATAGGAATGGACCTGTACCAAAAAGAGGAAAACTTTAAACAAAGTGTTGGAGGTTGACTGTGGGCAAATGAAGCAAAGGTACAGAAGACCAGCAACATGAAGCAGACCAAAAGACATGGAATGCTGAATGAGGATGAAAATAGTGAGGGAGAGGAATGCTTGTATCTTCCATACAATCAAGTGTCTAGTTGCAAGATGTTAAGGTATGGCCAACTGAAAAGTTATAAAGGCTTTAATATATACTTACACTTCTTGATATTATTTCATTTACAGAGATTTTCTTAGTTGCTGTATCACTTCTAATTGATATTTATAGCCATTTTTATTCCTCTTTAATGCACTTCTCTCCCTCACCTTCCTCTGCTAAAACCATTCCCACTATCTTGTTACTGCCTACTTCATTTTCAAATGTCTCAAATCTGTTGTTCTTCAGCACCTAAATAGTCCCAGCAGTTCATAGCAGTAGCCTTTTGGGATATAAGCACCTTCTCTTTGCTAATTCTGCTGCACACTATAGTATTTTACAGACTAAGAAATAATGAATGGCTGACACTGTTAGGATTCCTGAGCAGACACTATGACACTGGGATAAAGCCATCAGCAGCATTGTCCCCAGAGAGCATTCTGTGTTTTAAAGACAGAACGGTGCTGCACAGTAATTTTGATTTAAAATTATAAAAGCCTTACACAAATCCTTATGCAAATTATTCTATCTAAAGGTGTGACAAACTTTCTGGAAGGCATCAGCAATATTTCTGAACATTTCTTGCTTCACTGCACTTACCTTGTTAAATATTATTTTAAAAAGAAAGTAGTTTACAAAAATCATAGAGTGAATAGAGACAAAGTGCTACTGCTGTTGGACTACCTCTTATTTAGCTGGAAACCACAATTCTATTCCTTTCTTTGCAGCAGCAAAGAGAAACCAGAATCTGTCATTCTTGGGTCCTGCTTTCTTCATGAAAGCAAACTCTGAAGCTAAGAACATAATTTTATACTTTAACACTGCTTTATTGTACAAAACAATTTATTAAATATAGCATCTCTCATTCTTCAGAAAGAAAAATACATGCAAAGAGGTACATTTTTGGTTCACATTATTATTTCTCCCTTGAAATAAGTATGACTTTTTCCTGTCCTGTTCAAAGAAAAAGGACAAATTTCAGGTTTAGGTGTGCTTCTAAATGAAGCCTTTAAATATTGTCTGTCTTCTCAGTACTACACTTTATGGGAGTTAACACTTCTCAAACAATATTCTTTAGGCAGTGGCCTTTCAGTGATCAATTAATGTCTGAAATCTTGGTTATTTCATCTTTCACATCCTTGATCTTGGTTTGAGCTCTTGTTAGATTGGCCAGTTTCTCATTCAGTAAAGCAATTTCCTTCTCCCGTTTTAAGACCTCCTCCACTAATTTTCCTATTCTCAGCGTTAGGTCACTTATTAAGGGCTCTAAGATGGCAAACTCCTTTTTAACTTTGTACATCTTAGGTTTTAAATCATTAGCAAATGTAACTGTCTTCAGAACTTTTGCTCTGTCACCTTCAAGATTCAAAAGTCTGTTGGAATGCTTGTTAAAATCGCTCCTTAACTCAGCCAGTGCTGTCTTGATTTGCTCGATTTTCCTTGCGTTACTGGATGCCAGGCTTTGTATTTTCGTACTTCGGTCAATGCTACTGGTAAGGAGGTCACCAATATTTTTTACTGTTGCCTTTTCACCTTTTTCTACTTTATCTTCTAGTGCTTGCAAAGAATCTGTCAATGCAGTCATGTCTGAGACCAGGCCTGAAATGCGCCTTATGTCAGTTTTTACTGTCACAATTGTCAATGTTACATTTTTTGCTACAGAAGCTGCATTCTGTTCAGCGCTTGAAACTGCATGAAAAAGGCTTGTTAAATTCTTCTCCAGTTCTTCTTGTTTTTTAATTATGCTGCTAGACCATGTTTTCATTGTAATAATATCTTCCTGCAGATATTTAATGTGAGAAATTATTTGAAGATCTTCCAGCTGTTTCATTAAGTTCCAAGTCTTTTCACACTAGAGGGATACAAAAATATTTCTAGCTTAACAACTCAACGTCAAAATTCAAGCTATGCTTTAATGAAAGATCTTACTATTCTGACATTCAATTTGAGTGCAAACCCTGTCTCTAGGAAAGCTATTTCTGTTACAACACAACCAGATTTTTTTTTCCTTGTAAGTATATATAATAAATGTTAGTACTTCTTCTATTACAACAAAAAATTACAAGAAGGTGGTATATGACTTTCCAAGGTGACCTCTGAAAACACAAGTCATCAAATGGATTCTTCTTCCATACAGTAGAATTTTTAAGTCTCCATAAAAGCTATTTTAGTGAAGGAAAACTCATGCTGCTGCTGGATTTTTGTCTTGATTTGCTAGTTCACTATTTTACATTTATTTTCTTATGACTGGTTCTTGGTTTTCAGATTTGAGAGGAAAAAAGGAAATTATCAGAGTCATACTATCCAGTTCAATCCCCAATAAGTCAGGGTAGAACTTGGACAGAAAAAAACCACCAAACAGGCAAACTGAAACACATTCTATGAGGCTAGAATTAGTTTCATATTAATCCTTTTCTGGACATTAGTAGTAAAAATATCATCCCAGAAACCAATATTTTAACTCTTCAATAGTGCTGGTTGTTCCTCCATAGCTCAGAACTGTTTGCTCAAAAGCAAAAGACCAAAATTCAGGTTGTGGAAAGTTGTGCTTGTTTCCTACTTAATGCCTCCAAGGATGAAGATTTCATGTTCAATCTCCTGCACATTCAGCTTTCAGTAGGGTTGAGGTTGATGAAAGATTAGGGATCATACCACTGTCACTCCCACCACCCTGCCTCAAAATGATACAAAGTAGAAACACTAGAACTGGAACACACTTGTGAAAAATATTTAAAAACCATTTCTTTATATCACAGTTTTTCCTAATAGGACAAGGAACACTAAAGTATTTACTCTGTTCCTCCTTTCTGGAGGAACAGTTTATTTTGAATTAGATTATGCATCAGGACAGGGAAATTCACTACAATATATTTTTATTTTGAGTATCACTGGAAACAGAAATTCATACATAAGCAGTAATTATATGAAACCAACACAGTTTTATGACATTGAGAAACACTGGTTTCACAGTCTCTTGAATGGGCAGTGTTACTCATTTAGTGAAGATTTCAGTGGAGTTTTAAAGAAATTAATCTACAAACCCAGACTAATTTAAATTAGGTCTGATAAAGTCATAAATGTGTGTTCATACTGTTTCTCCTTTTTGGAGAAATACAAAATTATCAAGCCAATAAGTCTGCAGACAATTTGTGTTGTCCCTGAGATCCAAATTTCAATGAACATCTATCAGGCCTATTACATCATGTGTAAGTAGGTCTATGGGTAAACTGGATATTCCCTACTCCCAAGCACATAACTCCACTGATTTCATTAATTACTTTTGCAGCTCTTGGTTCAGCAAACTCTGGGAAACAATGTCAGTGACATTGTTAAATTTTTTTTTTTCCTTTTCCAATGCAAAGCAATACAGGACATATGTGATGCTGAACAAAAAACATCCTACAGAAAAAAAGGTTATAAGGTTAAAATTTGTTTCTAAAGCACCAAAACAGCCCCCCCAAAAATGAAAACAAAGCAGCTGCTATGTAAATGCCAGTTTGTAGACACCAGAACAGTACAAGGCTCTCAGCAGGGGGTACTTCCCTAGTGTTTGCTCTAAGGGTGTTTGTTGTATCTGAGCTTCAGCTGATAAAAATGTACTCAGTGCTTTCCTGCAACACAAAACCATTATGGCGTACAATACTTTAAAAGCAAGGTACAGCTATCTCAGCTGAGAAATAAGGGATTAATTGTTCACTGTGTTACAAGTCTATGGAAAATAATACACAAAGTAACAACAAAAGAAACTAAGTAGTGAAAGCAAAATACAAACTAAAAATATGAACTTTTTTTCCCTTAAATCTAAATACTTGGCTTCAAATTATTTTTATTAAAAAAGATATTTTAATAAATAAACTGAAAATAATACTTAATTTAAGAAAATATTCCTTTCTTTCTATAACAAAGTATTACTTTCTTGCTCTCTACCCTCTTTCTCAACCTTTCAAGCTGTTCCAATGATCTTAAGATCAATGACAGTACATCAGCTATCCCTGACACAGATTTAAATCACATTATTTAATAAAAGTGCTTTTTCATTAATGAAAAACCAAAGACCAAATTCACTTATCCCCATTCTGGTCAATTTCTAAGTTAAAGCTTTCTAAAGTTACTTCTTCTGCTTTTGAAGCCACTGCAATGTCAGGCCCTGTTTCTAGAACAGCTAGTCCATGCTGCATTTTGGTCAAGCTGCCATTGGACTGGAGGCCTTCAAGAGCCTTCTGCATGGCCACTGTATCAGAAACAGTTTTCAACATGTCATTTTCCACAGCGTACAGCTGTGTCTGCAAGTCCTTTATCTTTTTCTCCATACCAAGCAAGTCACTTGACAGCTTAAGAATAGAGTGAATAGCATTTTCAATTATTGGCAAATGGGTCTTACACTCCTCAATTTTAGGTTCATAGTTTGCAAGTTTCTGATTCAGCTCTGTGTCTTTGGCTACCAGACTATTCTGTTCTTCTTCTAGCTTTTCAACTGACTTTGCATCCAGGTTCAACTTTTGTTCAACTCTAGAGAATTCATCATCTTCTTGCTTTTTCAATGTTCTGATATTTCTGGCTGTACTGTCCTCCAAATCTTTTACTCTTTCTGCAAGGGATTTAATTCTTTGGTCAACTTCATTGATTTTGGAAGTAACTTCTGTATGTATGGACTTTGCTTCAGATTTTAAACCACTAGCATTAGTGTTCATTTCATCCAGGCTTCTTCTCCAGGAATTTGTAACATTTTGGAACTTCTCATGAATGCTCTGCATCTTTAGAGATAGAGTCTGTTCATTGTTCTGAATATCATTTATGGTGTTATGAAGCGAAGATATTTCCTGCCCAAACTCAGTCATCACAGAGATGGATGAGGCAGCTTCTCGCAGGATACTTTCAGAAGACTCAAGCTGCATTTACAACACAAAACAATGTCTGTGTCTACTTAACAAAAGTAAGAACAGAAAACCCTTTCCATTTATTAAGAGATAATGAAGTCTCTTAAAAACCACTGTACTTGTTACAAAGCTCCTCCATGGCATTTCCATGTTTCATCTTAAAAATACTGTTGATTAACCTAGCATGAAACAGTCACAAAAAAAGCTATGTCTGTTGTTGAACTTCTATAGCATATGTGCAATTTTCCATACTTGGGTTTTTTTTTGTCCAAAATACAGTAAATCCCATGCAACATTCTGCAATCTGAAGTATAGTATATAAATATCCAAATTACATCATGTATAAATGACATTATTCTGAGATCAGTGCTGAAACAAAATCACTGGCATGAGCCATGCTGTGCTACCATCCTTATCTGTAAGGTATCAGGGATAATTCAGCAGCCAGCACAGTTTTTCTATTTGTTAATGTCACATGTGGTAATATCTTTTTTCACTACTGTTGTATTTTCTTATCTATCACTTTCTTATGTCTTCATATCATTAGACCAGGTCTGCTACATAAAATGCCGGTAAATTTTCTTCAAATCAATGTATGTTAGAATTGCACATGAGAGGGGACTGGTAAAATGAAATGTGCATGTATGTAAGTTCTTAAAAATAGTTCAGTTTCTAAGAAATAATACTGAGATACAACTACTGTATTCACACACTGGAACAATGGCATGGATTGACATGCTTTGTCACATGAAATAGTCTCTAAATGCCTCTTCACAGGCAAGTAAAGCACATTCTGAAAACTTGTTTTAAAACAATTAAATTAACAAAATAACAATGAAGTAAGCAATGACAAATATTCACCAAAGATCATCCAATTAAGATGTTAATAATTACCTTTTCAGAAATTAAGTTTACTTTATTTCCCACATCCATGATTTTTTCAGCTTCTTGATGTAAAAAATTGTACTTTCTTTCCAGATCAGCAAATTGACCTGACTGCTGAAATAGAAACCTGCAAATTTCAAGTAAATAAACAGAAAACATAACTTCTTAATTAGTATATATGAAGTATTATAGGACTGATTCACAGTAAACTGTTACTGGAGGGGTTTGTGTTCACAGAAATGACAAAAAAATGACACGACAAAATACATGACAAAAAAAAAAACCAAAGAAATTGATCTGTCTTGACACTGGAGTTATCTTCTAAAAGAGGTATGAGAGCAAGGAAGCATCCATAGATGTCTTTGCTTTTACAATGCATGCTAAGGTAACTAAGGCACTGATGCTGCTAAGGTATTTTAAAATCTTAACAAAGATTTCAAACAAGATCTTTAACAAAAGTATTTGACCTTTACTTAAAGACTCCACCTGATGAACGATTTATTACACTGCTGAGCAAATTATTTACAGAAAACTCTATTTCACCTCTTCTGTCCAATTATTTATTGCCTGCCAAACTTCCTGTCAGCCTAAGTTGCTCTCCAGGCAGATGCAGTCTCCAAAGCAGGTATTTAGAATTCATGAGCAAGGCACCTTCAGGGGGATGTAACAGATGGAGCTTCTACAGTAACTCACCGCACACCCATGTTTCCATGCTTGCCAATACTGCTACTCTTTCCTGGATCCTTCTGGCTCTAACAAGATTCTACAGACACTTAGCCCAAGCACTCTGTTAATATGTAAATCATACAGGCCACAGAATACAAAAGAAAATACTGGAATCCTCTTCAGAGAGTTACCTACCAGCTCACCACCAGGCAAACAAGAAGGGAAATGATACTCAAACTTGTCCTTGGGTCCATCCAAAAGGAACTGTGATTATTGCTGATCCTGGCACTTGCCAGCTTGCCATAATTACTGTGCTTCTCAGCCTTCTGTGAACCTTCACTGGTCTTGGATGAAGAAATACCTTTTTTCCTTGGCTTAACTTCAGACATTTTGTGGTTTTAAAATGCAGAAGCAAAGGAGAGAGCTAGAAAAAAAAAAAAAACCAGAAAGGACTAGTTTTCACTTCTTACATTTTACTTTTAAACATCCTCAAACATAAACTTTAAGTCCACAAATACACCTCCAAACATGTTTATTTTGGTGTTCACTATGCTTCCTAGTTATGTGAACTTCTGTAAAGTATCATAATACTTCAATTTACTTTCTATATGACAGAGAACTGTTTTCATATTTTCTCCAGCTGAACTAACTTTCCAAGCTTAAGCTAATTTCATCTTTCCAGAAATATTTCATCTGCTGTAGAATAAGCTATTTTAAATATGTATTTAAAATTACAAGGATTAATAGTATATTTATTTCTGTAGCTGATGACTGTCACAAGTTCATCAGCAATTTCACTGATGAACTTGTGTTTTACCTGTAGATTTGAAAAAGAATTATTACCTACACCACACTATAAGGGGAAAGTTAATTTCTCAATTTAAAAAATAAAATTGCAAATCAAACTTTAATTTAGTAGTTCCAGTGTAATGATTTAATGTAATCTGTAAAATAACAAATGCTGGTTAACAAAAAGTCATGGCAGAAAAATTCAGAAGATTCATGAGATTATGCCTCTAGAAAGAAGAAAAACTGTAACTTCCTTTTGATAAAAATTAAGGTCAGAAGAGATTGAGGCAACATGAATCTCCAGCTCATATTTTAACCATCCAAGTGAAGTACAGAGTGTCGTTTTTAAGCCGAAAACCTTCCACCATACTGCTCAAAATAGATTTCATCCTTGGCAGAGTTGCTTTAGCCTAATTTGAGACCAAACTGTTGCGCTGGCTTTTTGGCTCACTTTGCAGCATTGCCGCTCAGTCACACATCAAAATATAAATATTTGGAGATACTTACATAGTTATCTACAGGGGTAAAAGGCATTGTTTAAAGTCTAATCTGACATGCAGGTAGCTTAGAGCTGTTTGAGCTACAGAACTAGGAAGCTCACTCTGAGCTTGAAGCATGGAGGAAAAAATGTTTTTCATTTACAAAAAAAAAACCCACAAAAAAAACCCCTACAAAACCCCAAAACCCCAAAGAAAACCAAACAAAAGAAGCCACCAAAAGAGAAAAATTGTATTTTAAAGCTTTTAAAACATCTTTGGGTTCGAGAGCACATACTATGAAGCTGAAGTGGAGAAAACAAAAAGAGCTCTGAATAATAGGGAAAGAGTTTAACAGAGAACAGCTCTGCTCTGAAAGGACGGCTGCAGCTCGCAGCCCGGTGCTGTACAGAGGGATGAGCCGCAGCTCCCCAGAGACCCTTCCGGACCGCTCCGCTCCCCCAGAGTGACCGACTGCCCCCCCGCTTCTCTCACAGTGACCGACTGCCCCCTCCGCTCCCCCCACAGTGACCGACTGCCCCCTCCGCTCCCCCCAGAGTGACCGACTGCCCCCTCCGCTCCCCCCACAGTGACCGACTGCCCCCTCCGCTCCCCTCACAGTGACCGACTGCCCCCTCCGCTCCCCCCACAGTGACCGACTGCCCCCTCCGCTCCCCTCACAGTGACCGACTGCCCCCTCCGCTCCCCCCACAGTGACCGACTGCCCCCTCCGCTCCCCCCACAGTGACCGACTGCCCCCTCCGCTCCCCTCAGAGTGACCGACTGCCCCCTCCGCTCCCCCCACAGTGACCGACTGCCCCCTCCGCTCCCCTCAGAGTGACCGACTGCCCCCTCCGCTCCCCTCAGAGTGACCGACTGCCCCCTCCGCTCCCCCCACAGTGACCGACTGCCCCCTCCGCTCCCCCCCAGTGACCCGCATCCCCTCCTGCCCCACATCCTCTCCAAGCCCGCCGTGCAGGACGCCCCCAGGCCTGGCACTGCCGGCCTCCCATCTCCCCTCCCTGCGGCCGCTGTCCCGTACCCGCCGCGCTCCTCCGGCCTCAGCGGCGGGGGCGGAGGCGGGCAGGGCCACCCTGCCCCGCAGGCACCACGTTTACAGGGCTCAGGGCCCCTCCCCTGCCCGCGGCTGGCGCATCGCCGCCCGGTGCGCCACGTCCGGGGCCCGCCAGCCGCGGGCGGCGATCCTGGCACGCACAGCCGGGGCTCGGCGGCTCCGCGCCGGCGCGGGAGGCAGCGCGGGGCTTTGTTCGGCGGCGGCGGGCGGCGAGCGGGCCGGGCAGCGAGCCAGCGGGCGGGCAGGGCCGGGCCGGGCCTTCCCCGCCCAGGCCCGGAAGGAGGAAGCGCTGCCGGCGCCGCCTTCCCGGGAGCCGCGGGGCAGGGGCTGTGCCTCGGGGCTCGGCGGGGCTCGGGGCCGGCGGCTGCCGGGGCTGCCTGCCAGGTGAGCGGCGTCCTGCAGGGACGGACCGGGCCGGGCCGGGCCGCGAGGGGTTCTGCCGGGGCAGGGCAGGGGCCGGCGGGCGGACGGTGTGAGCGCCTCGGTGTCTGTTTCGTTGGCGGCTGGCAACAGCGGCACGGTGTGAGTTAACTCTTTGTTTTGTATGTTTGTGGAGCGATTTCTTCTGTATTTGCCTCGTGTGTGGCAGCGTTATTGTTGGTATCCGTTTTTCGACCAGGGAGCTTTAGCGTCCCCTTCCCTCCGCGGTGCGGTGGGATAAAGGCTTTCTTAACTACGTAATTTTTAGTGAAAATAGGAAATTCTGTCAGCACAGCGGAAAAGGCACTCCATCGCGGGCTTATCCGAAGGCAGCTGTTCTACATCTACCCAGCTCCCGAAGGAGAGAGTGCCGGAAAAGGTGAACGCTTCTGCAGGCACCTCCATGGGTGCTCTGTGGAGGAGTTTGGACTTGTTTATGGAGCTTTCCCGGCAGAAGTGTGATCGGAGAGAGCGTTTTGGTCGATTGGGACTCTCGGAGTCGCTGATCAGTTCTGGGAAACCTTTATGCCGTAGTCAATAGTTTTCACCTGTTTTCTTCAGACATTTGGTTTTTTATGATATGGAGGAAGAATGTGAGTTTGAAGTTGCGTGTCCAAATGCTGATAAAGGAAGGTATAGCGCAGTCAATGGCAGTGTTGGGTGCTCTGTCTTCCATCATATGGTAGCATCCAAGTGTCCTTGTATGGAGTCTTGAATTTGGAGACAGCAATGCGTTTACCCCTTGCGATGAGACCAGCACTCTTTCTTATCCTGTTGACCCAATCACATGATCCAAGGACTTAAAAAAATTTGGGGGATGTAGTGAATGGGGAGAAGACCTTTCAATGGAGACATTTAGCAAGGTGCTTTGGTTTTGTAGTTCTGAAAGTGTTTATAAACATAAGTTCATAGGAATGGGGAAAAGAATTTGTATTTTCAGAATTAGCTGGTGCATTGCTACTCTTTTTGATTTTAACACCAAAATTTCTAAGCTGTTTTAAAACTTCCTTTCTCATGCTTGTAAGTTATGTTCCCAGTCTGACTTGGCTTCACCCCCTCTCCCTGCTCTTTTTCACTCTGAAGAAGTATGGATGTCAAGAGTAGAAACTATTTGCTTATGAATCGTCAAGCACTGGAAAATGACATCAAGACTTCTTATATTATGGATCGGATGATTTCTGATGAAGTACTGACATTACAGGAGGAGGAGAGAGTGAAGCAACAGGTAGAATTCTCTCTCACTGTTATTTCTCTTTCTAGTCTACTCACATATTTTAACTATATTTTATCCTTTCTAAAAATAGTATTTTCTGGCTTTCTAATTCCTGGATTTGTTGAATTCTAGCGTACAGTTTTTGTTGCTCTTAATAAGGTTAAGGCCTTGGTAAATTAAAGGCTATTTCTATAACTATAAATAGTCTATAATTTACAGAGTGATAAATTAAATTATTTCTGAGGTTGCTTAGTTTTGTATAATACCTCTTCTATTTTTTTTTCCTAGAATACACGGAAGGAGCGAGCAGCTATGCTAATAAACATTATTCTTACAAAAGATAATAATTCATACAGATCCTTTTATAATGCACTGCTCCATGAAGGGTACAGAGATCTTGCTGCGCTCCTTCAGGACGGCATTCCTGCCGTCTCGTCTGGTAACAGAAAGAGTTCAATGGATGGAATGACTTCCTACGGTCAGTGAAACTGCAGCTGTGCCTGTGCCTGAGTGTGAACACCAGCTGTCTTTTTACTCCTTAGAAAGTGGCTATGTGTAATACCTGTTCCAATGAAAAAGGAGCCCTTGGCGCATTTGTTTGTTTTGGTGGTGTAGCAACTATGTCTATTTCATCTACTTAATATGGCAGAGAGTTGCAACAGTTGCAATTTTTATAGGTGATCTTGAAAGTGTTCATATCGAATAATGCTGATTTTAAGAAGCAGGAGAATTGATGCTCTTATGGTTTTCTCTAATTTGTAACATTTTTATTGTAAGTGAAAGGAAGACTCTTATTTGTATGTATTAAAAGAAAAACTTGTAGGCTCCAATATTCTGATATTTATCTTGAAGAGTAATCTGGAATCTCTCAACTTACATTGATCTAGTGATCATTGATTAATTGATCTAATTATTAAGTTACTTAATACTTTCCACCAGATCTTTTAGGTACCCTGTATAAGTTATATCTATAAAACCTTTACCTGCATTGTCATCTGGATCATCTTTGACTTGAAAAATAAATGTGTAGTTTCTAAGGGGGCAGAACCTTCTATCTGCATCTGATTAACTGCCATATTTACTGGCACTCTACATTTAATAAGTGTCAAAGACATGTGGAGTTCAAGGCTGTGTTAGATAATCAAAGTTTATCAGTTATGTAACTCCACATGGCCACAAAGTGAGCAGATGAAGTGCACATTTCCCTTCCTGTTATGCTTTACCTCTTAAAGTCGAACTATCTCAGCTTAAATCAATGGAAGCTTGTTTGGACCCCAGTGCTGTGCTGTGAGCTGCCAAGGAAAGGCCCTACACAGAATCCTTTCTCCTCTGCTGCATCCACAGTGTGGTGACTTCTGGCTGAGAAAGTGACTTGTTTGTTTTCATATAGTGATGTTGAGCTCCTGTGTTTGCCACGGTTTCCATGGGGGATGTTAATTCTCTTTTCACTTCTAGGGATTAACGTGACAAGCTTTCTTCATGCAGTTATTAATTTAAACACTGTTTTAGATATGGGGCTAGTTATATGCTAAGTAATTTATTTCTAAATAACAGTATTTTTTTTTTTTTAGTTTTTGGTATTTTGAGTCCAGCAGGTTTTAGGGCATTTTTATGGGACATGAGGTTGGGAGGGAGCCCACTAGTTATTTTGGGTGAAGAGTTGTTTGGTTGGGTTTGAAGAGGCATCACATTTAGAACTCATGTTTTATTTTGATGTTTCTTGTTCTTAACTTTAGTGAAGACCATTCTCTGCGAAGGGGGCGTACCACAGAGACCAGTTGTGTTTGTCACTCGACCAAAACTGGTAGATGCTATTAAAAAGAAACTGTACTGCTTGGGAAGTGACCCAGGCTGGGTCACAGTTTATGGAATGGCAGGCTGTGGGAAGACTGTTTTAACAGCAGAAGCTTTAAGGGATCCTCAGCTCTTGGAAGGTACTTTCAGAAAAAACATCTGTATTTTTATAAATTTCACTGTAGATACACACGTATTGGACATGTATGGTGCAATATCAAATGTCACCTTGGAAGTGTTTTGGATTTCTAAGTTTCTTAGGTGATTCTGAAATATTTGCTTGCAACATACAACTTTCATAACCATTTAGTGGTTTAGGACCACTAAGTATTCTATTAATTTTTAGAAAAAGGTTCTGAATAGTTTTTCACCTTAGAATCTGCATTGGTTTTTGAGAGTAGATGCATCCTTAGTTAACTGGAAATTGTTATTTCTGTTAGTGCAAAATAATATAGCTAGTTATATTCCTTTTGGGCATTGCTTGTAAGGTCCTCAGACTCCTTGCTATGTGAGTTATAAAAATCTTGCTCTCACATTTACATAGATTTTAATAGTGAAAGGCATTTGTGGTGATTAGTATTGCCTTAGCTTAAAGTAGGTCATAGATGCAACTGTTTAATGGCATTTTTTCCATTTTATTTATTTTTCCTTGCATAGGACACTAGGAAGAGTAAGTAGGACTTGGCAATAAAGAAAAAAATGATGTAGGGATAGATACTATAGCGTCCCCTGCTACAGCTGACTCTCTAGATATCCCCTTGATCACTGTTTCAAGGTTATTTTTAGACCCCAGGCTCTGAATTCTTGCAGTACTACACAGTTAAAAATGTAAATGGTAGGTCAGACTAGCAGGAAGATGGATGCAGAAGGGGCTGTGGAAAGAAGATGTGTAGAAAGGAGGGACAGCAGCATCAGAGATGGTGTGGAATTTCTGTGGGTGCTTGTCCTACAGAGTCTTTTCCTTAAAAAATAAACAGGAGTGGTCTTGTAGAACCTCCCTTTGGTGTTAAAAGTAGAGATGCAAGGATGGCTTGCAGCAGATTTTAGAGGTTTGTGTTATAATTAATGCTGACTTACTACTGTAAGTTGCTATAAAATATTTAAAATTATTTCAAATGTATTAATCTTGCTTTTCTTGTTAGATTACTTTCCAGGAGGAGTTCACTGGATCTCTGTTGGGAAACAAGACAAAGCAGGGCTGCTCATAAAACTTCAGAATCTCTGCAGTAGATTGGAGCATGACTCCACTCTTTCACAAAGGCCACCACTTAACATTGAGGAGGCTAAAGATCGTCTTCGTTTGCTGATGCTGCGCAAATACCCCAGGTGATGTCAGTAAAATCAAGTACTATTCTTTTAACTGATAAAACTTGGCAGACTAACTTTGGTCTAATCATCTGAGGTGTCTGTGTTGTGGTTACATGTCTGCATGTTTGGCTTTTTAACCAACATCCTAACTTAGGCTAATAAGATTTCTATCTACAAAATATGTTAAGCAGCTGTGCGGGAGTCATATTGGCTTGAAAAAGCAAATAGTGAAATAATGAAAGATGGGTTTGAATAGTGAAAGATGGGCACAAACAGCTGAAAATAAGGATTTCTCTAACTTTCAGTGTTCTTACTGTGTGTGTAGACTGCTTTATTGATACGTGAGGATCATACAGCAGAAAAAAGGGTGTGTATCACTGCAGAAAAGTATTCCTTTCCAGAACAGATGGTGTCTTTAGAAAGTGTTTGGTCTAGAGGTACCAAAATGAAATCAGATTTTCATGATGTGACCAATTTTTTCCAAGAAACCAGTGTCTTTCTCAGTCATTGCACAGCTTTTTTCACCTTTGAGCAATAGTTTTTGTTATTTGCTGAGGATTTAATTACTCTCTGGGAAAATTTGTACTAAACTAAATGAGCCTGCTTGTCAGTGAGTTATCTTGGGAATAATAGTCCAGCCTTGTGATCTTTGTAGATAACAGAGTAGAATACTGGCATTTCTGTACAAGGAAAAAAAAAAAAAAGATCTTTCTATTGAGGAAAAGATGCGGGAAATATTGACAGGTCCTCCAAAAGAAATCTATCAGCTGAAAGTGCACTTTTCCTTGAAGGATGTGGAGTGGTTGTCTCCACTGACACATTTCCGTTGTTATTTCTTGTTTATTAACAAACAAATTAAAACTCTTCAATACAGAAGTGGGCATGGCAGGAAATAGAGGAGAACATGCCTGGCAGTAAGGATCATAGAGGGTGCTAGTGTATGGGAAACAAAGCTTCACTGCAGCTTGGAAAGAAGCTGCTTCTGCTTCTCTGGTTCTTCCAGAATCTGAGAAGAAGCTGGTTCTGGAATTCTCTTTGGCAACAAGAAGTCACTTAGCTATACCTGGATTCAGACAGCCAACCCTGTACATCTCTTGGGAATAAAGTATTAGACAAAGGATTCAAATTTTGAAGCCAGTATGTTACTTGGGATTAAATTATTAGTCAAATGAAAAATGAAAACTATGTTATACTTTAAAATGAGAAATTACAGAATTTAATCTCCTGTGATTGTAATCACAGGGTTTTGTTTGTTGCTTTGGGGTGTGTTTTTGTTTGGTTGGTTTCTCTTTGTTATAAGATATTTTTAAATAATCCTAATTAGAATTTAAGAGTTGTTGTTGTGACTGGAGGAGAAAACTGGTGCCTAATGAATGGGAGGACTTTGAAGTGCTCAGATTAATTAAAAACATATAATCAGGCTATAATTCATGTCACCCATTGTATTTTTAATCATGAAAGAGCAACAAAATGAGCCCTTTATGGCTATGCTAGTATTCTTGTAAATGCTCTAATTTATCAAAAGGTTATTAATAGAAGAGCTGTATAAAAATGAGATAGGGGTATCCAAGACTTAAATGTATCTTTGAGAATGTGGTCTGATGTGTTTGCACTTCTTTAAGGAGGATCAAATCCTCATTTATGGGCTTTGATGGTATAAGTGCCACATAACTGAACAAAAATGCGGAAGCTTTGTCACGCTTCAGTGAAAATTGGACAACTTAACCAGTAACTAGTGGAGTGGAAAATTCCATCCCTTAAAAAAACAAGCAAAGTAAATATAAACAATTTGTAGGATTAGGTGTCAATAGCTAAAACTCACTGAAGGCAAATAACTGTTACTAAGTTACGTACATCTGCTTACCAGCTAGTCCTTTTGACTTCTTGCTCCATTAAACCCAGTCTTTTAAAAACAGTTTTCAGTAACTTCTCTGTCATATATAGGCAGGTGTAGGGAAGTCTACTGTACATTATTCTGGTGAGACTCCATCTAGGAATCTACAAATGTGGCTGGCCATACAACTGGAATGTGGAGTCAGTATGAAATGTCATTTATGTAAGAGCCTTGCCATTCAAGACAATTGCTTTACAAGAGGGTTAGTCTCCTATAGCTTTCCAAAGATACAAGAAGGAAATTGAAAACTCTTGAGTCAAAAGGAAACTTAAATGCTTTCCCACAAAGCTCATCACTAACCTGTGTCAGAGTTATCTACTTCTATACAACTCTTTTCTTAATTTATGATACCTAGTGACTTAAAACCAGTAAATATTTCTGGTTTTCCTGGCATCTGCTAATGGAAATGTTTCCCAAAACACTGTTTGCACTTCCATTGTAGCTATGAAATAATAAATGGTAAATACCTTTTTGATTAAACTGCATGTAGTTTTTTGCACAACTGCATTCAGTTTTTTGCACAACTGCATTCGGTTTAATCACAGAATCACCAAGGTTGGGCGAGACCTTCAAGATCATCAAGTCCAGCCATCAACCCAGCACCACCATAATCACCTCTCAGCCATATCCCCTAAGTGCCACATCCAGATAGTTCTTGAATGTTTCCAGAGACCATGACTCCACCACCTCCCTTGGCAACTTATTCCAGTGCTTAACCACTCTTTCACAGAAAATTATTTTTTCGAATATCTAATCTGAACTGCCCTGGTTCAATTTAAGGCCATTTCCTCTCATCCTTCCACTTGAGACATGGCAAAGAGACCAACTCCCACCTGGCTACAACCTCCTTTCAGGTCATAAAGATTGATAAGGTGCCCCCTGAGCCATCTTTTCTCCAGACTAAACAACCCCAGCTCCCTCAACTGTGCCTCTTAGGACATTTTCTAGACCCTTTACCAGCTTTGTTACTGTTCTGTGGACATACTATTAAGATATTCTGCATATTAATATAAAAATGTGCAATGATACTTTGTAAATTATGAAAATGTCTCTTCTTTATTAAAATGCAATGCTTTATTTTAGCATTAATAGCTGATCTGAAGTATTTTTTCTCTCACTAGGTCTCTTTTGGTCCTGGATGACATTTGGGATTCCTGGGTGTTAAAAGCATTCGATAACCAATGTCAGGTACTCATCACGAGCAGGGACAGGAGTGTAACAGATGCTGTGGCTGGTAAGGAACAGCTTCCTCTCCTGCACCACAGGTTTTGTGTGTCTGTGTCTCCAGTGTGTTCTTGTGAGCTTTCAAAAGAATCTGATAGGATCTGTCTATCAATTTGTGCACAAGTGGCAAGGTTTTAGAATTCTTCTTTGAAAGACTTTATGCTCTTTGTGAAACAAGTGTTGTATGTTATCTCGAAAGTTACATGTTTACATTGATGAGTGAAGTAATTCTCAACAGAAGAAATAAATCTCTATGACACTGGTGCTGTTAGACTGATTATCTCTACACTATTTACCAGTGACTGCCCATAATGCATTTGTAATTATTAGTTCATAGTCTGTTTTTTTTCTGTGTATGTATCTCTAATGCAGACTGATTCTGATAAGTGGAATTTATACTCTTCTTAGTCCTATAAAATACTATGCAAAAAGTCATGAAGCTTTGCTTCAGATTTTGCTTGGAAAATACTTTAAATTTCCATATTTTTTTTGCATTAGTTGAAATTTTTCCATGTTTCTGTTTCTAGGCAATAAATACGAGGTTCATGTGGAAAGTGGACTAGCACATGAGAAAGGACTGGAGATTTTATCCCTATTTGTGAATATGAAAATATCAGATCTTCCAGAACAAGCTAACTCTCTTGTAAGAGAGTGCAAAGGTATTCTAGTTGCTCCTTGTTGTACAATTTACCTCTGAATCCACTGAATGTAGGTTTGGTTTTTTTTCTATATTTTGACTTAAAGATAGAGAAGTATCCTTTAATACTACATATGTTAAATAAAATACAATAGCTTGTTAAATATTTAGGGTTTTTTTTTTTAAACTTAGCAGAAGTCTCATGTTGATTTTTGGGTAGTTTTCTTCAGTATATTTTCTCTCTGCACCACAATTAGGCTTAAATTTGGGGAGTTTGCAATGTCTACATGGAGTGTTTATTTTATTTATCTCTGCTCCACACCTCAAGAATTTAATCAGTGTATTGGGAATAGTACCTGTTTCAGTCACGTGACCATCAACTGTTGAATTTTGTTCCTTGGTGACCTCTAAATTTGATTTAATCTTTTCCTTCAGGTTCTCCTCTCGTGATATCCTTGATAGGTGCATTACTCCGAGACTTCCCGAGCCGCTGGGAATACTATCTCAGGCAGCTGCAGAATAAGCAGTTTAGAAGAATAAGAAAATCTTCCTCCTATGATTACGAAGCCCTTGATGAAGCAATGTCCATAAGTGTTGAGCAACTGGATGACAATTACAAGGACTACTATAAAGACCTCTCTATCCTCCCAAAAGATGTTAAAGTACCTACTAAGGTAATAAAAGCAGTGCAGAAACCTTGTGATTTTTAGTGAGATACAAACAACAACCTTAAGGAATTCTCAAAATTTATAATTGTCATGTATAACTTCTACGGTATGTAACTTAATAATAATTGCTGGATTGGGTAGATTTGTTCCATTATTGCACCATGATTTGCATTGTTAGTAGTGAAACTAAAATAATCATAACTGAATGAACATATTCATACAGTTTATCGATGCTCTGACTCCATGATTTCAAAAGGCTGAGCAAATGATTTATTAAACTGTGTTATATTTCACTAATACTATATTATAAGTATACGAAAGAGATACTAGACTAAAAAGATACTACTCAAGAAAAAGCTGTGACTGTCTCCTGACAGTCACGACAAAGCTTTGACCAAATTGGCCAATCAATCCAAACAACCGTAACCAGAACCCAGTTAACAAATCACTCTCAGTAAGCAATCTCCATGGCACATTCCACACGTGGCAAACAACAGGAGCAGCAAGTAGAGATAAGAATTGTTCTCTTCTTCTCTGAGCTTCTCACTGCCTTCCCCAGGAAAAATCCTGGGAGAGGGAATTATGTCTCTCTGTTCAAAGAATGTGAATACCACATAAGCTTAATCTGCATTCTGTATATTGTTCTGTAATTAGATTGTAATTGAGCTCACTGAAAGCTTGAAAACTGTTATGTGGAATTTGTCTCATTTTATGGTCACCATAAATCAGCACAAATAGACAAAACATAGGTTAACTTCTAATATCTGTCCTGTGGTTTGGTATGAAGGAATTGGTAACTTATTGAATTGGTTACCCTTTGTTAATATGCATTTTGTTGACAGTTAATTGGTAGCCTTTTATAATATTCATACAAATCATATTACAACTTGGTTCTGATTCTCTTCTCTGTTTATGTGTAAATATTTTTTAGGTTCTCTGTATTCTTTGGGATATGGAAACTGAAGAAGTTGAAGATATCCTACAGGAATTTGTTAACAAATCACTGTTGTTCTGTGATCGTAATGGGAAGTCTTTCCATTATTATTTACATGATCTTCAGCTTGACTTTCTCACAGAGAAGAATCGCAACCAGCTTCAGGTAACATGTCAACTGATGCTTGCATTCAACTTTACTCTCCGAAGCTGGGCATCGTTCAGAAAATGTTGCTTTGTTAAATGGTACCCTGAGTAGCTTCATAGCATAGGTCCAAATTAATTTTAACTTAAGGCTGACCAATTAAAAATATTTATTTTCAGTTTGAAACTGTGGGGGGATTTCTTGATGGTTCTGTCTGCAGCTAAGAGATTGCACTGAGAGAAGACTCTATAACTGTTATTTCTCTATCAGATGTTTCCAGCAGGAGATTTAATGTTCCTCTGTTGGTTCCAAAGACATCAAGGCCCTACCAGAATAAAAAAAATGCTTTTTGCTCCTTTTTTTTTTTTTTTTTCAATTTAAGTCAGTACATTTAGGAGGATGACCTATAAGTTGGGCTCAATTTCAGTTCTGAAAGACAAGGCAGAAAGAGTAGATATGAAGAAAAGGCAAGTTTTTTGTCTTGCTTTAGAAGGATCTTTTTTTTGTTGTTGTTGTTGTTGGCTACCTACATTTAAAATGAAGAGAGATTTGGTAGCTAATCTCAGTCTGAGAAGGAGGATTAACAGCTTGCTTTTCTGTCTTTCAATATACAGAGAATGTTTCTGGAGAAGTCTTTAGCAGTAAATTAGGTTAGGTGTACAGTTTTTGGAAGGTAAGCTTTTTTATTTGACTTGCTAATGTATTACAATTGAGAAATAATATTATTCCTCAGTGCTATTTACAATGTAATAATAATACTTATAAGTCCTCAGTGCCAAAAGTGTGTTTTTCTTCACTTTGCAGGACCTACATAAAAACATAGTAAATCAGTACAAGAAATACTACAAGCTTAATACACCTGTTCTGTCTCAAGAGGATTGCATGTACTGGTATAACTTTCTAGCATATCACATGGCAGGTGCCAAAATGCAGCAGGTGGGTTCTGACAGGTGTCCTGTGCCTTCCTTCTTCACCCACTCTTACCTCTGCTTTTCCCTCCCAGCATGCTTCGAGTTGAGCATCTCTTCCCCTTGACTTTAGTCCAGCTGGGTGAACACTCAACATAAAGTCTCTAGGAGGTCCTCTGATAATCACTGTCCCTTGTAAAAATTGCTTTATTTCTACCCTTTGTAGAGTAGAAATGTTGTTTTTTCAACCAGTGCTTGAGAAGATTTCCTATTTTATATCATAATGGCTTGTGGTTTTCTTTTCCTTTTTAAGAAGCTTTAATAAGAAATTTTCTCTAAACCTTTCTGAAAACCCAAGCTCTTTTTATTGTGTAATAATACGAGTAAATTGATTTCATCAGAGCATTTTATCAGTTAATTACTTTTTTATCTTCAGAAGTCTTGTTAGCTTTTTTCTCTTATGTCATAGAGATTTATGTGTAAAAATTCATTATCTGATTTCAATAGCAAAAAAACCCCATCAAGAGCTAGATGGGCGAGTCTCTTGTTTCCAGAATTGTCTTGGCACCTTAAAAAAATTACTCTCATTTTTGCCAGCTACTCTTCTTTAGATATTGAGCTATTATGAGAAGGAAATCATGCAGAAAGATTAATAATTGGTAGTTTCACTTGAATTTGAGTTTCAAATGTCTTGAATAGTGTTTGGTCATGGTTGCTAATTGCTTTATTTCAGAAGTACTCAATCCTTTTCATTTGAGCTTCTTTCAAGATGGTTCATCTGACTTATCATATAATACACTTCATGGATTTATCTCTTATAGGAATCTTCATAATTAATGTTGGTTACAAGTCCAGGTGTTTTGAATCATATTTATTTCTTAGTATCTTTAGTTTCAATGTGTTGTGAAAATGTTTTTATTGGCAGCCTTTCTACATTTTGTAGAATTAGCTTCTCAGAAGTCTTTAGCCTTGCTTATTGTGTCCGTATGCTTCCTAGACTTTATAGTCTATGTATCACTCATTTTTCATTATTTAAAAATGATTTCTACTTGTTGGAAGGCTAATGAAGCTAGGAGGTATTCTTTTTCTTTGTTTCACAATGATAATCTTTTAATCCTCATGGTATTCATTGATTTTAAATTGGAATATGCTTTACACCTGTGCAGTGTTTCTGCTAAGCAGTTTTTCTGGAGGAGAGCTAAAGAAAATATTGTACCAATGCTTGTTAAAGACGGTCATCTAACTAATAGGGATGAAGTTCAATGATTTTTTTTTACCTGAGTCTTTAATAATACTCTCAGACCTTGTATGCCCAGCCCCCTGGTTTGGGAGACTATAAGTGTGGGAACAGGGACTTTTCATTTGTGGGGACAGATGGGAAATTTTAAGGGACTGGCTGGATCAGTTGAATGTTCACAAGTCCATAGGGCCTGATATGATACAACCCAGAGCACTGAAGGAATGAAAGGATGTTATGGCAGGACTCCCTCGATCATTTACCAATGGTTTTAGGAGTTTCAGCATCTCTTGGGAAGATCAACAATCATTATTAGCTGTGATCTTTGCTAGACTGAACTAGAAGAAGCTTTTTCAGAGTTAAAAAACCAGGTCTCGTGTGCTGCAGAAGCCAAGAATTGCTCTGTACCTCCATCTCCTGTCTGACTAGCTGTATCAAAGAGCAGTTTAAAATAACAAACTTAGCCTTCTGTGCACTGAATTTTTATAACTGAACAATTAAGATGCAGGAAACAGGAAATTGCCTAGATTTTCAACCAGAGACAGTTGTACTGAAGTATATTAAATACCTAATGTATTTCCTGTGTTTTTATTTTTCCTCCTAAGTAGATTCTGTTGTGAAACTTATTCTCTGAACTTAAATTTGTATTTCTTTTAGGAGCTCCGTGATCTTATGTTTTCTTTAGATTGGATTAAAGCTAAAACAGAATTGGTGGGGCCTGCTCACCTGATTCATGAATATGTAGAATATAGTTCAGTCCTGGATCAAAAGGTATGATTTTAAAAGGTAAATGATCAGTTGGTTCCAAATACAGTTTTCCATTTTGTAATTGCATTTGGCTGGATGTATGTATATGGCAGGTGTATAGAAAGCTTACAAAACCAAAGCATGAAACCGGTATTAAATTGAACTTTAACTTGGAGAAGATAAAAATGGAGGAAACTCAGTTTTCTGTTTGTTTGAACTTCAGTGTGTAAGTGGTTGGCCATGGAACTCAGTAGCCATAGTGATCAATACCTAGGGGTGGTTGTGTAAGGTGCTCTGCTTTTGTGGAGGTGTAGAATTATGTTGACCACTTGGAATAGTCTTTCTGATATTTCACACTGCTTATTGAATAAATCACTGTTGCTAGTATTCTTTGTTTGAAAAATAAGGATATTGTGCTTTCTGAATAGGATAATGAAATATTTCATATCTACTGTATGTATTTGCTAATATAGCATAATAGAAAAATAGAGCTAAGGGCTTCTGTAAGAATATTAGCTGTATAGAAATTTTGAAAAGCAAGGAAATAAATCCTAAGATAAATTTATGTTATCAAATGTCTGCTCTGTATTTAGGATAGCACAGTGCGTGAGAATTTCCAGGAGTTTCTGTCCTTAAATGGGCACCTTCTTGGACGGCAGCCGTTTCCTGACATCATTCAGCTGGGTCTTTGCCAGCCAGAGACATCAGAGGTGTATCAACAGGCCAGGCTACATGCTCAAAGGGAAACAGGAACATTTTATTTGGAGTGGATGTAAGTAGCTGCAGCCCATCTGCTGATATGCTGATCCCTTGGCCAAGGAAGTAATTTAATGTGCAGCTAAATACCATGTATGGTAATAAAGGGATCTATGTAAGAACTGCTGGGGTTTTCTCCTGGGGAAAGAAGGTGTAATAATTTTCAAGAACTTGTGGGAGAAGGGGAACCCATGATATGTAAGGTGACAACTTAGCAATAATTACATAAAAATAAATTGAGTAAAATATTTACTTCTGTATTCAATTATTGTTCCTTTTTAATAACAATGCAAAGATGACGATATGATACTTTGAATCTTCTTTAAATAGTTTTATTTTAAAGTTAGAATTGTAGTGCCAGTATTTGGTATGTTAGTGTATGTTTTTAGGTTTTAAAGTAAACTGTGACTTTAAAAAGGAGAGCATTTGTGCCAACTTGCAAAGTTTTATAAAGTAGCGAGATGGGAAATTGTAATCTCTATACGATTTTGAAACTTCTCCAATTTAAACAATTCTTTGCTGTTACTGCATTTTTGGAAGTTGTTTAAGGAAAAAATATATAGATCTTCACATTTTCCCAGCCTTGTCCAATAGTCATTTGACCACGTAACTCTTTGATTCTGTTTGATATTTCTCTTCTGCTATTTGTAGTACTTGGTGTTTATAAATCAGAGTGACTCCATGCCAAGCAATTATAGTACAAGCCAGGCAGATTAGTGCCCTCTTTGAATATTTGGTGATTTAGCAAAACTTCTTGAAAATTGTGTGGTTCAGGAGAGTCAATATCCAGTTAGTTCAGGAGAGAGAGATTTGATCATTCATCACCAAGTCATCTCATTACAGTGCCAGCTGTCTGTGTTAAGATCTGGCTAAACAGGATGACTGGGATTGTTACTAACTCTTAAGTTTTTGTTGAAGTGAGGCAAGAGTCATTTAAGGTGAGTTAGATCCTGTACCTAATCTGTGATTGAAAAGTGCTGATAGTCACAGATCTTATTTAGCTATCTAGTTATAAGAATCGAGCCATTGTCATGGAAATAAAGGAAATTTGCACAGATCCAAGCAAATCTACTAGTGTTTTTTAATATGCTTGAAAAGGAAGAGTTCTCCTGCAGAACAAGAATTTTCAGGGAAAAGTCTATATTTGGAAATATCATATTTCAGATCATAAAAATGTTATCTTTCTTGGTATCTAAGCTGGAACTGTTGGAGCACAACATAAACCTTTGAGTGAATGTTGAAATTTGTTCTTCCTTTATTAGTTCAGCATGAAGGCTTAGAGGTAGGGTCTAGTGGGTTTTGTTTGTTTATAAAGCTTGCTGCTCAAGATGTGTGAAAAAGTGTTAATCTTCTTAGAGATGATTTTGAATAATACAAAGGCACTCATCTAAATAATTGTCTTACCCTGTAGAAATAAGAAATCCTTGAAAAATCTCTACCGTCTGGTTGTTCGTCCACATAGAGATGCAGTTTACCATGCCTGCTTTTCTAAGGATAGACAAAGAATAGCATCATGTGGAGCTGATAAAACTCTTCAGGTAAGACACCTGTGAATGAATCAAAAGAGGTGCTGTGTACCATTTCAAAAACATTTGTTAAACAGTCCTGTCACTTTTCTTCTGTTGCTATGGGGAAATGTTTGGATCTAGATTGTAATTGGAGACAAATGATTGAAAAGGATGTGTCATTGGCATAAATGCCAATTTTCATGTTCAGAATAGTAAGCGTTATCTTCAAGAACTGAATGGTGGGATTTTAGGGTTTATGCCCTCACTGCCCTAATGTGTGAACATGAGATGATATGGGAAAGGTCACAGCCCAGCAATGCACCTCAGCTTATTTAATATTTGCTTGCAAAAAATGTTATTTGTAGTCACAGTAGACCTTCTACAGTACTGAATAGCAGTAAGATGTTTTGGGTACAGCTTTACTATTTATATGAGATGGTAGTGGATGTTATGCCACTTTAGTGTTTAATTAGTTAAATGCCGTAATGCATAAGAAATACATCTGTGGAGAAAATTCCTGCAGCAGAGGACGGTATTAAATTGGATACAGGCCCAAAGTGCTTAGAAAGCAGTTTAAAAGAGACAGAGAGGAACGTGACTAATATAAATTTGCCAGCAGTCTGCCTGGAGGGGAGTCAGCCAGCTCTCAAGAAAACTAGCAATCAGCCAGCCAGTAACCTGGTAAAGTACCCATAATCAGACAGCCAAAGGTAAGGGAAAAGAGCAGCTTTGCTGCAAACCTTTGGTACTGTTTTGGATGCTTGAGAAGTTGAGTACTAAGTTGCTGCTCATTTGGCTACTTACTGTGTTGTTACTGGGTTTTTTATTTGCTTATTTTATTTGCTGGCCTGTACAGAATTATGATCATGGCATCCACCTAGGAGATGGCCTGGTGGATGTACTCATGCTGTGCTGTAGTTGCTGTGCTGGGCTTCTGTACTTAATGGCCTCATTATTGACACTGCAGATTGCTTATTTTTTTTCTTCATTTTACACCCAAGAAAATCTCTGGGTTGCAATTACATTTAAACTAAACTTTCATTGAAGAAATAATAGGAAAATTAGCCATAATCTTTTTTTTTGTTTTTTAAACTTTGAGCTAATTCATTTTTTTTCCTAATTATGGCTTAAGCTTTTCAGTTTTCAAGGCTACTTAAAAAAATGATTGCTGGATTAAGAACAGATACTCTGCAGAACTTACTGTGAAGGTAGATTTCCTGTTACTTCAGTACTTATTTTCTTATTTGAACAAATACCAACCATTTAATTGTCATTGGTATGTCTGTTCAGTAAAAAAAACCCTCTGAAAAGTGCTGTAAAGAACACCCTGTGGTTTGTTTTAATAATTAAGAATATGTAACCTGAGATGGAAAGGGACACCTGATTTCCCCCCCCTGCCCAACCCACACTGTAAAGTTAAATCCCAGAATTTGAGGAAGTGGATTAACATGTTGCACTTTTCCCCAACTGTCCTTTCATTGCCTATGTCTAACTTGAGACTGAAATGTGTGACAATTTTCCTATCAATTTTTCCCTACTTATTTTTGGTTTTTTGTTCTTCCAATCATCAATTCTGTTGAAATTCTTACTTTAGATGTATGGTTGTCCCATACATATAAAACTGGAATTTGTAGTTTTATGAATATCTTAGATTTTGTGAATAGATTGTATTTTCCAGTTACTGTTAAAATAGGCTGTGAAAGGACATGGCTCTTAGCTTAGAGTGGGGGTAGAACAAAAGTATTTTGAAAAATCAATTTTTGCTAATTCTATTACAATTCCTATCATCCTTGCAGGACTTTACAATTACGTTATTGTCCCTGAAATTATGAATGCTTTCAAAAATCAACCCATTTTTTTAAGAGCTTGCATAAAGAGAGCTGTTTGAGATGATATAAGAAACTTATATACATGTTTTCAAACTGTCTGCAAGTTATAAGGTTTTACTGTTCCTTGGTTTAGGTGTTTAAAGCAGAAAGTGGAGAGAGACTCCTGGAGATAAATGCCCACGATGATGAAATACTCTGTTGCGCTTTTTCTGCAGATGGTGAATTTGTAGCAACTTGTTCAAGTGATAAAAAAGTCAAGGTAAGGGAATGAAGAAAAGATGATCTTTTTTTTCAAACTCACAATTTGAATTTCTGTTTAACTAGCTCAGCACTAACTTAGATTCTTAAAACTAAAGGTGTTTTAAACGGTCTTAAATATTATGTGGTTATAATTTAATACTTGACAAACAGAAAAGCCCCACTTGTTACATAAAATAAAGATACCTAATGTTAACATCATTCATGCAGAATTAACCACTTATTTATATCATCTGATGTTTCTTTTTAACTAGAGCATAATGTGTGAGTCCAGTCCTACTCATAACATGAGATGAATCTATTCATAACTCTTTTTTTAATGCTTCTTTTCTGTTACCTGGGAAATAGTTGGGATTTTTAATTCTTCATTATAGTAGCAAAATCTTGTTGGAATTCCAGAATTTTTTGGATTCTAATTTGAATTATGACCTTTGCTTTCATAATGTCTTGCTTCTTTATTTAAATATATAATCTTTGCTCTTCAAAATATTTTTGAGGTATTATTAGAAGTGTTTTAGGAGTTTATCTGTATTTCCAGATTTTTAAAAACAATTACTTTAAATATATTTAAAAGTGTGTTTCATCTTTTAATTCTGCCTAGGTCTGGAATTCAAGAACAGGCCAGTGTAGGTGTGTGTATGAAGAACACTCTGAGCAGGTCAATTGCTGCCAGTTCAATAACAAAAGTGGTCAGTACCGTCTGGCCACCTGCTCAAATGACACTTTCATCAAAGTAAGTGGAAAAGGGTGAGGTTATTCTCATGCTGTTTGTCATAACAGGGTAGCTGTTGATGTAGAAATTTATCTAAACATGGTGAAGTAACGTTTTTTTAAATGAGCCTGGTAGAGAAGACATGGCATCAGATCAAGAGTATTGACTACAGCTCTGTTATCAGATTTCAGCAAGGCAGAATAGGAGTGTTTATACTCAGCAAAGGAGAATGGGCAAGTCCTCTGTTGGTAGGGCATGAAGGTGAGGACTTTGGTCTGATGATATTCAGACTGTTCAAGACTAACTTAAGAGATTTAGATTTATTTAATTCTGATGTTAATAGTTTTCATGCATCTTACCAGATAGAGGTAAATTGTAGCCCAGTGCATAGCTTCCAGTCCATGAGCATGTGGGTAAAACTAAGAAAAATAAAAGTGGTGTTTTGGTTGCCCCTGTATGATTTTGAGAAGAGAATGAATGATCTGTCTTTGAATTATTCATTAATGTGATGATATTTATATGTTTATTTCTCTTACAGATTTGGGATTTGAATCAAAAATACTGTAGAAATACAATGATAGGTCATGAAAATTCTGTCAATCACTGCAGATTTTCACCAAATGATGAATATGTTGCTAGCTGCTCAACAGATGGAACAGTAAAGGTATACAGTATATTTTTAAATCAGCCCTTTGTTTTGATGATGGATGGGCAGGTTTTGCATCAAATGCAAAATATGTATAAGAAAATTTTATGTCTGCATGATCAGCTTTAATGAATTAAATCCTGAAACAGTTGATTATTGGTCCCATTTGTAATGCAGGATTTTGAAATGGCTTTTCCAGTACTGGGAGGAAAAAAGTTGACTGCTTGTAGTTGCAAATAAATTCTTACTAGCCTCATTTTGAATGTTTTTGCCCCCTAATGCACTTTGTTAAGAAAGCATGAGTGGGGAGTAAAAATTGTTTAACCAGAAATAGTAGTAAATTTTTAGGTTAATTGAAAGTTTTGTCATCTCTGAAAATGAATCATCAGGAGACATAAAAATTAAAAGCAATTTCCATGTGCTGTTTTCTTATATGCTGTAGAAGAAAACTGAGAGGTTTGTGTTTTTCTGAGAGTGTAAGTATCAGGAAAGAAGGATTGCTGTAGCTGTTGTTCATAAGGAAAAAAATGGTGAAGAGGATAGAAATATTCCCTAGATTTTTGACAGGACCCTCAGTGAAATTAAGGTGCAAATCTAGATGTGTACCAGATTTCTCATGGTGAATAGATTGTTTACACAGTTGCAGGGCAGGTGTTATGTTTGGTTTTATTCTTTTTTTGAGTAGAAGTTCAGGCAGCATTGTGGCTGGAATGATAGGAGGGAAAAACCCAAGGAGAAGGTTCTGGTACAGCATAATCCTCTTTGTGGTTTGTTTTTATTTCTTAATTTGTTTTTCTCCTTTTTTTAGTATATAAATAATTTGGACTTGTGAATATTCTAGTGCTATTTGTTGACTAGGGAAAGTTACAAAGGGCTTTTGTGTTTTATTCTCTGCCCTTTTTTATTAAGAACTAGTTGGGAGCTCTCTCCAGTTGTATTCTGTACCTACATCAGCCAATAGATCGTGTCTACTTTCTGTTTATTCCAGCTTTGGGAAGCACGCTCAGGAAATGAACTGAAAAGCATTGAGATAAAAGATTTCTTTAAAAATGCAGATGAACAACCAGATGATGTGGAGGTTTTAGTAAAATGTTGCTCTTGGTCCAGAAATGGTAACATGATTTTGGTGGGAGCCAAAAACAAGCTTTTGGTAAGTACCTCGCTTTAGTGATCTTTTGGAGGTAGTGTATTACAGTATAGGTAGAAATTGATTACAGATAAAATTCCAGGCCATTAGGATCTTTCAGACAGAAGTGCCTGATTTCAAGTGTCAGTAAATAAAAATATGTGGTCAACAAACCTGTGACTAAGAGAAATACTGTCTGAATTCAAGAATGTTGAGTGTTGAGCATATAAACTATTTGTCAGTAGTGAAGTCATTCAAACAGAGTTTATGTTGCAATTATGTGTTCACAGCTTTTTGACATCAACACCTGTGGTTTGTTAACTCAAGTCATTGTCAGCCATCACAGCACAATCCAGTACTGTGACTTCTGTCCTGGGGATGAGTTAGTAGCAGTTGCTTTGTCTCACTGCTCTGTTGAGGTAAGTGTCTGCCATATACTACTGAAGGCTACTTGCAATTTAAAATGGTACATTTGTCCTGATAGTTTCTCGTATGCAGAGATAAAACAAATGCTGGTTTTAGCAGGCTTTTGGTGTACTCCACCCTTTTAAATTTTCCTTTGCTTCCTAAATTTAAAATACCAGTTGGGAAATAATGTTTTAAAGTTACATGTTGGATGATGAAACCCACATTTATCTAAAACTAGGCTAGTCTACTAAGTGTATCTAAGCTATTCTTGTCACTCTCAGGGGTATTGCTAAACTCAAACCAAACCCTCTCTCCTTCTATGTGTGGGTACATAAGAAGGAAGGAAGCATCTAGAACAGCTTTGAGGCTAGCATGGCTAGAGTAGGTCTGTACAAATATCAAGTTTGGGGTTGGGGTTAGTTTGGGATTTTTTTGTTGTTGTTTTCTTTGGATCTTTAGGTTTTTCTATCTGTACAGTCAAGTAGAACTTGTATTTTCTGTATAATGTGATTTTTTCTTTTTCCCCCCATGACTTTTAAAATCATGGCAATCAAAGAGGCTGCTGATTCCATTTCCCTGACCATTGAAATCTGATAAGCAGGCACAGTTCTTGTTACATTTGATTTCAGAATAAGAACTAAGAAAATACTAGAAGACATAGTAACTAAGTGTCTTAGTTAGTAAGTAATTAGTCCACTTGCACTATTTTCACTGTAAATGCAATTTAAATACTTTTGAGTTTTTGTCTCATGTTTTTATTGTAGTTATGGAATATTAAGTCTTTATCAAAAGTGGCATATTGCAGAGGACACATGAGCTGGGTTCACTGTGTGACATTTTCACCAGATGGATCTTTATTTCTGACTTCTTCTGATGACCAGACAATACGTGTAAGATAACTTCTCTTTTTTGAAATATCTGAATTTAGATAGGTATTAAGTCACCCATTTAAGGAATTTTTTATTGAAAAATCATATATAAAATACATTAAAATATACTTGTGTGTTTTTAATGTAAGTTTATAGTCAATATAAATTTAAATATTTGTTAGAAAGTAATTTACATATACTGTAGAATGTGCTGGCTTTTTTGCTTTATTTACTGTTTATCTAAATTTCCTCTTTATCTATATGATTTTTTAAAGTCTGGTTGCACTTCAAGAGTAATTATAACCTTCTGTTTTGTTTTGCACTTTATCTGAATTGGGAATTTTGAAGGTTTTTTCAAGATTCTAGCAGACTTGATATGTTTTGTTGTTAGGTATATTTGCCTGTTAGTATTTAGGATAGATTACTGTAATTGTAATGCCTCATTAAAACCTGTGAAAATATAACTGTATCTTACCAAGGTAGCCTTTCTCTTTCTCCCAAGTTAACACATACATTCTTGAAATTTTGAAAGCAATTGAAATACTTTTTGTAATTGGATTTTAATGCTGCTCTTTTTATTAGAAAATTTTGGATGTTACAGCTGTGAGTCTACACACAGGGGAGTCTTGTAGTCAGCCTGGAAAAAAAAAGTTCTGTTTCATCTGTTGGAATCACTGTAGTAACTGCACAACTTTCCCCAGTATCAAGAACAGCAGAATTTTCATTTTCATTGTTTTAAAAAGTCAGTGTTGCTTAAACTTTATAAGCCTTCGGTTTCAGATGCTGTTACTCAGCAAGTTTTATCTTGTTCTTTAATAAAGCTAATGAAACACTGTGTTCTTCAACAGATCTGGGAAACAAAGAAGGTGTGCCAGTCTTCTGATGCTGTGCTGAAGAGTGAACTAGACGTTGTGTTTCACAATGGTGAAGTGATGATTTTAGCCATCTACAATCAGAAGAATTTACAGGTAAGGTGTATTTACCAATGTTTTAGTATGTTTGATTCTTACCTGCAAATCTCAGTGGGAAACTGAGGAAGCACTAAAAGAACCTCTTGTTCTTGGCTTTCAAGAGTTGAATCTGTCACAGATGACTCAGTGTGTGATAACATTTTTGTATCTAGAAACTGTGCCTAGTTTAGTAAGTGAAAAAAATAGAGTTTGAGGGGAATTTCTATGCTGATGTTGAAACTGAGTCTGGATGCAGAGGACCCAAACTCATCCCTTCATGATGGGGCTCTGTGGGCTCTCCAGGTGGCTCAGATATGCACAGCAATGTGTAATGTGTACAGCACCTATAGACTGGGTGTTACACAGCAGATGATGTAATGCTCCAAAGCTCTGTGTAACAGCTGAGGGAATATCTCCAACTGGGGCAGTGAGAGGTGTGAGCCCACATTTGCACTAAAGGAAATAGTAGCTACACTCTCACTACTGTGGGCCCTGCCACACCAAGTGCTAAGTACACCAACATCCAAAGTGGTTTATGAAAGTAACTCGTAATTTAAAGTTCATACTGTTCCCTTTGGCACTGTCAGCTCTATATGGTAGTTTATTTAAGTTTAAATTTTAAAATATTGTAATACCTTAATTACATTCCTATTTTACAGCTTATCAATGGAAATACAGACAGTGTTATTATGCAGACAACAGCCCAAGAATCCCCCATTTCTTGCTGTTGCTTAAGTGAAGATCTTAAATTTGCAGCTTTTGGACAAGAGAGTGGAACAATAAAGGTATTAAATCCTAATTCTGTTTTTAAAAACAGTGGGAAAACACTCTTTTTTATGCTTTTTCTTTTAAAATAAATGTTATTTGGATGACTTCATACAATCATATTCTTCAATATAGTAACTCAATTTACATTTGTGAGTGATGTCTAAATTAAAATGACTTAAAGGTAATGCTAAGAATCTAGCTCTGAATTTCATTTTACCCAGACTAAGCTAATAGGAATTTTTGATTGTTCCAATTCAGTGACTTAAAATTTACAGTCTCATGTAATTTAAGAAAGAATTTGCATGTTCTTTTTTTCTTCAAGTGTGTCAAATAAATGCAATTATTTGACACGCTTCAAATAATTAAAATTATTCTCCATTATAGGTACTGCAGTTGTCAGATGGGAAGGTTCTGAAGTCCTGGGAGGCCTACAGGACATCTGTGCAGCGCTGTCGATTTACACCCGACTGTCAGACTCTCATCTCAAGTGCTCATGATTCAGTTATACAGGTTTGGGCAATATTTAAAAAGATAATGCTGTAACTTCCTTAAAATAAAGGGCTTTTATACTATAGATAACATAAACTCAGTAAATGACTACTGTATTCTGCATTGCTCCATCCAAGGGCAAGGGGCTGTAGAAAGTGTAGCTTTTATATGATAATGAATATTTTATGTTCTTACTGCTGTGGATGCTAGAAAGGCTTTGAGAAGAGTAAAAGAAACATTAGCTGTCAAACAAGGTGGCTCAGCAGTTCTGAAATGAGGGTTTGGGATGCTGTAAGTCTGTCAGTGTGCTTGCTTCCACTGTCTTGGGGAGTGATGTAAAAGGGCCTGGTGTGCCCACCCTGTCCAGTGCAGTGCTAAGAACCAGCTAGAAATAGAGTGGCTGCACTAATGTGGGCTCGATTAGGAACCTCTGCCTCTCAGCAAGGTGGGTTTGCTGCAGGGATGCATTCTGGTGTGTCTGTGTTAGCATCATCCACCTCCGGGCTGCAGTTCTGCAGTAAAGATCCGTGTCTCGCTTGGAGCTTGCTGATTTGTCCTGCAGAGCACTTCAGAGTGCTGGCAGGATCCCTAGGCACGTGGTCCAGCTGCTCAGGAGCCTTCAGGAGCCCACACAGCCGAACCTGGAGTTTGAACATAACCTCCAAAGCACTCCTGGGTGCTGATCCTCAGCCTGGGATCCTTCTCCTGGCTCTTCCGTGGGAAGCGTTTCTGCTGGCCCTCAGCTCCCTCTGGTGGGCTGAACCCCCGGGACTGTCCCCTGCACACACAGCTTTCTGTTCACCCTGCTGCAGGAAACCTGTTCCTTTGAAAACTATTAAGTCATTGCTGCTTAAAATAAATTGATGCTTATATAGTTTCTGAAGAAAAAAATTCACATAACTCATTTTGCAGTGAACAGTTGAATTGAAAATAGAAGTGTCATTTGGCAAAGCAAAATGGCAGTTCATTAAAAATGCCCTTTAAAAATATAAAAGAAATCGAATTTAAGTAAGCAAAACATGAGGTCTGCCAGGTGAAATAAGTCTATATGTTGTAACAATCAAAGGTTTAAAAGCCCAAACTACTGAGGTGCCTGTAAGTTATTGGTTTGCTGCTTTTCTTTTTGTTTTTAATCACCAGTGAATTTTAATTATCAAATTCACTTTGCAAATAAGATTATATGTGTATTATAAGGAACTCTGTCATAGGTTGATCATTAAATGCTATGGCACCCTCAATCTTCAGCATCTCCATTATGGACCACCTCAATATCTAACATTTTAATTAATCACCACCACCATAAGAACTTGTTATTAGTCCTGTTACTTAAAAATAAAAAGTTAGTTCATGCTTCTTATGTTTGCTGTTTCACTTTATCAAAAAATGTATTTGATTTTTATGATTAGGTATGGAATTGGCAATTGAGTGAATGTGTGCTCCTAAGAGGGCACAAGGAAGCAATCAAGGATTTTAGACTTCTGGAAAATTCAAAAATTCTCTCTTGGTCGTTTGATGGAACTGTTAAGGTGAGTAAAAGGCTGTGAACTGAGAAATCACATCCAACACATTTGACTGTCCCTTGTAACATTTGGTATTCCCTACATTTTGTGTGGGCACACATTTTACTGAATCAATTGTAAAGTATAAGCTGACTTGGAAGACAAAGTTGTGGATTTTCTGTTTTCACTAAGATCTGCAGTGTTGTATTTTAACTATATCAGTGAGTATAACAAAATGTTGGCCACATTAGAACTATCTCGCTGAGTTTTATCCCTTATATATTGTTGTGTAAGATGTGTTTTTACCTTATTACTGTGTTAAAAAAGTAACTTTTTATTTCTGTATATGTGGTAGGTTTGGAATATCACTACTGGGAGCCCAGAAAAAGATTTTGCTTGTCATGGAGGTGCTGTTCTTTCCTGTGCTGTTTCACCTGATGGTAGTAAATTTTCATCTGCTTCTGCTGACAAAACTGCAAAGGTTGGTTGCCTTCTGTACAGAGATAAAAATGGTGCCTTATTTGTCCTGAAAAGTAGTGTGTAATTTTCATTTTGAGGTAACTAGTGATTATTCAAGTTATCCTGTTGTATTTCTAGTTTTAAATTTCCTTTTTCTGACAGCATGTTACTAAAGCTGTTGCAGTCATTTGCAATTGATCTTGGATATAACTTAAGCCTAGGGGATTCTGTACAAATAAAATGTGTGTTTAATGCCCAGCTTTGTGCAGAACGCTTTATTTCTCTGTATTGATTTGTTGATAGCCTGACATTCTTAATTTGTAAAGTTAAGAAAAATTTCTGAGACTTCCAGTGAAGTTTCTGTTCATAGGTTCAGAAGGCAGGTGCACAAAGTAGTGAGCTGGGGCTGCCCCATTATGTTCCTAAAACATTCCATTATATTTCTAAAATATAATTTTCAAGTGATTGATGAATCGTGTTTCTGTGAAACAGCTTTAAACTTCCTTGTAAGTATATAGGTTTCATTAAAAGGTATATTCCAAGGAAAGATACATAAAGTCAGTTCAGTAATTTGTAGCAAGTGCATTCTTGTGTGATTCAGGTAATAAAAAAGAAAACCAGATTCTACAGTATAATACATTTACATAAATTCACATACAAATATGCATATGTAGAAAAAGTCTTATGTACCTTATGTGCCTTTTAGAAAAAATCATAACTGGTTTTGAACTTGTCTTTGACTCCTCTGTAATGTTTTCCATTTAGATATGGAGCTTTGAAAGTTCATCTGTTCTTCATGAACTGAAGGACCATGAAGCCTGTGTGCGGTGCTGCACTTTCTCTCCTAACAACAAACTGTTGGCCACTGGAGATGACAAGGGAGAAATAAGGGTACTGCTCTAAGCTTGATGTTATTTTATAATTCCATTGATTGTCAGTTCACAGACAGAAGAGTTCTTATGGTTTGTGTACTGCATGTCTGATTCTATAGCATTGTGGTGAACATTGGGGTGAAAATAGCAAAATTTGCCACATGAGGCCGTAGTTTCTAACCATATTGATAGATTTATGGTCCATGAATGCTAAGGAACTGATTCACATGATTTAATAATAATTCTACTGTGAATTGCATGTGTGATTAAATCCTCTATATAATATACAGTTCTAAGACAAGATTTTTTAAAAAATTATTTTGTCACTTCAAGTAGAATATATATGTATTTTCTTCTAATACAGAAAATACATTTCAGGTTTCCTTATCTGAGTCATTTTTTTCCCTGTTAAGTTTCCTTCTGTAAATACTCTTTCCTCTCTTTCAGATTTGGGATGTTTTAACAGGTGCACTACTTCATTTCTGCTCCCCAGTTACTGTAGATGAAGGAGAGCCAACACATGGGGGTTGGGTAACAGACCTCTCCTTTTCTCCTGACAGTAAAATGCTTGTGTCATCTGGAGGCTATCTTAAGGTAAGCCTTGAAGTAAAACAATACCCTGTTACACCTTACTAAATGGCAGTGTTCTGACAATTAAGACTTATTCAATAAACAGACCTAAAACATTTTACTTAACACAAAGCTGCTTCATTCTTGTGATGGTCTAGCACTTTTCACTTCTTCTCATATCTGCAAGTCCCCTGAAAAAGTCTTCTAAGAATTTAGGTTTGTTTTCAAATTCCATACCTTCTGTTTTTATTAACTTCAGATTTTCATTTGCAATGTCCTTCCTTAACATCTTTAATTTTAAAGATTCCAGTAATTTTTGTCTGCTTTAATATTACTCATTTTTGACAGCAATTACAGTGAGCAGAAAAATTCTCTATGCTTATATTAGACTTCTTTTTTTCTTTTTTTTTTTTTTTTTGGGATACTAAGGTTTAAATTTTGTCATAAGTAGAAATCCAGAAGAAATTGCAGGTGATGGTTTCTGCCTTGAAAGACATTTCATAAGCAATATTTGGAGGAAATCAGTATTTTTATCAATCTTTCATTGGTTCAGGCATCTACTGGGCATATGTTTTTTGGGCAAGGGGAAGAGATGGCCTTTTTTTCAGTCTGTGAATGGTTCTTTGTAATTTTAAATTTCTCATGAGGTTTTGTGTTGGTTTTTTCCCCTTTGTGGTAGCCAACACCTGTTATTAGAAAGATGTTATCTGTGTGTATGTGTGAAATGACAGGTGGCAAAGTTCTCACCTCGGAGGGATGGAGTTTAGCTGAGTGTTGGTCAGTGTCTAGGTGTTAGACATGCTATCAGACTAATTCTTTGAAGTCAGTAGCCATGTAACCAAGAGTTGAAATTTCTAAGTTATTTTTGAAAGCACCTTCTGATGTTCATTTTATATTAAAGAACAAGACATACTTTCTGTTTCTAGTTTCCTCCTCATTTTATCTTGTGGCTACACGGTATGGCATGGTGATGCTTCTTGGAGTGTAGAATGGTTTAGGATGTTAGGGACTTCTAGAATTCTTCTAGTCCAGCCCCTTGCTAGAAGTGGTTTGCAGAGTTAGGTAAAATTATTTAGGGCCTTGCCCCATGAAATATTGTCCCAAATCCAACAGGATTGCCTCTGAGCCCTGTAAAGAGGGTTATCTTTAACCTCTGTTTTCCCTAACCCTCTTATTAGCAGCAGTTAGCCTCCTAAACAAATGCAATGCTCTAATGCAATCCATGACATCTGGTCTAGGTGTCCAGCCACCCTAATCAACATGTGCTGGACTTGCTCCAGTTTGTCAATGTCTTTCTTGTACTTGGGCAGGGCTGCACACTCAGTGACTGAACTAACAGCTCACTCTGTTACCTACCCTGTATTCCACTCAGCCAGTCCTTATCCCTCCAGTTTGGCTGTAGGGATGCTATGGCAGACCATGCTGTCGGCATGGCTAAAGTCAAGGTTGCTCACATCCACTGCTCTTGCCATGCTCTTTGGAGAGACACCATTCTTGTCAGCAGAAGTCAAGTGGGTGCTTCAGCATCATTTACCTGTGATGTATCTCTGCTAGTTGTTCAAGATCACATCCTTGCTTTTCATGGGACTTGAAATGACTTCCAGAAAACCTGTTCCATACTAATCCTGGACATTGCAGTGAACATTACTGACCTGTAGTTCCCAGTACCTTCTTTGCTCTTTGTGAAAGTGGGTATGGCATTTGTCTTTTGCCAGTCGTGGGACCATATTCAATGACAATGTCTTCTGAAAGTATTGTATTTCTGCTTCTCTTTGAGGATCTACAGATAGATGTGTATGATGTGCATGAAAACACGCACACAGAGCAATTTTGTAGGGAGATAGTAGTCAGGGAAAGTCCAGAACATTTCAGGAGTCTGGACCCCTAAAAGCTGGACTGAGTTGGACTGTGTAGAGTTACGTGATTGACACCTTTGAATGAATGAATCATCTTAGTCACAGACGAGGTGTATCCACCTGGGTTCTATTGAACTTGCTGTGTGAGTGGTACCCACTGGCACAGCACCTGCTCATTTATTCAGAACAAAGGTTCAAAAGCTTATTAAGATCCACTTTTGGTTTGGTTAATTTTTTTCTTTTTGGTTTTTTTTTTTTTGAGGGGTCTCCATCAAATAACAGACACTTTAAGAACAGTGGCTCCTAAATCAGAGCATTGTAGTTGTGTAGTTGCAAATCTGTATTATGCACACAACTGTAATGTTACATATTTCATGAGATGACTAAGCTGAAAAGTAGTAGTACCATTTGCTTTTCAATGTGATCAAAGCTGAAGGTAATCTCTTGTGGTATTTTGCTGTGGCACTCAAATGCTGCCAGAATAGAGGGTAGAGTTCCTACTTGCCCAGTGGAATAACAGCTTTGTGCTGGATTGTGTTAGGTCCAGTTTTGCATTGGTCTACAGTTTTTCTGAGAAATGGGAAATCTCAGACTATGGTAGCAGGTTTCTTGGTTTCTTTGTTGTTAATATTAACTGTGTATTCTAAAAAATATTAATTGCAATCTCACTGAAAAAGAAGTCAGTCCTACTAAAAAAACTGCAAATGGTTTCAAACACGTACATAATCAATCCTCTTGTGTGTCTAGTTAAGTTTTTAATTCAGCTACAGTTTAAGTTATCTGGCACACTGCCAGATACATGAATGTTTCAGGTATTCATTTGGTTATATGAAAATACATAATTCTTAAAAGTTTGGACATATTGCAGCTTATGTCTATTGATTGCATTTTGTGATGGGGTAAGGGGCAGTACCCGAATTTATTTTGTATGTTTTCTTGAGATTTAACAGCTTCAGTCTTTTTGAAGTTTCTTTTCATCTGAAAGCCTTTTATTTAGTAATTAGTCCTAAACTTATTCTACTTAAAGATTGTTTGTTTTTAACGTTAATTAATTTGATGGTTTTATTTTTAATTCTGCCTCTTTGGTAAAAGCAGACAACTGGGTTAGCCATGCTAAGCCTGTTAATAGATTCTATTCTGAACTTCTTTCACCTAACTGAAAATGTGTTTATTATTTTTTTATAGTGGTGGAATGTAACTACTGGAGAATCCTTACAAACCTTCTACACAAATGGAACAAACCTCAAGTCAATATATGTGTCCCCTAATTTCAACGTATATGTGACTGTTGATAATCTTGGTATTCTTTATGTATTACAGAAGTTCTGATTAATGGTCTGAACACTGCAAAGATAATTAATTTTTTAAGATGGAGAGAAAATTTTGCTTTGTCTGACAGTCATTCAGCTGTGAATTATATTTAATTGTTGTATTCATGTATATTTATGTACTTTTATGCATGTTTTTTCAAATGAACTTGCATTTAATCTTGTTTTTAATAAGAACTATCATGATCCTTAAATCTTGATTTGCATCTTAAGTATGTTGCTTCCAGTTTTGTAAGGAAATTATATTAAGATTTATTCAAATTAGTTGAAATTAATGTTAATAGCAGTGAAGAAAGAATAAGGGTATGATACTTTGAAATGATATTTTATGCTAAGGTTTATGGCTAAATGTTCTCCAGCCATGAACACAATTGTGCAAAATGCAAAAAGCCCATTTTTTTGGTGCAATGTAAGGATGTTCATTTAGTACAGAATGGGAAGAAGCAGGGGCATTCTTCATTTGCAAAATGGAACCAGCCATGTTGGTGCTTGATGTTCAAACCAAATTGAGATGTTCAGTTTACAGCAGCTGCGCCTCCCACTTGCAGTATGAACCTTCATGCTTCAAACCTGTGGAGATAAAGCCCATTGTAGCAGGGATGAGCTGTTCCTATTAAAGGGGACATCCTGAATCTTCTTTTCTCACGGCAAAATCTGAAATTCAATATTGCAATTGAAGTGGAAGAGACTGTGCCACATTTCCAGTCAAAGGATGAGTACAGCTAACCAGCTAAAATGAGAGTGGAAATGGCTCAAAAGTTATGTATTGAAAATTATAAGGTGTGAATTTTAGATTTTTTTTTTTCTTTTGGAAATAACATTCAGTTTATACTATGGAGACACTTTACTGTTGTCAGCTTTGTTTACATGGGATTCTATGCCCAGTTGATCTCTTGCCTGGTAATATGTGATTTTTATGGGTTTTTTTAAATGTTTTTTTTGTAATTTTTACAGTCGATTTATAGATTCAATATAGAGTAGAAATATCAATGTTTTGTACTAATTGTACTTGACAAATGCTTTCTGAATAATTGGGTAGCAATGTTTGATTTGGTACCTAGTAAGCCTTTTTCTATTCAATTGCCTCTCAACTGCTATGAGCAACTGCACAAGCATTAATATGATTTTCATACTTTTGTAGCTGGCAGTAGAACACTGTCTTACTGCTGGATTGTAAAAAGTACAGTAAAAAAAGATACAGCAAGTATCTCAACTGGTACTGAATATTGAAATTTTTACTTTTAGTATTTTTTGTGTGCATTTCATAAAATTTAATAGGCATTTTTAGTATTTCCCTGTTTTTGACAATCACCAGTTTTTCCTCTTTTCCAACTTGAAATTCTACTCTTTCTAAGGTGCTGTTCAATACGGGTCTGTGTAATCAAACTACTGCTGGCAGAAATGTAAAGAGAAGAAATTCAATAGAAAAGACCATGATGTTTTGTATTCCAAGTATGTACAGTACTTAATAAAGGTGATCCAGGCAGTATTGGCCAAAGTTGTAAATGAATTTGAATTCCTGAGTCAGTTTTTTTATACCTGGGAGGGAGAGGGAGTGCTGCATCTTCTGTTGTGGTTTTTTTTTCAGTCTAAACATAATGCTGCTTTACAAACTGCATCAAAAGTGCTTTGAGAGGTGAGCAACAGTATTAAATATGGGTGTGAAGGAAAAAGAAAACAGAAGGAAAACAAAGTCTTGGAATATGTTGCTTCTGGTGTCCAGTTGTTAGAGAGCCCATCAGTACCCCCTGAGTAGCTGAGGCTCCAAGGAGCAGGAAGCTTCTCTCAGCCAGTATCCCTCTATCCCAGAGACTGTGCTGTCCTTACTGCTCAGGACCCTGTCAGGCTGAACTTAGAGACCCAGCCAGGGTAAAAGGTACAGGAAAAATATTTCCACTGAGGAACCAGGGCAGAAAGTTCTCTTCTCTGAGAACTCAAATGAAATTCTGATGATAAGAAAAACAACTGATCACAGTTTAGTGCAGAGAGCAAATGGCGCATGAGCACAGTTCAGAGACAATTGCAATTTTGAAGTGACTAGGAAGTAAATAGCACAGAAACTAGAAATGTGCGATAAACATGACATTCTTGGATGTTCTGGAAGAATGACAGCACACAATCATCGTGCTTGTTGCTGGAACTGAGGAAGCTGTTCTTCACAGAAGGTGATGTTGGGATGGTTGCATTCACATATGTAGAAGTCTGGAGCTGGCTGTAAGAATTTGAAACTGAGGTGGAAGAGGAATAGTGATGAAAATATCTGAAGAGCCAAAGAATACATCTGATTTACAGGAAAAATATGTAAATATTCAAGTGAAAAATCATTGAAATTATTTTTCCAGGAAAGCAACTTCTTCAATTTAAAATATTTAAGGAGACAGTTTACTGCAATAAAATAAGTCTTGCTGTATCATCAGATTTGGCTGTTCTCTTGGATGTTACATGTATTGTAAAGGAAACAGAAGAGAATTTGACTAAAAGCAATTCTTAAGTAGATTGAATATCAGTGCTCCCATTATCTTTTTTAATGTCAGATCAAAATGAATCAGTCTACATTCAAATTTAACTAATGATCTTTGCTAATTTTATCTAGTTCTATAGCTGAAATTATAACATGCTTTTGTGAAAACAATTTTTATACTTCCTATTAACCATGCCTATCAGTTTCTGTAGAAATTTTGAGTCTCTTCACTTAGTCAGTTAAACCTACAGCTCCTTCACATGCTGCTACTTTCTCTTTCCTTGGGATTTGTACCCATGTGTGGTACAGCTGCTCTAGAGGATGCTTTGTATTGCCCTGAAGTGTACCATTCCTCCAACAACAGTGTTCTCCTTCACCCTCTCTTATCTTACACAGTTGTTTTTGAAATAAAACTGTGCACTGAGTGCCTAAGGTTTTTCCAACTCTATCTCTTGTAATGCTGGAATGGGGGGCTAGAACTGGAACTGGTGACCTGTTGCCAGTAGAGGGCTATCTCCCACCCCAAAATTATTTTGCCTCCTTTTGAAAATTGTGCAGTTAAACTTCCCTTTACAGAATGCTGTGCAAATTGCTGCTTTGAGGGGGTTTTTACAATTTTTAAATTCAGTGGAGTCTCTGTGTGGGGCCCAGTTGCCCAGGTTGTATCTATCCACCGCAGAATCTGTCCTTACCACTGCTCTCCCAAGGTGTTTTGAAGGAGCTGATGTCCTTACAGGTTTCTGGGTAAAGAGAGCCTGAGAGACTCTGACTCAGGTGGTTTCCTCTGCCCTCCTGGAACAGAACATCCCTGGGAGGCTCCTTGCCCTCTTCTTCAAGAAGGTGCTAAATCCAGAATGGCAGCAGATCACAAAGAATTCAGGTATGGTTTTGCAATTGCTAGTAGAACACAGACTCCTTTTGAGCTCTTTGGTTTCCCTTTCTCCTTCCTAGCAAGTACAGGTTCCATGGCAATGCCCAGGAGTGGAAAAGTCAGCCTTGGGGCTGTGTTTGCCCCTGGTAGGACACCTGAGCTCTCAGATGTATTTGTCCACCTTGTGTTTTCCTCCTCCTTGTGTCTACTGTGGAGGCACAAATTCATTTGTGTTCCTAGATGGTGCTGATGATGCCCAAGAGCTCTGAGGACTTGGGACACCTCATTTCTGTCCTGATTCCAAGAAAACCAGAAGCCAAATGACCTTTACTGTTTGGAGGACAGGGAAGGTGCCAGATATTCTGAACACTTCCAGTATACTTTTTTTTCTTTTTCTGTGCTCAATTTCACTTTGTTCTTTCAAGCTAGGAATGGGGCACAGTCACTGGCTCTGCCAATGTGCAGTGAGATGTTAAGCTGAGACCAGGCTTGTTTGTGGCTGGAGCTCTACAGTAGATTGATTGTGTTTTTCAGCACTTCCAAAGCTTCTGTGTGGGCTGTGCTGCTGTCCATGTCAATGATGGTGTTAATGTGATTTTTTTTTTTTTTTTTTTTGAGGTGGGGGCCGGTGGGTTTGGAGCACGGATGCTGGCTTTTGGGTTTTCTTCCAGATTAATTCACTGCACAGCTTTCTTCTAGGAGGGGTTTTTATGAGAAACCTTGCAACTAGATTTAATAGAGGCCTAGGCTGAGACTGTTAGGGTACATCCTGAAGGAGTATAAAGGAGCCAGATTTTCAGTCTGCACATGCTACAGCTTCATCCCTTCCTGTATCATCTCCTACAGTTGCACTTGAGGGATAGAGCACAACTGAGTGATAATTGGACTAGAACTATTTAAGCTGCCTGTGTGTGTTTGTTCAGGAGGATGAGAAAGCTAAAGTATCTTATAAGTGTTTCAATAGGCAGTTTCTCTCTTGGGGCCTGACTGTTTACAGAACAAATTAGCTTCCTGTGCTTGTTTCCATTTAACAAACCATATGTTGTACACAGGAGAAGTGCTCTGAGAATGGTTAGATTCATGTCCTTCAGGCTAGAGAGGATTCTTGTTCCGTACTCAAGAGGCATCCTCTGAGTACTACTTAGGATGCTGCAATTAGATTCCATGTGTTTATCTGGTATTTTTAATCTCTTACTGTATTAGCATCCTTCAATTTACTTGTGCCTCTGATTTATTTTTAGCTTTGTTCATGTTTCTCTAATAATGTATGCAAAACTCAGATGAGTTTTGAAAATCGTGATGTTTAACTCAAAATCAGGCAAAGACAAACTGACACATTCAAACTGTTCAAAAGTAAACATGATGCTCCTGAGCTAAAGCATGTGTTATTTCTAATGCATAAATGCACATGAAGTATGCTTGATATTTAAAATACCTTTTATTTTACTTTTCTAAAGCATTAGACTCTTCTTCTCTGTAACTGTATAGAAAATATAATTTCCATATCACTTTTCTATAGTACTCTCTAGCACATGATAGCAGTGTTTTATTTCAAAAAATCATATTATTTGCCTGCCATATCCTCCAAAGATAGTAATAACTGTTCATATTCCTCTTCCTCATTAGAGTCAATATCTGGGTTGATAAGACTTTGTAGCCTGCTGGTTCAAACTCTTACTTCAGTGCTAAGAAATCTTAGTCTTGACACATTTTGAGAGCAAGATTTCCTGTCCCGCAGTAACAATAAAAACACTTTTTTTTTTGTGCTTCCCAGTTATAACCACTTAAATTCCTCCTTTAATTTAATATTGTCATCAGTACTGGCTGTTGTTTATAAGCCCCTTGGCAGAAGTAGTGTAGGGAGAAAAAGATTAAGGAAAGGCTAAAAAATATACTTCTGGTTTAATAGCCCTGAAATAATACCTGAGAGGAATAACATATTTTTAATCTGAGACTTGGAAATGCTTAGAGCCTTTTTAGTAGAGAATAGATGAATGAACAGACTATAAGCATAGGCCAGTGGAAATTTGTCTCTAAATGCAGATCAAACATTTTGATCTAAAGAGTCCAGCCTGAAGCCAATAATCATGTCTTGATGGGTGAGCACTAAGCATCTACACAGTAAGGTAAGATTTACTTAAGGAAGCTGGTAGCTCCTGATTTTTTCAGTGGATTTGCATGATATCTTAAAAGGTGCTGTGAAGTTTATTTAAATTCAGTACAGGATAGCAATATAGGTTTATATTTCCAGCTGAGATCTTGGAGAGAATGTGTGGTCTTATCAATATGTGCCTTAAATTTCAGAACTAGGAAATAGGAAGAGAAACAGTTTCAAAGAGTTTGAACAGAAGAAATGTTGCCTAAATTTTACCTGTATTTGAGTATATGTTTACCAGTAGCATGAAAATAGGTCACCTGAATGTGCCTGAGTTTTCAAAATATTTAAAGAGATGTTTTAATATCTTGCAGATGTTGCACTCTCAATTTATCAAAGCCAATGAGTTGTAGTTTTTCTACTTCAAAAATTTTATAGCAGATAGTAATTTAAAAAAAAATTTCTACAGTATCAACGATTCAGCTATTAAGTTATTGTTTGGAGTCAGCAGCTTGTTTTTCATAGTCTGGAGCACTGGGCTTGAGGAAGATCCTGGAGGTACACATTCATTCAGAGAAATGGTTGAGGGGCTGTGGGAACTCAGCACATCACTCCTGATGTCCAGAGCTACCAAGAGAACCCTTGGGGGGCTCGGGAGTCTTGGAATGTTGCCAAAAGCACTTGGTGGCTTGATTTGGATCCATCTAGGGATGTGCCACTGGTGTATGAGGAGATGAAACCTGTGAGAATCACTCAGGTGTGAATGGTGAAGGGAAGATATCATTATAGGGTAAATCACAGATTTTGGGGTTTTGGTACAGGGGAGTTATGGAGACAAGATGGAGGAATCAGGGCATGTCACAAGGCTCTTCTTTCTTCTTCTTGTCGTCCATCTTCTGTGGTGGTGTTGGCACTCATGGATTGGTCTGGGGTGAGGGTGCACTTGGTGATGAGGGTGATAGGTATTGGGAATAAAAAGTAAATATGATATACGTAGGTTTTGCTATAAAAGACGCAACCTCCTCAGGGGCGGTCAGAGTGCCTTTGGCTGCTGTGCTGGTCAGATCCAGGTCGGACAGAGAAGGGACTTTGTAGATAAGAAACAATAAACAATTCTGAAAACCGAAAAAACCTAGAGTCCAGACTCATCTTTTGAGGCCCAGCGTGAAAAGAACCATCCACGCGTGTGTGGGAGCAGAGATGGCAGCCGAACCCCATAAGGGGCCAAGCTGAACTTGTGGAAGAATTGTTTTTCACTGTGAAATTGTATCAGTGAATACCTGCCAGAGATGGGTACAATTCAACTGAACTTCATGTGACCTGGATTTTCTTCACAGCATACCTTGATCATTTAAATTTGGTTAAAAATATATTAAACACAGTAGGTGGCAATTAGTGATAAATCTACCAATTTGACTGTTTAATCTCCTTTTCCCAGAAATATCTCTGTTTAAAGGGTTAAACTTCTGGTAGCCCTAGAGAAAGAAATCTATTCCTTGAGCTATGGTCTACTTTTCCTCTTAAGCTTCTCCTAGGTGTGAGCTCTTTACACAAGGCAGCTTCTCAAGCCCCTGTACACTCCTTACATCTCATTTTTTGTCCTTAATTACTTGTGTCAACCTTCCTTCAAATGAGGGGTTCCACTGCTCGGGGTTCTAGTACTGGTAGTGTTAGGGGAAGAATTGCTGCAGCAAAGTTGGACTTCACTGTTCTTTTTTTTTATCACAAAGTGACTCTGTGGAATGGAACATTTTCTCAGTTTGTGTTCTGGATCTCTGGTTTCTTCAGCATGTAATAGCAGAAAAAGGAGTGATCTTTAACAAGCTGTTAAATTTATGTGCTATATATCATAAAGCTATTTTTTTGCTAAAATACAAATTTAGGAAATTAAGATCATGTTCTCTGAAAATGATGATCTTGTCTATATTATTTTTATTTTGCATACAAATTACATGTCCTCCTTTTCAAAAATTAAACCACAGTGTTTCCAGCTCGTGCAATTTGTCTGTCCATTTTGCTTCACTTATTTTGCTCTTTATTTGAGTTCTGTGATGGGTTAGACATTACTTTAGGATTATGTATCTGCCAATGTGTTTCTTTTGTTTCTCATTTGAAAAATGAGAGTTTGATCACAGTGAATACTTTGAGCAGCTAGCAGCAAACACAAGAGGCCTTAAATTTGTGAGAAGGAATATATCATACTTTGGATGTCTCAGGTGGAATTAATACCTATGACAGGAAGCAAGGGCCTTGAAACTTGAGTGTCTTCTGTTTAGAATGTATTTTTAACTACATTTGAGTTCTAACAAAATGTTTTTTTCTATTGAAACTGGGATTTTTTTTTCATGTATTTCTAAATGGACTGTTCATTGCTGCTGAGATTCCTTGAAGAGAAAAAGAGGAATGTTCATAAACCCAGTCAGAATGTCAAAGTGAGAACAGCTGAGTTAGGTATTGTAACCCAAGGGACGTGGGTTGGTCCAAGGGGAGGACTGCAAAAATTCTTCCCCAAAGGAAGTGAAGACAAGACTTGAGCAACCACTGTCAGAGATCAGTGGCACAGATAACCCAGCAGCAGTGGCACATTCAAGGTGCAGCTGTAGTGGTGGTGTGTCTGTGGTGACTGGCAGAAGCAGCACTTTTTTTAGGTGTGAAGCACTTTTCTCTTACCATTTGAAGTACAAGGCTTGCTCTTGCAGAATCCTGGACTTTTCTTTTTCATTCTCTGAGCTGATTTTAGAGGGTGTGTTGAACAGGATGTTAAATAACTCTGGCATTTCCTTAAGGACCAAGTAGAGTTTGAAAACTGGGTACCTTAATCCATCCTTCCCTTTCAGAGTTGTTTTTTTCCCGACAAATTCTTGTTACACTAAACAAATGAAGCCATATAGCAAACATTTCAGTAATCAGGCCAACATGAAGTACTCATAAATTATCACCAAGCAGCTCTAAATCTGTCATAAACTCTTACTGGCTGGCTCACAGAAATGTTTATGCAATTGAGAGGAACTATAGAAAGGAAGTTAAGTCTCCTTTTACAAGTTAAATCAACTACAACGAGATGAAAAACACCCACACGTTTGGCTTTGGATCAGCAGAGATGTTCTTGAAAAGCAAACCTTTATGAAATGTCTATTATGAAACCAATTTCAATGTGTAAAAAATTAGAGTTTTCCAGGTGTCATTGATTGTACTCTGCTTGCATATTCCTTGTACAACAAGGTATCACCTTGATCAGGGAGTTACAGACTTGGAATCATTCCAGCAAATAAATTTTGACATGGTTGGGAGCACAGATGTAATGTAGGATGTGTAAAAGCTGGAAAGCTTTGAAAGGGGGCCAAGAAGTCACAGTTCCACAGATGTGAAAAAAGCCACCACACCACCAAACCTGCTGCATGAGATGTTATCTTTCATTACATCCCTTTAAAAAAGGTGTAGAAGCTGCAGTGCAACACAGACAAATACATTAAGAGATTATGTTTATAATATTTTAGAGTGCAAATTATGAAGTATAAGAGCAACTGATAAGGGTTTTCAAAGCAGGGAGTGAAATACCAATAAGAAAAACAAATGAAGGATTAAAAACCTATGTAAATAACCAAAAGAAGCTTATTCCATTGATCACAGTGACACAGTTTTGAAATGTAATGTTGGAAATATGGCATTGGAAATTGATAATCTTAACAAAACATATAGCAAGGATGCATTTATTCAAACTAGAGAATTTGGAATCACCAAGTCCAAATGATAAATGGCCATTTGTCTGCAATAGATAAGATGAAAAGTCCTTTGAATCACACCTGGTAAAATTCATCACACATTAAAAAAAAGAGAAATTACAAATGGTTGTGAATTGTTGCAGGTCTGGTGTTTTTAAAGAGGTGACCAAGGCAATTACTGACCTGAAGTTAGTGCTGAGGAAAACAGTGAAATGGCAGATTTATGGTCATATGGAAAAGTAGAGTCTATTCTGAGCACCAGAGGAATTTTCTAGGCATTACTGACTGCTGTGGTTTTTTTGAGAGACTGGTTTTGGCAAATGTTACTGACAGATTTCTAATTGTTTCACTTATGATTTTTTTTTTTTTTTTGTTGTTCTTAATGTGTCATTGTCAATATGTGAACTTTGGATTTCTTAAAGGAATTTGATTTATTACTGCACCATACTTTGATCTAAAGCAAACTTGTAAAATCATATGCAACAAAGGAAATAGCTCTTAATTCCTACATCTCTATGCAAAATGGAATCTAAACAAACATCTCAGGTAAACATTCTGTTTCTGCTTAACTATTTCCAGATGTTCTGGGTGTTTCAAAGGTTATGGGTTATTATAAAGATGAGATCTTTATTTCCTTGTTTTACACGTCTCACCCAAAAATAGGTACAGAAAAAAACTTCAGAGGCCTTCTGACAATGATCCTTGCCTCAGGTCTGCAAAAGTCTGCTCTGGAGAAGGGACTGTAATGAAACACTAGGATTCAGAGTTTTTGTTGGTCACCTGCAGATCAGGAAGAATTTAATTCTTGTACTGTGTGATTTGATCTTTAAATCTTCACCTTTCTATGAGATTGGCTTTAGGATGTGCAGTATTGAACACAGGTGATCTGCACCTTCAGGAGCAATAGATACTCATAGTTTTGTTTCCTTGCAGATTGCATCATGCCAGGGCTAGACTTCTGGCTGGGAAAGAGATATCCCCAGAGTATTGGGCAGGAATTGGCAGAATTCCTGCCAATTGACAGACTGGCAGGAATATTTCCCCCCATCTTTTCATTTGTCTGTGGAGCAGGCTGTATGTATCATGAGCTGCAATTACTTAGGTACCTCTCTCTAAAGGGCTTTCCTGCCACATCAGGGGCTGGGGATAATGTTGGCACTGTAACAGCCTCTTTTCCATAGTGCTTTAAAAATCAGTTGAATTTTCCAGGTTTTTGAGGTACTTAGCTTAGTTAACTCTTCAAGTTTTCTGTAAGTATAACTGAGAAATGGCTGTGACAGAGAGATGGCCATGGTGACTATGTAATGTCTGTGACTGTGTAATGGCTGTGACAGAGATGGCCATGGTGAATGATCTAATATCTTTTTATACTAACTTCCACTCCTGCACAGCATTCCCAGACACTTGGATGTTTCAGTAGATTCACTCAATTCCAACGCAGAATTATTCACTTAATCCATCACTGATACTTTTATAGACTTACATGTTGTCTGGGAGGTAAATTGAAGAAAAGAATATTACTCTTTGCAACATTAACTCAAGAAAGAAGTGCTAACCTCAACTATGTACTTCAGTATAGATACACATACAACTCAACTATAGACGTATTTTTGCTCACGACTTGCCTGACATTCTGTAGCCTCACAATTATCACTATCCAATTATCACAAGTGGAAGAATGCAGACTGCACTGCATCTAATGTGTTTTTTAAATTACTGTGGTCTATTTCTTTTTTTCCTCATGGTGTCACTATAGGATAAAGTTAATGCTCATTGGGTATTCTCGATACTGGAGCATCTTTCCATTTCCTTTGTCTCACTGGCTTTCTGATTTTCTTTTATATGTTTGGAAAATATGATAACAAACATACCACCTTCAAATTTGAACATGTTCTCTCAAGCACTGGCTATCCTTAATATTGAGCATGAATTTTTATTTTTCTTTTCCTTTTTTTCCCCTAAAGATTTAATATTAGAATGAAATTAGCTTTATAGAAGGCTGTGGAGAATTCAAGCCATTCTAATGACTTGAAAGTAGGAAATGCCATGTTTAAAAAGACAAAAATGCACATATCTTACAATCAAAGGAGCTTATGAAGCTACCCCTGTGACTGCCTTCTTCCCCACACATAGAAACTGTATGAATCACAGAATGGGTAAGGTTGGTGGGACACAGTGGGCCCAATCACCCTGCTCAAGCAGGGTCATCCTAGAGCACGTGACACAGGCCTGCATCCAGGCAGTTCTTGAATATTTCCAATAAGCTTCATCTTTCCTTGTGTTGCTGTAATGTGTTTCAAATTCAGCTTTTATGATTGCTAGAAAAAGCAGTTTTCCTATCCACATTCAGTGGCAAGAGAAAGCAGGAGAGAAAGAAAGAATTTGGTTTCATTTACATTCTGATGGCACAGATGGCATTTTTGTCTGCCTAGTTATCACCACTTCACCCAGACCCACATTCTTGAATATATCTAGGTACCTGGCCTCCACAGAAGGAAGAAAGATGTGGCACTCTATAAAGTAGGATTGAAGAGAAATTTGCTTGTGGTCTTTACAAGAGCAGGAGGCAGGTGGAGATGCCATTTCCCCTTCATGCATTTGGAGCACAGCCTTCCCGAGAGGCAAGGCCATTTCTCTGCTTTCCCTCCTCTGCCTCTTCAGCAGGGCAGTGGTGTTTGGGCTGGAAGCACTCAGGCTTGTAATGAGGATGAGTGTGACTGTCTAGTGAGTAGGAACGAAATCATCCACCAGTTCCACAAAACCTGCATCCAGGGCTTCCCTTGTGGCCAGCCTCTGCCTAGCTCAGCTTATCAAGTGTGCAAGTTAACTAGAACCAGCATCTGGTTAACCAGGATCAGTGTGGCCTGGATTGCAGAAGAGTCAGTTTGCTGATTTAGCAAAGCAGTTGTTTCACCTAAAGAAGCCAAAGAACACTGAACAATTGCAGAATTTTTCAGTAGAAGCCTAAGAATTATCCCCCTGTGCTTTCCAGTGGGCTGAAAATCCTGCCAGGATTTCCAGCCAGTTAAGAGTCCTTTTTCCTCCCACTCTCTTCAGATGGTCTTTGAACAAGAGATAACAAATATCCCTCTTCTTAGATAAGTGCCCACATCTAAATATTGTCTCTAACCCCTATGCCATGTCTCTCATTTATGTGCTGGTCACTGCCATGCAGCTCCTTCACGGAGTCTATTGTTCTTTGGGCTGGTACTTTGGAGATAAGTTACTCTTTCTAGATGGTTGTGTTGTTGACATCTTAGACACCATCTTCCCGTGAAGTGTGAAGCAGCCCAGCTGAACAGCACACATTGAAAGAAATCTGGGGCAAAACCAGAGTCCTGCATGTGGCACAAACTGCCTGTATTAATCTAGAATGGGAGATAAACCATTCCCCAGCTGTGTGTGCATTAGTTGTCTAGCAGGCTGCTTCTTTTCCAGAGGACAGACAAAATCTTCACAACCTGACAATTCCCTTGCCAGTGGTTACCATTTTATGGCCAGGCCAGTTTTTGATGCTGAGATGTTGATTTCAAACTGCAAGGCATGTGTACCTTGTGGCTCTGCAGGCCAAGCAGCCTCTCACAAACTTCCTGGCAGGATACCAGAACCAGAGATGCTGAGTGTTTCCTCCTGCCAGCTGTAAGCAGTGGCTCTTCTGGCCTTCAATAAACACCAGGCCACTTGGGATGGGTGCCTGATCCAGTCTCAAAGGCAACACCAACATCTGCTTTAGGAAACCCTCTAACTCCACACACACAGAAGTGCCCTGTTGTTTGTCAGGACTTTGTGCAGTTTTAAGCCTTGTCCCAGCAGCAGCTTTTTTACTGTGCACATGTGGTTGTGCATCCCCCTCTCACACTGCCCCACACTGTGATTTCAGAAATGCTTGTCAGGCCTTGGCTGTGATGAATGACAGCTCAGCTAAGCTCCTTGAGCTTATCAGAAACACCGTGTGCTCCCAGGAACTTATTTTGGCTAATGAGCTCCTGCATTTTAGCAAACAGTCTTGGAAACCTATTTTCCTTGCCTGCCTAAGGATGCAAGTGTAACTCTGCTTTTACAACTGAACTTTTACAGAAAGTTACTGACCTGAATTGGGGCCAGGATGGAAAATTGCTGTGACAAAAGAAAACCCTTGCAGCCCTGGAAGGAGCAGTTCTGAGACCCTCTGAGCTCTACTGGACCACAGAGGGCTGCAGCCAGCAATTCACTCTGAGCAGGACACTCCTTCAAGAGAGAAAATTCTCAAGCTCACTCTTTTTGTAGGACCACTGCCAAAAGCCAAGGATGGAGCTTGGGCTGATACCACCATTCCTTGAGGCTTTACCCTTCAAAATGATGCTAAGGCATCCAAGATGAGTACTTCACTGATCCTGAGGGGAATTTTTCACAGGTGTGCGTCCACACTCCTCTAATGTGTGTCTGCCAAGCCTGAATACAGTATTGCAAATCTTTGAGGTTTAAAACCAAACAGCTGCTTCCCTTCTCCCCAATCCCCTCCAGTGAGAAAGGGACAAAAAGGCAGAGATTAGGGGTCGAGATCACAATTTACTAGAGAAAAAGCAACGAGAGAAGGAAAACAAACAGTAACAGCAAACAGTACTCATAACAACATGAGTATTACATACAAAAAGGTGCTCACCACCCCCACCCAGCACCACAGGGCCACCAAGACAAAGACAGAATGGTGGAGGCTACCACAGCCCAGCAGCTGCACGGCTCCTCCCGAGACAAAGATGTGGGGATGCTCCCGCAGCGAGTGTCCTCCTTCCCCAAGCCCGAGCCAAGGAGAAACAAGGATGGACAAACCTCCCAAGCCAGACTGTCTGCACAGCACTGACTGCCCTGCCTGCACTGACTGCCCTGCTCCACGTCCACACCACCCCAGGGGTCGTGGGCACGGCTTTGCTCCTCCAGAAAAAAGGAAAAACGTGGTGCCATTCCCACTGCACAGGCACCTCTTCTTCTGCCTGGAACCATGCTGCCCCAGGATGACCTGGATGGTCTAGAGGAGCAGCCCAGCCACAGGCTCTGCCCCTCTCAGCAATGATGAAAGAGTGACCTGTCCTAGCCAAACCAGGACACACGAGCATTGTGCATTGTGTTGATCTCCGTAATTCCTAAGTACATTAGATTCCTGTGCGAGGCAGGCCTGTGTGTTACTGTCGTGCTCATTGTAATTTCTAAAGAATCTTTTAACTCGTGTAAATTAGGCTGTCAATGAAGTGCTGTTAAAAGCTTGAGGCCTAAGCCATTAATCAAGTCTGGCAAAAGCATCTACTCTGAACTTTGTGACTCAACAGCAGGGTCCCCTCCATTCCCTTTTATCCTTACACTTTTCCGTCCTTAACCTTTTTCCATTCCCATCCTCCACACAGATAATGTTAGACTGATTTTAGTTTGATTGATTTTAGGTTTTAGTCCAGTTCTTCTCTGTGTGCTTCAACTGTGTAGTTCAGGAATAAACTTCACTGTGCTTTCATTTTTCTATTAAACCTGCTTTAGCCAATACCTTTGACAGTGATTCTTTGAGCAACCTAAAACACCCATTCCCAGCAGCAAGTTAGAGACCTCACTACTCACATAATTCTCAAAACCCTTTGTCACCCACATCTCATTTGGATTTCGATTTGCTTACCTTCTCATGTCAAATGCAATCTACTTCTGTATCAGCTCTCTTCTTCTGCCTATTCTCCACCTTCCCACTCTAAGTCAGTCATTGGAATTAACTCTTGGTTTTCCAGCATCCAAATGCTCCAGCTTTTCCATATGCCCTCCCTGACCTGCTTTGGCTTCCCTTTTACCCTAGAGGTCAAGAACAGCAATTTTCCTGACTTTCTGATCTTATAGAGGTCTCTGGTTTTTCCCTGCCTTCATTCTTAAGACTGACCATTATCCCCTCACTGCCTATGCACTTCCAGCATACCAGGAACTTAAAAGTCATCTCAACCAAAAAGGGCAAAAGGTCAAGTGGAAACTCCATTGGATTAGTGCAAGTTTGTAGAAGTCCTTTTGGATCTGAAGAAAGGACTGCTGAACTACTGTCCCATGATAGAGGAGATCCCCTGGGCTTCTCTCCAACTGGCTTACACTAGTATTGGTGAGTAGATGGATATGTTTCCTTCTAAAATCCCAGGATTCTGCAAATACAGAAGTCCCTGATGTGTGTTAATTCTTATCTTTCCTTCCAGTTCAAATCTGCCTGCTGTGGGGGCTTCAGTTGTTCACTGCCTGTGTCCCAAAACCTTCACACTCAATTCTCTGCCCTACCAGTCTTTCATCTGTCTCATCTTTCATCAGTCCTGCTAGTTATCGTCAGTTTCTCTTGCCCCAATTATCTCTCCCAAATGAGTTCAGCTGCTTCCTGTGCCACCTTACCTGCTTGACATCTCTTTGATGAACCCAGATCAAATTCTTCCTGCAAGGTGGCAGTCCTTCCTGTTGTTTCACACCTTTCCTTTACATCTGCTCAGAGTTTTGCTGCAGCTCCTGTCTCATCCTTTAATTTTAGGGGTCACTCAGCTGCATAAGAGGTGCCCCAGTTTTATACCCTGAAAACCTGGCCCATTTGCACTGTACGTGCCTGAAGCGAATGTGTTTTAACATGACTCCTGCACAAATCTTTGCAGGGTGTGATTAAATATGGGAAGTCAGCAGCTGAGTAGAGCACGGAAGAACCAGTTAATTGAGGACTTCAAAGTGTGATGTTTTTACCATCTGTAAACAAAATCTGTATTGCGAACCAAAATTCTCTCCACAGCAGTTCCCAGGTTTCGTAGGTACAAGATCCAAAGCCCAGTGAAATCCATGAAATGGGGTGGGGGGATCTTTCACTGATTTTAGTATACTTTGCACCAGGCCCCTGATTTCCCTTAGCAATGATAAAATGATACACAAAGCTGGGACTGTACAACTTCCTTTTATTTTGTGTGCTTTTATAGGATATAAATAAATGACAAAATTACAAAATTTATAACTGGAAGCCCAAGCATATTTACATAAGTATTTGTTGCAGTGAGGCTACTATTTACTGTTCTCCTATACAATTTTCCTTTTGGTACCATATTTTTAGTGTTGTTTTTTTTTTTTTTTTTTTTTTTGTACTGTCAGTTGACTAAGTACATATCAACAGTGATTAAGCAAAAATATGTACAAGGAACTATTTTGTTCAAGTAAATTGAATACTGTATTAAAAGGATGTCATCACTCAGAGCTATGATTAGGTTTAACTAAACCATATACAGTTATCAGTTTTAAACCAAGTTCAATTATCCATTTTTTGGAATATACCAACTGATGATTCTAACTGAAAAACCTCAGCTGGATATGAAATAATAATTAAAAAAACATTAAGACAACCACACAATTTATCAATATCTCTATAATGAACTTCAAAATGATTCACAATTTGACTGGAAAGAACAATATACGTTAAAATGTCATTTTTCTCCTATAATGATATTTTACTGTTATAATTTCAGTTCTACATAAATATACATCATGGTATTATACAAATACTCCACAGACATTAAAAAAATTAAAACACTTTAAAGAAAAAGTAAGTAAATCTTGTTTAACCAAATATTAAGCAAATGCTTAATTATTTTGTTTCATGAAAACATTTTTATTACTTTGGAATTTTTTTCTTTTTCTTGCTGTTTTTATTTAGAAAATGTTTTGCAGTAGAATTTTATCAACACTCTTCCAAACAAGCTTTCTGTGACAGAAATCTTGATAGCAAAATCCATGGTTTTGACTTTTTTTTAGAACCACTGAGATTATTTTTTTAAAAATACTATTAGAATTCATGGCTATAGCAATGTTGAACTGCATAAACTATATGTAGGTGTAGTAGAATGACCATTCCACTTTCATTTCAGACTGATCACACAGAACATCACCAGTGCACTGATGCTACAACTCTTATAATTTTCATAATGCTGCAATAGCAGTCATTTACTTAACTTTAAAATAAACAATATTTCTCATAATTAATCTGGCTTCCTTCCATAAATATTCATATGTTTTCCTATAGTACTTCTCTTCCATAAAAATATCTAATAAATGTTTTCTGTGCATTATTAATACCTTTTCTTAACCATTCATAAAACTCAGATCCTTTGCTACAATGCAAGAGGCTCTCATTTCTGTAGAGGATCAAAGGACATCAATGATTACATATAAAATCAGTGCACACAGAAATCAGGGTGCCTAATTTCTTGTCACTTTAACGAATTCTTTATTCAACACAGTAATTATTAATGAATTCAGTGGTTTCACAAATAACCTATTTATTAATTCTGCTTCTATTTCAATTAAAAACTGCCAAGATTTAAATAAAAAACCCAATCAAATACTCTACTCGTAGGCAGCATTAGTATTAGTTTAGAGACATTTTGTCGTTTTTTTTTTCTTTAAAAAGTAGAATTCTAAAATAAGAAATCAAAGAAAGCACTGTGGCAGAGTCACAAGGGAGAACTGCACGAAAAATAAGGTTTCTCACTCCTCTTGTGGACTTTAATTTTAAAAGTCTTCATATAGAATCACTCTTCAGTCAGTGCTGCAGGAAGAAGAACATCACCAGAAATGACTGTCAGCCTTTTTTGTTAGTTACAAGGCCACTCATACAGTGCAGTCTTCCTCTCTGCTGGATTGAAACGTTGCCATAAAGGAAAGGCTGTGCTGTGACTGCTTGGCGTGCAAGGCACAACAAGGAACAGGGGGACAGTTTTGTATCAGAAAATTGTAGTTTCATACTTGGTATTAATGCCTCTTTTGGCCTCTTGTCCAGGTTCAACAATCCAGGGTAGATTCGCAAGAGTCTTTTGTTCGGATGGATCTATCTGCTTTAAGACAAATGCAAACATACAGACGGGTTACCATCTCCGTGCACGGCAGCTCGAGCAGAGGGGTTTTCTTTAAACTAACAGGGCAAATCCCGAATTGACAAAGTCGTACAGCAGCAAGTATGGTGGTGTCTACACTCCCATGTACTCATGGCTGCCTTCTTCTTCCTGTTGAGATCAGAGCTGTGTTTACCCCCAAGCTATAGGGCATCAGAGTTCATTAAAGCCACACTTCATCCTGAGAAGTCTGTTCGCTAATGAGACAGACGATGGCATCAGGAAATGTTTCTACTTAAGGTTTTATGGAGGAAGATTCTGTGGCAATGGATGACAAAGTGTACAGTCACACATTTCCCCCCACCCCTTCCCCTCACCCAATAATTCAGTGTCATAGAGTACAGTTCTCACGTTATAGTCAGTGAATATGATACAGTGTGCGGTCATTTTTCTCCTTTCCCTCCCAAATCACCCTGTGCCTGTGTTCTCAATTTATAATAGTTTTCATAATTTTTTAAAAAGGTCTACTGTAAAAGAATATTTCTGTCATCTCTGCACTTCAGGAGGGCACTTTTAAGGCTATCAACACATATGCTTCAATGAGCTTTGTTTCTTAGGAGTCTGTGATTAATACTGAAAAGGTATATTGAATCCCAGATCAAAAAAAAAAAAAAAAAAAAAACAAAACCCAAAAAACAAAAGAAAAAAGAAAAGGGTAAGAAAAGAAGTTGCTTGGTCTGACTGGATAATTGTTAATTGATTTGGATTTGTAATTTGATTTGGATAGATATGCCATGACTGTATCCCAAACAAGTCAGGTGATAGATTAGGAAAGTCCATGAAACTGCCGAGTTTGAGAGGTATGCATTGATTAAACTCAATTAATTAAAGTTCAGTAATTACTGTAAGACACAAGACTAACCAAGCAACATCTTAATCTGCAGAAATCTGAAATAAACAGTTGTTTGAAATGGCTGCCAGTGCTGTGGTGACACAACCCTGCCAGCTGATGAGCAGAGGTGGCATGATGGAGCATTTCTGACTCAAGAGGTAATTTTATTTGTACAGCTTCTAGTACATAAACTCTTAACTGTATAGTTGATATATTTTGGATTGTTTTGCATGCATTACCACCTTCTACTTACCACTGACTTCCGAATACTAACACGTGGTTTGGGAATAGGTTTAGAGGGTTTGTTTTCAAAGCTTTCGGGGAGGGTTGAAGAATGACCCCCTTTTCGTGCCTGTAGTGCAAGCTGATAGGCCACCTCAAACGCTTGTCCTAGTGTAAGAATGATTTCATAAGCTAAATTCTGGAACGAAACAGAAACAGTTAAAAATGAGGTGAGGTTGAATTATCGTCAGATACATGAAGTAGGGTAGTGATTTGCAATGTAAATAATTAAAATCACGCTGGTAATGGGCTCCTCAGTCTCTGTGATGTTTACATCTGTCATTTGATTTCTCACTGATTAAAAACGATCTAAAAGTAATTTATTGTATTGAAAGTAATTACTTCTAAACCCCTTGAAAACGTCTTACTAAACATGAAAACATGAGTGGGTGAGTGTGTTGCCATCTCTTTTTAGAATGAGTACATTAACCTTCCCACCTCATCCCATGTCTCTGTTCTCGGGAACCAGCCCCTCTTGCACTGCTGCAATGTGACATTCAGCCTCGCTCTATTTCAGAACTCCTGTGCTGACCCTTCCTCCTCCAGAGCCAGCAGCCTGACTTGCTGCTTCCCTGGGCACATGCCTTGGGATGCTCTGTGCTCACCAAGCAGCACAGGAAGAGGCTGCAGCCTGGGTGTGATGCTTCCAAAGGGACAAAGAGCCAGGGCTGGCAGTGCACGCACTGCAGGCAGCAGTGTGCAGGTCAGCGCACCGCCTCCAGTGCGTGCTGCAAGTCCTGGGGACACCTTCTCATGGGCTTGTTTGCTAGAAGAAAAACTGAGCTCACACAGCTGTGTAACAACACTCCTGTAAGCAAGGGGAACGGAGGTTACTGGGCATAATCAAAAAAGTCAGGCTATTATGCCTAAAACCAGTTCAGTGTTATAGGTGGAATATTTTAAATCCTCTTCGAATATGGGGAAGAAAAACCTGTTGAAATATTTATAAAGCATGAATGAGGTATCAGAGGGGTTGATATAAATATCTTTTCAGTGCAGTTATACATCAATGAAAAAGCAGCTAGGAGTTTCAAATGTGACCTTATTCTAAACGGAAAGTGAAGTCCTATGGTAATTTTTCTTCAGGTTTGTGGGTTTGTTTCTGTATATTTATTTTCAGGCTCCTACTGGAGCCTATTTTTATGCTCCTACTAGAGCCTATTTCTGGGCTACTAACTCTGCAATAATCTTTAAAACCCCTGCAGAGCAAAGGCAAGCCTGTTGGCTTGCCTCCATATGATGTCCTACAGTCCCCTTGGAATAATTCATAAACCCTTGATATGATTCAGATGTTACTCTCTCCTTCCTCAATCTCCACAGCCTATAGCAGGAAGCAATTCTGCATTGTTTGAACCTAGGTGATCCCAAAAAATTCCCACATTTCTGATGCTTTTTCAAATGAGTTACATCTTTACTAGTCAAGTCTAACTGTTAAGTTTGCAGTAAGTGAGAAAGCAATGCAATGCACTTGGAAGCACACTATTTTCAGTCCTTTCAATCATTAAAACAAAGTTAAATGGACAAGCATTGTATTTCATGCCTTACACTTTAATTTCCCTGAAGAATTTCCATTCCTTTTTTATCACTCTTGTATACTGATGTAATACAGGCTAAATTCAGCATATTTTGCTCATTATAAGAGTTTCTTATAAAGGTGCCAGTTCTGCTCTGTCTTAGGTCAGACAGAAAACAATTATACCCCTGCACTGGGACTTGCTCTCTGCTGTTACAACTACAGTAACAACAGCAAGCCAGCCAAAATTTTATAGCTTCCCAAATAAAAATGCCTGATTTGATAGCTGTAGTCTCCAAATTATCTCCCCTTTAACTTCAAGGGAAACTGTCCAGAATTGAAAAACACTGAGGCTGCAGTTTGCCAGTGGAATAATAAAAGAAAAACTAAAGAGCCTGTAATAAAGTGCCCTGCCTTTTAGCAGAATGCTGGCCAAGGAATTAAGAGCAACAGAGTATAGTTGCTAAAAATGTAGAGAATAATATAATTTCAAATGGAGTGTAATTTAAGTGGGATTAGAACATTATTCTAAAGAGAGATGTCTTTAGAATCAGCTGTCGTGACAGTAAGAGAGTGCCCTATATCACGATGGGATTGTCTGCAGTGGATATTATTAATATTACTAAGGAATACATCAGCAGGATAAGGTGTAGGAATGGCTTGCTGGAGAATATGCAGCCTGCAATACTAGTAGAACTGAGAAAATACACCACCCCGCTTGGCATACAAAAAGATCACTGAGACAGGCCTGAAAATGTGGGAGATAGGACCAGAGACAGACTGAAAGTTTGCCATACTGAGGCATAAATTTAAAGTCTTGCATCTTCTATAAAGCCACTATTATCTGTTTTCCTTTGCTGTCTGTAAAATGAAAAAAACAGGCCTGCCCGGGACCTGAAAGAAACATGTAACTGCTTCTCTGGTTAATAAATATTTGAAATGTAGCAAATAAAATAGAACATCCACTGTTCTGTTCAATATTTGAAATGCAAACCGAGCCGTAGCTTGTACATAAATTTCATACATTGTATGCTGTGGTTGAGCCTTGACAAAGGGAAGTCTGCAAATGGAGGCAAGGAAGGCTTTAAAAGTGTACCTTGTGAAATTTTAAAAATTTATCTGGAAGAAAACCCATAAGTAAATAAACTTGGTTTGAGGAATTTCCCACTCGTAGTACTGGGAGAGGATTATGAGGACCAGAGTAGGTACAGATTCTTGCAGGGGCTATACTGGACAGGTAGAAGCAGGATTCCCTTCAGGACAGGGGTGGAAAACCACGCCAAAATCCGTTGTGGAAATTCTTCTGATGGAATGAGGAGATTATCTGAACTAAAAAGTTCAAGTAAGTTCCAAAGTTCAAAAGCACGTGGCACAAAAGGAAGGCTGCAGGTCTCCCTCTCTGACAGACAGTGAGCATGGATGCTGTAGAGCCCCTGGCTGCTGCAGGAGACACTGACTCTCACAGCACCCCATCAAGCACCTCAGGAAGGAGAGAGAAAGGCCTGTGGTGCTTCCCAGGCTGCTGCAATCCTGCTCCTTGCGTGGTGAGGCAGAGAGGGAAAGTGAGTAAGCCGATGCCTGTAAGCCACAATTTCTGGGAGGTGAGGAATGAGGTCAACTGCCTTGTTTGCCAGGCAATGCTACAATTCAGAGCTCCAGCCCAAGCCTGAGACAGGATTCTTCATCTGTAACTCAGCCAGCCTATTGCATGGCTAATTGTTTCCTTACATTTTAACTGCCATTTTTGTTGTCTTCTATTCAGAGGTGCACTGGGCAATGAAGGATTATCTGATGGAAATTACTTTGTGTATCTCCAATACACAAACCAGAAATCGATTTAGGAGCTGTGCCGATGGTTTGCTTCTCCAGAGGGAATCCTTCACTCATAGATTTAAGGCTGATTAGTAAAAGAATGAAAGTGAAGTGGATCTCAACTATTGAGCAGTAAATCCTCCTCTTCCCCCAAACCTTTTCTCCTTCAATATTCTGTAATAATGTCTGATGTTTCTGCAATTTTGATTGTAGAATTTTAACTCTGAGTTGAAGTTAAATTTAACTCTGAGTTAAAGTACAGTTACTCCTAAATGGTATCAGTAGTGTTTGTGGTTGCATGTCACTACACTAAAATACTTCCCTACCTATAAATAAATTATTCTCGCCCACATTTCCTGAGAAACTGAAGGACCCAAGAGAGTGATTTTTTTTTCATAACATTGCATATATTGTATTACCAAAATAAATATGGTTTAAAATGCCTTACATCTAGTTGTGGATTTCTACCATTTTAAACCTTAATTTTCTGAAAATGATAGTACTTCTATCCATTGGCAAATGGGTAGAATTGTTTCTATTAGCAAATGGGACAATCAGTTTAACGTGCACATTAGGCTTTAAACAGAAAATTTAATTCATGCTGTGCTTGCACTCATAGCTGCATCTAGCATAGTTTTTATGCATCTAGCTAGTTTTTATAGAGCTTGTACTTGCATCAAAAATGCTAGCTCCTGAGGGGAAAAAACCCAACAAACCAATACAAAAAGAGGATATTTGAGTAGGTAACACCCAACTGAGGATGAGGTTGCAGGAGAAAACTAACTTAAGACAGTTAAAGTTTCCATATTGCTTAAAATAGCCATTTAAAGTGCTTGGGATATTAAATGCTCCTCCTAAAGTACAGGAAGTGGGCAAAATATAATTATTCCTAGATCACTTTTCTTCCCTTGCCAAGAAAGGAGATGGATTTCATCTGCAATACCTGAGTCTACATTTCTGCTTGATTACTAAACCTATAAATGAAACTGCATTACTTTGAAACCAATAAGTAGAATTTAAATAGACCAGGAGAAATAATAACCTCACTCAATCAGTCTAATTTCAGTTGTTCACACATCACTAAAATCTATATAATGTAGCATCTTGCTGATACTTTTCTATTTTTAACACAATTTCAGAGTTTTCCTACTCCCTGTGGATACTAAAATGTCAGCAGAGAATTTAAATAACAAAAGCACTCAAGCAAAATGCTAGAATTCCTCTAACCTACCTATACATCTTGTTATTTAAATTCTGCCACACACTACTGCTGTGCATGTTAACTATTTCCCCAGTTCCAAATAAAAAGCTGCAGTTCAAGGTACCCTGTTCTTTTGATTTAACTTATTTATATTCATATAAGCATGTTTCAAGAATTCATACACATTATACTGTATTAAAATATTTTTTTCTTGAATGATTTTGAAGTTTTAAAATTAAAATTTCTCTTGTGCTCAACTCAAGGAGTAAGTTTTCTTGAAAGTTTTGGATTATAAAACTTAGTCATAAAAATTTTAGCCACTACTTAGGTCACCAAATTTAGCTGAAAACTGCATGACTGATTAATTGATACATGTTCATGATTTCTTGAAACCATAATAGTTTGTGTATTCCCACCTGAAAAATATAAGTATAGGAAGAAATTACCAATTTTCCATCAATATAATAGGAGCTTCAAGGACTTTTGCTGAAGTAACATTTTGAGATATGTAGGCAAGAATTACAGAACAAGGAAATAAGAATTAAATAATTAATTTGCTACTTTCAAAACGAAGGATCACCAATCCTTTGGTGTGTACTGAGATTTCAGAATGGCTGGCCAAACACACTTGTTACAAACTTTTGGAAGCCTTAGGCTTGTAGCTTTGGTTATGAGAATTTCATGTCCAGGCTTGCATGAAAAGCTACTCACTAAGTTTACAGTCAACAGCTGAGGTGACAGAGGTGACTTATTTCCAGTGGGAAATGAGATATCAAAGGAAACCTTTGCTCTACTCCAGAAATATCCCTTTGCTATCCCATGGCGATATTCGCCTGGGGTGAATTAATGACGCCTTCCATCGATCACCATGAAAATATCTGAAAATGTTTTAACAGAGCTCAGTGACTGTGACAAGTAGGAAGAACTATTCAATGAAGTATCTTCTATGAACTGACCACATCAAACGCAGTGAATACGTGGCAGTAGTGGTGATTGGTCTTCAAGTCTTTCGTGATGTACGCAAACGTAGAAAGGTCTTCGGGGTCTTGTGCAGCGCAGGAAATGTTACGGATTTCATGTTCAGCAATAATATTCTGTTTAAAAAAAAATATTTCCAATCAATTTAAGAATTAAATTTAAAAGAGCTGTAAAAGGCATGGGTTTAGGTTCACATTTGCGTTGATCTGCTGTACCAAAGCATTTCAGAAATGTCCTAATAAGAGATTTAATATACCCCATGTGAGATCTTACACAGGTATTTGGAATTTTGACCCTCTCCAATTGCCAATTGTCTGGTAGGAAACCATTATGTTCTAGAGTCTTCCCTATGAGACCACTTGTGCTTTGCAGTTTATTCAGGTTCCTTTGACAAAGAGACATCTTTCCTGGCACACAGGACACAACTTCATAAGATGCTGGTATATAGTGCTTCAAAATTGTATTAATAGATACAATTTCAAAGCACTATACCAGCATCTTATGAAGTTCCTGAGCTTTTGTATAAAGATCACAATGGGACACTGTTTCAGTCAACTGACAGACAGAATCTGCTGAAACCCAGCAAGCTCAATGGCCAGGTTTTTGCACGTGCTACTTGAATAATTTTAGCTATAGTTCACTACTGGGAGAGAGGTGGGGCATGTCTGTCCAGTGGAATAAAAAAAAGCTGTCTTAAAGCTTTGGAGAAAATTATGAATACTCATTACATAAACTGCTGATACATAATTAGTGTGCTCAGGCCAAAGGAACCATGAAGCCAGAGAAGAAGATACAGCAGAGTGGCTTATGATTAGGCCTTGCTTCAGCAACACACACATTAAAATGGTTTGTTGAAAGAGAAGAATGATTCACTGAATAGGAATTTACTTAGGGGTTAGTTTATATGATTTCTTGAATTGTAGCCCTGCTGGCCATAGCTCTGGCATTTCCACAAAAGCCCACAGTGACATATCCTGCTGCAGCATGACATCACTACTGCATCATGGAACAGGTGACACCTGTAGTGTCCCAGCTCCTCGCACCTCAGCCACCACTTGCTGATGCCATGGTGGCCTCTGCCCAAGTTAAAACAATCTCTGAGCATATCTGGTTTTCCCTCTCTTTTCCTTCCTACCTCGTTTCATCCACCTCCTTTTATTAATTTTTTTTTTTTATACAAGCAACCAAATTACTTCAGATGCTTTGCCATATCTTCTCTCATTTGCTAAGTGGCAACTTTCCTCTTTGCATGTAGGTGCCAAGTTAATGAAAAGAAGTATTAACATATCTAATTGAAGAAATCATGACTTAGGAATAATCTTAATAAAAACCATACCAAATTTCAAATTATGGGAAAACTGAGATAAAGAAACTTTACTGAAGAAAAGAAATAATCCTCTTAAATTGTTGCAACATACTTGATTATTTCTGTTTAATGCATTATTCATAAAAATGACAAAACCAGTACTTGTGTTTCAATATATGCCAATTTATAATGACATGTATAATCTCTGCTCAACAATTGCTTGCTTTTTCTGTTACTTGAAACATTTTATTTTCTTTGTTCTCAAATTGATAACTTTTACCCTCAATAAAGATTTTGATAAGAATTAGAATTATACCAAACCCAGGGATTTAGACATGCACAGATGGAGCTGTAATGCACTGTCTTTGATGTCATTGTAGTTTAGAAAGCAGAAAGAATTCAAGCTTGGAAGGTGCTAAAATCACATGTGAAGTATTTATGCCAAATCATGAGCCACAATGTAATCACCTGAATTTATGCAGCATATGTGGAAAGAGCTCTGCTATGCTGAAACCTTTTCTAGGTGACTTGGGGTTGACACAGAGATTTTCATTAATTATTTTAATGTTTTAAATTTAAATCAAGTGAATTTTAGAAACACAAAGTATACCTAAACAAAATATTCTAGATAGAAATTGGTAGTGGAATTGAGGTTTTTTTCCTAGCTGCTCTAGGATGTCCTCTGTGATCTCCTTTCAAACTCAAACATTTTTTAGTGCATGCCTTTACTGCGTCCAACTGTCACACTTCAGCAGACCATGGTCTCATTCTGTAGGAAGCAGAAGGCTATGAACCAGCTTCCTGTTCTGGGTACACTCCTCAGACACTGACTGACGCTGTGCAGTTGTTCCAAAATTTGTCTTTCAGTTTGGCAAGAGAAACCTCCAGTACTTCTCAAAGAGTGGGGAAGCTGGAAGTCAGTTCTGGTTCTGCCAAGGAAATACCTTGGAGAGACCAGGTTTTTGCTAAGCAGCCTTCCTTTTGCTTGCCTAACTCATGCCAGCCAATCTCCCTTCTGGCAGAAATCACCCAGAAGTCAGAGTAAGCTGTGAGCCACGAGAAAATTCTGTGAGTCTGCTTTTTCCTAAGCAGTAATTTCTTTCTGGCCTCACTTGCAAAGAAATGGTGTCACGCCAAACTTCAAGGCGCCACTGAAAGAGCTGACATGGAATGAGGTCAGGGCCTCTTTGTCCCCTGAAACTTTGCCTGCTAAGACTAGGAAGACAAATTCTTAGCTTGGTGGCATAAAGGAAAAGGATGAGCAGCCATGAGAGCTGAGTTTTCAAGCACAGAACTGCTGGCTAGTTTTGTCATTGACAACGATGCGTTTGTGGCTAAGTGGTGCCCTGCACTGTCAGCTAGGAGCTCATCTGGAGGCAGTACAAGTCTGGACAGGCTCTCACCTTAGGGCTAATCTGTTTGGGTCTTGAAGGAATTGGGAACAGCACACTGTGGACAAGGATGGTAACAACGCTTCTGGGAGAGTTGCAGGCTATTACCTGGTTTTTACAGAAGGGAAAGGCAGTGCAGATTTTGAACGGGAGAGAAAGCAATCTACCACTTGAGAAAAAACACTGGACTGTGGCATATTTAACTCCATCAAATATATCTGGTGCACTGCTGGGTTTCAGTGGGACATCTAGAGTCAACTAAAGCAATTTGCCAAACTTCTTTTGGCTTTCCATCTTACATAAGGCTCTATGCACTGTGCAAAGAGACACAGGAGCTCCTCTTGTTCTCCTGGGATTTTTTGTAAACCTCAGGACACTGTAGTTACATCTTTAAAGCTACAGAGGAGATTTAAGTGCAGAAAGCAGTATTATCCAAGTTGGAGTTAATGCATTACAACGTCCTGATTTATGCCCTACACATCAGAGAACACAAAAGGAATGAGGGTTGTAGAAGCTCAGTTTTGAATCAGTGGAAGGAAGAAGGAGCAGAGAGGAATCCCTGGTCTCTCTGCTCTGGAAAGTATGTCAGACTTGAAACAACAGTAATTTCACCTCAGTTTTTCTATTATGCCATCTTCTAACTCTAAATACAGCTTCCAAACTCCAGCAAAAGTTCACAAAACTGCTTCCATTCATCACAACACAGTTCTAGTTAAACTCAAAAACTGATTGATTTGGCAAGTTTGAAGGATCCTGGGTTAGGTGTACTGTGTGGTAGCAACACAAAGCTGCTATATACATTATTAACCTGGTCAGGTAGCTGAGCTGTCAGATCTAATTTTTATACTGCCTAGTCAGTTTTAGTCACATAGCAGAAAATATAATTTCTCTCCTGATCATATAAAAGCAGCAGATTGTATTTCCTTGCCATTTTAGACATACAAAGAAGAGAAATTAATGCAATTACTTTACTTCTCTTTATAGAGCTTGTACATTTTATTTGGCTAAGCAATAATCCATTGCTCTATCCATCATTGAGTTCTTTGATCTCTTAATTTCTGCTTTTGTGGCTTTGGTTGGGTTTTTAAAAAATATTTGGGTGCATTTAGAAATGTAAGAAACAAAGCACAGAAACATTGCCATGCAGGAAGATGAAAAAAAAAGGAATAGCAACTATTAAGAAGCTGCTGCAGTTCAGGTAGTTAAATTGCTAGCATCAAGAAAACAGCTCACAGAGAGGCTGTGGTATTTGAAAGTCTGGAAAGGATATTCAAGGCTTGTGTTCCTTATTCATTGAATAGCTGGCCCTGGAAAAAACCACTTCTTTCTTCTTTATTGAGCCATCTTTTTTTTTTAATCAAATTATATTAATGAATATATTTATTTATTTATTTATATTTATATATTCTGCATATTTATGGAACTGTATAAAAAAGAATATGGTAAAGGATTCCACAGAGGCTCCTTGCTGAATGTCTTTTGTGATAAGCTTGCATATGAGAGCAGAACACTGGACACAATGTTCTCCAAATAAGCCATTAAAGCTGCTTCACTTGCTCTCCAGCCTGAGTTTTTGGAGAATGACAATTACATTACATCCATTTTGGGCAAAAGAGGAGGAAAAAAGGAGAGGAAAACACACAGTGGAAATCTGTCCCCTCTCTGACCTGGCCTTCACAGGTATTACTATTTTTCCTAGTTGTGAGAAACAAAAGGTAATATTCAGGAATTGCACATACCTTATTTGTGGCATCAATAAATTTGACTCCCTTGTAAGAGACAGACAGGACAATGGTTGGTACTTTCTTCATCTGTTCTGTAGACTTCTGAAATCAAAACAAAGATATTATTATTCTTAGAGTTGTGTTGCATTGCAATAACAGTGCTCTCTTCTTCTGATTAAATACCTAAGTTAAATAAATATTTTACTTTTTCTTCAGCCAGCTGTGCTCTGGGTTTATGCTCTCTTGCAGTTACAAAACTAAAATAGCTTTAAGTTTGTTGTGAGGATAGTACAAATTCTCCTTTTTTTCTAGCACAATAGGAAGAGAATAAAGTAACTTTTCCAGGCTTAAAAAGACCAGTCATGCAACCAGTGTTTCCCAAAACATGTGTGTTTAGGACATCTATCTGATGTGCCCCATCCACTGCTGCCTCCCTCCCCTTCTCCTGCCCTTCCCAGCTGTAAGAATCAACAGCACAGTACCTCTGGCAGTACCATTTCTTTGCTGCAATTAGTTGTTACTCAGAAATATTTCCCTGTTTTTCCCTTCTTTGCAGCTGTATTTGTGACATGAGGTATCCTTGCAGCCCGCTAGGCCTGCCAGTCAATCTGTCAGCCAGCGCTGCACCTCGTCAGTCTGCCTGTCTGCACTTGGAGTGCAGCTGCTGCTGCAAGCTGCTTTACACATGAATTAGCACAGAGGCTTATTCTGCACCCCCTCCGTGCCAGGTTCTCCCACCTACAGTTCATGCCCTCCTATAAGGTTGTTTTTCCTTTTATGCTAGTCTGCTTCTGTGTGCCTTCAGTGTGATGCACACAGCAAACATATTTCCTGCTGAACAGACTGGGAAAACATTTGAAGCAGAATTAAGTTTTCTGCAGAAAAAAAAGTTATTTATTTACAGATTAAATTTACTAGAACAGCCCCAAAACCTACAGAACAAAACCCCCAAATGTGCCATAATAGTTTATAACTGATTTGAATTATATTAAGGTTAATGACAATGATGAACCAGACTATTCTACACAGAACTTCTGTAGTAACATTCAGAAAATACTTATTTATGGGACTACCTGCAAACAATCACAGAGATCAGTCAAATATTTTCCTGAGAGGAAATAGAGCTATTGACAGGTAAACATGAAGAAACATCAGCACACAGAAGGAGAGTGTAAACACACTGAGAAGTCTAGAACTGGCACATGGGAAGATCATTAAAGCAGCTGAACAAAAGCAGCAGCAATGGCTTTGTATGATTCAAAAAAAGCCCAAAAAAGCAGAGATAGAAACTTGAAAACACAAACTGTAACTAAAAAATATCTTTGAAAAAATAGGCAATGCTAACTCTAGAAAGCAAAATAAACAGAAACTTGTAACAAAAAACTGCCCTGAGATCATGTCTCCTTATTGGCTCTCAATCCCCCCAGAATCAAACAAGGTTCCATTTCTGTCAGCATAAAATTCAAAGCTACAGATCCAGCTATGTTCTGCAATTAGTGTCCAAGCAGGCTAAAACCTCATATTAAAGTTTCAAGGACAGCCCCAGCCATCTGTGTAATGGAGAGGATTGTTGGATCTCTCTGTATCAAATGACTTGAGAGACTTGAGACAGCAATCAAGTGTCAATTTACCCCAGAGAAAACTCCTTTCACCCAGAATGCTCACCACTTTTGAGAAATGAAAGCTTAAATGATACAACATCCTGAAGAATTTTAACAAATTCTGAAGAAAGACACTAATCTGATTTGCATGCCTCTGAACTGAGTGGACTGGTATCCCTACCAAAAGTAGAGCAAGCAGCTACCTCTGTGTGTGTGTGTGTGTGTGTGTGTGTGTGTGTGTGTCACTTTAACAGATCTTTAAACAGATCTTTTCATAAAATTCAATTTCAATGCACAGAAAGCAAGACAGTGACTGTACAAACCTGCAGAACATACACCTATCAGAATAACAAGCAATAACCCCATTTATGCTCATACTCGACAAAATAGCCACAAATACAACATCACTTTAATCGTCTGGCAGGGCAGCAATCATTCAACTTTTGTCCTTTCAATTTAGTCCAACAGCTACACACAAGAGAGCTTTCTTTTTCATTTTGATTATTGTAATTACCTCCTTCCTTGCCTCCTTAACAGCAAACTTCCTTTTCTCCAATGTGCTATACAAACACAGGTACTAAGTTCACATATTTTAGTTTTTCAGTACAATTCCCACTGTCTGGTATTTGCCATAAAGGTGAAGCAGCCTGTTGGCCAGGCCACGTTGTATTCATTATCTCTTTCCTCTAGACCTTTAGTTTGTAATTTAATCATCTTCATCTGCTCCACATTCACCTGGGTTTGTCTTGACCAGACCTGACCTCTAGTATTTAATCAGGGTTGCAAACGGCCAGAAGACTGTCTCTGAGTGAAACAGCTCATCAAGATGCTATTAAATTACAGCTGGCAAATTAGGAAACAAATCAGAGACTGATGGACATTTGTAATTTATTAAGCCAAACCATCTCAGCTGGTAAGGAGCATAGGATATTTCTCATCAGCTTGCAAACCATACAAACCCCAGGATTTGTGCTGGAAGGTGTTCTGGAAGACTGCAGTCCAGTGTAGAATCTGGGGTAACAATTCTGCACTTGTAATCTCATTGAAACAAACAGCTGGGCAGTGGAATAACATCCTTTGCTATTACAGCAGTGCCATCAAGAAAAACAGGCAGCTCTATTCCCTGGCTCCACTCTTAGTGATACAGTAACTGAGGTCCACCAGATAATTATTATTTCCAAGCAGTTGCCAAGCTTCAACAGTTTTAAGTTGTCATGGTGAGCTCACACTATTTGCTTGTTGTTCCTTTCTTTGTAATGAAGGACCTGTCTGCCAGAATGTGTAACGTGTGAATTCAGAGATACAGAATGAATACCTTTTGCTCAGGCACTGTAGGTGCTTTGGCTCTGAATTCTAGGATGCTGAGATGAAGTCCCACAGATTTCTTGGTCAGACATTTCACACCTCTGTGCAAGCCAAGTGGGCATCTCTGCCCATGTCTGTGCCCAGAATCTGAGAAGAAGGTGGGGCACAGGAGTCAGTATTCCCTTTCCTCGGGCTTTTCAGGTTCTAGCCACTGTACCAACTCCATGAGGGCACAATGAGATGACAAAATATTCTTGTCCATCTGGTGTCTCTATGGGAAGAATATGGACTTGAGCCAAAGTTACAGGAGCCACAGCTGAAGGCCGGCGTTGGATGTCATGTGCATGCTGACATATGGTCTCATGCTCCAAGGCTTGTTCATACCATAGTAGCAGGATTAGATTTCATCTCACAAAGAAATAATCAGAGTGACAGGACACTGTCTTTGGGCCACTGCTCACTAGCCTGGAACTGGTCATAGTTCCTCTGAACTCCGTTGTTTGTGACCATAACTGGCTCTTCATTTCAATCCACTTCTTCAGGAGAATCACCTGGGTGAACAGCAAGCCTATTCCAGGCTCCTTGCCAGTGCCTGTTGCTGACCAGCTGGTCACCTAGCCAGGACAGATGTGCATGCCCCATCTCCATGGGGGCACTGCTCCTGCAGGCAGGAGCCTCTGTGCTGCACAGTCTGCACTGCCAGAGAGCTGAGCTTTGGGGCCACCTCTGCAATCCTTGCTGCCAGACAGGTAAATGACACTGTGAAACAGGCCATGTATAATTCAAGAACCATAAAGCAGGCTTGTGTGCATACACAGGAAGATAGAAGTGTCACCACCCTAAATCTAGTGTGACATATGTGCAGCTTCCCCAGACTTCTCAAAAGACACAGAGCATCTTTCTCTTCAGAACAAGGAACATCTGGAGTACCAGCCTTGTCTGTATTTTGGTGCAGCTGCTGCAATGAAGCTGCTTCATCCCCTCAGCACCCACAAAGCAGATCAGCTGAGTGGAAGAAGGTAGAAGGTACCTTCTGCATAACTACCTGGTTTACTGCAGTGACTGCTTTTACAACACAGGTCTGAACTCCAGACTATTCTGAGTTTGCATCTGAACCCACTGCTGCCATTATGTAGGACAGTGCCAAAACCCTGCTTGGACACTGCTGGTCCCAATTTCTCCTTTTGAAATGGGTCACAAGGAGATGCAAGGGAAGAAGTGCAATCTTGCTCTCATCTTGTTCATGGATTTTCTTTAGTTTCACTGAAAAAAAAAAATCACTCTCATATCCAGAGCCTAAACTTATTTTCATATTATAGTACTACTACAAATTATCTTAAGTAGGTAAAGCATTTCCACTTGCATATTGATTTTGAGTTAAAGGCCGTGCAGAACTGATAGACATTTATTTAGAATATAAAACAAAATCCAACTGATTTGAGATCCACCCTGCCAGCATGCCTAACAAATCTAGGTAATTAACAATGACTTAAGAGGAAGAGGACTTAATCAAGTAATATAAACTAGTGGTTTATTTTTAAAAAGCAAATAAAAAACCTGCAACCCTGAAGGGCCTTTAACTTTTTCAAGACAGGACTGTACCTCAATATTTTATCCTATGCAGAACTGAGAGCACTAATTCAACACCTTTGAAGGCTCCTCCAGTGTACAAACAAACCATGGTATCTCTGAGCACACACCCACACAAAGCAGCTGAACAAGAAATTCAGAAACACACATAGAATGGTGTCCAAGTAAGATGCTAACAAATTCCCTTGATATACTGTAGCACATGGTGCAACACAGCCCCCTCTGAAAATCTTGCATCTCATTTATTTATTTCCTGCCAAGAGGAAAGGGGATTCACTGGTACTTCTCCTTTGCCATGTTGACCACTGCAATATACTTATACATGCATTTATAACTAGATTACTCAGCTTTCATACAGTGGCCAAAATGAAAACAGATTCACTTTTAGGTTTATATGTAATTATATTTGATATTGCAAATACTCAGGAAAGAAATATTATTCAGCTATGACAAGTCACTAACAACCTCATACATAAATAAATTCCAAGTAAAAGTTTATGAGCTGTAAAATCTTAAGTCTTCATCTTGGCTTTCTACTTTTGCATATGAATCTTCAGTGCTATATTGTTTTTTAATATCTATATGAACACTAGCTGGCAATTCTCCTATTCAATTATTGGAATCCACTTCATTATAAGAATCTGAATATTTTCCCAAACTGGTAGCAACTATTAATTCTAAATGGCATCAGACTGCACATTTTAAAACATGTGTTAGTACCACCTACTATCATACCAGTAAGTCTGGTATTTATTTAAGGCTTACAAAACTTCACTAAATAGTTCACAGAATCAGTGAAATCTCAGTTGGAAGGGAACCTGAAGAATAATTAAATCCAATCCAACTCCTGGCCCTACAGAGGGCCACCCCCAAAAGTTACACCCCGTGCCTGAGAGCATGGCCCAAACCCTTCCTGAGCTCTGTTGGGTTGGTGCTGTGACCACTGCCCTGGGGAGCTGTCCCAGTGCCCAAACACCCTCTGGCAGAAGGACCAGCCTAAACCTTCCCTGACACAACTTCAGGCCATTCCCTTGGGTCCTGTTGGTGACCACCACAGAGAAGAGAGCAGGCTTGCCCCTCCTCTTCCCATCATGAGGAAGTTGCAGACTGCCATGCAGGAGCTGCCCTCAGCCTCCTCCACTCCAGGCTGAACAGATCAAGTGTCCTCAGCTGCTCCTCACAAAGCTTCCCCTCAAAGCCCTTCAACATTCTCATGGCCCTCCTTTGGATGCTCTCCAACAGCTTTATTTCCTTCTCACAGTGTGGTGCCCAAAACCACACACAGGGCTCAAGGTGGGGCTGCACCAGCGCAGAGCAAAGGGGGACAATCACCTCCCTTGACCAGCTGGGGAAGAGGAGCTTGAGTGAATGAATCACTTTGACAAGATCATGCATGAGATGAAATTGAAATAAAAAGTCTAAGTCCACATGTGAGCAGTTAGTTTTGAGGCCAACTGGCCTTTTAACAAATATTTACATCCAATTGTACAATCTGCCTTTTAACAAATACTTACTAACTTCTCTCAGTCTGAAAAGTTTAAAAATGCATTGCTGACATAATTTAACACTTGTTTGAATAAAACTACATCTGCAATCCTCGTGGTACAAAACTCTTTACTGCTCTACAATTAGTGGGTGCCTCCAAGCTACGTTCTTAATATGAATATTACACCTGGGGTGCACCTGTAATGCACCTAGTTGAGAAAGAGATGTTTTTTTCTTTTGCAGTATCTCTAAACATTCCTCTGCATTGGAGCTGCCCTTTAGATTCCTTTCAGCCAGAATTCAAGGATGTACAATGCTCTGAACACATGGTACACCATGATGTGGATGTGCATAGAGACTGAATGTTCATAAGATCTTCCACCACTACTTATTTTTTCCTTTTGGGTAATATCCATGTGCCTGTTCCACTGCAGACCCTCTGGAAAGCAGTGGCCACAAGAGAGAGGCAGAGCTGCAAGTCTCAAAAGAGCAGAGACTGAAGAATCTAAATCCCAAAATAGTGTTTGATGCTGACATGGTATTTTCCCAGGGAGTTTCACCAGGAGGCATATGCAGACTTCTACTTTTGGAGGAAAAATGAAAGAGAGATTGAAAAGTAAGAAAGGGTGTAGTAGAAACAAGGAGACTGCCATCTAAATTCGGTTCCTTCTCTACCTAAGAAGAAATGAAAGGAGGAAGAAAGGCCTAGATGCTGCCTGTTTTCAGGGAGTCAACTCTGCCTCACTTTCCTCTCTAGAGATAAGAGAATCAGATTTTATAGCAACTCCAACTTTGACATTTTGGTCTTAAGTCAGCAAGACATTTCACCTGCTTTGTGAGCAGAATTATATTGCTGGTTCCTCAGAACTTTGATCTGAAATTTAAGAACCTATTCCTAGCAAGAAAATATTTAGGAAAGAAATATAATAGTCAGGAAGGTGGCAGGATCTAAGAAGCAAATTTAAGTTCCCTTCTGCTGCAGTAAATATTTGACTGTTTGGACTGTTCAGTTGGGGTATGCAACATCAGTGATTTAACACAGCTGCAAAGAAAGAATCTACCTTGTTGCTGTGCTCATGCCAGTAAATATAAAACAATCCCCTTCCCACCTCGTCAAGGAATTCTGATCTGTAAATGCCAAATGAAGTCTTCTGTAGAGAAAATCTCTTTCTAGCTCAAAATTAACTTTAACCCTTGCCTTTATTTTGATGCAAACACATCTTATTCTCCCTTCATGTTCCCATGATAAATTGTGATGAAGGCAGCAATCTGACTAAAAACCCAACTTGCAGTATTTCCCATTTCACACTGAAAAAAGATGAATTCTTAATTTCTTGAAGGAATCTCTCAAATATAATTAATAAATCTACTCTGGCCAGGACAGCAAGATTTAATCTCCAAGTAGGAAAGGTCAGTTTACTGTGAGAATGGTGATAAGGAGACAGTGCTGTCCACTAGAGAGGGAGTTTGTGAGAGAAAATAGCTGAAAACAAATAAGAAACTGTAAAATATAAAGGAGTGCAAATATATTAATAGAAAAGTGAAGTCCTTGACAAATATCCATAATTTTGTGTGGTTACATGATTTTGCAGTTTGGATGGGGAAAAAAAACAGGTATAACCTTGACCCCAGTGTTGAGCTCCAGATATTGCATCTGCATGATTTTCCCCAAACAAATCCATCAACTGCACTGCTAGAGCACACTGCTGAGAAGCACAGTGGATTTCCAAGAAGAGTTATTAAGGTAAAGCTTCCCAAGTTTTTTTTTTTTTTGTTGTTGCCCTTTTGTTTTCTTTTTTTTTTTTCAATTATTATTCTTGGTGGGTGTTTTTACATTATAGAAGATTTAGGATCTCCTTTCACTTTTAAGCCATAAGAAGGAGGCTGCTGTAAGCCTCTCTGCAAAGAGACACAAGGGATATCCCCATGACACTTCCCTGGAGAACCAAAACCATCAATTGCAATAATTGAAAGCCCTGGGAGCATCTACAACTAACAGTGAGGGATCTGCAGTCAGCAAACATGTCATTTTTGTTGTTTCCCTGTATTTATAAATGATTAAGGAAGATCAAGATTTTTTTTCACTGATACCCTTCTTTCATCCTTGTGCACCTGCTGACTGCAAGACATCCAGTGAATGTCAACATTTTTGACAGCAGCATTAGGTTAAAGATGGAGAATCAAAAGCCACACTGACAGAAAAATTAGGTACCTAATTTGCAAACATTCTCCATAAAGCCATTATGTAGCTGAGTCCAGAAAGATTAAAAACATTGTGGGGAGTGACCTCTACCTGGTACAAGTTTATATGTGACATACCACCCCCCATACCCAACATGTTTCACATTGCAGCAGGCTATAGCTTTGCAATATGTGCATGGAATAATAAATAAAATACCAGAATAAAAAAAATGCTGTTCTATTACAATAGTAAACACTATGTAAAGGTCTTCATGATTCCAGGGACACTGGACAAGTGTAAAGAATTCAGTACCTGAGAGCCAGACAAATAATACATCCAGCTTTTCACTTCTCTTTCTTGTAAGTGAAATGTACCTTTCAGTACATTTAAAGCAAAATGTAACTGTAACAGAAACCAGCTTTTCAATGACAACCCCAGGTGACCTAAATAAAATAATGAACATCACAGCAAAGTTTCAGGATGACTTTGGACAACCTGGACTCCCAATTCACTGACTTCAACTTTCAAGAGACATCCAGAGGGAGAAAGTTTTGGAAAAATATACATTTTTCTCACAGGGAAACAGGCTAAAATAATAATTTGTTCCCATTAAGTCAAACATTTTTGCTTTTGACTTGAATAGGAACATGATTAAAAGGACTACATAGAAAGAATAGATGAAATTCTGATTAAGAACTGTTTTATTCAAATATCTTTGCAATGATAAAACTCTCACACCACAAAATAAACATTCTCACAGAACAATTGTTTCAAAAGAATGTAAAAACCAAATGTACATAAACACCATCACTGTATTATATAAGTGTCCTGTATGGCACTATAGAAAACTAGTGCAACTGAACTATTTATATAGGAAATGTGTATTTTAAATCTGTTTTCAAACACTTGGTTTTTCGGTTGTATAATTTTAATTGGCCAAACTTATTACTTACAGAAATATATATTAAAATGCCCATAAATTATTTAGAGTGCCTTTTTTGATGTTAAGTCTCCTAGTTCAGTCAGAAAACTTACTGAAGTTGTCATATGCTACTATAGTGCCAAATTCTGCCCTAATTTCTGAACATGCCTACGCCCAAAGAACTGAACTGCTAAGCCTGACAGTTTCAAAGCTGGATTGGGAGATGGTATGCCTGCAGCCTCAATTAATTCCCCAGAACACGTGTATGTGATTGTAGATCCCTCTGTGTCAAATTGCTGGGGTTTTTCAGAGGAGTTTAAGCCCAGGTAAGGAATGATTAGCATGTAATTAGCTGAAAAGCCTCAGATCTTCAGGCAATCTAGTAATTGTGAATTACTAAACCAGCTTGTATGGAAGTCTGTGTGCTGCACACATGCATCCAGCAGGAAGTGGTTCTCTGATTGCATGAATTTTACACATCTTCCAGCTTTCTGATCTGAATGTCACCCCTTGTGCTCAGAGACATCTTGCATAAGAGGCGTATGATACACAGAAGAAAAGATTTTGCTCATCAATCTAGGTAATTGCACACATTTGGTAGATTAGCAAACAATTATTTTCTTCATTAATTAATCATGCCAGCCCATGATATGTTCACCATGGCTGGGAACAGGTGTGTTCTTATTACAGCTACAGTTGGGAATACCAGGCTATGGCTCGTTTTGCATTTCCAGCAGCAATGCTTCTTGGAGATAGACTACTGTAATTTGCTACAAACCAGTATCAGGCCAAAGAGCCACAGGAAAACATATTCTTAACAGTCTGAAGGAAACCTAGCTGCTTTTCCACCATGAGATGAAACTGAGTTAGACCCCATTTCACCCTTTAATCAAAAAGCATATAAGTAACTCATAATTAAAGGAAATTCTCATGTGAGTAAAAATTATCCATAGGATTATGTAATGGTTGGATTAGACCATATGTAAAACCCAATGTGTTTGCTAACATGTTATATATATACTACTACATATTTAACATTGAAAATTCAATCTAGATCATCATATAAAAGCTATAAATTCTGTTTATAAAAAAAATGGATATGGGCATGCTAAATTGTGTGGACAGTACTTTGAAACATCCTCAAAGATTCATGAGAAACATAACACAAACATTTAGGTTTTTTTGTTAGATACAACATGCAAAATAAAAAATTACCTTAAAATTTTGGTATTACTTCAAATTAAGATGTAAAACAGAATAGATTCCCTATTGAATATCAATGTAAAAGCAAGGAAAGGAAATGGATAACAGCACATTACAAAAGCAAAAAGGGTACAGTACAAACAATCACAGTTATTTAACACTATTACAATAGAGAAGGAGAAGGTTTACAAACTTACCCTCATCTTTGCACATGCATCCTGTGTCGACTCTGTGCCTCTTAACTCTTTTACCAGCATAGAACCTAAATACTAGAACAAAAATCCAATGAACTTAGATTAGCTGAAATTCCAGAACTGACAAACATCTGCACAAATGCACAAAAAATGCTGTAAAAAACCTAGTGGTAGCAATCAATTTCTCAACATATTGCTTTAGATCTTTCTTACTCTGCAGTTCTTTGACAAATCATCTAAACTCATATGTTAATCAATCCATGAAACAAGAATGCACAGCAACAAGTGTATTGAACCAGCTGGAGTTCTTTGAAACAATATCTGAAAGTCTTCTAGCTTATCATTTTAGTTACTGAAACAACTAACAAATACTACAGATTCCATCTTAAAAAAACCATTTGATTATAAAATGGAGAATTTGCTTTTTTTAGCTGCCATCTGCCAAACTCCTATTGTTATGTGTGCAATCACGTGGATGAGAAGGCCAGCAGTGATCTTAACCTCAGTGTACTCAATCTGTAACTAATTTATGTGCAAAGAGGGCCTGATGTCAGCAAAGAGAGACAACAAATCTGTACTAAAACTAGCTTAAAACATTATTTCTTCCTATGGAAAGGCCGACCCTGAACTATTATTTTGAAGCCCTTAGTGATCTGGAGGCGGCTGTGCGAGAGGAAGCAGCAGGGTGCTGTGTCCTGGCTCAGCTCTCTGCGAGGAACCCCAGGGAGGAGCCTGCTCATCTCCAGGGCCAACAAGGCAGCATGTGCCTCAGTGACACAGCTCCTGTGCTACAGACCTCTCCCTCACTGTGCCACTTGTTGGCACATGCAGTTTGAGCCCTCCTGCAGCCTTTGCTCCCCGGAGGTCTCCGCACCCCCTGCACCGTGGCTGAATGGCGCTGCTCCTCCAGGGATGGAGCTGGCTGCATCCTCCCTGCCATTCCCACCTAGCAGAGAGGGGTCTTGTTACTCCTACCTGGGCTGAACCAAAGCCACACCACGCTCAGCATTTCTCCTGTAGGTGCCACAGGCCTGCGTACCTGTGGGGGGGTGTGTGTGCTCTTAGAGCTCTGTATTCTCTGGCTGCGTCATCCCTGTGATGATGCAGCCAGAGATGTGCCAGAGAACACAGATGTGCCAGAGAATACAGATGTGCTGTATTCTCTGTATTCTCACCGCAGCACAAGGCCACAGCTTCTCCTAAGTCTCCAGTTCTAAGTGAGCAACATGGGAGCTGAAGATAAGTCATGCCACTGTGAGAATAAGGTAAGTAGGCTGCAGGAGGAGAGAAAGCACTGTGGAAGGCACTTTCCAGAGGATGCTGCAACCCACCACTGCTGACCTGTCTCACTCTTCCAGAATGTCTCCTCTTGGAAACAGCCTAAGCTGACCCAACCAGATGATGAACCAGCTTCAGCTTAGACAAGAACCTATCGAGATGACCTTCAGTTACAGATGAATGCAAGCTGGAACTGAACACAGAGTGTACTGGTTCAGTTCTCTGCTCTCCTGACCTAAACTGAGATCTTTTCTTTAAAGCCTTCAGTTTACACTGTGTATGGTGGGAGTCTCTGACCTGCAAGAAAATGCATAAATATTTTAATGCAGACAGTAGCCAACACAGCAATTAGTGAGAAACTCCTTATAGGGCATTATAAATGGGCCAGTGAGCAACATCAACACTACCAGATAAGCACAAGCATAAAGGAATGAATGAAGGGCATTCCTAGAGGACTGCAGATGTGAAAGATTCATAAACTGAGCAGCTGTGAGTCCAGCTGGGGCCTTGCTGGTGATGTGAATAGGGCTTTGGGCATTAATTTGATGGGACAGTTTGATGTTGCCCTTGAAGAAAAACAACATATTTAAAGCAAGCTCTAAAATTAGAAGAGTAAACAAAACCATATTGAACTTAACTGTATTTTTCTGAGTCCTGCTGTCTGACACATCTGGAATCCTTAGCCTTCTCCGGGCAGGTTGCAATTAATGTCTTCAGTTTTTTGGTTGGTTGGTTGGGTGGTTTTTGTTTTGCTTTGGGGGTTGTTTGTTTTTATTTTCTCTCATTTTTTTATAGACTACAGTAAAACAAATTGTTTTTTCCTTGAAAGCTACTAGTTAGTTAGGCAGCAGGGTAGAAAAGCAGTGCTTTTTGCTTATGGCAGAAGAGGAAGAAAGAGAAGAGAAGGAGAGCACCTGTCCCACCTGCACAGCAGCAAAAAAGCCTCAGCTGAAGACACTCAGAGATGCTTCCCAAGGTGAGCTGTGGAATAGACACACAAATCACAGCAGTGCCATCCCATTTAGTTGTCAGAAAAATCTGAAACTCTTGGAAGAAATTTTGCTTCCTTTTGACTTTCTGTGCTTTTGGAAACAGTCCTTCTCAAACACTCAGGGCATGTGGGAGCAATGCAGAGAACATCCAACAGTTTAACTGATTGATGTGGCATAGAGTGAAAGCTACCCCAATTATAACTTACAAGCCAGGGTTTTACTCTATAAAGCTGAGGTCAATACAGCTCAAGGAGCTGAAACAAAGGGGTTACACATGGTCCTTAGGAAAGGAAGGTCTTTCCTTAATCATCACTAACTTGGATATTCCTGGTCATTCACACTTCATTTCCTTAATGATCCATCTTCCAATCCACTACAAAGGTAACATTAGATTATGAATTCACTGCTGGATCACGCAAAAAGAGAAAAGGCACTTGAGATAGACGTGTTCACTTCTCTGAAAACTATGAAAAATATTTAAAGAACTAGAAGTTGCTAACCTTCCTTTTCAATCTGAGGTGAGCAAGGAGGTTTTGAACAGTAGGAGAACAAGACTGAGAGCAGGTGAGATGGTTCTTGACCATCATGCTGAGGAAGGCAGAGGTTCTAGTTACTGTCCAGGGATGATCACTGCACACATGGCAATTTTTAACCCTATGAGGGTCCAAGGGAAGATACAGAAGGTGCAGGTCTGTAATACTCCTTCTGCCTCTCCTCAGAGGGAGCCAGGCTCTGCCTCACCTGCATTTAGTCTCTAATTCCTACCTTTCCAGATATGCTTGAGATCCAATACAGCAAACTCCAACTGTTCCCCAAATGCAGCAGTATTTAGTGAACAGAGCATTATCCTAAAAAGCACCAAAGATCCAAGGCCCTTCAAGTGAAGTGGATCTCAACCCCATGTCCTGGACCAGCAGTTAACCCCTAGCTATCATCCTACAGTCACTACAACTTCTGAGCCCCTTTCCTTTGTCCATAAGCCAGCCACAAGGTGGCCACATCCAGAGAGGACACACTGTGGGCTGGCAGGCACCTCCAGCAGCTTCAACAATGCTTTCCAGCAAAGTCAGATGGGGAAATGCAAGCATTTAAAAGGGTGGGCTGAGCTACCTCTTCAGCTCCCCAGAAGCTCCAGCCCCTCCACCCTGTTGACAGGGAACTCAAGATTTCAGAAAACTGTTTTTCATTTAAAAAAAAAAACCCTTCCAGTGATTTTCTGTACCGCAGGAGACATTTCTCTCCTCCACAAACATTTATAACAGCCAGAGAAGACTAATTGTCTTTAGTTGTGGAGGGAAGCTCCATTTCTCCAGGGATGGGAAGCCGTAACTGCCTGCAGCCACATGGAGGTAAAAAAAAGTATTTTTGCCCTGATGGAACTGATTGCTACTGGTGCTTCAAGAAGCCATCAGGCTGGGAGAGGTCTGAATGTGCCCTTGTTCCATAGATGAAAAACACTCAGGGCCCTCACTTCCTTTTTGTCTATTGAAGGTGGCACCCTCACCTCCTTTTTCTCTACTTCCTTTCCCCAAAACACCTGTATAAAGCTCGGGTGAGGCAACACTTTAACTGCTGTGCACACAGCATTAAGGTAGGTACGAGCTAGGTATGTTTTATTATTCTTTCATGACTAAAAGACAGGGATTTGTAAGAGATGAAAAGTAGGGGTGCTTACTCTCACTGTCACTTCAACAACACTCAGCCACTTACAGGGCCCTTTCTCTAACACTAATGCCACATGGACTGCAATGTATCACACAATTCACAGCAAAAAAGTACTGTGCATCCTTGTTTCTCATTTATTACAATTACAGTATTTCAGAAGCAGTGACCTGTCTCTCTAAAAGCGACTGAAAAAATATTATAAATGAAAGCAAAACACAACAGCCTACCAAATCCCAAGTTTAATACATCTGCCTCAAATCAAACCACTACATTTGTCAACACTTACAAAGGCTTTATAATCGCATGACTGGAAGATGAGTTTCTCTGGATGGTGTTGCCAATATTGTACAGGCGTTGATGCTGTGGCTTCATTTGGAGGTCGCAAGGTAATTGAAGGCTCTCCCCAGTCTCCTGTCTGAAAATCACAGTTGTTCAAGATGTAAGAGTATGTGCAGGAAAATTCACTATAAAGTAGCCCTCCACTGTTGTGCTCAATTAACAAGGATTTATTTTCTACACACAGAGCCATGTTACTAAAATAAGGGAACACAACTCCTACAACATTTTTCGTGATTTAATTTATAATCCAAAGTCATCTACTGCAGTGTTTAATGAGGCTTTAATTAAATCTCTTTGCTTTGAGAATAAAATCATTAGGCACCGGAAATGTTCCTTAAAAACAAGTGTTTACAATACATATATGAGGATGAGAGCACTTGAAAAAAATCATGAGATGCACAAAAATGCCTTTCACAAATTCTGCTATGTGTTTTACAAGATTTTCTGCACAGTTAATACGCCTTCCATTATCCAGTTCATATAACCAATAACTAACTTTCCTAAATGGCTAAATAACACAGACTTTGCTTTGATCTGAAGACTTATTATACATTCTTCAAACACACGAGGCATTCTTTAATCTCTCTGTGAATATTTACTTTGATCACCTTCTCTTGATGCCTCATTGTGGAGGTACTAACATTGTCCTTCCAAATTCATCATTCTCATTGATATAGGAGATTGCCTTTCTGAGCTGTCATCTCCCCTCTTTCCTCAAAGCCCTCAGAGAACACAGGTAGGAGTGCAGTTTGCTGCCAAATCCCTTCACAGCTCACTTTTCTTCCCTCCAAAAGAGCCAAGGCATGCATCAGTGCAGGAATGTCCCCAGCCTGGCAGTGCTGGTCTGGGTCTCACTTGCCCTTGTGTATTTTTGGTCATGGCTCCATAGGACCTGAACTGACCTCTCCTTAGGGCTCCTTCTACCTTGCAGGTCCATGCATGAGCTCACTTTAACTGGAAATGACCCATGCATGGACTTCTCCTCTTCCTAAGCCCTCTTCCCTCTGCCACCACTCTCACTTCCCTCCTATCCTTTCTGGTCTGGACTGCCTCTCAAATCCCCTCTTCCCACAGCTCTGTCTTTTTGCAATTACAATTGTCCTTCCTGATCCTCCTTCTCCTCCTGCCCATTCTTCTCTCTCAAACCATTTTACCCTTTCCTATATGATAATTTCAATTTGGATTATGCTACTTCTTTCTTCACCTGCACTTATCTTTGTGTATTTTCTATGCATGTCATATTATTAAAATATGCGTTGAAACTGACAAGGAATTGTCATCAGCATTTCACACAGAACATGGATAGAAGTTCAGACTTTTACAGCAAAAAGAAGTTAAGCATCAAAAACACATGAAAAAAATCTTATTGAAGACATTCAAAGTCTTGCAATCTATCACATCTTACTAATTAAGTCAGGACAGAGTAAACAGAACAAGTACATCATTTTCATGTGTCACAAAATAACAAAATGAAACGCGTTTGCACAGCTCTGCAATGAAAAGCAAGAGATAAATCTGGAAACATCAACATTACCCTGCCAATATGGCAACTTCAAGCAAGAGAACATCATAAAACAAGTTGAACCTAGTTAGTTACTGTTGCCACCATTAGCAAGTCTACCAATTGCACAGTAGTGTAATTTCTGTTTTGCCTAGTTAAGTTGCTTACATGCCATGGATATGACTTCAGCATCAGATTTTGAAAGGAAAGCAGCAGGAGCAATTGCTCCAATTTTTGGCAGTTTGTATCCACAAAAGTGAATCCTTCTGGCCACTAATGCATAAAAATTTCTATCTTATTTAATCTGAAGGGGGAATTTGATTTCTTTACGAGGCAGCTCTTCTCATAAAATAAGATTTCCATCATATTACAAGGGGCAAGGATCTGCATCCTTATTAGTGGAGTCTGTGTTTCACAACAAGAGAAGATGGATTGCACACATCATAAATTCTCACAGTGTGCTCAGCAGCCTCTTATGAACTGTTCAGGGCCACAGCTAACAGACCACTTGATTTAGTTCTTCTTTCCCCCCCTAATAAAGACACACTCCTGCATGTTCTGTGTAAGGAAGCAGAGCTCAGGAGGTACATCCTGGTCATTCAGCAAAAGGTTCCTATGTGGAGAGGGGGTAAATTCAGGACAGAAAAGCTACAAGAGTGCATCTTTTGACTACCAGTTTCTCTACCAAGGAAGCACAGGGATGGCCATGAGGCAGGGGCAGGACTCCTACCAAACAAGTGAGCAGGGGTAGTGCTCCAAACCCTTCTGTTGCACTGCTCAGCAGGTGGCTTCCCTCTCATGCAGGAAAGGGATAATAGCACTGGCAAATTAAGCAGGGTACATAAGGAGAAAAGTGAGTGCATCATTTTACAGTTTGCTTCCCTTTTGCACATTAAGTATGAAAAGCATAGAGAACTGCATTGTTTCTGTCTGTAAATAAAGGGCAGGAAAAGGGGAACAGTGATTACCTCTTGTTTTGGCTCAATTTGATGAAGAAATGAGAAATAATCTTCAACCAGGCTAACAAAACTTGTGTATGAGACACTTAGAGCGGGACCATGTGGAGACCATGTCTGTATCCATTGAATGCTCTATAAATATAAACATCTTACTACCTACTCCTTTTAAATTAGACCAAACAGAATTGCCAAGATTGCTCTACCTATCTTTAGGATGTTCTAAACATGAGATAGAGCTGAGGTTAGGGGAATGCGGACATACAGGATTTCTGCTGTTCCTGACAGACCACTGCCCCTGGAGGCCTTTCATGTACTTCCTTGTGTCTTGTAGAGGGAGCAGCCACTAGGAAAAGTTTATACAATTAAACACATGGATATAGATTATTATGATGGATGGAGAAGTTGGAGAGATGATGGAGAAGTTATTATACATAGGCAAAATTTTCTTTTACAGCTGTACCATTGGTGTTTTTTTAATATTCAGCAGAAGTGGCTCCTGGTTTCCTTTCCTTTTGCTTCTTACCAAACTCCTTAGACTTTTAAACAGTACTACTGTTAGTATTCATAACCTATTTAGGCTGAGTTGTAACAGGGTAGTCTCCAAAGCCCAGATCCATGAAGATGTTTAGAAGTGTAATCCCTACTACATATTCCCCATGCAATTTCCTTTCCTTTCCCTTTTTTTTTTTAATTTTTTATTTTTTTATTTATTTAGGGAAGAAATGCTTTTAAACAAGATTTAGAGAGCTAAATACATTCATAAATCCGTATCTAAAAACCTCACCAAGAGGAAAGGGAGCTTCTCAGCTGACTGGCTCTAGTCAGATAGTGGAATTCTGAGATTTAGGATGTGATGATGACAGCTAACATCAGGTAAAATAGGACCATCTCTAGGACCATCTTTAACCTAGAGAAGACTTGAAACCACAAGGTTCAAGTCAGGGTGGAAAAATATTAATTACTAATAGTCCTAAATCTGAGGAGTTAATGTGGAACAATTTATGGGTGATTTATTGAGATTCAAGTCCTTCATAAGCACCTAATACACTTTTCAAGCAGTACAGAAACGTTAATAAATTGCAGTGCAAGACCAACTATAATGTTTGATTTAAGTTTTAAAAATAGATATGATAGGATAAGGATTTTCTGGTTTGAATAATTAATTTGCAATTATAAGAAATAATCAAACATTTAAGCTTATGTATTTTTTATGACACAATATACGGATGGAGATATTTATCTCTCTGATGAAGTAGAAAGGCAAGAGATAATTTCTTCCTCATCCAACTTTACAGCTCATCAGACAGCTGTGCAATTTATCACATGGATTTTTCTGTACTGCCTGTGGTTTAGTATTTTAACCTCCCCATGACTTTAACCAGCACCTTTCCTCTCTTTGGGCTCAGCTAACTTGAAAAAGAAGATCTTTTGCACTACATTTTGCAGATAAATAATTTATAATCAGAAAATGGTCTCAAGGCAGGTGTCAGAGTGGTAAGGATTCAATCCTTTTGCAATGACAACTTTTAACAGCCTTAGAGACCAATACCTCGTGCTCTTGCAGTGTTTTCTAACCCCAAAAATGGGCAGATACGCAGTTCTCTGTGCTCTGGAAAAGGCTGGATGCTTGATGTCAAGTGAGCTAGAGAAGCAGACTACAGCTATTATTTTCTCTACACTTTTTTCTACAATTGCTGCACATTTTCCTATCTCATCCATTCTCTGAGAAATGTATTTGACTCATATTAAAGGCACCTGGATGCAGAGATAGTCGCAGATAAGAAGTAACCTCAATAAATCTTCTATAAAAATCTAACACCTCCCTCGTCTTTTTATAAAAATGTCACGTTAAAAAGCCTCCATGCTAAAAGGAAGAAAAAGCCAAGAAGGCCTGGTTTTGAGTGGTTTGAATGTAGTTATTTTTAACAAGGAGCACATCTTATAACTTTTCACCTGTTAAGCCTTATGCCTGGTTACGGTAACGTGTATTAGTCACCATGACAACAACAAATTGGAGCACACATGGATACAACAGCTCTGGCTGAAAAATTTATAATTTTTTTCCTGTAAAAATTTTAAATGCTCTGCAGACCAGTTGAATCCTCATTATTTTCTTGTGTTTTAATTCCCAGAGCAAGACAATTCTTTTAGCTCCTGAAATGTTTGGCTTTGAAATAATGGAAACAGGTTCATGGTGTACTTCAGATTTAAAACACTTCTGATGCTTGGTGGCCAAAATGACCCCTCTCTAGCAGAAATGTTCCAAGGAGGCATGACAGAATGAGGAGAAATCTACAGCTGCTCTCGAATACCCTGCTGAAACACTGGCTGCCGTCCTTGCCACGCTGCAGTATGGATCACCAGGTTTGCTCTCCCCTCTTGTGACTGCCACAGAGAAGTGACAGAAACCCAGGGCACCGTGAATCCAACTCCCCCAAAGCGCCCCTGCAAAGGCAGAGCGCAACCTCAGCTGGGCAAAGCCTGCAGACCGACACAGAGAGGGCAGCGGGACACACGGCGGGGGCCGAACTGTGCAAACCGAGCTGTTTGCACGGTTTCCCGCTTCGGAAGAGGGAGCGAGCGGAAAGACGAGGAACAGAATCCGCAGGTGCCCCGGGCGAGCCGGCCGCCGGCGCTGCCCCGTCCCGCTCGCACGCACACACGGAGCCGACACACGCCAACCACACGGCAGGACATACGGACGGACGGACGGACGGACGGACGCGCGCACACACGGTCCCGCACGAGGTACGGACTGCTCCGTCATCTCAGCGACACGACACCCGAGATAACACCACGGCAACAGACTGTACATCCACAGAGGGACAAGACAGCCGTTCATCGCTGTATCTTACATTATGAACCTGATGGATCGATGAGAAAGGATATCCTGCATTCTGGTTGGTCCAGATCTCACAGACCGAAGACTGCTAATATAAACAGAAAACTGTATCTCATCTCGTAAATATTAATGCACTGCAACTGCCAAAAGGCAAGAATAATTAAGAAAAGGTTTGCAATAACACGAAAGAAGGAAGTAAAACAGTCGTAAAAAGTAATTCTATTATTTATTTGCTGACAAAATATTTTTGGACTGACAGAAAAGAAACATAGCGTATTCAGAGACTTTAGAAGAGGTTTCAGACTGTGAAAAGTACAAGAAAACAATTTAGTCAGAAGTGCTCATGATGTAGAGATAAAGTTATGAGAGCATAAATAGAAACTGCCTAGAGCAGAAGAAATATTGGTTACTTTTGGGTTTTGGCAGGGAAGAAGTTTGAAGTCAACATCCCAAGTAAGTTTTGAGACTTAAATCTATGTTGGAGACATTCACAGGGAGAAAGGAAGGGAAAAATCTGGCAACACGATCAACAGGAAAAATACATTTTCTTTATAACAATTACCAGAAATTAATGCATTGCAATTTAGTGAAGCAGCTGCCCACCATCTCCTTCCAACAACAGTCCCTTTGCACACTAAGATACAGACAATATTACCTTTGGCATTGACCATGACCCCGGTGTGTAGATGAAAGCTTTCAGCCTACCCTCTACATTATCATACAGAGAATCTGTAGTAGCAAAGCAAAGTGAGCATATTGTAGCATCTCTAGCAAAAGCAGCAGAACTAGGCAAGCACAGCATTCACCAGCATCTTTTATATATTTCCTTGTTTGGACAATCATCAATAAAGCATCTGTGGCACCTCAGCAAAAGCTAAGATAACATTTTACAGTAGCCAGGCAACTAAAACAAAGCATCAGACATAGGATCTGCCCACGCTATCTTCAGCAGGCAGCAACAAAAGGCAATAAACAGACATGAAAAATGCAACTGCAGCGTCCAGAAGAGATAGCAATTAATATTTCAGTAATTTAACAACATCAAGAACGTGCATTGCTGGTTTTTGTCTGCAGCAGCAGAAATTTAGCACTAATGCTCAAATCAACCCAAAGACGTGCAAGTCTTCTTAAAATATGACTCTTGCTCTTACCTTTTGTGGCCTGCACCCTGGCTGGTGACAGAACAAGTTACCACTTCTATACACTGTCAGGGAAGCCTGGCATCCTCTGGACTGACTACAGAGTGTTGCCAGACAGCCTGGTGGCTGTCTTGTGTTGTTAATTGTCCCTTGTTTCCTTCATCATCTGAAATGCATGAGCACACATCCCTTCCTGCAGCTTCAATCATTTTAATACTTTCACAGATGTGGTTAATTCCACATCCCTTATCTTGTTTTCATAGTTCTTTGCTTCTCTTTCCTGATGTGCAGGGCTCTACATTTTGATACCATTAGCTAATTAAAACTTTGACTTTTTTCCAGTCTTCTACCTCATCCCCTGCAACCTGCTACAAACTAGTCCTCCTCCACGTGATGAACACATAGTTTCAGTGCAAGATCAGCAGCAAAACACTGCTGCAGCTTCTTCTGCTGTGCCATCCTTAGGACACTGCAGTAGTGGTTACCAATGACTTTTGTCTGTGTATGTCAACAAAACTGACTTCAGGATGTTCTGGCCATACCCCACCGCTGTGATGCCTGTATCTGTTTGCCTGAGATGGGAAGATTCCTGAATAGGAATCCATGGCAGAAGGCTGTGCCTCTGCTTTGCAAGAGAAGAGCAAAGAGAAGGCATTTCCATGCTGGTGCAGCACACCCAAACATCTGGTAATCAAGGTAGTAAAGAAAACCAAGGGCACTGCTATCTGTACCCACCGAGGCACCGAAAGCAGGAGGGGATGCAGCAGGATACTGCATGCTGGCAGATGTTTTATTTCTCCCCAGAGCTGGCAAGGGGTTGCCATGATGCTGCCACATTGTGCAGCCATTTCTCAGCATCGTGATATTCTTGAGACAAAAGTGTGTTTTAAATCCTGCTCCTCTCAAGGACTTGCCTTTAGGGGCTGGCATAACTCAGCCAGCTCAGTCCTTCAGCTGCCCTGGTGCTAACCCAGGGACAGGGAACCCTGCAGCACGTGGGTGTCCAGGCTTCAAGCTGCTCCATTTAAAAAGAGGGCAGTGAATGAATCCTCTCTTACACATGTCAGTGGTATCCATCTGGCCCCTCCCTTCCCAGCCCCTCTTTTCCCAAATGGAAAGTTGTGTGCAAGTCTCTGCTTCAAGAACTGTTCAAGCGAACTTTCCCCAACAAAAAGATTTACCTCCAGAACTACAGGTTTGAAGGATTTAGGCTTAAATGAAACCATCTTTAAATACAATCAACAGTAAGTCAATCAGACCAGCAGAGACTGAGAATTTCCCACAACTCCACAAATGCCCAGTCAGAAGGACAGCAGTGCAAAACTCATTGCTCAGTTTTGCTTTCATTAATGTTTAAATGACTAAGGTACTGAAATGCAGTACAGATGGAACATTAATTTTATGGATGGTAATGAATTCAAATTCAGAAATCAACCTTTTCCTTGCACCATTGTAGAAATATTTAGCATTTACTATATCCATAGTTTATATCTTCAAAGTACTTGAAATTTTTAATGAATTATGAAATACCCAGGAGAAGTACCTAAAGTTGCACACCCCTGTGGTGGAGAGGAAGGAACCAAGGCAAGGAGAAAGGTTAAGTGATTATCTGAGGCCAAAAAATAGGCAGTAGAAAGACAAGTGTGGATTAGGCTTCAAACACTCACAACTTTCAGCTCCCAAAACATATGCTCTCAAAAAAACCCTAAAGAATTCAATCTGTGCATACACTTCCACCAAAATAAACACAAATACACTTGGGCACCCAGTACCACTGACACAGAGGGTCTGTGAAAGAATTTAACAAAGAACATTTTCTTAAGTTATATGGCAAAGAAGAGCAAAACAATAGCATTATCTATTGCCTGATTAGGATCAAATATGCCATTATCTTAATACTTCCCGAAAGATAAATGCTTATGAGTAAGGTCACAGCAAGACTCTGCTATCATATCCTTTTTGTGGTGTCCCATGCATAAACGGTTGTCCTGTCTAGTCATGGTGGAACACAGCTCTGACAAGCAGGAGGGGCAAAGGAAGGGTGAAAAGAATTTTCCAGGGAAAACTTTAGGCTTCCTCCTTATAGACTAGGAAAACATGGCTGATAATCTGAAGAAAGAAAGTAACTATAAGACTGATCATAGAAATCATATGCTTTCTGAGCAGAGGAAAGTGGCAGAAAAGAATACCTGGACACCACACACAGGAAGAACAGGAGCTGGGTGGAAGGCAGTCCAGATGTATTCATTACAGCTCAATGAGTTTCACTCAATGGCATGTTAGCAGATGTTAAAGATTTACCTAAATTAGGAGAAATTACCCTTGAAAAGTCACAGAAGATACTAAAGGACCAAAGAAGGACTAAAAGAGTATTTAAGATGGGAGAAAAGGAAGGTTCGGAACGTTACAGCCAGCCTAACTGCAGGGACCAGTAAGTGACTAGAAAAGTTTAAAAATCCAGTCACCATCCCCTGGTCCTCATGACCTTCTGACATCACTCCTGGCCATCTGAAATAAACACTCAGGAACATATGTATGCATGTGCATATTTATATCTATGCATACATTATTGAGAATAACAAAGAGAAAGTGTAATATTGCCTTCCATGTGCTACCAAGACAGTTTCTATGCACTGTGAAAAATTCAAGATGTTCACAATGAGATCCTTCAGTATGAATCATTTCAGTTCAAATTTCCTTCCTGTGTTGGAAAACTGGCCAATTAAATCAGCAGCAGCAAGGAGAAGTACAGCAAGACTTGGACACTGTGTGACTCCTGATGCAGCACGTTTCGAGAATGATTATTGGTATTTAAGCACAAATGGACTGAACATGTTGAGGCAATCTGCAAGGACCTGCTTCATGCTGTGGCTTGGAGGGGTGCCAGTGCTCTCCGAGGAGGATCCAGAAGTGAAGAACTTCTCAGAATGGGGTAGGAACTGAAAACAGGTCGGATGACCTACAGATCAGTCAGAGGAAATTTAGTAGGATTACACAGAGAAATACAATAGCAAATAAATTAGCAAAGTGATTTAGATTAGGGGAAGTCAAAAAAGATCTGAAAGTTTCAGTATACTTCAAATTAGACAGATCAGTCTTTCAAAAGAATAAGGACATAAATCACAGGATAATTCATGCTGCAAGGAAGCTCAGGAAAGCTCCACTCCAACTGCAGCTCAAAGCAGGAGCAGCTGTGAGATGAGACCAGATTTCTCAGGGCTTCATCCTGTCAGGTCTTGAAAACCTCAAGGACAGATTCTGTGAACAACCTGTCTCCCTGCTTGCCTGTCTATATGAGGAGAAAGTTCCTCATGGCATGCAGAGTCCTCTTTCAGTTTTAGTACCCAAAGCCACGTCTTCTCCAGCCAGCCCTGGTTGTTCAGACTCTCCTTGGAGGGCAAATGCTTCAGCTCCCAACCATCTTGGTTGCCCTTTGCTGAATTTCCTTCTCCCATACAAAAAACCTCAGGTTTTAATAAAAGTAAATACCTCAGGTATTTATTAAAAGTAAATGCTGCATCCCTGAATGTTCTCAAAGCAAAGAGGAGAGCTAGCCTTACTAGCAAAAAACAAAATAAAAAAAAAAATTCAGAGTGAAATTTGTATTTCTTTTAGAGAAGCAGAAGCTCAAAATATCACTTCTTATTAGAAGAATTACACTCTTTGCAACAGTGTATTTCTTCTGCTGCTCCTGAAAATACTTTACATGAAAATTTCCAGACAACAACTGGGTCCCTAGGACTGGCTTTCTTGCAGGCAAGAAGTGGGTGATGGGTGAGCTCCTTCTCTTTGACAATACCCCTTCTGCTGGTGCTGCCAGCTTCCAGTGTACCCCAGCATCCTAGCCTTGCAGAGAGGATACAAACTTCTGGACAAACACCAATGAAGTTTATCAGACTATAGGTATCTACCTTCCTGCAAAAAAAACCCCTCCAAACAACAAAAACGCTCTTTCAGAAAAGCACCCCAAACTCTAAGCACAGCTTTTTTCCAGCAGATCAAAAATGTAAATGTTAGGTATTAAAATTCAGTTTTCATAAAATCTTCTCAATGTAGACCTCCTAGTTCACAAGACCAAGTGTGAAAAGCAGTAAATTAATAAAGAACGTTTGTCCTTTTCCTGGTGTGGCATTTACAGCTAAAGTTTGGATCATTATTACTGAATATAGAAGAGGCTTCCTTAATTCCATTTGCTGAAGCAGCTTGTAGGTATGATCCACCTCACATGAATTCAGTTCTAAAACATTAGCTTCTATAACATTCTTGAAAAAATTCTCTCCCTCTATTCAGGCAGAAATTAGGAAGACTTCTTATAATGTCTCTATCGGTTTACTTGTCCATTGCCCAGAGAAGTGTTGGATACCCCACCCATGGAAGTGTTCAAGGCCAGGCTGGATGGGGCTTTGAGAAACCTGCTCAGTGGGAGGTGTCCCTGCTCAGAGCAGAATTGTGTATTTCATGGAATCATAGAACCATCACTGAGCTGGATCATCTAGTTCCAACGTCCCCGCTCAGAGCTAGATGATCCACCTCAGTGACAGTTCTATGATTCCATGAAATACACAATTCTCAAGGGATCTGTGGAAGAAAATAGGCTGAAATTTACAGATCAAGATGCAGCTGTCTATGGTGTTTGCATCTGTGTGAATTACAAATACAACTGCCAGCAACAGATGTAGTTAAGCATTTTTCTTTTGATGTTAAATTGAAGGTCTGCACAGTTCAGTCATCTTTCCAAATTAAAAATATAATGCACCTAAAATATGAACCTTAGAGAATTTTGTTTGGATTTGACTTTTTTGTTAGACAGCTGTCTATTTATCCTCCCAACATAAACTATTTTATGCTTATAAAAAAAGGAAATAAGTAGCCTAAGAAGTAACAAGAGAGTGTATCTAGATGACCTTATTTTTGTATTTATTACTTCATAAATCAACTAGTAAAGAATTCTGTTATTTCATGAGTAATTTCAACTATTGATAAAAAAACCTTCTTCACTGCTTCTTAGATAATCTCATTTTACACACCAGTATTCTCTTGGGCATATTTTTCCTCATTCACAGTAATATTTTAATCCTTCAAAAGCAGAGGAGACGAGAAAACAAACACAAAACAAGTAAAAAAAAAAGTCCTATTGTGGTTTAAAGTTACAAAAATAAAGATGACTTCCTTATTTTAGGCTCCTTCAAACTTTCTATATCATCTTATTCAACTTTCAACATCCCTGTATGTCAGTTTTCCTAGCTGAAAAATGGAAAATACAATTTTAAATCACAGCCCCACAGTGCACTGGAAATACAAATGCATTACTATCTGTGAAGTATTTGGAAGACATTGCTGAGTTGAAAATATTATTTCAGAAAGAAGCAAAATTATTTCACAATTTTAATATAAACCTGCCTTTGCTAATTCTGTTTTATGTTTTTATGATATTTCTCCTCTTCTGTAGGTAAAGAATCTGTTGTACTAAATCCATTTAAATTATTGTCCCCTGCATATCAATCCTAACCCAGCAATGAATTATTGTATCTTACAAAATAATGTCAAAAGGCAGAATCCCAACAATCAGGACAGATTTACTTCACACTTACTGTGCAGTCATTACAACAATGTTACATTGAAGCCATCTTTCATTTTAGGAAAAAAAAAAGTAAAAATTAAAAAAAAAAAAAAAAAAAAAAAAAAAAGCAAGAACCCTCCAACCATGTGACTGAAGCACCCCGAAAGGCTTTCAAAATTAAGTCTGAGTTCAGCAACTCTGGGAAAGAACAACTCCAAGAACAACTCCTGTCAGCCTTTGTGAATAAATTTTTCAATGCTCTCAGATCTTAAAAGATCTCTTCCCTCCATGACAGCCCTCTGGGGTGCCCCCATACAGTCCATGACAAGGTTTGCCCTCCTAGGAAGCTCACTCTGACTCAGCACTCCAGGCTGGAGCTGTTCCAGAGAGGCTCCTGCCCACTGCCCCCAAGAGCACAGACCTCTCCAGCTCGGGCTGTGCCGCAGGCTCAGGGCGTGGGACAGCACCAGGGGACACCTGCCCCAGCTCTCCTTCTGCAAGGAGTGCTGTGGGCAGGGCTGCTTCCTGCACCTCCCTGCATGCCTGCCACGGGAAAGGTGGTTTTGTTCCTCCCTCCTGGCTCAGGGCACCACAGCAAGAGGTGTTATGGACCAGGGTGGCCAAAAGCACCACACACCACTGGCTGGTGCAACAAACAGCCAGTGCCTCGGGGCTGGCAGTCTGGAATATGCTTGCAGCTGGTACCTAAAGCTTCTCTCCTGCCTGGAGAACTGAAAATCCTCAAAAGGTGATGTTTTGACTGATGTCTTTTAATGAACATGGCTATGATTTCTTTCAACCTCCAAAGTTCTTCCCTGCACCTATTTCAGGGGTGAATGAAGAGCCCAATCCCTTCAATGGGACTCCTCCTCCTATTGATTTTGGATCCAAAGCACTCAAGACATGCCTGCATGATTTCAGTTCTATTTTAAAGGTTTAGGCAATCTTAAGATCAACCTCAGCTATTTTAAACTACATTAATTTGATCATACTAACCTACAGTTTGCAGGCTCTAAATTCAACATCCACAGCTAATGATGACTCAGACTACTAATTTCTTCCTAGATTTTTTTTCCTCCTTTTTCTTTGGAAAACAAACCATCTCACAACCTCCTGTATTACCACTTTGGCAGTTATGATTTATACAACCAGACATCACAGACTTTTGGAGCTGGATGATCAATGGGGGAGTTGGATGACCAAACCTATTCCACTGGGGACTCTAAATTGGTTAGACTCATTGTTTATATTACAATTTTCCCCTTAGGGCACAAACAGTCTGCTAGGGAACTGTAAATGAAGGTATATGCTGGCCTTGAGACAAAACCACCCACATTAAGTAAATTTAAATCAGTGCTTCCTCCAGGAAACAAAGAGTTGTATTACTTACAAGCAGATTTGATTATGGTTTGGAGAACTGTTTAAACACATCTAGCACATCAAAGGAAAACAGATTTAAGCTGCTGTGCTCATTGTTTAAGAAATATTGGTTGGTTGATGCAAAGATCAACATGATGGATGACTCCCTGTAACAGTTTAGTGGAAACACAGGCCATAGTAAAGATGGCAATATCCAGTTTCATCAAAATATCTTCAGATTTTATATTTTAAATTAAGGATAAGATAGTCTCATTCTATAATTTTTTACATAAAATCAGGTTCATGAAAGCAATACAATAAATAAGTTCACAATACCATGTTGGCCTCTCTCTTCAAGGCCATAAAAACACCCACTAATCTCATCATCCAGAACATACCTAAAACTTCCAAAACACCACAGCATCCATTTATAAATGCACATTTGTGAACTGTAGCATCCAGTACACATGCAGATTCATACAGCAGCATGCAAACAGCCTAGCAAAGAAAGGGTTAAGACAAAAGAACATTCTCAAAGCAATTCAAATAATCCCTCTAGATCATTGTGTATGTGAAAAGTATTGTAGCTGGGAAGCTGGACTGGTATGAGTTCAGAAATTGCTGCTGATCTGATACAAGCCAAAAGAACCAGCAAACTGCAAGGAGAAAGTTGCTAGATGAAAGAAAAACCCAAAAAACCCCACAACACACAGAGCAGAAGGTTCATGTTAAGAATCAGATGGATCTCCTTTACTGTGCAGAAACAATTATTTTACTTTTAATTTCAAAGAGGCTTTGGGGGAAAAGACTGAAGGAAATATAGTTCATTTTGGCAGAGCACACATTGCACAAAATAAATTTAAGAATCTATTTTTGGGCTAGAATGGTTGAAGAAATCCCTGATTAGCCTCTTAATGGGGTGAATCCAATTTATTGAGAATGATCACCAGAGGGAGTCATTGACTTTCCCATTAAAGTCAAAGGGAATTTTACATACATCAGGAATGCAGAGTTTTGGGGCAGAGCTGAAAAAGACTTCAAACAGATTGGAGTTCAGGGAACAACACAAACCACGGTTTTATGGATTTAATCTGAATCCATTTTCCCCTCTGGAGTCCCAAAGGATGACAGCTATATTCAATGGTTAAAATTAGAGAGAAGGCACTGAAGTCATCTATTCAGTGGGTACACACCCACAACAACAATAGAAAAAAAACCCAACAAAAACGCCCCCAAAAAACACAAGCAAAAAAAAAAAATACAACCCCAAAAACCAAACCAATCATCCATTCACCCACCCAACCAAAACCCCCAAAAAACCCATCAACAACAAAAAAAATGCCTTAAGCACTTAATTGGTTGTACAGGGGGTTTGGGGTGGTGTAAGTAATAACTGTTCAGTTTTCTCTTTGGACATGTAACATATCATTCCTTCTGGAAATGCAGTGTTCAACAACACAAAGAAAATCTCCAGGTGTCATTTATTGGAGTATGCCATACCTCTTGTGAACATCAGTAAAACAAAGGAGTGAAACTGAGTCAGAAAGAATTGTTAGCATAGGGATGCTTCTTTGTTTTGTTTCATTTTATGTCTTCAGTGCTAGTGACTAAAACAGGTAGCAAGCATAGGGATTTGTAGCAAAGTGATAAAATGAACTAATTGGACAAACCAGTGTATTCAGCCACAAGTAAGTGTGCATTTTATGCTCAAACACCTAAATTTCATGACCTTCAAGAAATATTTTCATGTTAAGAATCTGTCTTTTCTTTGCTGGAATTCTGCTCAACCATATTCTTGCCACAAAAGCCCAGCAGACTTTGGTTTGAAAACAAGCTCATTCACTCAGCAACTTTCTCCTTAATTCTGTACAAGAAAAATTTATAGCAGACAATTAGATTAAAAAAGGGCAAGGCAACAGCCCCACCCAACAAAATGCAATTTCACTTCTTAGAAATGTCCTCTGAACAAATGGAATTCAATTTGTTTTTGTGTTCCCAGGTAATGGCAGCACCTTGTTTTGTTTTTATTTAATTACTTCTTGTTCATGTAATTAGCTGGCAGACTGCAGCCTTTTGTTCATTATAATACAGTTATTTGCATAGCTGTTTCCATTTTGAGGCTGAATTTTGGACAGAGGCTCTATTTTGGATTGTGGCAAGCAGAGCCACTGCTGGGAAGCCTCATGCAGGGAAGCATGCAGCAACCCAGTCCTTCGTGGAATGAGTTGCTCCAGGAACTGCCCTGGCTGCCCATCTGCTTCTGACAGCAAATCAAAGTCTTGTTTCCAGCATGCAGCATAAGACCTGGCTGTCTTTCATCATCGTAGGTATCAATGAAAACCAGTTGAGCTCATTTTAAAACATTTTCACCAACAGACTGTCCATGCATAATTTACTGTGCTTTAGATTGAATATTAGAAAAAATTTCTTCACTGAATGGGGTGGTCAGGCATTGGAGTGAGCTGTCCAGAGAAGTGGTTCAATCATCATCCCTGGAATTGTTCAAAAAACATGTAGATGTGGCTCTTTGGGACATGTTTTAGTGATGGACATGGCAGTGCTGAGTTAAGGGTTGGAGTTGAAGACCTTTAGGGTCTTTTCCATCTTACATGGTTCTATGGTTCTGTGGCATCACTCAGTATATGCTTAATTTAAAGTTATCAGTACTCTTTCAGAGGTTGGATGAAAAAAATTTAGACATGGAGGCTACCTTAAGCTTTCTTTCATGAATAGTTTGATTTAACACCCAGTTGAGTCTAGTGCTATTCAAATATTTTTTTCATAGTTAAATCTTATTTTGAAATAATCAAAATATATGCCCAGATTGCAGTTTTACAGAATGCTGACCCTTCCCATTAATAAATGCAGCAATCATCATCCTCCAAGTCCTCTGAGTTTCCAGCAGTGAACTGATGCAAGCTTACTTTTATCTGTGTTGCTCAGAATGTCAGGAATCTGCACCTTACTATGAAAATGAGGGGCAGAGTCAGTGTTGGGGGAAGACTGCACACTCTGGTGCACAGATGCCACCTTCACCTCAGCCTCCATGCATCTAAACACCCTCAAACCTCTATCTCTGAGGAGAGACTGCACACCAACACATCAATTCACACTACTTGAAATACAGACAGCTAGAACAGACAGCTTGGAAAAATTGTCAGCCTTCATTGTTTACAACTCAGCCTTCATGTACAACCCCCTGCTGTGGTCAGGATTAGTCCTGTAACCAAAAGCAGCAAGGCCCAGCCTTTTAAGGGCACCGGTTTTGTTCCTACCTGTGCCATCTGCCTCTCCAGCTTTGATCGGGGAATATCATCAAAATAGTTTTCATTTCTTCTTCTCCTTGCATCGCCCTGCATGATAATGTGGGGAACGTCCAGGGAGCCACCAGTAGTGAAAGTGCTTTGGCTAAGTGATGGAGACAACTGAGGAGGAGTGTGGTTACCACTGGGTTCCTGGACAGAGAAAGAAAAATGCAGCATAAGAAGAACAGCGTGTTGCTGACTTCAAACCACACATTTAAAAGTGCATTTGAATTGCTCACACTAAAAAAATTATGAAACAATTCCTGCAGTAGAGGTTACTGCAGGAATGAGTGGATGAACTTTTGAGATTTGCTACCTGAAGTGCAGAGCCCACGTGGAAGGAAAAATAGTTCACTGATTATGTGAACTAGCGGCAAATTTCCTCCCCAAAAGCTCCTTGTGTAATATAGACTCTCTCCTAGAGATAAAACGGTGAGCTACTTCTTGTCAAGGCCCAAATAAAGCCATTATTTAGGATTAGCTATTTGTGAGATGAAATACATTCTCACCACTTCTGATCAGCTGCTCTGAGCAGTGAAAGTGATTTGAACACTGGCAACACCTCTTGCTGGAAAAAAGAAACACATGCCCATTTACACAGTGTAGACATTTTGTTGCAATTTTTATGGCTTTGCAGAACATCCATTTTAACTTGAAGCACCAGATATCAGACACAAGCTAAACACCAATTCCTGGAATGCACGAAAGCATCAGAGTACAAATATTTTACCTGGCTTTTCTCCTTACCTCTACTGGGCTGTAACCTTGTACCAGTCAGTGTGCAAATACCCATAGAATTGATGCATAAGTGCTACCTAATAAATAAACAGGTCCACCTGGTGTACATTTCACCAGGATCTGCCACCACACTGCCCACAGCCAGACACGGTGTGTACCTCTGGAAACACCCAGTCTCATGCACACGCCCTTGGGGCTCCAGCAGCAGCAGCAGGGAGCTACAGTGCACTGTCCAGTCTGCACCAGAACCACCCTGTGTGAGCAGGAAAGCACTCCACAGCAACTGAATGGGAAATGTGCCTCTCTCAGGATGGAGGGTACTGGGCAGAATGTACCCAGGAGCAGGTTTGCTCAGGGCAGACCTTCTCTAAACCACCTGCTGCTGCAACACTCTGTTTCAGTACTCAGCAACAAGAGGGGACCTGAAGATGATGGAGCAAGCAAAAACCTGCTCCAGTGTGGAAGGTAAAAAAGTTCTGCCTTTTTATTTAGAGAGAGAATTAAGTGGATGATTCATGCATTATTACACTGAAGCAAGCCCAGTTCTGAAAATCATCAAGGTACTTTACTCCATGCTGTTAAGAAACAAGCTCTGGTGTAAGAAATCAGAGAGTTGTAATCTCTTCCAAATAGAAAGTTCAAGTCATAGTAATGCCTGATGTCAATATTTGAAGTGTAGGAGTCTATGTCACATTAGTCCTTGCAATCACAGTAATGGATTAGTATTTTTCATGTTGCCAACAAGAAAAATGTTAGGAAAATATAGCTCTTTAGTAATTTTTAATTAACTGGGATTTAAATTTTTAAAAAAAATTCTCTGGCTTTCCTATGATCTGAGATGAGCACTTGACATTTCCCGGGGCAAAGAAAAGAGCATTTTCCTCTTAGGAATAATCTTTTCCCTCCTTCACAAAAATCCACCTACATTTGGCCCAGTTAAAGGCTTCTGGAAAGCTGAATTCTGCACATGCTCAGGAGGTTTGCTGAGGCATAACCTCTAAAACCCACCCTCCCTGGGCCTAAAAACATGGTGCACACACACTTCTGCTCTGAAAATAACCTGAGTACATGGGCACCAAACAAGACCCTCTTTAGTGAGTGCTCCCTCCTGCTTTGGCCAGGAGGGTAACCTCTCTCTGCTCTGAATCAGGATTCACCCACCGTTGCAGGGCCACCAGTGGATCAAAGTGACAGATGAACACAGAGATTCCAGCCCTCATCCAGCTTTTCATATTTTATCAAACTGCATATGAGGAGGAAATTCACCCTGAGATCTATATTGGAAGATTGCTGGCAAGGCAATACAGACAAGAACTACCGACTCAAGAAATAAAAGAATTACTGTGCCTCTGCATTATGGAACAGTATGTCATTGTACAATTTTATGCTATTTTCTCAAAGTTGTCCTTCACAGCACAGATGGATCCTCAACTGTGCAGTGTGTTGTCATCTACTCAGCACCGTGTTATCATTAGTTACCATCTAGTCAGTATTTTATCCTTGCCTTGCTTCATGGCCCCAAACCTCTCTCCTAAACCCTTTTAAAATCCTGAAGATAAGATGATTAATATCGTCATAGTCATGACGCTCATAAGTGCTTTACAAATGTCAATCAATTAATTTTCACCACACCTGTGACTTCTGGCATTTCATAATCACTGCTTTATTGAGGGTGACCAGAGACACACAGACAACAAAGGTTAGAAAGTACCAGTCACTCCATTACAACATTTCTTGCTCCATTTCCAAAGTGCTTGAGTTCCATGTCTGTTGATCTAATTTTCAGCACTGTGTACTCAGCACTTGTATAAATCAGACTCAAGGCTCCAATCAAATATGTAGATTGTCAGTAACACACAATTAGTGTCTGTTTAGGAGGCAATTAATTAAATAACTTATCACAAATTATCCAAGTTTTTTGTGGCAAAAACAGGTGTAAGTTTCATAGGTGTAGCTATTCCTTTAATAATGAGCCCGTCTTCCATTCTTCCTTCATTCCTCTTCCTCACTCCATACCCACCTTTTCACCTCCTCAAACACAGCTGCAGACCAGGCACGGACACCCTTGCAGGTGCTACCATGGCCTCAGTACCACGCTGCTGTTACTCACCAGGAACTCCTGTCGTGTTTCTGCCTGGCTGTGAATGCAAGGACACATGGCCTGCAGGGATGTCTGATCGCATATTTCACTCTCAAGATCTGCCTCGTCCCCTCTCAGACCTGCTGCTCATGTACACCTGGAACCACAGAGGTCAGGGCTGGAAGGGAGCTTAAGAGATCCTTTCCCAAGCTGCCTGAACACACTTCATGTCCCACAGATGTTTGTCTAATCTGAAACCAGGAATTCTCTCCAGAATTCTTGTGTTAAAATATCATTACTATTGCAATACTTCTCCAAATTTTCTGCCAAAATTGTTGGTCCTTCAGTTTAAATTCTGGCCTGGGTAATGAAGGGCTCCCATGAAGAACATGGAAACTGGTCCTGTAATTAAAGATTACTCAAGAAAAAGATGCACTTAAGAAAAGAAAGCGAGACTGCATAGGTAACCCGAGATCCAGCAATTTCTATACTTTCATGTATAGAAAAGTATATTTGTATAGTGTCTGTGTGTATATATATGCAATATATATATATAAAACATATACATGTATAGAAAAGTATATTTGTATAGTGTCTGTGTGTATATATATGCAATATATATATATAAAACATATATCTATTTGAATAATTTGAAATCAAAATAGCGTTTCCTTAGTGCACAGTAACACACAACAGGGATTAACATATGTTGTGGATATTTTTAAGATTTTAAGGAATTTTTGATTTTTATCAATATTTAACCTTCTACTTTGAAATATTTTAAGAGCTAATACAAAAACAGTCAAAAAAGATGAAGCATTAGCATTGCTTAGCTTGAGCTTGGGAACTTAAAAGTAGACTTTAAATAACAAACTACCTTTTCTACTGCTGTAGAGCAGCCTGATCTAGTAGAAAGTGCTCCTGCCCATGGCAAAGAGGGTTGAAACTCAATGATCTTTAAGGTCCCTTCCAATCCAAACTGTTCAGTGATTCTATATAAATCAATCTTACAGCAGCAGCAGCAGACAGTTTATTTAAGCCAATTTTCAAGCTACAAATTATTGCAGACTACAAACTAAACGCTAGGTCTGTGTTTCGTGCGAAATGGAATCATAGCAGTTGATGGGAAAGAAAAACTTCATTCCAAAAGCATGTCCTCCTCTTTAGGATTCTCTGTGAAGACTCCAATTCCAAGAGGTGATAAATGACATTTAGCACTGGCCTGCATCAGTAACTCTAGCTGTGCAGCAGCACACCACTTTTTATCATTTTGACTACAGATGGAGGACATCCAGCTTTCTCTTCTGTATTAACTGAGAATATACAGTCTTGACCAAGAATGTGGACTGTGGAAACCTTCCCACTTGCTGAGTAGGAATTAATTATCCAGTCCAGAGTATTAAAGGCATTCAGCAAAAAAGTCTGCCTTTTTATCTATTTCTGTTTCCTTGGAGTGTTTTAACACCTGCCATGCATCAGGAATCATTCAAAAAATACATTTTAAAAAAATACAAGAAAAACATCCACACATTTGTGCAACGTGCCTTAGAGCACATTACAGATTTGTCAGACCTTTTTAAATATGGCATTGGGAATAGCTTGAATTAAAGGCTTGGATCTAAAATGTCTGTATGGGGCATCTGAGAATAAGCAGGATGAAAACAGGCTGGTCACAGAAATTTTAAATACACTTAAAAATAAGCCCTCATTCTGTCTTTCTGTATTTCTCTTTACACCAGGAAATTTAACTTGGGAGCACAGACACTCTCTGACATTTTGAAATTTAATCCCCAACAAGATTCCTGTCAGAAATGCAGCCCCACGAAAATAATGGGATCCAATCAAATGCGAAAGGTGTGACCTAAAATATCAAAATAAAAATGTTGCTATGAACTCTGTTGGAGAGAACCCAGTAGGAAGTGGCCATCAGACCACAACTTGGTAAGAGTAGCAGACAACAAGTAAGCAAAGGCATAGGGTTGGAGAAACTGAGTGAAGGTGTAGTATAATGAGACTAAATGTGGTCAAGTGTGGAAAAACCCCAGGGACATTGCAATAAGGTTTCTGAAAGAGGGAATACAAATGAAAATTAAAAACATGATGAAACTTTTGATATACAGAGACACCTTCATGGCATTTTTATCTCAACACTTTTAAGGTGTTCTCCTTAAAGAAAGCTTAAAGCATATGTTTGAAAAGTAAGTGCAAACTTTCGAAATCATGAAAGGAAAATGTTAACTCTCCTGCAGTATTGATCAGCTGGGCTGGGAATCCTGTGGGCAAATGAAGACATGCATCTTTTACATCCCTGCTCCTGAGCTAGTTTCCTTAGCAAAGATAAGCTGGTACTTCTAAGACTCTACTGATCTTATCCTAAGGCAGACATCTGAAACAGGTCACACAGATCACCCTGTAAAAATGTCAATATATCTCTGCTGGCCATATGGGGAGGTGTGCCAGAGCAGGTCAGCCCAAGGTGTCCATAATGTTCAACTCTGAAGGGAGGAAAGTTGAACCCCACTCCAAGCAGCCACTGCTTTCACGTGAACGTCATGAAACCCTTGCTGCCTTGTCAAGAAATGCAAACAAATTTTCATGGGGACTCACCCTGAGGGTTATTGACCGAGGTGGTTTCTGAGGAGGATCTTCGTGAAGCCTGTCTCCCAAAGATGCCAGAACACGCTTCCGGTGGCCAATCAAGCTAATTTTTAAGACCTGAAATAATATCAGAAATACATCATTAAAAGAGCACATGGCAACCATGACATGAACATCCATTCAGATTGAAGCCATTTTCTCTTTAAACCTTTTAACAAGTTAGTCCTCTAGACAGGCTGAGCAGACAGGAAACTGTGCAAGGCAAACAATCAGCAGAGAAAATGAGAGGTGAGATCAGAAGAAAAACACTGTAAAATGAAGGAAGAAACTAGAGCATGTATAGGTGTGAAAAACGGAAAAAAAACCAGACTCAAACATGAGTAAAGAGGAAACAAAAATGAAATGAGGAGAAGGCAGAAGAGCAGAAAGAAAAAAGGGAAGGGGATGAGAAGACTGGAGAAGGAAATGCAAAGGTGCATGCAAACAGTGAGTGATGAGGATCAAAGTGATTCATGGGATGGATGAGGAAAAGAGTGAGAAAGAGCCAGCAAATGCTTAGAGGAGGCAAGAAGGGAAAAAAGGAATTGTACCATGAGTAAATGTTACAACTTTTAAATTTATTCACCATGCCTTTAAGTGTTGCTAGGAAAGGGCTAAAACTGCAAGATTTAGCAGAGAAGGAGGGAATAGCTTCTCTCAAAGTGACCTTGCAGCTGGGAATGCTAAAATTGTTGGTGTGGGAAAACTCCATTTATTATGCCGAATGCTGTTCATCCTCTGCCTGTTTTGAGAAGTGGAAGTCCTGTGGAGAGATAACACACTCTCACAGACATGTGGGAAGCCTTGTGTTATAGAGAGGCAAGAGCCCTCCCCTCCCCTCCTGCCAGCCAGAATGGAGCCATGTCCCCATCCCTCTATCACCTGGTGTAGTTAGCAAGGTAATGAAATAAATTCATCCTTTGCATTTTGGCTGTGGTTTGAGGGTTGCTCTTGGTTACCAGTATGTGTAGATTCACACACACAGGTAATCTCCAAATATCTCATACAGTTTGTGATATTATGTAGAATCATCCTTGTGTAAGAAACACCGGGTGGACAAACTTTTACCCCAGAGTTGTATTACTTTTTTGATCAGACGCAAAATCTCTGTTGCACAGAAACAGGTCCATCAGTGGATACATTCACACACCTCATGCTTGTCCAAACTCCCAGAAAACTGCCAAAAAGTTGTCCCAAATTCACAGCAACTACTCCTCATTTGTATTTCTCTGTGTCCTTGCCTCCTGCAAAACCACCACTGCTCTCAGGAAATCGGGGAGAGCAGAAGCAGCGAGTTGGAAATTTTAAGTATTAGCGGGAAAAATCACATATTTCAATGGTACTCTTTAATGGCTACAATGGCTGTAGTGTAGAGTGTACAGCAGCATTAATTGTAGCAGCAAAGCCTCTGCTCTGCAAACAGCAGTGTCCTTACATAACTCCTCCAGACTGTACATGTGGTTTCATACTCCAGAGCTGCCTCCATTCCCTCTCAGAAAACAGTACTTCCCACTATATTTAGGACCACCGTGTGTCAACACCCTTCAGCTGAGAGGAAGTTCTCACTCAACCTAGAAAAAGTAATAGTCCCCAAAAAACCTGGAAATGCTGCATCTTAAATGAACAACTACCTCAGCTTAAGCGGTAGCACTAAGAGCTGCAATTCATGAGAACAAACAAAACCCAAACCCCAGCAACTCCCCTGCTACATCTCTTAGATGCAGTATCTCAAAATATGGTACAGCAGCATGCTGTCATTATTCCAGTATCCATGCCTACCCATCCATTATCCTGCCCATCCACGTGCACACGAACCCATCCCCGTTTCCTCTGTTAGATGTCTCTGTGCTATGTGATCCTGTTGAACACCAATAACCTCTTTGCTGCCCACATCTCCGGAGTGATGGGCTGTGACATGGAGCAGATGGAGGCCTTCCTCCGAGAGGCAGCTCCCAGGGCTGCTGCAGACCCTGCAGCTGGGCAGCGGACACAAGCCGCGGTCCCACAAACCACCCCGCTATGTGCTCTCCTTTCAGTCTAAATCTAGAGAAGCTGAGATAATGCAGCACACAGAGAAATGCCTGAGGCATGCAGGAGACTTAGTTATGTATTCAGTTTACACTGAGTGTTAAACAGAAGGGTGCACAGTTTATCTCTGTATTTAACTATGTGAAACACGTGAATGAACCACAGCTGCTTTAAGCATTACTCAAATAATGCACTTCAGTGAACCTGCTTTTTTCATAATGCTTCCCCATCAAGATCATTTATCCAGAGATTTTTAAGCCAAGCTAAAGTTCTTTGGGTTGTTTCAAGGTCCTCAGCACTCTGACTGCCTTATTAGCTATATCAAACCACACAAAGCAACTTTCTCTGACTTCACAGAGCTGTTGAACAGCAGGAGAGAACAAGACATGTGTCTTGAGGGACACACATAAGAGATCGGCAGACAGGTCTCAATGACTAAATTATTTCAAAAACTGTTCTCAATTTGAAAGTAATAAAGATCTTTAAACACAATAGGCACTGCTAAGCTTACTACACATTTTGGTTTTTTGTTATAATGGTGGTTGTCCCAAATGTGAATGGGAGGGAGTTAATGATGCAACCTACAGAAACATATGGTCCCCAGGCAAGAGGCAGCTGCATCCCAGTCTCATCTGGAGCACATACTATGTTAACTGGAGACAGCTGTATTCTTCTGGAAATTACTCCCTAGCAATTTTCTTACTTGGAAAACCTGTTTCTCAATGTAAAATACTGTTTTCTGAAACACTTCTATATTTGAGTTATGAGGGTTTAACAAACATCCTGAAACTCGGGAAACTCATCCTGCAAATGGATTATACTTGACAGTATTTTTCAAAAATGTCAAATATCACAAATATGGGTCAACAGTGTGGAATGGTAGAGCTGCCTAAAGCAGTACCATAGAAATATGTTACTGTTGAAAGTCTTGCACTTAAACAGCCCACAAGTTAGCTTTCCTGGTATATAATTTCTATAAATCAGGTTACAGTGAACACTGAACTAACACTGAATAAGGACAGTCAGTAGAGTGCACCTAAGTGTCATGCAGTGAGGCATTTTGTCAAATGGATTGTAGCCCACTTGCTGCACAACAATGAAATGAATTTTGCAGTGTGGCGGCAGGAATCAGCAACAACACGTCGTCAAACTGTTCAGAGTAGCTCAAGGCTGTCCACAGTATGTTATTTCATCACTGGGACAAAAGGAAAAATAAAAAAAAAGCATGTACATGGCATGCTTCTTTCCACACTGATGGCAGGATATCTGAGACAAGAATGATATCACTCCATTTCATGTATTTCATGTTGCAATACAATTAAAAGAGAATGGGGCAAGTCACTCATCCAAAGCACTGACACATGCACAAAAATTTAATGTTATTTTTACTTCTGTACTCTGCAATGATTAGCATACAAAATGAAATTCCACTAGGAAATGTAAGAAATCCACAAATATAGCCAATGTAACACTTTGCATTTAGATCTCTGGCTTAGCTGACAGATGTTTCAAAAGATACATGTAGCCCAATAACTCCCTGGTGACTGGGTATGTGCAAATGCTGGAATTAACAAGCTATTCCACCTAAAAATGAGCCTTATTTCTGCAACATTCTTCTGCCTGATCTTTCCTCTAATTGAATAATAATATTCAATACTGTATGATTCTACTTTTTTTTTTTCCCCCGGATATTACAAAGAGCACTGAAATTCAAGACATTAATTCTCCTTCTTTTGGAATAATCTGAAAAATTTTTGTATGGACTAAAATTATGATCATAATAGCACAAGAGGTCTGGACTAAATGTGTAGCAGCACCTGGACACCAGGAACCACCTAAAAAAATGTAAAGAGTGATCAGAACAGTGCTAGTGATTGTCCAGTAGCAGCAACAGACACCAGAATTAAAGAAAACAATGGTAAATGCAAGCCAAAAGAGTGGGATCTTCCTATTTCTGTAAGAAAACAGCTCAAAACACATGTTAAAATCAATATTATTAACCATTTTACTGCTGGTCCTATTGGAATAAACTGCAAGCTATCTGGAATTCCAGATGAAGGGATACATTTGATTATTACCCCTCTCCTGCCACAATGCTGCCCCACAGGGCTAATCCTAAAACATGGCAGGGCCCAGAAAAGCCAGAAAGTGGCCCCAGATCAATTGTACAGCTCACCTGACCAATGGGATTGAAAACTACAAAAGGATTAAACATACTTGTATAAATTTTCAGCATCAACTTTACAGATCCTAACCACAGAACTGCTGTCAACGTTAACAGTTAAAACAAACATACAAACAAAACCCACCAAACAAACAAAAAAGGTAAAAAATCTCTATATTCTGCATACTGACCAAGATTACTTAGTGTAAAAATTGGTATATTTTGAAAATTAAATAGGCCCAAGTCAGCTATGATACTTAAACTCAAAGAGGGCAGGTTTAGATTAGATATTAAAAAGAAATTCTTTACAGTGAGGATGGTGAAGCACTGGAATAGGCTGCCCAGAGCAGCTGTGGATGTCCCATCCCTAGAAGTGCTCAATGCCAGGCTGGATGGGGCTCTGACCAACCTGATCTAGTGGCAGGGGGCATGCCCATGGCAAGGGGCATGGGACTGGGTGCTTCAAGGTCCCCTCCAACCCAAACCACTCTGTGGTTCTACAAATGCCCAGTGGCTTTAGCAGCACCAGACAAAGCCAAATCCAGTGAAATCATGTCAGACTTCTATTGCATTTCTCATAGTCTATGCTCTTTCTCAGCACATGGCAACAGAGAAGCACCAAAGCATCCTGCTGGTCAAAGGCTTGCTGCAACTTCTCTGGTGTCCACACCTGCAGGGGAAGCAAGTGTGGAAGGAAGGAAGACACCTCTGAGAGACTTTTATTTCATATCATAATGATTTCATATCATAAGGATATGAAATATGGGTCACAATCCTCTGGAGTTAATTACCCAGCTGGAAACAGATGTCAGCTGTCTTGATGACAGCATTTCACAAAGGCCAATGGCTGTCCTGTAAGTCCCATTTCCAGATGTTATCTTGAGGAACTGATGTTTGTTTGGTCCCCTATCACTCAAAAAAATAACTGAGATGCAGATTTCCATTTAAGGGCATTGAGAAAGCAAAGGCCAAGAGTCTCCTCCAAGTAAACTTGTCATTGCCACCTCAGGTCAGACTGAGGCAGGTGAGAATTCATTATTTTTTGTAGGAGTTCTCAGGACAGACTTAGTCCTGACTGGGCCAATCAAGCCATTTTTGTCATTAAAGTGCTTTCCAAATTGGCTAACAGAAAATACCAGGTGCTAGTATTTTTGCTCCACTAAAGATAAAAACAGTAACAGTAATTTTGTGCTTGTAATCAAGGAGCATTAATATTTCAGTGAAAAAAATTCTATTTAATATTTCCTTTAAAAAACTTAGGAAAATGTAGTGAAATAAGACCTGGCTGAAACTGACACCTGACCACTTTGCCTCCTGTGTCTCAGGCTACATGCTGGACTGTTTTTTAAAAACAATTTTTAAATCAAAAAGTTAAATACATGGCCTCTTAAGAAATAAGTCACAGTTCAATCATTCTACAAGCCTCAGATGTAATGATAAACATTACATATGTGCATTTTTGTCCCACTAGTCTCAACCCCCCATAAATCAGAAATCCTAAAGATCTGTTATACATACAAACACCAAGATTGCTACAGCAATGATTACCTATTCTAAGAGACAAGGCTGAAAATATTATTTATGTGAAAAATGGCAAGCACTAAGCAGGTCTGTACATAAAGGAAAACATTCAATTTTCACAGGAAGTAAGTAGAAAAAATATTAGACAATTTGAGAGGTGGAACACAATCCAAATGTGTGCTAGGAGACAGACTGTGCCCTCCACTGAGGACTTGCATTTTCACCTGTGTGTTGAGCTAATGATAGATCCAGTTACTGGTTCAGATCAGATTGAAGAATGTGTGGTCACAGAGACCAGGAGCACTCACTCCTTGAGCTCTTCAGTGTTATTCATATAGCACTACAGGAGAGCAACTGCAATATCAATATGTTATCCCAGAGTATTTTGCAGGATTACTTACACAGCAGATAGATTATAATTAAAGTTACTGGTACTACAACACATTTCATAATGAGCTAATAATTTATTTATCTATTTTTAATAGGCAATTATCAGCAAAGCACATTAATCTGTACACAAGCATGAAATACAGCTCATGTAATGAGAAATAAGAGATGAAATAAAAATCTCTATAGAAAATTTTAATAGCTCTAAAATGGATCCTTTTTTTTTCTGATTTTGATCTATTTTCATTGCAGACTTACTTAATCCCAAGAAAAAGCAAAAAACCCCAAACATTCAAGCCCATTTAAAGAAAGGGACATTTTTTCTACTAAGTAAATGGCTTTTTAAAAAAACCTTCTAATAACATAGAGTAGTAAGAGTTTTTACAATATCAGAAGAAGCAAACAGCCTGGAGTAAAAATGCAGATTACTCTAGCTCACAGTCATAACCAAGGCTGTCATGAAAAGGCAAGCTCTGCAATATGTGAATAGCATTAGTTAATTATAAAGGTATTTATATATTAGGATTGGAAATTGTTTACTTCTATATTGTGCAACTATATAGTCTGATAAAAATTGCAGCAAAAATAAGATGGCGTTAAATATCTTCTGCTACTAGAGTTTAATGAAAGTGCCTCTATGCTTTTTATATTTTTCTTTCAAATCAGCATTATTTAGATATACAATGAGTGCAGAAAAGACTGTTATCAAGACACAGAAGGAAAACCCAAACACTGGGGAGAAGAACCTGGACTGAGGATCAGAACTAATGTTGTTAAAGAAATGCTATTCAGAACAGACTTAGCTTCTTGGTATATTTGCCAGTTACCAGATGTATGCATGAAGACCTAATTACTTTTGCATCATAATTATTTCAGTTTAGTAAAACGATTTTTCTGTAAAACACTCACATTGAAAGCATCAATTCCACCCCTGAATATCTAGTTCAAGCCAGATCTATGCACAGAGGCTGTGGCTTCACTCCAGCTCTGCTATCATAGAGCCACAGAATCACAGAAATCATTTAAGTTGGGAAAGGCCCTTAAGGGCACTGAGTCCAACCACAGAACTAAAACTGCCAGGTCCAACATCCAACACTAGACTATGTCCCTAAGTGCCACATCTAGACATCTTCTAAGTATCTTCAGGAATGGTGACTCCACCACTTCCCTGGGCAGCCTGTGCCAGAGCTTGACAATGGCTTTGGTGAAGATATTTTCTCCTAATATCCAAACTAAACCTCCCCTGGTGCAGCTTGAGGTGATTTCCTCTTGTCCTGTCACTTGCAACTTGGGAGAAGAGGCCAACCCCCACCTGGTTTCAGCCTTCTTTCTGGTGGTTGTAGAGAGCAATGAGGTCCCCCCTGAGCCTCCTTTTCTCCAGACTAAACACCCTCAGCTCCCTCAGCCACTCCTCATCAGACTTGTGCTCCAGACCCTTCCCGAGCTCCATTGCCCTTCTCTGGACACAGTCCAGCATGCTATGGAGTGGTTCATACAGGACATACAGCAATCCAAAATGTACTCACCCCTCACAGTAGTATATATCCCAGAGTTGAAAACATGACAATGCATTATTGCTCTATTGCTAACATTAATATTTACCCACTTTTTAAGGGGAAAAGCTGTAAAAGTATCATCACGATAAAAATCTGATGAGTGTTTGTAGGCTTTGATACAAGCACTGCTAATGTCAGTACTCTACTAGTATGAACTGACAGCATGAAGCTGAGGCCACAACCCATCCCAATTCACTGCCAAAATACAGGAGCATTGTCCTAGAAATCTCATGAAAACTGTGTGGAACTGCTTCCTCAGAAGAAAGTTCTGCAGAAAGAAGTACCAGGGTTTGGTCCAACAGGAGGGGTTCTGAGCTGCAGTGGGAGCACTTGCAGCAGAGCAACCTTCCAGGGATCTCACTCCTGGGATCCAAGGGTGGACCTGGGAGGTGGGCAGGGAGCAGCTCTCTGTATGGCCAGCTCCTCATCTCCTGTGTTCCTTGATCACAGAAATGCTAACATTGGCACAAGTAAATGGGCTGGAAAGTACAGCCAGAGATGAAGGAAAGAAGAAGGGGTGGAAATCTCATTTTCAGCAGCTGCTGGTGCTTACAGCAGCATGAGCCAAACACAAGATGAACCCACTACAGGGAAACTGCAGCTTCTTTCACAATGGACCACCCAGAAGAGGAGGGCAGCTAGGATTAAAAAAGACTGCAAAGAGACATAAAGCAAATGCTTTAACAGAAACCATGGTCTATAAGCTCATGCATTTGAGTACTCAGCAGCTCTTGTCTTAACAGTTATCAGTGTGGACTCACTTCCTGCAGAGTGGCTGCTTGCCCTCAGCCATACCTGTCATTGAGTGCTTGGCACACTGACGGAAGAACACATTTTGTGACATGCTGGTAATAGGCAGCTTTAACTTTGGTTTTGGGCACATGTGTTTTGCCATCCAGGAATGTCACCACTATCAAGATCTTAATTTCATTAATCTACAGGAAATATGCATCAACAGATGTGACAGGGTGTAAAGAGGATCCTCAACTATCGCTCCACCTGCACTGCAGCAACAGCCATCTGACCAATTTCATCACTTTTCTTCCAGCAAGGACACTCCCTAGAAGAATAAACTTTGAATAACTGATAAACTCAGTCTAGGTTATGTTGTGACATACAACATTAGCATAAAAATAATTATTAAAAATTTTTCTCCATCTAATTATTTTTCCAGACATCTTTTACTATCTTGGTTTGTAGTCTTTGCTCACTAAACAATCAATGAATTAAATGCCAGCCCCTCTCCCCAAGTTTCATGCTGCCATCCACCTTCATCAACCTCATCCTCTGACACCAAACGGAAGAAGCTACTGCAGACATCAAAGCTACCTATTCATCCCAACTCCAGCTAAAGGAGTCTACTGTTTTCTTTCAGGTAGTCTGATTGATCAACCTACTTTAAATAAATTAAGAGAAACTTTGACTAATCTACATTCATTTTGGATTGTGACGCTGCTTGCCAGATTCTTAACCCCAAATCTTGCACACTTTCCAAATTCATTATATGGCTTTAAAAAAGCTATTAGTTCTTCCTTACATCCCAGCTTTGTTTGTATCTTTAATGCTGGCACGACGGTATCAATGACAGCCCTTATCCTAAAAAAGGCAATGGCCACCATGGCAGAGCAGAATCATACATCACAGGCAGAGCAAGCATCATCCTGTACTTTGACTCTTAATCTGTGAGGAGGAAGCACCGTGGGTGGGAAAGAACAGGCTCTATAAGCACAGCAGGATGGCTGGATTAACTCTGCCAGGGGCAGCAAGGGGACAGCAAAAGCATTTCTCAAAATATCTTTTTCTTTCATGCTCTGAGGTAAGAGCAGGAAGGAATACTATCAAAAAGTGCCATTACAAAAGGATACAAATAAAGTGGCAAAAATATTCATTCCTCAATAGCTCAAGTAAATTCTTCCCATGTGGCTCTGAGAAACACAACAAATTCCAGCAGAAAAGATTATTGTCTGCATGATTTGAGAGAGATCGAAACCACAAGGCAGTTCAGATCTTGCACATCTTATGCAGATTCCTTCATTAAACATTCAACATTAGTCTGGCTTAAGAAAGAAACATTTCTGTACATTACCAAATTAGAACAAAGCAAGCTGTACTGAAGAGCTCTCCAAACATGAGGCTGATTTTGTACTATGATTAAAAAAAAAAAAAGATAAACCAAACTTCTTATTAACAGTGAAAACTGGCAAAGTTTTGGTCATCTCAAACTTCTTGCCCTTAAAGATATTTTATATATGAAAAAGAATATAGATGTATGCTTCTGAATCCACAGTTGGGACAGATCCATTATTAATGAAGCATTCTGGCAAAACCCACCAATGAATGGGTTGTCCTGGGAAAGGCTTTCTTGCTACAAATTCTATTTGAATTTTCTCAGTGAGAAGGGCTGTACAGGACTGACTACTTGTACAGGGTAGAGCAGCATGTCTTCTACACCTCTATCTCCTTTTTCTCTTCAGCCTTATCAAAAGTTCCCGAAAAAGCAAGGTTCTCTTCAAACGGATTATAAACATCACCTCCACGGCTCATGCTTTGACTTTCTTGTTCTTTATCCTAACTCCACCCAACCCATAAAATAAAGTCAAAAAAAGGAAAGATGGTTCCAAGGATTCCATTCCTCTCTTTTCCCATCAGTAGCAGTAACACCAGCAGCACATCCTTTTTTGCAGAGTGTTACATGAGGGGATATTGGGACCTCCATGAAACCAAAAAGACTTATCAAACCTCTGGGTTCAGCTAACTGCAGGAGAGTAGGCCCTGGCTGCAAGAAGTCAGATGCCTAGAATCACATCTGTGATGATTTCTAAACCACACTGAATGTTGTCAAAGATCTCCCCAGTCTCTAATCATGTCTTTTTATAATTCTAAATATTGTAATTCAGCAAATATCTAGGCAGTGCTAAACTTAAATAGATAAATAAACTTAATATCTAGGCAGCTTAAACTTAGCATTGTAAGCTGAACAGTTGGGCTCAGTCATCTTAGAGGTCTTTTCCTACCTAAATGATCCTATAAATGTCCTTAATGCAACAACTAAACCCTCTAATTCTTGAATTATGGTTTTTGTTAATATTTAACCTAAATGGTCACTTCCTTGTTCTGTCCTCACTGATTTCTGAAAATAATTCATCATTATGAACAGTTTTACTTTCTCCTGCAACTAATTTACTTTAACATACATACAATTTTGCAAAATTCTCCTACCAAGAATAGAAATTTGTTTTCTTTCCCTAGTTTGTTTTAGGTGGACATAAAGAATACAATGTATAAACATATTATCCCAGGTGAAATATGAAGGGAACAGCACTAGGGGACAGAAATCTACAAGCTTTTAAACACATTCACCTTGCTACCACGCACAACATTCCTTTTTTTGTGTTCTGTTGTTGACTGATGTTCAGTCAAATACCCAGTGGCTCTTGTTCTCCCGCCCAAATTATTCCCCCGTACTGCTGTTCAGTGAAATACTCAGAGCTCATTATATTCTCATGTGATCTGTACTTTCAAAATAAATCACTTTCACATTTCTTCAATTAAATCTTATATAACTGAATCAACCCATTTATGCATTTTGAAGAAAATTCTCTCTTTTAATCCTATTTTACAAATGTTACTACAATGTTAAATAATCATCTTTCAGATAAGAAAAAATGCCACAAAAATCCACATTTGTTTGGATGACGAGTTTTGCTACAGCAAAAAAAGAGATTAGTTTACATGTACATTTATATCTCTTAATTTACAGTATTAGGTGTAAAAGCCAGAGGCATTATTGTGAAGCCAACTAAGTTTCTATATGATCTTGTCACAAACGTGCACTACTGTACAGATCACATTAACTCACTACAACAAGAAATCCTGTCATGAGCATTTTACACCAAATCACCACATGAACTGTGATTAATGATGAATCAGAAGAGTAGATTTAAATGAATAGCAAGCAAAGAGAAAAAAACTCTTATTATGGACAATTAGATGATAATGTAACCTACATATTTGCTATGTTCTAAGATGCAGCCACCTAGGGTATGTTCACATGACTTACTTAAAATGTATTTCTGAGTTGTACTAGAGAATTAAATAACATTTTGGCTTTTCAAATTAGTCAGTAAGCCTAAATTTAGTCACTGTTAAATATAGTTTTAGAAAGACTACTATTCAAGCATGCATCTCATTTATGTGGGTTTTTTAATTCCTGTATTTGTGATCCAGGTCTGGACTCAGAAGAGTGTGAGCCTTTTCTCATTTTAAGAATCCTGACATTTAAACTTACTTGTTTCTGCTGGAAGAACCTCTGAATCATAAAATATTTTCCATTCACATTTTGTGTCCATATTTTCATTTCAAACAGATTTTTCACGGATACTCAACTGCATAAGTAAACCAAATTTCTGAGCAGAATTGCAAGGAAATGACTGCTGAATTTAAAATATGCTTTTGAAATGTTATATTTCTACATTAAAAAACACAAGCTTACTTAGCAGTGGGAAGTTTCTTCATTTTCAGGAGCTTTTTCTGTGTATCACCCTAAACTTGGTCCAGTGATCTTTCATGAATGAACACTCTCCACAAGGAATTTACCAAACTGATGCTCCCACTGAGCCCTGGGAGCCGGGTGCCCTCCCTGCCTACGGGCCCAAAGGACAGAACCAGCACAACAGTGCTGCAGGCAGGCGCTTGCCATCAAAGTGTGGCATGGATGGACTGGGAAAAATGCTCCAGACTCTTCACACTTGAAGATCGAGAATTATACTTAAAATTAGCAAAGCATTCTCAAATCGTAGAACCACAGAATAAGCTGAGTTGGAAGGGACCCATCGAGTCCAACTCCTGGCCCTGCACAGGACACTCCAAGAGTCACACCCCGTGCCTGAGAGCTGTGTGCAAACACTTCCTGAGCTCTGCCAGGCTGGTGCTGTGACCACTTCCCTGAGGAGCCTGTTCTAGAGCCCAGCCACCCTCTGGGTGAAAAGAAAACACTGAATGTACTGGCTCTTCAGGATTGCTCAGGATAGGAAAAGGTGTATTTCAGGCTGGAAAACAGGGAGCAGAGCACAGAGCACTAACCAGCTCCCTGAAATTTCAAGACTGTTCCCAGACAACAGCAATCAGCTGGCACAGCCTTCTTGGGGCTGACACAGAAGCTCCTGATCAAAACCAGGATGCTGGTAGGTTCAGGGATGGAGGAGTTTGAAGCACAGTGGAATTCTACAGTGCACAAATTTTCCTACCACCAGCCCAGCGTGCCCTTCCTGCTTGGAGCTGCTTTGCTGCCATCCTGCAGCTCCACTGCTGCAAACAGGGTCATGCTGGATGCACTGCTGCATGCTTCATCTCTGGCTTCATCTCAGGCACCAAGGAATGCTCTCATCTTCTCCCTAGAGAGAGCTAAGACTGTGGAACATTACAATCTACATTTGTCTTACAGACCAATGGGAAATGAGACCTTGTACAGGCCAGGGATTCCTCCACATCCATGCTCGGGGAAAGCAAACAGATGACAAAACACCATGTGCAAATCATAAATGAAAAGATGGTGAGAGACACCACGAGTTACAATTAAGTACTAGCTGTACAAGGAATTATATCTGTTGAGAACTTAAAATGCAAATGTTAAGTTTTGCTAATCTGCTCCTTAACTGCAGATACAACCAACGCAAGCTCCTGAAATAATAAAGCGAAATGAGAATTTGGAACCTACAAGAGATAAAATGAGTGCCGGAATTTTAAGAGGATGAATAACATGGGAGAAGAATAGGAAGACCAGAAAATGGGTCATTATAGTAATCAGATGAGAAATAGCTAATGGAAGGATTAACATTTTACAATAAAATTTAAAAGCAACTATTTGAAGGATATCAGGAGGTGACATCAGAAGGCATTTGTGATAACCAGAGTAGATTATTTTATCTGTCTTTTCTGGCTGTTTAGGTAACTTGCCTATTTTCTTCTTTGCAAATTCAACTTCCTTCCCTCTCTGTCAACCTTCTCCCTCTCTCCCCACATCTTATTTTCAGCTCAAGAAACCCCAAAGTCCTTTTCCCTTGCAGCTTTCCTCTAGGTCTTCCTTATTTCTTTACCACCCATCACTCACCACCCAGCTCAGCAATTTATCTGCACTTGCAACCATATTCCCACCTCATTCAGCCAACCACTGCAGAGGTGACAGGGAGAAATGACAGCAAAAGAATGAGCAAAAACTACCAACCAGTCAATAAGGCAAAAAGTCCACAGAAAAATGGAAAGGAAGCAGTTGGATTAATAATAAAATCAGATTTGATTTAATGGCACCTGCTCTCCTCCATATAAGCAATGAAATAACAACTTAATGAACATTTTTAATGTATATTTAATGTCTATTATATATGTTATTTCCAGGATAACTGCTCAGGGTTGCAGAAAAAGACCGCCTCACTCTTCAGCAATCTCTGTCCTTATTTTGCAACTCTAGGATACCGTGGAAATAAAGAGAACAAACACCCACATAGGTTTCTATTCTTTCATGGTCTGTGCAGTCTTGTACAAGTGGTGCTGCAAGGAGAACTGCAACCACCTCCCCTCATCAGCTGTGACCTAGGAGAACTGAGTTTACTACCACACATAGTATGATTGCTTGATTCTTTATTGAGATAAAACATAGAAGACAATGTTTTACCAATAGGAAGCATTTTGCAGAAGGGCTGGCTATTCAATAACATTTTGAAGAAAGAACTGATTTTGTGAACATGGGCTCCTGCTATGAATTATTTTTTGCATAAAATTGTGCATCTAAGTTTTAGTTATTTAAAATCCCATGAAATCCCCTCACCAGGATACATTTTCTTACTATCTAAACCAAAAATTATTACTGTGCCATGATGCAGGAAATACTTAGAAAATATAAAAGTTTACTCTTGTATGTTATCATTGTATCATTTTGATAAAAAATTTCATAAGTCCCCAGGAACAGGCATGTATGTTAAAATCATCTAGGGTCATCTTTAATAATTTAAAAGCTTCAGTGGTTCAGATTTTCATTTTTTTAACAAAATATGGCATGTGTTTGTATCAGCAAGTTTCATCCCCCATAATCCATCTCCCTCCTACACCTTACTAGCATAAAAACCTTTTCTGCTTGCTGACAGAATACTAATTTGGCTTCATTTAAATGCTAAAGCAATGTAGTCCAGCTATCTCATTTAAAACATATGTAAAGCTGTGAAACAATTGACAAGCACAAAGAAGAGTGTCTACCATAAGATTTGCAAGGAATTATTTTTTAATAGGTGCTAAAAAGCCAAAAGCTTATCCTAACCATCTTTTTCCCCCACACATGTGTCTCTTAAAATCAGGGAGGGGAAAAGGGCAGCATTTCTCTCACAGCTCACCATGTCATATGACCTGATAAGAGTAAAGGCCAGGTGATGTATATAGAGAATATATGTGTGTGTGTGTATCTATATCTATATCCATATCTCTATCTCTACCTATATCTATCTACATCTATCTATATATATATGTAGGTTTCTCTTTGTGCAAGGGCAGTCATTTATTCTCTAAAGTTCAACCACATTTTTATTCTGTGTGTGTGGTAAGGAAATGTGCATTAACAAAGCCTGCATCAAAAATAAATCGAGGGCAGGAAGAATTTCCATATATGAAGAGTATTCCAACTCTAAATACAGAGTGCTCTATGGACAAGACCTGGGCTGGTATCCCTCAGAGGTACCTATTAGTGACTTTCACTGACAAATCTCTCAGACCATCCTCCTCATAAAAGCAGAGTTTTAAGGCATAAAATGGAAAGTATACTGAATCTTTCACTGGCATGATTCATTGAGTTGATTCAAACACTTGGTGTGCAAGTATGTGGGGTTTAAATAAATACACCCACTCTTCAGTAAAAATGCGTGATGTGTGTTACCATCTTTGTACATGCACAATGGCTGGAAAGCAGGAAAGAAAAAATGTGCAAGAGACCCCTCATACTACTGCAGCAGAGCCAGCCACAACAAGCCTGAGAAACAGAGACCCCCAAAGCCTGGATTGGAATAGCATCAATATCCTCCAGGTCAGAGAAAACTGGGAGGTAAGCCTCATCTTTCTGCGGTACACAACCGAGGAATTACTCATTCAGATGTTCTCACAGAGGCTCACACAATCTATTTTAAATTCAAAATCAAGGCAGCTTCCCCCACCCCAAACAAAAATGCAGACACAAGCTACTGTGCTAAAATGTTCCTTACAACAGCAGAGAACGTACGTGGACAAGTGAGATAGCAAAACCTGATACAATTTACAACTGAGATTAAGATGAGATGAAAAAAACCTTCTCTCTCTAAACCTGCTAATTCCTGAAAGGTTAAAAAAACCCCAGAGATTTATCAGCAGAAGAGTCACTAGTAAAAATAATTTCTTTCAGAGAGTAAATATAACTTTTGTTGTGCAGGTTGCAAGAAGACAAGAGCCATTGTTGGACACATCTGTATTTTTAGATATAATCATCTCATTTACAGTTCAGCACTTTAAAGAAATGAAAATGTGGAAGATCTGATTGCAGTTCTAAACCTGTTTTGTGCGAAGGACTAATGCAAGACTGACATAAGAAGCTGACCCATATACTGAAAAATAGGATCTAAAATTAAATGGGAAAATGTACATCATTATTTTAACTTAGCTCCAAGTTGCACAGCTAAATCTCTGTGCAGCAACCTGAAAAGTTATCTATACTCTGCAGATTATTACGCACTCAGTGAACACACATTCAAGTAATTTTTGCTATGTTAGTTACATTGAATTTTTCATGCATTTTAAAATTGGACAAATGGTTAAGAAAAATAATTCAATAGGTCAGGTGTTTCATTACCTTATATATTAACAACAAAATCCTCCAATCAGAATCAAATGCCGTTTTTTGGTTTTTTGTTTCTTTTTTTTTTTCCTCCCTTACCTGTGGACCCATGTTCTTTTTCCAGGGCAGGAGAACCTAGTGAGAAGCCTTCTCAGCTTGCTGGAAGTACCAGGGTGCTGAACATGTGGGGCTGTGCTACCTATAATCCCTACAGAAACTGCTCACGTTTAGATCCGAGCTAACACTTTATCTTTTGTCTAGATTTACTCTTATGTTCTTGGTCTGAGGCGCCCTGTTCCCAAAGGAATCTTTGCTTTGTAAGAATTTCTGAATGTACACTGAATACCAGCTCGACACTGTTTAATAACAAAGCATACATGCACTAGAATTTTGAAAGCACTTATAATATTTTCCACAAGCTTATAAGTTACCTGCCTGCAATGATCTAATGCCAGTGAAAGGCTTTCTTTCAAACACCACGTACTGGTAACAAGGATGAGAACCTGGTTTTCTTGATGTCAATGTCAAAACACCATTGACTGGAATGAAGCCAGTGTCTCGCCTGGACATGCTGTACTCCAATAAAATAGGGATTACACTGCATTGCAGGACTGAAAAGGATGGGTAAAGTCAAAACGAAATGGTAGAATGAAAGCTGACTGTGTAAAAATAGTGTTTTCTTATTCAGCAGACCTACCCTACAAAAATATTCAATCTCTTAACTGCTTATACTCAGAGCTAGAAAAACACCCTAGGATTACTTTTTATTTCAATTTCAGAGATGGCCCAGTTATGGTGAGAGTAAGCAGATCCTATATATTGTCTTTCACTCTTGTGATTTCATCACAAGTCTCAACAAAGTCTATCTGCTTCCCAAAACCACAAACTTTTGAATCTCAGCTTTGTTACGGAGACAAATGCATAAGTCCCATGACCTCATAGACAGTTTTGAATTATGTAAATTTTTTTCCCTATAATATTTCAAGCCCTGAGGTTAACTAGTTTTTCATCAAATAGATAATCACTAATTAAAGGACAACTGAACTTTCACATTCTGCACACAGGAACAGTCTGCCCAAGCTGGAAGAGCCCTACTGTAAATTGCCACCTTATTACTGTATGAGGGCAAGAAAGAAGTCTTACAGACACCAAAGTAGACTTTCAGGCAACATGCATATTCCAATTAAGAGAAAACTCTTATTTCCAAACTTGACAACTTTTTCCTTTTGGTTCACAAGACAAAATGAACAGGGCACTTTTAACCCTCCCCTGAAGCACCAGCTTTTCCCAACACTGGGTTGCCAACGATTCTAACCCACTGAAACACAAGGAATTCACAGTCTCTGAGGGATGCAAAGAAAAGCTTGGACACAAGCATAATCCAACTACAAAACCCAAAACCATATGCAAAGAGGAGAGAAATTGTGTGATGGTATCTCTCCCTGTGTTCTGTAAAGGGCTCTGTTGAGACTTGGGTGAAAAGGACACTGCTGTTAGTGCCAATCCCTTCCTGCCAACCCACTGCTTCAGAGTGTAAAACTGAGGCAGATCTGAGACCAGCTGGGGACAACCTGCAGTTTTGATGTGTTTCTCCCTTCTCTACAGGAACTCTGCCCAGGCTGTCAGCGCTCAGAGCACAGATAGCTCATCCTAGTCACAACTTTAATGGTATGCTAAGATAAGATGCAGACATTAGCAACTTTTACTAATAGCTGCTCTTGATCCCATATTGTCAGCTCCACGTTTCCAGCCTGCTTTGTTAACACCCACGTTTTGTTACAGTGGAATCTTACAAGGATCTCGGGTCTCAAGAAGAATGACACCCTTGGTGAAATGAAGACAACTGGACGCATCCCATTTGGTAAGATTTGTCCTTGCATCTCAGGCATCCAGGACTTCTGTCACTCCGGGGTAAAGCATAAGAGAAGACATGGGCCATCAGGATGAAATGAGAAAGGGCAGTAAACTGAACATCAAATGAGTTTAGAACTGGAGTGCAGGGTGCAAAGTACAAGCGCTCAGACACGGCCTCCTGCCCAGGAGATAAATAAGAAGAGGGTAGAGCAAGGTGTTTTAAGAAGAAAAATATGACACAGTATGTTTTTTTTCACAGCACGCTAAAAAATGATTAAAGAAATGTGAAGAAGAACAAAAGACTTGTTCTCTGAGCTTTACTTTCAAATACAGCTACATAACACAGAACTATTCTGATATGTGGCTGTATGCATCGCTTCTATGCCTATTATCCAGCTTTCTGGAAAATTAAATCCAAACCTACACATTTATCTTATAACAGCAGCACAGGTTTTGTGGAGTGAGAGCTTATGAATGGTAAAACACAAATTTAGCACAGTAAAAAACACAGTCCAAGCTCAGGGGTCTATTCCCACTGCTTTTATACACTTCTAGTATTCTGGAAAGTTAGCAGAAGCATTAGGAGCAGAATAGACTGCTGTGAAATGAGCTCACAAATTAAATTAAGAGAGGGAGAGAGCAATGAATAACTGAATCCCCTGAGCCAGAAGAATGCCACGCTGGAGGGTCACAGAAGCACATACAATATGTGCTCCTATGCACCCACTTTGCAGTGGACCCATGTAATTTATTAACCTGACAGCAATGCCATACATACCCACAGGCTCTTCCCAACCTCCCTCCTGCCCATCAGCATGCTTCCACAGAGACCTGCTGAGGAGACTGACACAATGAAAATGCAGTGGGTTTGGCAGCTTTTCAACCCTCTGTATACCTTGGAGACATAAGGATTACTTATTATTAGCAATTAAGAAATTTAATCTACTATCCTACATTGCATATGATCAAGCTTCATTGTACTCTAGTGAGTCTTATCATAGTACAAACATCAGGCTATAAACCCATTTTTTAATGCATTGACTTTAATTTTATATGGTGTCAACCTTCCCTGTTGCAATGTGGTCACTGGATTCTGTATTGTTGATGAGAGTGTGGCTCTCGAGTCTTGAATAATGCAAGTGTATGTTTCTACCAGTGCAGAGAGGAAAATATACTAACTTGATTTTTCTTTCCTATTTTCTTTTGAACAAATGCAAACCTGTGGATTACCTGAAAAATTTGAGGCTGTAGGTGAAACTTGGCATACTAATAGGAATGAAAACCCCATCTTCTAAATCCTAACACACACCTTAGTCATAAAATCATCCTGGATTTACTTTCTGTATCCACACAATCAGGTGAATCCACACAATCAGGGTGAAACAAGACCATTAAAAAACATCTGCAATGTGTGCAGTCTGGCCAAGCACTGTAAGAAGTGATTCACAGTCTTCACTCTCTGCAAACCTAAAATCAGACGTTCCACTATTTTCTTATAGTGGTCTTTGTTCTCATTAACTAATGATAATATGTTTGAAGATAAACTAGTATTCCATGAGAAAGAGTGTGGTTAAGTGAAAAATTATTTTGGCTGCATAATAGACATTGCATTTTCTGATCAAAAATATAAAGAAAATCCAAATCAAGGACTGTCCAACATTAACCCTTGTAAAAAAGTAAAACATCTGATTAAAAATTTGTGAGAAAGCAAAAGTGGATTTCTTATGTCACCATCCATCACATCACTTCCATTCCAGATAGAAGGCGTATTTATCTGCCTCTGCCTTCCCAACACACACACCAAGGAACTTTCCCACCAGCCATGGCATTCTGCTCAATCCAGCTCCAATCCTTTTTCCCTGGAGAGAAGACAGGAGTACCAGGTGCTGGTGGCTCTCATCAGCCAGGGTGCACTATTGCAGTGAGAAGAGCAGTATGAGAAGTCACCTGTAACTGAGTGCTTTTATTTAAGCCAATATGCCATTCATCACACAGTGACTTGTTTTAAAAAGGCAGCTGGTGATTGACCAGGACCACCAGCAGCATAAATAATAGCAGATTTTCCTATGGATTTTCATGTCTGTCTCCACAATCCTTCCCTTGGCCCACAGCAGAACTCCTCCTCTCTCTGTACCTCTTTCCCTGTTATTATTTTCAGCTTCCTCCATCCTCACTGTAACTTCAGCTTCCCACCACAGCTCTACGACTCAACTGTGCTTTTTCCTACCCTACACAATATCCCCACCACAAAGAGGATATGAAAAGGTTCCATCTAGTCACTCCCATGAAAGTTGTGGGAACTTAATACCTCTGAAAGAAACCATTCTTCCAGCTTAAATGCCCAATCAGTTTGAAAGACCAACAATTACTGAAGACCATACTGCATTAGGTTAAAAAGTATTCTCCAAAAGACAACTTTAATGGAGTAAATCGGTGACCAAAAATGCTAAAATATGTGTCTTTTAATAATACAGTTCAGAACAAGAACATCAAATCTTGTTTCTTATGTAACTTCACATAACTGCAGTTATTTAATTACACTTCACCTCATCAAATCAGAGTATTGTGCTACTCTTAATATGCTTTTGCTTAAAACAGAGAAGTTAAAGCACTCCAAATTTAGATTCAAGTCCATCCTTCTGCAACGGTTAACACAAGTCAGCATAACAAACCTGGGCTGTGCACTCGTGTTTACTTAGATGACATGGCATTCACATAGAGTGAATGTCATGTCCTGTCAGAACAGTGATTAATTAAGCAACTGCCTTCATGATTCCTCTCACCTGAGCATGCACATCCAGTATTTACACAGAGCATTCTTTTGACAGAGCCTAGAAAGAGAAATCTGATGCTTAGGAAGAGCAAGGATCAGACTGATTTCTGAGCTCATAACACATTTACACTAACATATTAAAGTATTTTGAAATCAGAAAAATTCCAGTTCTTTGATGATTTATCCACAAAGGAAAGCATTTTTACCAAAACAGCCATACAGGTGACCTCCCATTCAGCAAAGACCCAACTTGTCAACCCGGCTGCTCAAGCAACGAAAACATCAGGCAGGCAAATGCTGTGCTCTGTCAGTATCGTAACTAGTACTGGGGAATTTCAAACAGCAGTGAAATGTAACACAAAGCTCACTAAATCTGGGGAGTTAAAAAGTCCTGCAGTCCATGTTAGTGTGCCTCTGATGATGATGATCCAAGAGTTCTCTAGACACTCCCAGCGCCAAGATAAATCAACACCCAGCTCTAACGCGCTGCACACTAGGTGCTGTCAGAAGAGGTGAAAGTGAGGTGAGGATGGTCAGACAGGCAGAGACCAAGGCTGAATGCATGTTTCATTAATGCATAACTTCCACTTGATAGGACATGAAAAAGTAAAAAAAAATAAATATTTCTTCTAACTTTAAAATAACAGAATTGTATATACTGAAGTCCTTATCCAGCAATGGCTCCATAGTCCTTCTCCTTTTGATGATCTGCAGAAAAGAACCATCCTTATTCATCCTTTTGACTCATGCTGAAGCATAATTACTGCTCTTTTTTTATTTATTGCAGTATCCATTTTCTCCCATTTGTCCTTTTTGTTTTCCTTTTATTTATTTCGAACTTCTACATTTATAGAAATAGAACCAGTTTTCTAAATTTTATTCTTTTTAACCCTATGTTAATTTTATTCTTTTTAACCCTACAGTGCTTTGGCTTTTCTTTTTCTTTTCTGCAACTTTTCAGGAAAGCCAGGTACTGTGAAAGTGCCATTTTGCCTTGTTTTATTTACTCATTGTTTTTGCTGAAAGGGAAGCCAAAAAGACTAGGAATACTTTAGTTCTTAAGACACTGTCCAAGCCTGCAGCTATTTACTTATGAAATGATTATGTCGAAGACTGTGTTAGAAGTCATTAGAAGTCTAAGGGAAATGTCAAGTGTACCATACAGAAACTACAACAAGCTGCAACGTCACCCACAGCTGCAAATATTTCTTTGCCCAGGTAAGGCACATTGAGATAAATTTTGCTATCTCTTCTATCCTTGTTTTGCCTACCCATCCACTGCCCCTTGTAGACTAGTCTTGCTCTCCATCACAGACTGCTAAATGCCCCATTTTATTTAAATTAAGCAGGATCTTGCTTTGCAAAAAGAACCCCAACAAAACCATGAAACTGAATGATCAGGACCACAGACTAATAGCCTTTTTAAAGGTAAAACCACCAGGGTGACAAAATCTCTGAGTGGAGTGGAGGTGAACTGCAACTTTCTGAAGCTGTATGTGAATATTTGGAACCAAAATTGAAAGTCTAACAGGTAATCCTGCAGGTTATAAAGAGTTGCAGCTACTAAAACTGATTTACATTAGGAAAAAGCCAATGTTTACTCTAAAAATAGCAGAATTATACATGGGATTTATTGTTAAACTTCAGTCCTTGCAAGAAGAAAGGTGTCAAAAATTTAGGCAAGGGTGACTCAAATTGAAGCACTGGGCTAGGCACTGATATTTTGTCTTTGGTAACTTGTGACAGGACCCAAGGGAACGGCCTGAAGCTGAGTCAGGAGAGGTTCGGGTTAGATATTAGGAAGTTTTTCACCCAGAGGGTGTTTGGGCACTGGAACCACCAGGGAAATGGTGACAGCACCAGCCTGACAGAGATCAAGAAGCATTTGGACAGTGCTCTCAGGCACATGGTGTGGCTCTTGAGGACGGTCCTGTGCAGAGCCAGGAGCTGGACTTTGATGATCTGAGTGGGTCCCCTCCTACTGAGGATACTCTAGGTTTCCATGAATCATACTAAAAAATGTTCAGCCATACCACATTCACTAATTTGGCTCATGCTGAAGACAGCTTTCTGCTGAATCAATATGGCTTCCACCACCAGGAAAGAACAACTTCATGCTTCTGCTTCAGAGTGGCCACAAAAATCCTCCTTCCTGTACTCAAACAGTCTTCCTGCATCCATGTTCTCTAGTGAGAGCTGGTATCTCACAAAACAGGCAGGGATGAAGGTGCTTACCTGGCTAAGAGTAACCTGACCTAAGAGGAGCAAGCATCAAGTCGATGGGGACTCCACCAGGACTGCATATGCTTCCCTCCCACAAACAGCAGCAAAACTGAGCAAGATGAACAGCAGTGACATTGTGGCCATGGACACAGCATCCAGCACCACCCAGCCAGTCACTGTGCCAGCAGTGGCAGCAGGTGGCATTAGCATTTACCCTGAAGGCAGCTGTGACCATTCTGAATTTCCAGACTTGTGTGAGAAAGGAGGCAGTGGAGTGGCCTGGAGACCACCTGCCGGTCTTCTTGGAGGCAGAACCCAGATGGCAGCCTGCCACAGGAAAGGAGCCAGCTTCTGCCCTGGTGACTGGCAGGTTTGGCCTTGATCCCTGGAGGAAAATGCATTGCTGCTGAAAAAGCAAGCCTGTCTGTGAAAGGCCAAAAAAGCTATGAATGGACAATTATAGCTACACCTCATAAATCCCCTTATTTTGGTAGCACTTTACTACTTGTTTTGTACCTGAAAGAACCTCTTTTAAGACACCAAATAAATGATACAGATTCTGGTGCTTTACTAAATAACTGGACATTTTTAGTAATTAAGCATTTATTCTACACAGTAGAGGGAAAGATTCTAATGAACTGATTATATATTTTTTCCATGGTATGGAGAACATAAAAATAAGCAATTTCAATAATCATTATTACTGCTCCAGTATATATTAATACATTTCAGATAAATCATTGCCTCCACTATCAACTCAGCTACTGCTCCTGCAAATAAAGCAATACCTTGTTACCTAGCAACGAAGCAAGTCCTTGCTATGGTGCAAAATAAAAAAAACCACAAAAAAGGAAATATATATACTTGTATATTCCCATTGTTTCATGTTGAGAAAACATCCATAAAGAACAAAGAATAATCCACTCCAATGCCTTCAAATTCAATACTTCAGTAAAATGTTTGATCATCCACATTTCATGAGTATTTTCAGAAGCTCGGTCTTGATTAAACATGCATAACCTCTTGCTGACAATATAATGTTCTTGCTATGTATTTCTTGGAACATTTTAATGCATACATAAGTACACAGCCATAACACATATAAGTCATGACAGGCTCTTAATGCTACATCTGATCTGTAACAGAACAGGAACAGGTATCACAGGGCTCGTTTAAAGTTCATTTGCTTATGCTAAATCAGTTCCTCTCCTATTTAACATAGCAGTGCATAGTATCGCCTCTTACTGATGCAATATCTCTTTTTAGGGCGCTGTCATTTGTACAAAATGTTCCTTGTGTTGCATTTAAAAAGAAAATGTACTAAAAGCCCCACTACTTTGTTGCTTTATATTTCATGTCTGTTTCTGACAGACTGCCAACACTGCGTGGACAAAAACAAATAAGAGTAGCTCAGGAGTGCTACTCGTGTGGATGAGCTACAGAGTTGGGCAACGTGCAAATCTGACAGCAGCCTCTGAGCTCTGTGGTTACCAGCATGTGTCTGGTACATGCTTTACTCAGAGCTGAAAGAGGCAGCACAAGGATTCATGGCCCCATGAGCACAAAGTATGAAGGTATATCCTTCCCTATGACAAGGACTGCAATTAAGCTTTTGCAATGCAGAGAATATGAAGTCATGAAAATTGCTGTCCTGAAGGCCTACAGTTTCATTAGTAGGTTCCTACATCCAATAATGTTTAGGTCATCACATTGCCCCCAGATACAACATGAGATACATCTTAAGATAATGCAAATTTCACTTAAAATTTGATGGCTGATCACATGCTACTACTTCTACTCACAAATTAGATGATCACTGCACACCACACAAAAATGTTGAATGTTGCTCTTGGTAGCAACACCTTTAGGGAAAGCATTCCTGAAATATTCTGTTAATGTTCTCTTGAAACTTTTTGAAGTCACCTATCTCTTAGCATGCAAGGATATTGGCTCAGCTGATCACAGCACAAAGGTATACACAATCCGTATCATGCTGCCTCGAACATCTGCTGCTGCTGTAATCCTTGATAATTCATAGCAAAAATATTCAGAAAATCGTATGCTTGCACCCAAAGGCACCTTAGTTCTTGTGGCTCTTGCCATTATCTCTGAGCTTTATATACCAGTTAGAAATTTCTTGCAGCTTGGTGTTGCCCATTTTTTACTACTCTTGCAGTCTTTAACAACCAGGGATCATAGTTCACCTCTCAGAGGAGTGTGTGGAGTTCAGCAAAATGCATAATGCATACAGAGGGAGCAAGGATGAAGCATCAGCTACTGTGGTGTTCAAAAGCCTCTTGCAATAAAGATTTCAGAAGTTAGTGTAACACTGGAACTTATACATATTCGAAGGATAAAGCAAACATCAGAGACCGTACCCTACAGGCTTTGCATGATGAAGTCTGTGCATGTTGCCTCTCCCTCTGGAACGCAGTCTTCAGTGACAGATGGCACAACCACTACCTACAGATGGCTCCAATGGGGGCTCCATAGCTTTGATAAATACTGCAATCAACTCCTAGGATAGGTATGGTTCAGGCAGCAGAGCAAACACAGAGAATAAATCCCGCAAAAATGTAACTGTATAATAATCACACATATTATCCTAAGCAGACAGATGAAAGGCCAGGGTTGTTACTGAGCTGACAGAAATTCAGGACTGCTTAAGAGGAGGTCAGTAGTTTAGGATAAAAGTGTATGAAATGAGCACCACTCAATTTGTTATCTACTTTATCCAGAAAAACATTTTCACTTTCATCATGGACCAAGTGCTCCTGGTAAAATTATTCTTGCTTTCCAGTGGGATTTGTTTTACTCTGGAGGAGCAATCAACCATATCACCAAACAAAGCCTTAGTTTGGTTGGTAGAAAACATCCTTGCCCCAGATGGATGACTCACTACAGTGTTAGAGTAGTAGATTCACTATTTGAATCTACTACTCTAACAAAATCAAAAGTCATGGACTGATCCTGAAGCCATTTGTAGCAGACTAGCACAATCTTTTCTAATCTTCTCGAGAAGGCTTGAAATATGAGCAACTGGAGTGATTTCATAAAGGAACATTTGCTTTAGTTGAGGCCAATGCCTCAGAGATCCAGCTCTCTCCCTCCTTACTGCTCAAAAAACCAAAGATGACTTTGCAATATCTTTTGTGGCAACACAGAGCTACTGATGAGCCACATTTGCTACAACAGAATCATAGAATATTTTGGGTTGGAAGGGACCTTCAAGAACATCTACTTCCAACCCTACTGCCTGGGCAGGCAACCTTCTACTAAATCAGGTTACCCAGAGCCCCATCCAGCCTGGTCTTGCTCCCCCAATACATTAGGGAGTGTGGGCTCAAGTTCCATACGGAGTCCTTGGATTACACAAGTTCCCTAGCCCGCACCTGGAGTATAACAGAGAACAATATCTTTACAGAATCCTCACAAACGTAGCCCAGTAAGTCTTGCATCCCAGAAAATAAAATAATCCTACCCCATTAGCAGGCAGTATTTCAGTCTTTCATACCAGCCCTAGCAAAATCTAAGCAAGAATATGACTATTGAATTCTTGTCTGTGGAAGAAGATACCAGAATACAAATACAAACTGTAATAATTTAAACCTTGATTATGGTCCAATTAATACAGTATCTAGAATCAATCCTGAAGACCTGAAGTTTCTATTCCATTCTGCCATCACTGTTTTCCAGACTACAAACACGAAACACTAAAATTGCTGTTTCCGACGACTCCTGCTCCCAATTTAACGAGTTCCCTAACTTTCAACCTTCACAGCCTGTAAATACAGAGTACTGTAGAGTGAGGGAGAAGTCCTCTTTGTCATAGCTTTAAGAAGTAGAAAAAAAAATGCTTTATCAAATTTTTTTATGATGATTAACTAACTCAACTTTTATCCCTTTTCAGATTATAGAAAACCATGACTGACATTCTTCTCTCTGAAAAACTGCCGTGTAGAAAAAGGGAGACAGAGACTGCTATAATGTCAATGTAATTTCTGAATGCATCACACAATCTTTTGTAGTATGTCAAAAGCATAAACAAAAACACTCCATGTGTCACAGTCCACAAAGGATATCATGTTTGATAGCATAATAATGCATGACAGGTCTCTTAATGCTTCCGATGCATCAGTAATTATGTAAATGCCTTCCAATTTGATTATACACGCGCACACACCATTAACGTTTGAGCCAAATTCAAGCTGCCTTATCCATGAATTCAGCAACATGAAGACCTTTAAACCAAACTCAGTTATGTCAGTTTTCATAGTGCTGGACCAGACCCTCTGCTCACCAGAGCAATGTGTGACAGAGTGACTTGAAGTTCTACTGTGGTGCTCTAATCCTCCTTTTGAATTTGTAGGATACGAAAATGCCTCAAGATTGGGTTAAGTTTCAACCACCTCCTTCCTCCCACGGGGCAGGGAGATTCAGAGCTTTGTCTCGTCACTGGGGCCCTGTGCTGAGGCAGGAAGTCAGGAACAGCAGGAACAACAAGAAGTGGAATGGTGAGATCCATCTTGGAGACCATCAGTCAAGAGGATTCTCCACACACACTTTGGAAGAGCAGCACCACCTCTCCTTTGCCCATGGAGCAGCACAAAGGCACCAGGGCAAAAGATCAGGATTTGTTTATTGGGAATGGCAGAGGTGAATAATGAAGTATAAGATCCATAATAAAAAAGTATAAACTTGGACTAAAAATCAGGGGGGAAGTAGAAGAAAAAAAAAACAACCAAAACCAAAACTGCTAAATTCCACTTAGTTTACACGTTCAAATCAACCTCTTTAGGAACACCTGACTGTTAAGGATTTGCTACATTCCTAATAAATTAAAATAATACTTCAGGGATATTATTAGTTTTTAATAAGCCCCTTCACTCTCTTAGTTATGTCATCACTGCATTAGGATCAACATAACAAGGTTTTAAACAGAACCGGGCTGTGGTGGCTGAAATAAGATATTCTAAAAACAAGATTTATAAAAATGTGACACATCAGCCCCTAGCAATAGCAACAATACCAGATATAGCTTTTGTATAATGCATGAACACAGGATTACTTCCATGAATCAACAGTTTTGCATTAAAGAATAAAATCATCATCACAAATGGATAACTAAAAGTGAAGATTGGTTAGAAAAGAAGAAATTTTACTTTTCACGAGTATTTGTACCTCCAGTATAGAAAGAGATTATGAAGGTCAAAGAACAATCCTATTAAGTTACATAACTCAAAGCAGGGTGCATGCCAATGTAAAAACAACATGGAAAGATGACTGCTGTTTTGTGTTTATTCACTGCTTCTAACTCAGATTGTTTATTTTACAGTATTTCTGTTCTAAACTGCTTTTGCAAAGAATTTTTTTTTCTACTGTAAATCAAGAAAGACATTTTTTAAAAACCAATTCTATGTGATGCTCTGCAGATAAATCAGGATCTTTCTCTTGCAAAGATGCCAGCATAGATTACCAGTCTCAGACACCAAAAAGTGAGTTGCTGGGGAATCACTGACTAAGCTACCATCCTCAGCTGAGGTGATCTGACCACTATGGGCATCACCAAGTCCTCAGGCACCACACCGATGAGATGCTGCACCATACTGAGAGTCAGCAGAAACAAGTAGCAGCTTTGCTTTACTTGTGGAATTACTTAGGAAACTGTTCAAAGGAGAAAGGAGCTTGTAAATTTTCTTATAACTGAAGTAGTCTTCAGTCCCTCTAATAACCAAAAACTGAAATCTCAATGCAGTCAACTGTTTAAATGGGGGGAAAAAAATGCTATTTTGGGAGGCTATGATCTGCTCTCTAGCTGATGTTTTAAAGAGCATAGATTTTTTAATTAACATTAACAATACTTTTATTACAGAAATGTAGGCCTGCAATACTACCCTTAAATATCAAGGCCAAAGGATTTCAAGGAAATTTTCAACCTAGGAACACCACTTGCTTGTATATACAATAGAACATGGCATATTTAGTGAAATATACTTCAAAGGGAAACTTAACATTCTTCAGCCAAGCTTTCCAGATCAGGACCACCTAACTTCAGTTTCCTATTTCCAAAGCTGAGCATTTACAGAGAATATCAATTATACTAACACTTCCTCTAAAGGCACCTTTCCCTTTGAAAACCACATATCGAGTTTCCTCTTCAACATTTCATTTTCTTTGAAGTTTTAGCCAATTAATTGGTCAATGCAAATGAACCAAGGAGTAAATAAAATCATGTTAAAAGATGGCCTGTTTAGCAAGACCGCACAGAGCTTCTCTCAGTGTCAGAGCTCTCCTGACTGTGATAGCAACAGGAAGATTCTTGTGAGCTTCCAAAAGGTACGTGTGAAGCAGGCCAAATGCTTCTTCACCACAGTCATAGCTGAACATATGACAACTGAACATACTCCATTGCTTGTCCTTCTTCCCAGTATCCAGGAAGATTATTTCTGACAAGGTACCTGAGACAGGCTCTTCAGCCTGTGCAGTCAACAGAATCAGTGGTGCTATGACAATTCTCACTAGCTGAGAACCGCGTTCAAAACCTCTGAGTGCAAACCCTCGGGGTACGCGACGCTTCCTTCTGCCCTACGCTTCCCCGTGCACATCATCACTGCAGAGCTGCTCTGCTTAGCCCCAGACAGCTCTGTAAGGAACAAAAGTGGTAACAGCAAGGAATAGGCACAGCCAAGAACTACAGCTGTAAAGGGCATGCTTCATCCAGGCAAGCCCAAAGATTATCCTGCACTGGCTGGTGGATGCTTATGAAAGGAACGTGATGCGGACAGCATTAAACAATTAAACTTGCTATTACTGTGCTGTGACTAATACGTACACAAAGTATTTACAGGACAAGTATGGAGCTGTCTGGCAGGGTGCTGAGACGGTTCAGTGCAGGCAGTCACTTGGCACCACTCAAGTCCCACCACCAGATGATGATTCCGAAATCTGTATCTTGTGCTAAGGGTCACACAAGTTAAAGATACTCACGCCAACAACAAAAGTTAGGATCAACAGAATTCAAGCAAAAAATGACAGTTGTAATATTTCATGTTCTTTCCACATTTTAAGGCTTAAAGAAGTGCAACTTTGCAGTATAGAGACAATATTAAAGAATTAATGTCATTTTGCATATGTAAAAATTACATGGACAGTTAATTACTTTTATTAATAAGCAGTGGGGAAATACCTAGGAAATGGTCAGTGCAGCAGGTTTTTAATCCTGTCAACATCTGTTAAACATAACACTTTCATGTGAATTTTTAATGAAGGTGAGGTTTGGAATTTTTTTATAATGCACTTCTTGTAGAGCCAATCTTTGCTTCTGAAATACCCAAGCAGGATATAACTTGGATTAGAATGAGAAGTACTCACAAAAGCCTATGGAAATCCTTGAATTCTTGTTTCTTGCTAGTGCTAAGAGCCAAATCCATACCACACTCAGATTTTAAAGAAAAATAATAACTTACATCCACTTTATAATGACTTCAGTAAAAATACAATGAATCATACAATACCTCCCTTAGGTTTTTGCTGAAGTATTTTACTGTGTGACTACACACTCTAATATCCACTTACCTCTGTGGTGGTTTATTAATATTGGTACAGAAAACTGAAGCTCTATGTATTTTGATTGTATAATAATAACACAGGTGCTTCACAGACCAACTGTGTACTCATTAATAATGTACTTTCCATGTGGCTGCACTATTAACAAAGTAACACTTTTCCAAGGTTTTATAGCTATATATGAAAATATTCCTGGAAAACAAAAGCATTAACAAAGCACAACAGTGGCATAACAGCTCTTTGATTACAGGATCCTGAAGAAGATAATTAGCCAGTTTTCAGCTACCTTAAAAATTAAGTGTTTTAACTATTTGCAAGCTGGCATTTACCAGCATATCTATTTATGCTGTGACATTATCTAAGATTGTATAATAGTAAGAATTTACTAGGTTATTTTTACACACATTTTTTATGATTCTTTTCAAAATTATTGAGAGTTTTAATATCAGTTTCAGTGGGGTAAGATGAAGCTTGAGAACAGTGAGATGATCATGCATTACAACAGTAAAACTTCTGGAGTTAAAATTATTCCTATTATACATGCATACACACATACATTAACACATATTTTAGTATTATATAATAATTCTTGATGAACACTGTAACTGATTTTGCATTTTCCTACATTGGTAATAATTACACCCAAACATTTTTGCAGCTCACCAATTTACCAGTGGCTTGTACCATCGTTGGAGTGAGATACTTAAAGATATTGTGTGTAATAGTGTTCTTCACTGAACAGATACATGGAGAAGAAATAAATTATCTTCAGTATACCCATGGTAAAAGAGTCATATGTTCCCACTGATATCCCTGCAAAAGCCTTACTTCAAAGTACACAGAACCAACTAAGGCAGCATACATGCAAACACCCAGAAGCACTGATGGTCTGACCCCAGTCTGCACCAGGAGGGCCAGTCAACTAACTGAAGAGTTTAGAAAATTATCTACAGTTGGACAAGCAAAACAAGTGTTTATCACCTTCACATTTTGTGACATTTAAATGTACTGCAAAACGAAATGCTTATTCTTCGCTGTAGAGAAGCACTTTCTGGAAAAAAGAACTTCAAAATTTAAACAATGGTCTAAAATCTTCTGTCAAAGAGGCAAAACTCCCTGCTGACTTCATCTGCTATTATTGCAGCTTTTATTAAATTTAGCCTTTTTACAGCCTCAGAACTTAAAACATTCTAAACAATAGGAAAAACTCTCTCAATGTATGATGACTGCAGGAAATAAGAACAGAATTAAGAACAAACCAATTACATATAACAAATGTCGTACAAATCACGTTGGATTTCCTGCATCAAAAAGCTGAAAAAAAGTAAGAAAAATGACATATCTTTCCTTCACATGTCCCAGTTTTGTGTTTCTAGAAAGAGGAAACTCCAAAGACAAAGGCCTGGGAGAAAGAACTTTCATCTCAAGCTTCCCAAGACCGCAGCAGACACCTATTTCAGGCACTGCTGACAAGCCTTCAGTATGCATGGTACATTTAGAAAAAACAGGATGGTTACAATTACTTAGTTCTGGACCAGCTGGAATTTCCAGTTGGTTTTCCCAAAGGAAAGGTACTCCCTTTTAGCAAGGGATCATGCAAACCTTGGAAACAAGCCAAGATATGAATATCCACAAGGGAAAAAAAGTACAATCTTAACCATCTACAGGGTGAGTAAATTCCAGTGCTGAAGACTGCTTTCTAACATTGAGCAAGTGCCCTCAAGTGATAGCACAGCCAGAGATTTCAGGAGGTCCTCAGATACACTGTCACAGCTCGTTACATCTTCCCTTGATCAAGCTGTGTTTCAGGCATTTGACTTTAACCCAAACTCAGGTCTTAGGGCACAGATATTCTGGGATTTGAGTCCTAATGAAAAAAGAGACCAAAGCTGGGTATTGTTAACACTGATAACCCTGCAGGCTCTGTGTTCTTGTTATTCCTCTCAAGATACCACAAAGATTCTATCCAACCCCAAAGGATGGGCCAAGCAGGGACCAAATAGCATTTGCCTTTACAAAGGCATCACAAAACGCTCTAAGATGTTCCTTAGTCAACAGAGCTAGAAATAATCCACCAGTAAGAGGCTGAAGGCAATAAGGAAGGAATGGAGAAAGAAAATTCAGGACCATATCTGTTCTATGTGCTTGAGCATTTTCATGACAAGAACCTCTCTGACTCTGTGATCAGAGGACAGAGACAATCTCCAGGAGATGTACCAGCACTCCTCAACCAATAATGACCATCCCTTTATCAAGGAAGAGAGACTATCTGCCTGGTGATTTTCCTTTGGTTAAGGTTTGTTCAACCCCAGTATCATCACTTCCTTAGGCCAGACATAACAATTGCTATCTTGAGCTAACATGAAGCCATCTGAAATGTTGCAAGATACTTCACTTCAGAGAAATTAACTGCAGGGTGACAATGTCAACAAGATCCTTTAACACTATGCTCAAATTTGCCAGAGTGAATCCAGGCCAAATTTGAGGGGTTTTTTAAAATGAAGAATCTTTGGAGAGAGGAAAAAATACTTCTACCCAACTGAAGGACTTTTAGAAAAATTCTACTGCTCCAGAGTACGTAAATAGAAAAGAAGGAAAAGAAGCCCAACTGAACACCATGTATCTCCTCTTCTCCAAGAATACTTGGCAGTATATAAGTCTGTATCAAAAGCAATATGACCATTGAAACTGACCCAAGAATGCCCCACTGTGTTTACATGTAATCTGTAAAACAAGACAATCTCTAAGAGCAATTCAAGGTGCAGACTTTACATACCTTTATTATAGAGCTAAGCAGTATAAGCTGTGTGAAGACTGCATCTTTGAACTGCAGTGCCCAAAATACTCAGCATAATATGCTGAAACCCTCCAATGAACTTACTAGCTTTTGAATCTTTTCTCCTCACAGGCAAAAAAATACAGAAAGTCTATGGATAGAGACAGCAAACAAACTAAGACAATGAAACAACTTTCCTTGCTTAATTACCTTGTCAAAGCCATCTTTATCTGAAGCATAACCCCTTGAAACTTGGAACCATGACTACTGTCTTGTAGACAAGCTGGCATAGTTGGCACATGGACTAAAAGACCAAGTACAAGCAGCCCTCTGTTATTGCCTACACAAAGGGAAAAACTGCATTGGATGGTAAAGAGTGCCAGTATGGCACAATTTTCTGAAGGTGTTATTCTCCAGAATTTGACTGTGATTTCTTAAAAATAAGCTTGCAGCTCGTAGAACTGTGAAGACAACATTGAAAATGTGAACTAGTATATGCCAATATGTTCCCTAATGTACAAACACAAAAATTACATATCTCAGAGTAAAAACTGGCCAGTTCACCACAACGAGTGTTGATTTGGAAGATTAATATAAAATTTCAACATTTAATAAGCAAAGAATTATGATAATAGGATCATCAGAAAAAAAATATATTCATGATTGGTATTTGGCAAATGAATAAGCTTGGACCAAGAATGGTGTCATTCACTCTCATCTCTGCTGTAACTTGCAGACCGCATGCAGAGCAGGTCTCAGGACCAAGAGCCAAAAGAGCTTAAGTCCAAGGCTTGACAGTTTCTCAGCCTGCCCAAGGCAAGGTGAGAATTTACAATTTGTGGAGAATTTTATTCACTATGCCTATCACTAACATGCAATAAATAAATACAAATATCCTTACCAAAATGCCAATTGTTCAATGTTAAAACAAAGCAAAACCTCCATCCTTCCAAGTGATGGAAACAAATTAAAATTAACATTTCCAACATGGAATTCTGATTCCTTTGACATTAAAGTGTCTTTTTCTTGGACAGTAAATGAAATTATGACTGACCCAGGTCACAGCTCCCTCTTAAGTTCCTCAGCAGCAAAACTTTTACCTAGAGCCAGTTTACTTTAGGTTCTTACTTCAGTGCAGCCACCTTTGATGGCAGCTTCACTGCCAGTTCTGCTCCCAATTTTCACATCCTCTACCCTCCCTTTTTAACTCCATGTGCCCACTTCCAGCTAGAGGTGTCAGTCCTCCCTCCCCCCTACCCAAGAAAAATGCAAAGAGGAAAAGCAGCAGACCCTCAGCTTTCTGAATTCATGTTGGGGTACTGCATTTCAATGCCTCCTAAGTAGAAATAATATGTCCAGTACATTTTAATTTGCCTTCTTACTGATAAATTTATCTCTTCTTGACTATCACATCTCCTTTCTATGGAAAAAAAAATTATAAAGGAGCTCACCAATAGTACAGGAAGCAGAGCTTACTTCGAGTACATCAGAGAGCTCTTCCAGTTCTCATCTGTCAACCATTTGCAGAAAATCTTGAAATGGAACTTCTCAGGTGTGTAAAGTTAAGAGGGTGTGTGAGCAACAGCACAACAGCAGCTTGTATGCGTTATACTCACATACCAAGAAGAACAGATCTCTTAGTGAGCAACTGCTAACAGACCAAAATTTTCTGCTAAAATCACTTACTCTTCATTTTTCTTCAGAGCACCACTGAAATTTTTAGAATGCTATCAGAGTGAAGCTTTAATTCGTTATCCTAATTACACACCATAGGATCAAGGCTTTGTACTGAGCAAACAAGTATCAACTTCACATGAGGGCTTACAATTTGTGATCACATTTATACAGGAAAAGATAGTCATACGAAAAACCTTCCACTGAGGTTTTTTCCCTTGGCATATACAGAAGAGGATACAAATTGGTCCTTAAAGTGCATTCAAATGGCAAGTTACTATCCATCATGCCACGGTCTAACAGCATTTTGTGCCTCGTTCAAGGAACAAGTTAAAACGTTCTTTAAGATAAAATACGTCCTATCGGTAATCCTGTCACAGATGGACACTGTAGCCCTCCTCATTAGCACCGCTGCTCTCAACGGCGTGGAGTACACCTTGATTTTGGGCATGTTGGCATACATTGCCACTGCTCGCACAGCTAAAGGAATTTTGCAAGGCACATGGCAACATGCATCACTCCACATGCTAAAAATGCTGAGGAAAACTATTACTGCACGTGCGCAGCAAACTAAATTCCAAATTAAATTCTCAGGTACCGCTTGTCTCCCAATACCAATACTGCATTCTCGCCGTACGGTACAATACCTGTTCATTACTGTGCATTTTTCAAACATGAGTCTTTTCTGAGATACGGAAACATAGACCGTCATTCTGATCTTTACACACTTCAGCTTTTCATCCCTTTTCTTTTTACCTTTCTTTTTTTCCCCCCACAACCGTAACATTTCGCCCAACTAGCGTTCCTGAAATACCGAGCGGACAACCAGCGGTGCCGTGAAGGCGAGACCTCGCGTAGCAAGTTTCGGACCAGGGCACACCACGGCCAAGTTGCCAGACCCAAGCAAACAGAGCTTTGCAGCGCGCATACGGACACGGCCCCCCCCGACAGCCGCTGCTGAGGACTCTGCGCGCCGCGCTGCCGCTCTCTCGTGCGGCACAAGAGGTGGGTGCCCACCTGCCCTCTCCCCTGGGATTAATCACCGCTCCGGACGGCTCGGAGGGAGCGCACCGGGGCGGGCGGGGCTGCCCGGGACGCCCTGCTCCCGCGGCCACGCCGGCCCGGTGAGAACTCACCAGCCGCGAGCACCGGCTCCGTCAGGCGGCTCAAACTCCGTCCGCCCCGCCGCCCACCGCTGCCCCGTGGCCGCCTCCCCGCCGACCCCCGCCCGCCCCGGAGCGCGGCGCCCCGCAGCGCCGCCGGGCGGGAGCCGCCGCCGCCGCTCGCCCCAGCGGCTCCGGCGAGGCGAGGCTTGACATAATCCTGCGAACGCAGCAACCGCAGGCGCCGCCGGCTCCCGCCCGCCCGTCCCCCGGGGTCCGCTCCCGGCTCTTCCCTGCGCCCGGGGCCGGGGGGGAACGGCACCCGCTCCGGGCTGCGCGGCGGGGCGGGGGCGGTGCCCGGTGGCCCCGTGCCCGGCCCCCCGTGCTCGCCCGGCACCTCCCCTGGCCCCCGGTCTCACCTAGGAGCGGCGGCGGCGGCGGGCTGAGCTGCCGAGCCCGGCGGGGGCGGGGAGGGAGGGGAGAGAGGGGGGCCCCGACGTCTGCTCCGCAGCCGCTACCCCTCCGCGCTGAGCATCATCCCCGCGCCCCGCGGTGAGTCAGGCAGGGAGAGCGCCGCGGAGCCGCGCGCACCGGAGCCCCCGCCGCCCTCCCCGTCCGGCCGCCGCCGCGCGCGCCCCCGCCGGCCCCCCGAGCCCCCTCCCGCTTTCCCCGGGGCCGCGCGCGCGCACCGGCCCGCGCCGCCCGCGGGGGGGGGGGGAGGGGCGGAGCGGGACGGGCGCGCGCGCGCGCTCACCGCGGCTCGGTGCGGTCCCGGCTGCGGCGGGCGGGAGCTGCCGCGGCGCCTCCCCCGGCCCCCGCCGTTACTATGGATATGGGCCCTGCGCGCCCCCGCGCACTCCGCGCGGGCGGGGCGCTCCCGCGCGGCGCCGCTGCCCCGGGCCTGGCGGGGGCCGCCGAGCGGAGCCGGGGCGGCGCGGGGACTGGGGGAGCCGCCGGCGAAACTCCGTCCCCGCCGCCGACTGGCGAACGCTTTGCCTTGTTCCCTTGGCAAAACCACCTTTTTTTTTTTTCCTTTTTTTTTTTAACACGAGTGTCTACATAAATCACATCCGAGCTCGAATTCCTGCGTTAATAGGAACAAATAAGCATCCCACGGGATTATTTACTTCAGTGACTGCATCCCATTAAGCAGCACCCGCGCCGCCTAATAAATGAAATAAAATACAAAAGATAATGCCCCTATAATTTAACTTTACAAAATGTCAGAAGACAGAGTTGCACTTTCAGTCCCCCATGGCGGCTCTTATCTCTTACTGTGCTTCCCTGAGGAAGTTACACACTTGATGGCTGAGCACATTATCTGACAAGCTCAGCCGGTGGAGACTGGAAGAAACATTTTACCAGGTCAAAAAATTTTACTCAGTTACAGCAGGTGAATTGATGGGGAGGATGTGGTTAGTAACGCCTGCTGCATTTCTCCAGCCCACTCCCGGCATATCTATCCAAGACATCAGCCAGGCAGGTGCCTCAGGCCCCAATCCTGCCTTTGGAGGCTTTCTGTCTTCCGTGAAATAAAATCCTTAATAAACAACTGGAAGAAAAACTAAATGTTTCTCTCTGGGCAGCACAGCTTTACACAGACAAGCCACAGTGCTGAAATTCAGTATCATTTTCAGCCCTGCAAGAGGAGCAGGGATGGATGATGCAGTAGCTGCAGATCCAGCACACCAGCAAGGCAAACTTTCCAGGCACTCAAGTTCATAGTCAGATTTCTCAGAGACCTCACACTGATTAAATGTAGAAACCTAATTCACCAGCCCTTTCGTCTGACATGTTCGACTGCATGTGCTTATATAGAACTTCAAGCATAGATGGCTTTGAGCACCAAAATAAATCATACTTGAGGCTCTGAGCGTATGTCCCTCAGAGCATTAATTAGGTCTCAAACTAATGCTAAGCTGCATATTTTTTCCAAAGCAAGTCTTTCAAGGAGTAAATGATCATGTCCACGAATGGTTCTCTGGGTTACAAAGAGCGCTGATAACAAGCACATAGCCACCAGCTCAGCGACTGTAGCGGGGTGGCTGCACTGACTCAGCCACAAGATAGTGCTGACTTTGAATGCACTGCTACGTGTGTGAGTAAAGGCAGCAGTGTTTGCCTATGAATCACAGAGATCAACTGCTGATTATTTAAGAGTTGAAAGGAATGCTTAAAGTAGTAATGAAAACTCCTGGATATACAGTTTTCTATATAATAACTGATTTCATCTAATTACTCCTGCCAAAAGAATTTTGGGGAACTCTAAGCATTAGCTCTAAAGCACATTTTAGGATGAGATTTGGAAAATTATTTTGATTTTAACTGAGTACTCTCTGCTTCTTTGCAGAGCTCTATTGTTTCAATAAAATCTTATAGACACAGTCTGGTGTTTATACAGATTTGATGTAGCCCATCTGGAGAAGGACTGAGCAGAATACAAAAGTTTAGTTTCATCCTGAATCAGGAGAAAACATAAACATTTTGCAACATATCCTGAACAGAATTCCAAACACTGAGTCTGGAAATATGAAAATGTCCATTTCAAAACATTTCTTTTTCATCTTTTCAAAACATGTCAATGCAGTTTAAATTTTAACGTCTAGATTGTCAGTGTCACTTTTGTTCTGACACGAACAGATCTTTTCAAAGCAGATGCTTTGGCAGCATTTCCTTAAAATGTTGAATGATGTTTATAGATTTGTCTATACTTTTTCAATACCCTGGGTGTCCACATTTCTATCCCTGCAACTAACAAGACTTTTAGCACAGTCTGAACTTGCTTTGTCCTGGATTTTGTGATCTGCATTTTTAAATTGAAATCAGATCTTTAGAATAGGTGGGATGTGATCCATTAACAACTGTCTGAGTTAGGAGCAATAATTACGTGGAATTGCTAAGCCAGAGGAGGAACCAGTTAAGGCTGTCAGCATGAGGCCAATGTGATGATGGCATGGCATAGTGGATGTGCCAGCCGGTTTCTATACCTGCCATAAACTTCATTACTTCTATTGATTGTAACATATTCCAGCCTAGAGCAGCTCTCCATGAAGGAAAAATGTGTGTAACACACAGCAAGTCCTAGGAAAGGATGAAGGCTTCTAGCAAGATGGTGAAAGAAAGGACATTTTTAGACATTTAGAAGCTTAGTGAAGAGGCGAGCATGAACCTGGAGTTTGTAACGTTTTGACAGGGAAGATCTGCGTGATTTCACCACTAGGTACATTTCCCATTCAGCCACTCTGACCTTTTTGCCTGGTTCCTTTCCAGCCAGCAGCACTTTCTCTAAGGCCTGACCACCTACATGGCTGTGTCAGTGGTGAGTGAGCCACGTTGGCACGCTGCCACTTGGACCTGGTGCTCACCCTGCTCGTGTGATGGAGCTGAAGAGAACGTTGGCTGCTCAGCATCCTGACAGGGCCAGATAAGTAAAGACAAAAATCAGTGAAGTGAGAGACCTGTGTCCTAGCAGGAATGTACTTTGGGATACCTCTCAGTCTGTTTAGAAGATCTGTTACTATAAAGGGAGAAAAAAATTGCCTCTTTCATTGGCAAGAACAGGCCATTTCTTCTGTTAGTGTTCTTGGGGGTGTTACAGGCTGGACTGAGATGGATTGTGAGAAGCAGAGACTCTGGACAGACTGCAGTCCTGGCTTGAGGGCCATGTGGGCCATTCTATGTTTCAACAAGTGTGATCACTGTCTTTTCATGAAGGCAGAGTAAGAATTTATTTTAGTAATGGGGATCTAGGTAGAAGAGAGAGGGATCCATTTAATGAGTTTTCTCAAATATTTTTTAAGCTTCAAAATCTTAGACGTGTATGTTGAGGCCAAATTTTGTCAGTGATTATATGAGTGGATCTGATCACAAATATAATTTTCTTTTCTTAGAGGTTCCCTGTGATTTTCCTTGAACTGATCAGCAAAGTATGCTGATGTGCTGATCACAGTGATCAAAGCCTGGCCCAACACTTCCTTTATCTGTAGATCTGTGGACCACTAGGAGGAGCTGCTATGGTGGCCATGATTCTTCTTGAAAGGAATTAGGCAGCTTGCTTTCTCCTTTACAGCAATGGGACAATCCTGTCCAATTGTTTGGTTTTGTTTTATTTGGTATTATTTTTGGGTGCCATTAGACATTCCTGCAAGCTTCATCCATCATGGCTGATTTGTGGACCTGGTTCTCTCAGCTGATGAGATGCCAGAGGCAAACTCCTAGGTGCTAAAAGCAGGAGAACAGCAGACAACATGTGATTCTCCTGCCCTGGGAGTGGCTCAGGCTGAGCAGCAGTGCTTCAACCTGGGTGTCTTCAGCAATGTCAGATGAGGAGCGTGGCTTGCTAGCCAGCCTCATGGCAAAAGGCTACCATTGCTGTCTTTGAGTGAAACTTATCTGACCAGCAGGGCACTATGATGAGGAAGTCTCCATTCCCAGAAAATGGCTAGAACAGGATCTGCTTTCTTACACTCAGCTGGTATCCAGATAAGCCTTAAAATCAGGCACACTGGGGAATTCCTCATTGTGGAAACCACCTGTGGGCAGCAACATTCCATAGATTCTAGAAGTGAGTCACCTCCACGTGAAAGTAGCAGAAATTTCTTCTACAAATGAGATTGCAGAAATGGGAGGTTTGGATTATTTCTGGAAAAGGATCACCCTAACCTATGGCATAAAAGACAGTTTTAAATAAAGAAACCAGTTGCCACATGCATACAGTTACTTACATGCAAGATTTCCCAGGCTTATCACCACACTGCAGATTGATGAATAAGTCAAAACAGACCTAGATTTTTAACAAAATGTCCCCTAAAAGTTATTTTTTTTTACTGACAAACAAAGCTACATGTATTTTCACAGAAAGTGAGATCTGTTGAAACACAGGGAGGAAATCTGTTTTCTGCTTAAGATTCATTGTTAATAAACACTTGATTAGCTTCATACTGGAAGTTTTAGTCAGAAAAATTAATGTCTTTTAGCAATATAATTTATTTCTGAAAATAAGTTGAAACAGCTTCTTCTTAGTAAAATGTAGAAGTACTATATCCTGATTCTTCAAATAATGTCTCCAAAGGTTTCTGCTCATTTATTTTCTTTCACCAGTGCTGCAAAGCCTGTGTTTTAATAAATCAATTATTTTTTCTTAGAGATAAGTATTTGCTAATTGAACTGCTTTGCTGATGTCCATACTCTTACTAGTTTATAGTCTATCAAGGGGTCTAGAGAGTTAAAGCAAGTTAAAATTAAATCATATTTTCAAGTAGAGAAGTGATCTTCATTAAAGAGCAAGATAAAACGATTGAAAATGTTTAACTGGACTGCTTTTCCAATCTTTTTTCAGAGCCATGTTGATTTTGAATTTCCTGAATTGGGACTGAGCAGATTGGCTCTATACCATAGGTTAGGAGAAGTACCCATAAACATAATAACATTCAGATTTTGAGTAAAGCAATTGTTTACATATGTTTACTGAGAAAGCATAACCATAACGTGAATCTAAGAGATAAACAGAATGCATATTTGAAAATTTTACCAGTAAATCATACTTGCCAAAACCAGCCCCTCTAGCTGGGGTATAGAGGTCCCTGTAGCTGGGAATATACAGGTGAGAAGGCACACCCTGTGGAGAGGGGGGGTTGCAAAGAAGAATCCCAGAAATTCTCTGCACTTGGTAAAATCTGCTCAGGTAATGCCCATGCTAGATAACTGGACAGAGACTGTAGCACTTGCACCAGGGCTGCAGCAAATCAGGACAAAGGGAATTCAATAACTCAAGACAGAGGGAACAGCTGTGTTGGCTTGGGTAAGGAGCAGGGATTAAGTTCAAAGTAAGGAAGAAAAAGGAAGTTGTCATTTTTGAACACAGAAAGGTAACAGAATGATGTTTTAAGCAGGGAAATCTCATGGGGAATTTAAGCCAGTCCTGCAAGCTGGCTTTATTTTCAGCTCTAGGTCAGCACTCAGATGATGGGATCTTGCTGTATAGGACAAACACTTCTGAAAGCTTAAATATTCTAAAAAAAAAAAAAAAGTCAGGGACTAGAAAGAAATTTATCTATCATACTACAACCAGAGCTGTCTTTATACATTTCTTTTAATTCCAATCTCAGAATAGGAAACTGAAGTGCCCCTGTTTCAAAATAATCCATAATTTATTTTGATTTTTATTCTTAAAATTGTCCAATGTTGGAGAGAATTTTCAAAGAAGATGATAAATTTGGACTGTACAGTCCCTTTGGAAAGAGCAAGTTCCAAATAAAGTTGTGTGGGCAAGCAGTTATTTTAGGAAGCAAAGAGATAACTGCAGGTATCTTCTGGAACCACTGGAGTATGTGCAGGAGCTGGGCCTGTGGTGTGCTGGGGTTTGAGGAGAAATTCTCACTGGCAAACATAAATTGTGCCTTCCCCTCCCCCCTGCCCCCTCCAGACAATCTCCTAGGTCGATAAAGAAGTGTTAATCAAATAAATTTAATACCTGAAGATCAACTGAATGTACACAGAGGTCTTGTCCATACAGCCTCCCACAACATCATGCATGCTGAGAACTAAAAAATACCTGGGTGCCAAAGGCATGGAGTAAGTACAAATCCCCTTAACCTGCCTTTGAATGAAGTGTCAAGAATGGATCTGGTCAATTACTGATGCTGGTGGTGCTTATAAACATGGAATGTGCTTATGGGCATGGAATATTTGTTATTATATTTGTTATGCTTATAAACATAGAATTGCTTATAAACATGGAATATTTGTACAGTCAGTTTCTCTGAGAGCAAAATTTCCCTAAAAGAACCACATTGCAACCTGAATTGAAGCAAAAAAACAACAACAACAAAAAAAAACCCAAAAAATCCACATATAAAAATAATTTCTAGAAAACTGTAGAATCTAGTTTGAATATCCATGTGGAATATTGATATGAATATGAAGTATAATCTGGTTTCAAGTAGGTTAATGGAAAGAAACAGAGAAATCTAGGAAAAGTACATGGATCCATTTTATTCTTGTGCCCACAATGGTTATTCTACCTTTGACTAATTAGAAAAGAAAATAAAGAGTTGAGTGAAGATATAATCTAATGTGTGATCAGAAAGCAAAGCAATGAAAAAGAGTGAAAATCTGCTCTTAATCTTGACTAAGAAATGTATAAAGTGGAATAATATCTCAGAATTATAGGACAGAATATTTGTTTCCTAGTAATGAGATAATTACCCATGGACCCATGGAGGGGATGTATGTGAATGTTAATGTGCATGTATTTACTGGGACAAGGGAGACAATAATGGGATATTGAAGTGAAGTAGGGAGACACCCAGCTCAGCCATTTGGTGGTTTTTATTATGTAGAAAAGGAAAGCATAAAATCATAGAAGTAGCTTTGTTCTCTTATTTTTCTTGAAAATGTACACTTTTTAAAGCTTGGAAGTTAGAGAGGAAGGAATAAATGCTTCCCAAAGAGTTAGAGAGAGAAGGCTACTTGAAGAAATTAATTTGGAGCTGGATGGTATAGTTAGTCCAAAAATACCATGAGATGATCAGCTTCTAACAGAAAGAAAACTTGACTTTGGAAATGCAGGCATATGCATGCAGATTGTATACCAACACTAAATACATGGCTTCAAAGATATATTTAATGTCACTGTAAGCTACAGATAGATGTTTTAAAAAAATCTAAATACTGAATATTGATATTGGTGTCAAAGGCCATGCTGCAAATAATCACTGTGTTGTAATGGTGGTCATATTATATTTGAACTATTCAAATGTTAGACACAAACAGTCTATTTCTAAGACTAATCAGCATAAAATGTCTCAAGATATTACAAGCAGATTGAGAGATGGATTATAAAGTAGAGTGATCAGAAGAAAGTTGGAAGAGAATCAAAAGATATACAGTATCTTTACTGGGGGGTTTATCAATGTTGTGTTTTGAATGAGTAAAACAAAATTAAATATTCCATATTAATAACTTCTTTCAAAAACAAAGAAAAAAATTCTTTACTGTCTTTCCAAATCAATGGCTTTCTCACAGGATCTATAAGTAAGATTTCTGCTTTTTCCCAGAAGAAGAAAAAGAATTCCTTAAAGTCTTTTACTACAGTACAAGATTCCTTCTGAACAAATGCCATGGTGAATCAGAGGAATGAGTAGACTACAAACTATTATAAAATGTGTCTATGAATACTGATCCCACATGAAAATGAATGGAATAGTTTGAACTACAATGCTACTATTTTGCTTTTGCCTGAGAATTCAAAACAAATGTCTGTCTATGACCATAAATGTGGACATATTATACATGAAGACTATGTTCTGAAAACATTTTCAGAATACTTTCTCCATTAAATATTTTTGGATTTCAGTTTCTTGCCACAAATCAATTAAAAGACATTTCAAAGTTATAGAATATTCACTGAATGAAAAATCTTAATATTTATTATTTTAGGAAAAAAAAAATTTAGGCATTAGTCAAAGACAAACCCACATTAAAGATTCAGAAAATTCCTATCATTTATGGCCAGAAGGTATTGCTACATAAAAAATGCAAGGTAAAGGTACAATGACCTTTAGTTCTCTCCCCAGGATCAAATATAAATTTATCCTATATTAATATTTCACATGGCTACAAAAGAGAGAAATGTGTTCTTTTTCTGTATGAAGATGCAGGAATGTCAGACTAAGCCAATTTATGGCTAGGGGCAGGACCTGAGGAAGCTCTCTGCCATCCCAGGAACACTTGTGTGCAGGAAGGACAATAACACCCACTCCTCCTGGGCTCAGCAGAACAACATCAGCTCCTGCTCTCCTGTGGTCACACCTGGCTGACCCGGGAGGGAATTTCAGCATTCTCATGGCTGCTGCCCCTCTTAACATCACTCTTAATTTCCCCCCGAAATTGGCCTCTTCCTCCTCCTTGTTTGTAGGGTTCCCTTTAGGCCCAGAGGTTTTTCTTCATTCACTCTGGAAAAGCACAAGGCAAACACTGAGCAAGGAGGCAAGGCAGTACTCGACAGTGATGAAAGACCAGAGAATGGTCGAGGGATGCAGTATTTAAAAGGAGGTGCCCTGGCCAAGCAAGCTGAGTAGACTGGAGCTGAACAGAGGTGTTAGGAAAACAAGATCTGTGTGGAATTATATAGCCAAGCAATTTCCATCCGGAGCAAAATGACATGACAAGAACTGTCTGCGAATAATTAAAGGCATGTCACAAAGTAGGCCATATTTTTTGATTAATCAAAGAAGACTGAGGAACTCATTTAACATGCAGAGGGGAAAATTTAGGTTACACGTTAGGAAAGGCTGTATAAGATTTGAACAAATAAGAGTTCATATGCAAACCAGAGTGTGCCATCACTAGCTTAAAGTGAAACACTGTTCGAGAAGTCTCATTTTCTTTGGGGTTGTTTGGAAATAATTAAATAAACTCTGTGCTTTATGAGAGAATGTAGCAGGTGACCCCTAGAGGTCATCTCAAGACTGAGCAACTCTGCAGCTGCAATCGCCTCTGGCTTTTGTAAAAGGCAACAAAACCATGAAACTGATTAATACCTTTGTGCTTTACACAGTAACACTGTACTTTAACCACCCTCTGGGTAATTCAGACATCTTCATACTATGTATGAAAACCATTAATTTTCATAAAAGGTTTGGTTGAAATACTGTTAGATTAAGGATGTTGGTGTAACATAATATAAACAGAAAGTGGTGATGGATGGGCATGAGTGAATAAAAGCAGACTGAAAAGCCTGACTATAAAAGAATAAATTTTGTTTTGTCAGTAGCAACGTTTTCAAGGCTGCTGTAGAAATCAAATCTAAAGTGTTATAACATAGAATTGTGCATGACAGTGACTACTTGGTCCCCAGTGTTATAATTTGCAGTGTGGGGAGACAATCACTGCCAGCATGGTGCAAAGTCCGGTGCCTCACAAATGACTTTGGATGTTGCATATTTGCATCCATTAAAAAAATATTTCCAAGAAAGGAATTTTTTTTCTCTCTTCCATTTCATAATCCTGCATTTGGAGATCCTCCAAATGTCTTTCTTATTTCTAATGAGCTTTTGTAGACAATGGGACTACACATTTTTCTTTCTAAAAGAAAAAAGTTTTTTCCTCCCAACTATGTATTAGTCAGTGGCAATTTTAGCAATCACATTTTTGTCAAGGTAAAATCTTATAGATGCTTCAACTCATTATTTTAAAAAAGCATTCATAATTACCTATTCAAATTATTTCTTGAATTTAGCATGGTATTCTGCAAAGGCCAGAAGGGCTGTTAATTAGTTTTAATTAAGTTGAATGTGATAGCTTTTTTGCATATTTTTGCAGCATTACATTGTAAGTATGCATGGTACATCCATCAGTAGGAAAGCAGAAAGGGTCTCAATGACAAAAGTCTCTCAGTAAATGAAGATGTGTCATAATTCTCTGTCCATTCATTTGTGGTAGGGCAAATGGGTGTAGTGGAGGGTGGATTGTTTAGAAAATTCAATTGACTGCCTCAAGGGAGACATAAGCAAGGCAGCCCAACCAGGCCATTTTAGATTTTTGTTATCAAAATTCTGCCAGTTTTTAATGCCAGTATTTTATATGCATAATGTTTTAATACAGTATCTGTATTGATGACATCAATACAAACTACAAACTCCAAGTAAAAGCAAAGAAAAATATAACTATTTGGTAATCCATGCTGCTGGAAAATTTAGCTGGAAATATTTTTGGTTCAAAAGCCTGAGCTCTACCCACAGCTTTGGGGTTCAACACAGCCTCACCTAGAGCAGCCAAATGGGTTTGAGTTGCTTTTTGTACAAGTTTCTCTCATCCATTCTATTTCTTTCATGTTGTTTCAGGCAAAATACCAGCAAGATGGAGCATGTTCCTGAATGGATACTGCTTTTTTTTTTTTTTTTTTTTTTTGGTAGTCAACAGAATCTGGGCAGGCCAGAAAGAAAGAGACCCTGACTACTTTTTTTTTCTTTGGTAGTGCATAATTTAGATAGTTATTTTTCATTATAATATGGGAAGATTCACTTGTTACACTCTATAAAGCAATGGCAGGTGGTGATAATGAAATGAGAGCTTTCAGGGTGTCAAAAAAGGTAGCTCTAAGATAATCAGCATTTTCAAGTTGTTTTCCAATTTGGTGCAAGAAATCAAGCAGTTTACGATTGATACAGGCAGCTTTGTTGTTGATAAATAAACCTATATTTTGTAACATTTAAATAATGGATATATCAACAGGTATTTACTCACCAAAGCACCACATTCTATCGAATAAATTCCATATTTTAGAGGCCAAAATCAATTTTAATAATATATTTTCTTCAGCTAAAATAACCTATTAAAGGCAATCCTAAACAGACATATTGAGGGGCTCAAATAGAAAATTTTAATGACATTTGTAATACTTTCAAACTTGGAGCTTATTTTTTATCATTCTTTCTCAAGGCACCTTGCATTTTTTCCACATGCACAGTACTGGAGATCTCAGCAAATGAAGAATACTGGAATCACAGACCAGAATATAATTATTCCTTACCAATCTGGAATCTAGTATAGTGATTATAGTGGCAAGGGGGCCATGCTACTGGAGCAACCTACCAGAGTGTAGGTCTGAAATTATTCAAAAGCAAAACACTTCAGACTGAGCCTAGAGAGGAACAGAGTCTTCTGGATAAAAATAGAGTGGAAAATATGCTAATGGTTCTGTAAAGATGCTCAGTCTGGTTTCGGTAGACAATTAAGGTGAAAATAACTTGTTCCTACAAAACTACTTATTTTCTTCTTTTCTTTTCTTTAGAAGCTATTGCTCTCTTGGGATATTGTAGAAATTAATTAAACTTTACTATTTTTGAATACAGTTCTATAAAAACACAAACTGTTGCACTTTCTGTAATTATTTTTTGTTATCCAATGCTGCACAACCAGCAGCTGCATAAATCAACATCTCTAAATTTTCTCTCCCTTGTGTTAGCAGCAGGTGATACAGTGGTCACTGGAATGAAATATTATTGGGTGAAAACTCAGGGTAACTTCTGACACCAGTATGTTCAAAGCTAACTATAATAGCTCAATTCCAGAATTAGAGTTCTCATATGGAAACCTTCTGCTGAAGTTTTAAAGATGTAAAATAAAGTATCTTCCCTTACCTCTTTTAGATGAATGGAAGCACAGTGATCTTTCAAACTTGAAAAAAAGCTAATTTGCTACTCTGTATTTTTCATATTCCAGGAGAAAAATTAAATTTGTTTTCCACCTTTCCCTGTATTCTTTGGTAACTATATTACATGACTGTCTAGTGGCAGATTTCACACATTTCTCTATTTCCAAACATACAAAAAACCTCCAAATCTGTAACCAAATAAAACAGCCTTTTGTATTTCAGTGACATGCCAGTATATTAACAGCTACCTATCTATTGTATTGAGTGGAAAAAGAAATAAAGAAAAGGGTGACAGCATCAGGATAAGATTCTGTCTTAATGAAAAATGTGTGGTCAGCAAGGAATACTTTGAATTAGGTCTTAAGCAGTAAGAGCAGCAGCAAGGGCTGGTAACATCCCCTGACTCTAAGCTCTGAGCAAAGACTTGCCAAGAGCAAGAGGTCCAGGCTGGGGCTGGGGTGGTCTTCATGAACTAGAGGAATGACTTTCCAGGAAGGAAATAATCCCAAAAGAGAAACAGGATGATTCATTTTCATGGAAATACTGTGGTTTATCAGATTTGGATGAACAAAGGCAGACGCAGCAAACATCTGATGTTCTTCTTCTCCATGCAAGACTGCCGAGGAAAAAATTCTTCAGATCAGTCAAGTAATTGCTGTTATGGTTCTCCAGTGAAGACCAGGTTTGAGATAAGAAAGGAAGAGAATCTTCCACTGAGAAGGAACGGCCAGTAAGATGTTTCCCTGAAAAAGAAGTTCCTGATCCTGACAGAAAGCTGGATCAGTAGAACATTTTGTGTAGTAGTAGTGATTTTATTTAATCAAGTAAGACATTTTGTGTAGTAACAGACATTTTTTGTGTAGTAAGACATTTCATATGTGTTAAACAAGGAGGAACTCCCCAGCTCATCTAAGTGAGTGTTACCTGAGCATCATTTTCTTACAGCCCAGTCAGCTGTTCACTTCTGCCTGTCTGTGCCGAACATGTCACTTGGCTGGCAAGTACCTGAACATAGCTGGTCCTGGAAAAGGTGACTCAATCCCAGGCTGGTGTCACATCTTTCTTAGGGCTGTAAAGCTTTGATTTAAGGACACAGAAATCCAACCAAACCCATGAATGGTGAGGTAGTTAGAAAACAGCTAATGCCAACTTCATAAACAGCAGAGGTTGTGTCTGATCTTTACAGGATCTTTTCTTCCAGATACCAGGGGAAAGAGAGTTGAGACTGTCCAAACTGACAGCTACACCCTACTGCAGCATGATTAAAGAGATTTCATGGCTCTGAATGAAAAAATCCTTATTTTTAATATATATATTTGACCCCCTTGCATCCTCTCCCTTATAGAGCAGACATCCCTTGCAGTACACTGACAAAAATAAGAAATGGAGATTTGTATCAGACATTTTCTGGGTGATATTTACCTTCCTGATAGGCCTCTAAAAACTTCTGAAAATTCACAGGGGTTCAGAACTGACCATACAGGATGAAAATGTTGAAATGCTTTATAATTTTAGAGATTATTGCAGGTTACAGTCTATTAGAATGTTAAACAGCTTTTATATTTATCATTTGGACTCTATAGCTGCCAGATCTTAGTAATAGCAGTCCTCTTTATTGCGATGGATCTTGTGTAAGGAAAGCCCATAACACTGAACAAAATGCTTCTGGTTGTTTAATGAAAGGTGCTTTTCCTTGTGAGTAAATAGCAAAGCAGTACACAAACCACAGGCTGTATTATACAAACGTGACACCGAGCTACTTGCAGTTGGAAGGGGGAAAACACTGGTAAAGTTTTCCAGAAAACACATCAACCTTGCTGATTGACTCTGATTTTGGATAATTTACTTCACTTTATTCTGTAAATTATCTAAATTCTGTAAATCTCATACATTTTCATTTGATACTCCTCTATTATCATTATAATTTTTTCCTGCTATTTCTCCTTCTGTTCCTGCCTATTCACCACATTTGTTTTTTGCACCTTGCATTCTCTGATCTTCACTTAAAACTCTTTAAAAAATCCCTATTTTAATTAATAAAATAAGTTTTTAGTCATGTTAAAGTACATACAAAGTGAGTAAATTCCAGATAATTTAATGAACTATAATCTTAATTACAAATCAGGATTTATAAAGTTCCTAGTGAGACATCAAGGAGTTTGATGAAAATGTACAAATGTTTTACCACTTCAACTGATTTACCAAGATTTTATTTATTATATTTATCTAGAAGTATTTTGGAAAAGGAATACAGACATTACAGGCAGATATTCCACCAGGTCAATCAAAGGATGCAATTTCAGTACTGATAAAATAAAGAAGTACTGCTAAAAATGATCAAGGCATCCATATTAAAGTTGGAGAAAGGTCAGCAGCAATGAGACTTTACAGTTTTCCTGGGAATAAGCACTGACATAAACAGGACTGATCCTCTGTGTGGTTGCAGGACAGAAGATTAAGGTGGTGACAAATTATCAGCTGTAAAGGGCAAAATTCATACATATAACATATTGCTGCAAACTCTGTGTTAGTCTGAAATGAGTTTTTATTACTTCTTCCAAACTATTAGAAGGCTTAACCTCTTGAGAAATTTTCATTAGTTGTACAAAAAAAAAAAAAAAAAAAAAAGGCATCAGCCAGCTCCCTTTTGCCAGTCAAGGATTCTACTCAAGAAACTCTGTGTAGCTGCTGGCTTTGATCTTTGTCCCATTATTTCAGTTTCATGCTTCTTCTCAAAGAGTTTTATAATATCCACTTTATGACAAAAATAATTTAACTGCCAAATGAGAACTCCCCTGATAAATCTAGGGTTTCTAGATGTTTTTAAAAGCATGATAGAATACAGCAAAAACTACACTAAAACACACCCTTTTAACATCTGAAATAAGCAAGATAAAACACATTTAAAAACAAAGGATTAAAATGGGCATCTGGGAAAAAAGAGCAATCATGGTAAATATGAGGAAGAGTTACAGCAAGATCACCTTAGGAACAGTCTCTCAAGATTTGGTGTAAATTTTAAATGTGAAAAGATGCTTGGTAACAGTGAGAAAGTCTGGCAGCCAAGATGTTTCTACATCCAAGATACAGTCATTTTCTGTCCTAAATTTCATGGCAGAAACCCTAACAAACATGAAAGCCCAAACAGCAGACATTTGAGGTCTATAAATGGCCCAGATGGAAGCTGAACTTTTAAATTAAAAGTCATAAAAGACATATAAGAGAAAAATATTGCAAAGAGGAATTGAACATACTTACATTTTTAGTATAAAAATCCTGTGACCAGGAATCTTATGATTTTTTCCCCCCCTAAGGAAAATCAGCATAACAATATGTTGTCACAGGTAAGGGCTTTGCTCATCTTTACAAACCTAATTTCCATCTGTAGTACAGTCCACTGACCAAATGAAGTATTTTAGGGTTGCCTCACTGGATCTCTAGATTCTCCTTGATTTACCTGTTTCTCCTGGTGTTTGCACCTGAGCATTGCTGACTTATCACTGTAATTTGTTTACTTCCCTAACCACAACAAGACACTGCCTCAATGACTTTAAGTTTGTATTTAACATCAACATTTCAGGTTGTCTTGCCCAAAACTGATTCCAAGAAGTTAGAGCTCGAGAAGATCTTTATTAGTGTCCCATTAAATCTCTGAAAATACAAGAATATTTTCTATATTTCCTGGGTTTTTTCCCCCAGAACAGATTAAAAGACCCCAAATAAGAAAGTTTTGCCTATTTTCACAACAGTCTTTTACACTGCACCTCAATGATACTTTCTGTTACTGATACTGAACTCTCAAGTTTGGTTTTTTTCCTTTGCTTTTACTAATGGCTTTTGGTAGCATTTATTCTTCTGTGAATAAATTTATTCTTATTTCATATTTCGGTCATTTGCACACTATTATGTTACTTCTTGTGCAGGAAGAGTTACATAAATATTCCAAAAAGTGTATTTCCTTAATCAAACCAGATCTATTGAATGCTTTGTAATATTTTTATTTAGTCTCTGAAGACCAAGGCTTATTTCCTCTACTGTGCTTCCTGTTATTTCACTGACAATGTTATTCTCATGAAAATTTTGATATTATTTTTGCAGCTCATTTCTACAGATATGGTTCAAAACAAGACCCCAACCTTCCTAGATTTATATAATTTCTAATAAAATTTTCAATTTGGTTTAAATAAAGCATTTCTAAAGCTTAGTGAAACCCCTGTTTTATCAGAATGCCCAATAAATACAGTAGGATAAGAAACAAAAACCACAACATCTACCAAAAGTAGACCCACTGAGAATTGACAGTGACAAAGTGCCAGAAGAAGATATGCTAGAAAGTGATTACAGACAGATACTTCCAATGCAAATAGGAATGTTAGATCTGGAGAAGGCAGGAAGGCAGGAAGGAATAGACAATAATCCCTAAGAAGCATGCAGAAGGATCACAAAACTGCTGATAGGGAAAGCAGACATTTCAATGTTCCCATTTGTTGAGGGTTTCCTGAACAAAGAAGGCTGTGGAACCTTTCATGGCTTTTCCACTCAAAGCCCCATATTCATTTATGTGTCCCCTTTGCCATCCTATTGCTGTTCCCTCTTCCCTGTTTTCCTTCCCCTGCCCTGTGATTCTGTTTGCCCGTGGTGAACTCTGGCTGCACAAGGGCAAAACAGAAAATTTATGTCCTTGACAAATTGACTGTTTTCAGTGTTCTGGAAAAAATAATGGGAGGGAAGAGGATTGGCACAAATTAGCTAGCTGGATGATAATAGTAATAATGAAGTTGAGTAGACAGTCTAAAAGTGACAGTTATTTGTGACATGTAGTGGACAGTCGAGGAAAGACAAAGGAACAAAGTGCAGAGCCAGCAATTTGTTACTCTGTTGTGCCTAATAACTACCCACAGCTGGGATGCTGACAGAACAGGGAGGAGTCCTGCTGCAACTTCTGGCAGAGGCAGAAGCTGTTTGATAAAACCATAGGAAGGGGCAAATTCTGACAATTCTTGTAGCTTTTTTTTGAGAAATTTTTCTATTCCTGCCATTTCCTTGCATAATCAAAGTAAGTCACTTCAGTACTGGTGCTTGTTACAGAAGGGAAGGAATATATTCACCTGTCTGTCATATTGAAGAAAACACTTGGGATTTCCCCCTAACTGAACATGACATAGAGAGACAAAGTGCTGGAAGGAGTTACCAAAAAAGTCATAATCTAGATTTGTGAGGAAGTTGTAGGAGAAAACATTCTGGGTTTTTTTTAGGACAAATTTTGACTCAAAACCTAATTCCTTTCTTGAGAGTCTTAATACAATACTGGGCAAAATAAAAGCACAAGGACACATTCCTTGAGCCTTTGTTCAAGTAATTGGAAAGACTAAATTAAAAAAAAAAGGTGCTATTGGAGCAGAACTCCTTGCAATACCACTCTTGCTGTACTGTATGTGTGGCCACTGTGGGGGGTCTGAAGGATGCAATATTCACCATTGAGCACAGACTCCTAAGGTGCCTCAAGACTAGCCAAAGAAGGGTGAGCAGGAACAAAATCCTGCAGTAAAGGCTGTACATTTCTGACCAGAGAGAAGAGCTGTTCAGATGCAGAAGACATTGCTGAGAAGAGTTTTACTACCCATGCATACAAACTACTCAGTATTAACTTTAAAATTAGATTACATCTCTACGTGGACAGCATCGTAATGCAGTGCTTTTTTAAATGCCTAGAAAAAAATGTGATGTATTTATGAAACTATATACCAGATGAAAAAAAAAAGGGGCTTTTTTGTCTTTTGGAGAGAAATAATATAGTTCAATATGAAATGTTGGGGTTTTTTTATGGTAAAAGGAGTATACCATTGAATAGAAATGGTGCAGTGACACATAAAATCTTAGGTTCTATTGTATGTTGTCAGCAGTACCAGAAGACTCTAGCCTTTGCAAACATATTTTTCTAGCCTTATTTCCCTTGAGTCCTCTCATCTGGCACAGATGGCTTCTAGAATTCCCTTCCACTTTAAATTACTTGGGATCCTGTGAAAGAAACAGGGTAACATGGAAGTAAAAGTAGCTAAGACCTGAAGATACGTTGGTGTTAATTTTACTTTAAAAAATAAACTCTAGCTTCAGTGTTCTTAGCTGATAGTTAGAAGAATGCCTGTATTTGAATGATGAATTTATACAGGCTGCATTCTGCCCCTAGTTACTCAAGTTCCTTCCCAATCACTCCCTCAGACTCTGGAACTTGTTTAAGCAGGATATAAATTAGTTCATGGAGTGCCACCAGGCCAATTCATTCTGGGGAATTTATATAATGTCTTTCAATAAGTAAATTATTTGGAGTCAGACACTGATAATTTCTTTAGATTTCAGTGACATTACCACTTAATCTGACTGCCCAATAAGCAAGACAGGCAGAAGGTAACTTTGAAAAGCTTTTCAAAATCAAAAAAATACAGGTTAAAAAAGTAATCTTCTTTTTAATTTCATGGAAACATCTGATTTGATAATTAGCAATCATATTATTCTCAAATTGCTACTCCTTGTAATACCTGCAATTAGATATGAGCAATTATATAATATATTTATGTGTATTATAATTTTTCTATGAACACATGAAGGTTTGCCTATCAGTAAATTATACAAAATTTCAAGAAAACTGTAATATGCAATAACAACTACACTAGTTAAATGACAAAGTATTAGCCACATTAAATTGCCATTGCATGATAATTACCAGAAATTAATGTAACTCAATTAAGATGTTATTCTTCCCCTAGAAACCACTCTGAGAATGGCTACAGCACATTTCCAATCAGCATCAGAATGTATTATTAGGCCAGAGGCAGTAAGGCAGGTAAGCCTCAAGGACTCCTGTACAAAGAGCAGGGGCTGTGTCCAGGTCTGTTGCAGAATGAAAACTCCCTGCATTCAACACAAAAACCCCAACAAGTCTGAGGAATTTGTCTTTGCCAGTGACCTTTAGCCAAGTCCTGAATATGTCAGAATAAATTATGAAAGGCAAATACCCCTACCTTAAGAGATAACTTGCTCTTTTCTTTTTTCATTTCAATAATGTATAGATTTTGCATAAAATTTACTGTGATAATTCTACCAGGGTATGTAATTGGAAATACTTTCATGGCAGTAAAGAAACTTGAGGAAAATCCCTTGACTTTTCTGGTTTCTATCCACAGGGAAACAACATAATAGGATGCTTTCAGCAGAACCAAGTCCTAGGTTGTGTTCAGGTATTCTCTCTGTCATGTACCAATTAGCACTGTTCTGTCTTTTCCCCAAAAGGCTCAGATGGTTTGCTGGACTTCATTCCTTTTGAGTCACAACAAAAAGCAGAATAACTCCTAAGTTCAAATGCACATACCAACAATGAGCTACTGTCCAGAACAAGATCTGTAACCTTCAGATTGTACTCTTTCACTTCCCTTTTTCTTCAGCTGACTGAGTTAAGTACTGAGGTAAGCTGTTATTCAGAGCTCTCAAACCTTAAACTGAGATCTGATTAGAAGTACTCTGTGCAAACACACACCTGAAGCATTTTTCTATTTATTTTTCACACATCTTTTGGTTTTCATGAAATAAAATTCATTGTAGAAATGAAGAGCTATTCAGAAGAACAAATGTAGCCATTGACTGTAAATACCCTAAAAATCAATCTGAAAATAATTAATGCACCCAGTGGCACAAATAGACCAGTTATGTGAAATGCAAATTTAAAGAATGCTAGAAGTTATTTCTGATGCATCCACTAGCCTGCCACAACAATTTTATTTTGTCACTATATTTTACTATACGTAAAGCATTTTACTATATGTAAAGCGTTACTATTTGATACTTACTCAATAATAAATGAAGTATAATTGGAAACATTGGAAATTGCTAGTAACCAATGCCCTTTAAGAACCAACTACATCCCATAAAAGGGAAGCAGTCAAAACACCAGGATGCATACTAAATAGAAAACCTATTGAGAAAACCAGATAATTTCCTACAGTGGAAAGCATTATCAGTTCCTCTCCACACTCCATGCAGCAGCCCCCTGTTCTTATGATCTTTCTTTTAGAGCTGCCCTTTCAGCAGGGGCCCAGTATCTCTCTCTGGATTTCTGCCTCTGGGTGGGACCCCAAAGCAATCCAGTGGGAGCCACATGTACTTGGGAACTTGCTCAGCACTTTGCAGAACTGAAATCACTGAAGAGTTCCCAGGCAAGCACTGGGACAGAGTGAAGTATGGGTCACCATCCCTACAGAGCACCTCTGCACTGTCAACAGTGACACATGAAACTGTGTCAGTCATTGAAGTCAGTCTGGGTTTGATTCTTTGGGTTTTGTGGCAGCTGGATTATGAATTTATGCCACACTCTCTCTCTTTACCATTGGAATTGTTTATTCTTGCATAACAGTCAAAGGAAAAGAGAAATACTTTGTGGGAAAACAGTGATTTAAAGGGATCAACCTCCCACTGATGTCCATGGACATAGACTCTGAATGGCCTCTTTTGGACCACATTCTTATCAACTTAGTGTAATTAATTTACTGCTTTTAAAAGGATGGGCAGTGAGTTTTAATTCATTATGTTTTAAGGACACTTGTTCATACTTGGATTGGACATTCCAAACCAAAGCCTCTCTAAAATAGCTTAAATTGAGCAGCAGCATTAGAAAGTAAAAGATCAATGGCTATAGACTGGTAACATTTTTGAACAAATGAAAATCTCCAAGCTACTATTTGTTTTACCTGGAACTAACACACATGCCATTAGAAAAACAAAACCAAAAAAGAAATAAGTTGACAGTTGCTCTATGGCTCACTGATAATTACTTTCCTTGCCTTTTCATGAAGATTTAGCACCACTATCATGCCCAAGTTTCCCAATTTAGAGATTATTTGGCCTGAAGACGCCAAATCCTTAATCCTTACAGGTGAGGAGGTGTCCATATTGCCCAGCAGTAATTCTCCTGGGTAACTACACTGTGTTACACAGGTTCTCAGGAGTTCCTAGATCAGGAGTCAGTGATCAATATTAAAATATCACTTATGGTCTTGTCCACAACAGCAGAAAGGAAAAAAGAAAGAATTCTAAATTGGGAACTTGAGAAGCGCTTCTGAGGCATATTTCATTACCATTTATTCTGAAAAATTCTCTGCTCAAGTTTTCCTTGAACTTGAGGGGATTACGGATAAATCATGAGGAGCACACCAATGTTGCTTTAGCTTTCCCAAAAAATGAAAGCAAAATGAAAAGTTCTGTCACTGGGGGTAGGAGAGGAAGGGAAAAATATGACTAAGCCCTGCAGTTCTGGCACAATAAGGGGAGGGAAGGACTGTCCTGAAGCAGGAAAACAATAACCTAAAAAATAAAAAGAAAAGAAAAGTTATTAAGGCACTCAGATGAATTCTTTTTATATCTGACTTTTAGTTTAGTTCAGAATCAGATTTTTTTCTATTTATTTCTGATTGTCAAGAACTGTGGTTTTCATATCAGTATTATTTCGGTGGGTTCTTTTCTAATTCCAAAAAGAGTTCTGGGGCATGTATTGGGCAGAATGTCACCAAAAAGGACTTCAATAGTTCCAGCTCTTACTCAAGGCCTGGGCATGGCAGCCTTTCAAATGAAATGTACACTACCATGCCTGCTTGCAGAAATTTCAGCAACAATCTAGGCCTTTGGAAACAAACATTCTGCATGAAAAGAGTTGGTTAGAGCACCCTAACAGCAACTAATTTACGAAAAAATTGGATGAAGTGCAAAGAATAACCAGACCTCTTTTCCTCAGGACACTTTTTCTAATTAAAAGTAAACAAACTTCCATTTCATAAAGGAGACCAGTTTCTTTAACAGCTATTCTTATTATCAGCCTCATTTCATGCTTGCAATAGAAAATTCTGTAGAAAGGAGTTCAGATGTCATCTCCAGGGAGACTCATTCCATAATGAGCTGATGGGTTTCAGGAAGATATTGTTGCTTTTCGTTCCTGTTGCCATGTGCTTTGGATCATCTCATATTGAATTACAAAAAATCCCAGTGGTGACACTTATTGCAGAAAATTTTCACATTATTTGGTTAACAACTAGAACAGAGAACTGCACTGTCCACAACTTTCTGCCAATCAGGTAGTGCAGTGTGAGGAAGGAGGAACTATTTTAAAGTGCTCTAGAGTGAAACATTATTTTTCTACTTAGATCATGACTTGAATTGATGGTATTATGTTAGTGCTTTGGCTGACAGTCTTTGATAGCCAGTTCCTCCAGACCTAAGAGAGGCTTTTGAAGTCATTGTGAAAGTGCTTTTGATGGCTGCTCCTGGAAGATTATATTGAATTGTGAAGTTTTAACAAAAACTGAGTCTGTTATGCAGTATTGTGGTTTAACCCCAGTTGGGATTAACTCTAATCCAGCCAAAACCAGCACATGCACAGAAATTAAGTGTATAGATAGGATTATGGGAAATTTATAGGGGTCTGGGTTTGTTTTTTTTCCTGAAAAATTTAAATTAAGTCTTTCAGCAAATAGAGTATTTTCTATAAAAATGCAGCTCTTCTCTATACACTGAAGATTTTAATTGAAAAAGTGCTAATTTACACTCGGTGTAAAATTATGCCCTACATTGGTCTATTTCACCCTGAGACAGGTTGTAATTACTATTTCAGTCACCTCATCAAGCAGTCCTCTCCACAGCTTTCACAAACAGATTGCTCCACATCTGCTTTGCTCAGAGAACTCTGATCCCTTCAACCTATGACCCACCCCATTCATTTATCTGATTCTTACCTATATGCAGACATGTTCAAAACTTGGCAGTTGGTAATTCCAGCACAAGACAGGGCCTCTGAAGGTGGGTCAGCTGCATGCAGAAGTCCTGTGCCTCTGAACAGGCATGAAACAAGATCCTGATGTTCCGTGCCTTTAAGATGAGGCACATGTTAACTCTGCTTGATTGATGTCCTAGCAAATTACACTTATTGTAATTAATCCTCTTTCCAGGGGGCAAGTTCCTTGCCAAAGTTCTCAGGGTGAATTACCAAAACTCAAAGACAAAATTACCTTTTTCAGTGCACAATTCCATACACCCTGTGTGAGAAGCTGGACTGGATTTTTACCTGGCCGTCAGCACAGAATCATGACGTGTGTTCAGTATTTTGGGTCTGATTTGAAATACATCAAACATTTCCCTGAGACCATGAAAGCCATCAGAGTGCAGCCAAGAGAACTATCTGCTTTCACCTGCCTTCAGCCTGTTTTCTGCCCAGCGAGAGTTCCACCATCAGACAGCATATGAGAAAGATAAATAACAATATTGTAGAAAGTCTCTAACCCAGGATGTACAAAGTGCTTTAAAATAACCAAGTCTCCCATTGCTGCTTGCCGTATAGGATTTGAAAAATTCTGTGCTACCTCTATATTTAGTAAGTAATGACAGGACAAGACTTCAATGTCCTTCAGTCCTCCAGCTGCTTAGGTGTTTTTCTAATGCTACAGCACCTTCAGAGTATTACTGAAGCAAGAAAACAGAGCAGTAAAACCAATGACATTTTTTCCCCCACTACACATTTTAATCCCTTATCTGTAAATCAAATGAGACTTCTCCCATCTTTTCTGATTGGTTTGACCATTTCATCTTTTGTAACTGCTTCTGATCCTCATTTTTCCACTTGGAAATGTAACACATTCAGGAATAAATATTAATGCTCTTGAACTTACCATGATCATATATTAGAATGAAAGGAAAAAAGTCCAAGAAATACACTAGGAGAAAATTAACAGAAGGTCACAAATTTGGTGCCATACCAAACTTTTAGAGATAATAAGATTTTCTTATACATAAAATGAGATTAAAACTGCACCCACTTGAGGCTAAATTATTTTAAGGTTTCTTCTAAAAAACATATAAATGCTAGAAGCTATTGTTACATAACAATTAGAAATTATTTTTCAGTAAACTTTCACTTGTAACACTTAAATTTGAGCCTTAAGTGTATATACATCATGATCACTAATTGGTACAGATATTGCTGCTTCACTTTGCTTTGGAGTTGGGGTCATAAAAGTTCAAGCAAAGCAGTCTAGAGTTTTAGCTGCTATGTAGGTAGTTCTTCCCCTGTTTCATCACCATCTTGTGGAAAGGGAGGTTGTTCCTGCAGTGTTAAATCAGAGTTAAGAGTCAGGACAACGTTTTATACATCAGGACTTTAACAGCCTTGTGCACCCCTATTAGTCCTCCCCTCTGAATCATTCCTGCACCTCTTGAAAGCCAGGCCACAAAAGGAGCACTGTGGTATTTCCAGTGACTCAGCTCTTTTTTCACTTCCACCTGGTGCACCTCTTTTGACCTTATTAACATTCTGGTCAGAATCCCTTTCCTTCTCGCACAAAAAAGATAAAGTGAATGGAACCTGAAAGGCCATGAATATGTAACAGCCATTCCTTCTTCAGGTGTCCTGTCCAGACACTGCTAGTCAGAGTAGATTTGAATCTCTGTTTAATGGGTCTGCAAATACTGTCCTGCCAAAATAAGCAGCTGACCCAGAAGCCATATCTCATTAATACTATTTTGTACAGTATGAATAGACATCCTTCAAGAACAGGAATATGTCAGAGACTTCCTAATGATATGTCCACTCCTGCTGTCATCAATTTAGTCCAAGTTCTTGGAGAAGGAAGAATTGATACTTCCCTATACCTCTTTTCTACATACTGACTAATTCATCTATATTATGACTGAGAAGAAGTATCCTTCTACAGTTGCCATAAAAGTAGGAGATAAAACATAATTATAAGAAATAGATATCTAGATTTAGAGATTTCTTATTCATATTTCAAATTAACTGTTGATTAACCTAAAATGTGTATTTATATTCACATATATGAATTGGCAGTCTTAGAAATAAAAATTATAAATGAATTCATAAGACTACTGGTCTGCCTCACCAAAAGGATTCTAGGGTCAGTTAAGTTTTTGAAAAAGAGCAGCTACCACTACAGCTAGCAAATTCCTCTAACTGGAACATGCTGTAAGACATACAATACCTGTTGAAAAATGGATACATAAAATAATAAAGAATCCACCATGTTTTCAAAGTGATCCAGGCTATATCCTTGCCAATTTAAGTTCCCATGATAGAACTTAGTCTTTTACCAGTGAGTAAAAATTAACAACACCTTTTATATGTTTTTAAACTCTATCATGTGCAAATGTAAATTGATTGTGTGCAGGGATATAATGTGCTGCAGGTGCTCAGTGATACTCAGACAGAAATTTGTCTAGACCATTTAAATAGATTAAATATGAAAAAAAACACATTGTACTGGCACTCACATGGGATCAAGATGCTGATCAGGGTCTAGTTTAAACCTTTTGGTCTTACGACAACTTCCTGGAATTGATCATTCCACATCTCAAAGAGAATGGCTTTTCAAGGAACACTTAGATCCTTTACCCCCTGTATAGTAAGAAAGTGGTTGATAAATTTTCTTGTCCTGTTTATGAACTGCATCTGGTATCACTGGCAGAACACTGTTGGAGGAACGAAGAAACTTTATGTACTTTTTTATCTTGTTCACAGAGAATCAATTAGTAAAACTGTAAGTTATATCTCAATCACGTGTTGTTTAAAAGGAAAGATCATTTCTCCAGTGTAATGTATTTTCCCCCCAGTTCAAAAGAATCTGATAATGGCAGCTTATCTTTGGCAGTTTTCAGCTGACAAAAAGGTTAAATATATCTCATTGAACTAGATCTCTTTGAGCCAATTCACACACACATGTTGTTCCCCGCTGACTTGATCCTCTGTGCCATTATCCTTGCCTACAAAAAGCAGGAAATGTTGTTTAACACCTATTCGTCACTCTCCATTTTTTTGCCATTTGCTAAACCCTTGGTCTCAGGATGCTGAGGAACTTCTAAGTGCATCTTTCCAGTTTGTGGGGTTTTTTGGTTAATAGCATACTTTATTTCTGGCTGGTGCAATCTTCAAAGAAAGGACAGCCTGTCTTGGAAGGGTTAAAATGAAGTTGCTAGTCTTACTACTTTTAAATCCTTTGCCCCCTATTAGAAAGATGTGTGGTAGTCTTTGAAAGGCTATTAGACTGCATTGCCAGGAAAACACTGGAATAAAAAAAAAAAGAAAAGAAACAAGAAACATTTTCAAATCTTACTCTTCTTCCTGGAAAATGCTCTTCACTAAAGGAATCAAAAATGTTTCTTTTTTAGCACCAAGTACAGCCTAACATGAGGTAAAAAAACTGGTATCAGCAGTTAATACCTTGCTTTGTCTGTAAGAGATGAGAAAGGGAATGAAAAAGAAAAATCAGGTTGCTTTAATAAAACTGAGCTATGCCTCCAAGTTAGCAGGTGCACAAAAGCAGAAAGGAAGAGTTACATTAGAAGAGAAGAACAAGGAGAAGAACTAGAAGAAATGCCAGAAAAAGTCAAGAAAAGGAAGACTGCACAGAAAAAGTTTCATCCAGGAAAAAATTCTGCATATGAAACAGTAGAGCTGAGCTCACTGAAGGACAGTGATTGACAATGAATAAATGTATTGGCCTTTCTAACCCTGTCCTAAAACCTACTGAGGACACAAGACCACTGCAAGTCTTCTACTTATATGGGACAGACAGACCCTCACTTATAAAGAAACAAGAACAAGAACAGCTATGATCCACGGTTGTACAAATATGCATTCATCCTGCACATTGCCTTTTTGTATGCTGCTTTAGTTTTCCAGTCTACTATGCTGTTCTACCTCAAAGCTACACTTTTATTATTCTGGAAGTGCATTTTACTGAAAAATGCCATTCAACTGCATATCCCCTTTAATGAATTTTATCAACAAAATCAAAACAGGTACTGTAGCGTGCAATAATTTCCTACCCAATATTAACCACTCAAAACCTAAAATCCATTTTACAAATAAAGCACAGTGTTCTCTTGGTCATGACCCCAAAGCCCAAGAGGACATCTCAAGAACCAGCGTTGCACTCTATTGAGAGCATTCTGACAGACTCTCTAGATCTGGTCCCCACCCATCACCCCTCTGTAAACACCTTTCTGATGTGCAGGCACTACAAACGTCTACCACGTGAAATGAGTATCATTCTGTAACTTGGATACAAGTAACATCTTCGGCATACAAACAGCAGTAATTTTTGTGAAACAGGGAAGCATGAGCCAAGGTGGGTCTTTCAGAATAACGTCTGGAATTATAGCACCACTTATATCTGTTTCAGGCAAGAGTTTCATTATTCAGTGTTTGGAGAAGGGTGACATTTCAAAACGTAATGCTACAAGGGAACTTCACAGATATTTATGTTAATGGATCAATCATACCTAATCAACTGGTACTTGCAGTGTCTTTTGCCCAGTGGTGAGAGGTCTCATATTAGCTCAGAGAATCACAGAATGGACAAGGCTGGAAGGGATGGGTCATTTGATCCAACCTTCCTGCTCAAATAGGGTAATTCTGGATCACATTGCACAGGATTGTGTCCAGATGGTTCTTAAGTATCTCCAGTGAGGAAGACTCCACAAACTCTCCGGGCAATCTGTTCCAGTGCCCAGTCACCTGCACAGTAAAGTTCTTTCTCAGGTGGAACTTCTGTGCATCAGTGTCTGCCCATTGCCTCTTGTCCTATTGCATGGCACCACTGAGAAGAGCCTGGATCTATCCTCTTGACACCCTCCCAAAAATAGTTACAGACAATGACGAGGTCCACTTTCAGTCATGCTTTCTTGAGGCTGAACAGACCCAGCTCCTTCAGCCTTTCTGAAGGAAATAAATGAAGTATTTCACTCCCCTCATCATCTTTGTAGCGCAGCACTGGACCCACTCCAGGACCTCCATGCCTCTCTTGTACTGAGGAGCCCAGCACTGGCCACAGCACTCCGAGACCTCACCAGGGCTGAGCAGAGGGGTAGGATCGTCTCCCTCAACCTGCTGGCAACACTGAAGGGCTGCAGAGCACTCTGGAGCATTGGGCATGCCTCACAGCTTTGTGCCATCAGTGAATTTGCTGAGGAAGCATCTGCCCCCTTCTCCAAGTCATTGAGGAATAAGTTAAACAATGCTGGGCTCAGTTTGGAACCTTGAGGGACACCACTAGTGACCAGCCTCCCACTAGACCCTGTGCCACCATCATAACCCTCTGGGATCTGCTGTTCAGTCCTTTCTCAATCCACCTCACTGTCTACCCATCCAGTCCACACTTCCTGAGTTTGCCTATGAAGTCATTGTGAGAGATGGTGCCAAAAGATTGCTGAAGTCAAGGCGGGCAATATCCACTGCTCTCCACTCATTCATCCAGGGAGTTGTTTCATTTTAGAAGGCAATCAGGTTGGTCAGGCATGATTTACCTTTAGTGAATTCATGCTGACTACTCCTGATCACATTTCTGTCATCCATGTGGACAGAGATGGCCTCCAGAGTGAGCTGCTCCATCATCTTTCCAGGGATGGAGGTGAGGCTGACTGGCCACTAGTTCCCTGTGCCCTACCTCTTACTCTTTTTGAAAATCTGGATTCCCTTCCAGCCTGTAACAGACACACCCCACAAGGTCACCTTTACTAGTTTGCCCTAGTTTTTATCCTGACCCATAAGCTCTTGACTTGCTCATCATCCACCCCAAGAGCTCGATACATTCCAGGTGTTGCCCCACACAGATGGCAACTCCACCACCACTTGTCTGTCCTTGTCTGTCTCTCCTGAGAAGCCCTGGCATGACAACACTGCAGTCACGTGAGCGATCCCACTGTCTTTCCATAGCCACAATGATGTCACAGCCCTGGGACTGCCTGTGGATCTGTAGCTCATTCTGTTTGTTCCCCATTCTGCATGCATTGGTGTACAGACACTTTATACAAGTGTTTGATGGTCTCAGGGTCCCAGCGGGGGTGGGGGCTGAAAAATGACACACCACAGTCATGTCTTGTGGTTATGTCTTTGGCTGCTGATGCTTGCTTGACTTTAGAATTTAGGGACTAAAACCTGTAATTTATCTTTTTTATGCTGTGTTTTATGGCCAGTGCAGGCATATTTTGACTTATCAGAATATATGTCTATTAAAACCCCTACAGTGGTTGATTTACCAACATTAAAATGGCTGATTATAGGCTGATAAAACTGGGGAAGAAGTAGCTTGCCAGATGGCAGGGGCTAAACACTTTTTATGAGATACAAAGTGCACTTTGACTACAGCTTCATTTATGTTGTCAGACCTATGTTCTGTGTTCAGCCTGCTGTGCCAAACAAAATAGACTTGTCCCACCAGCTGAAGCCACTGCAAAAAAATATCCTGTAGTAGTAATGCCTGGTCCCACCTCCTTCTCTCCTTGATGCAGGAAGGTACTAATGATCTTCCATGCTTTCCAAAGTCATCAGTCATCATGACTGCTCATCTATTCAGGGCAACCCATTCATGTGAATTGCACTGTTAATCACCAGTGTTCCCACCTGTTTTTTAACATAATGTTGAGATAATGTTTTGAAATCTGTTTGGAAATAATTTGAAAATATTGCTAGCTGGGGGCAAATAAATGAAGGAATTGGTGGAGTTTGATTGTAACTTCAGGAATTTTGTTCCGTAGATATCTCAACAATCACTGTGAAAAGATTCCTTAAAGTGTCAATATCTGTTCAGAATGTTATGTAATTGTTCTTAAAGGCATTCCTCAAGAGACACCAGCATCCTAACATCCAATTTCTAATGAAAGGTGGAGAAATGCCTGCAAAAGTTGAAACTTGGCAAAATTTTAAAATAAGTAATCTTGCTGGATGTTCCCTAAATAAATTTTTGCTGAGTAAAAAAGTACTTAAAGTACTGTCTCAGACTGGGACCTTATCACCAGGTATCCATTTATGACTATCACCTTATTAATAGCTTAAAAAATATGTAAACAGACTTTTGTGACCAGAAAATACACCCTTTTCTTAATAATTTTTGGGTGTCACATAGTAAGTGGAAAGTGAAAACACTACTTTTAATAATTAAAATAACTTGAAATGTATTTTGCCTGATCCCCTCCAAAAATGCAAAAAAAGATGATCCAGCTATCTAGCTATACAGTACCTGCCAGTATAGCTTCTGAAAAAAAAAAAAGAATTTAAAATAATAATCTCTCTGGGGTGCAAATAGCAATTAATCATATAGTAATCTTGAGATTTCTTCCTTTTGATCCTATTCATTATCCATTGTCAAGTGAATTGTTCTTTCTAATTTTCCCAAAAGTAATTATCATTCAGTTTATGATAATAATTTTCTTTTTTGTTGTTCATGTTCCCATTTAACTCAGGTTTCTCTTAACTGCTTCCAACTGTCTATGTATTTCATTAAACCTGTTTTTGTCATTTTGTTCATTCTTTCAAGTTCCCATTCTCCCACCGGAGAACTGTACCAGTTCCCATTGCAAACTTCCCCACAGCCCTGCAGCACTCATCAAACCATTCTGCAAGCATCAGCTCCACAGACATGCAAATAATTTTGCCTTTGAGTGCACACAGTCTTTAACCAATACCACTGACAATTTGTAGCAGATGTAGAAGCTGGAATGGCAGCCATGAAATACATTTCACATAGTCCACTCCAGAGTCATCAAACAGCAGTATTAACAGCTTGGTATTAACAGCTTGTGTCAGCTTTGAAGGACTTCAGATCCAAAATGAAAGAGCAGGCTCTGTATGATGCTCCTAATTCCTCGTCTTATCTAGATGCAGAAAATACGAATGTGTATGCATGACTCAAAGGAGTTCACTGCTTGTTGCAATTCAAAAAACCAATATCCTCGTCAGTGCAGAAATACTACCATCATCTATTCCCACACTATGCACCTAACAACACTGAGGTTTAAACAAACACAATACTAAAGTGTACCAGAATTATTAGGCAGGTATTAGTCAGGAGAGTCAGCACAACATGAAGCTTGTTCTTGGTTCTGTACAGTACTCCCTGGTCCAATATCATACTTTTCCAATATCTGCTTTTGCCGCCTTGACCACTTAATATAATTTCTCCTCAAAGCTGGGAACACAGTACCTGACAGTTGTCTTACAGAGTGGATGTACAATGCCTGAAAGATATCACTCTGCACAGCCTGCAGTGTCCCTCCTTCTCCCTCACAGCTGCTGGAACACATCATAGATTCCCCAAGAACTTAGTGCACTGAGATCAGACTGGCTGGACAGTAGGAGTGAGAGAGAGAAAAACATCCTGCCTATGGCCCTTGAATCCTTGGTGACTCTGTCCAAAGATGTAAAAGAACTGTGATAACTCAAGGCTACCATGATCCATTTCTGTTACCACCTTTTTCAAGACAGCATCAAATTACACAGTTCATTACTAATCCAATGATGTTCAGTGATGTTCTTCTAAGATACTAATGCTTATCTACTGAGCTGTGCTCCATGAGACATTTTCCACAATTATATATCATATCAGAATATCTTGCTACAAGTCCTAAGCATTAAAACAGGGCCATGGAAACAGGAATAATACTCTAATATTAAGAAACACTCTTTTATAAGAATTTTTCTTCTTTTATAAGAAGAAACAGAGTCAATGCCTGAACAAGGGAATAGATGGAGGTTTTACTAAGGATGCTTTGTTGGATTTCATGTTGATTCCTACTGCCACTTTTCCTCTCTTTTGAGATGTTTATTGCTTCCCTTTACATCTATTTTTACTTTCCACTCTTATTTTTCAGATGTTCAGAGTGCCACTGTTCTTACAGGTTCTGGAACAACAGCAAAAGTAAAGCTATCTGGGCTGTGCTCCTGGTAACAGCACTTTCCCTCTGGACAGGGATAAAGGAAGGCTCTCATCAGAGTCACAACATTGGTACCACGCAATCAACTGCACCTTGAAAAGTCTGAGGTGGCTTATCTCACCCAAGAGAAAAAAAACATAAACCCCACTGTATACTCAGCAGTATTTATTCGCATTTCCCAGCTTCTCAGTTGTTTGGGTGTGGGTTGTTTTTTTATTCCCCCCAGTTCTACACCCCTGAAAGAAAGTTTTCTCCCATCAAAAACAAAAAAAAACCACCACCAACAAGAAGAACTTTCATGGTAATGTCTTCCTTTCTAATGAATAATTTTTAGTAGGCTTGGAGTTCTATTGAACTTTGTTTCTTTTCCTGCCCCTACAATTAGACAATAGTGATTTACAATTTTTTTTTTTTTTGCTGGTCCAGTCTCTATGCAACAACATCTTTCAAACTAATTTTCAAAATTTTACTGTTCTCTATTAGTGCAAGGAAGACTAAAATGTAACCTTGCAATGCAAATACATCAAAATTATTGCCACCTCAAATAAAAGCAAATGAGAGATCATTCAGAGTACTTGTGAAATAATTTCAGATACAGTTTTGGAGTCATTTTGGAAAAATGGCATGAAACTATCTAAATATACCAATTTTTACCCTGAGGCAGACTGCACTAAAATGAAATACTTTTACTCTTAAAATGAATTTAAATTTTTATCACAACTAAATTGACTAATTCTGAATCTTATTTGAAGAGAAATGGAGGGAAAACCAGGAAGGAAAAACTACAGTTCAACTGAGTAGAAGAATTCCTAAGATTAGAAAAGGAAATGTGCACCATCTGGAACTAAACTTCGGCTATTAGGTTATATGGTTCATGATTAAAATCTGGCAAAAGCCTTCTTTTCTCTGGCAGAACAGACAGTATCTTGACTCTTGAATAATATTCATGATACTGCTTCAGAGCAGGGAATATTAGTTTCTAGGGATATGAAGTTCTGGATCCCCTGGGAAGAGGCCAATCTCTTGTTTGAGTTGAATACATTTCACAGATGAAGGGGAGGAAGGAGAAAAAGATCTTGCCTATTTACCATGGATGCTATCAGCTGGGAAAGCAGTTTGGCAGAGCTCCGTACAGTGGGCTAGCAAATATCAGCAATAGTTTTATTTCTTTGGTTGAAAGGACACAACTGTTTGAATCAGTCCCCGTAACTATCTGACTTTTTAATTTATCAATATTCATATTCCAAACTAGAGCAATTAAAAGATGGCTTTAGATGTATTTAAAATATATCTAAATTTAGAACTACTTTTTTTAGCTGTGCATTTGTTCCTTATTAATGAAATTATGCAAGACCATCTTGAAAAATCTGGGTATCAGAAGGGATTTAGGACACCTGAGAAATCATTTTGCCAGGCATTACACCAGAATTTCTTCTGTGCAAGGAAAAAAGGAGACTAAAACAAAAGCAGGTAATACCCCTCAGAATAATGTATGAAGAAAGAAGATATTTTATAATTGCTTAACTTTACACTTTTACCAGAGAAGAAACCTTTTCAATCATGATGAGGCAGCACAACTCAGCACAGAGTACCTCAGTGACTTACAGCTTTGCAGTCACACCAGGGAGGGGACTCGCCTTGTCCAACATACACCACTTCTGGGCTGAACAAATCAAAGCAAGCAGAGTGCAATAAAGCAGCTACATGGCTTCTTACCAGATAAGTTGCCACTGTCTCCTGCAAATACCCTAGAGGTTAGGGCTGCACAGAGCTGTCTTCCTCAGGGACTTCAGCTCCCTCTAAGGCTATGTTCTGTGTTTAGCTTGATTATCCAAGAAACTGTGTATTTTATTGAATTTTGGAAGATAGACATACTCTTCTAATTTTTCTATTTTTATAGATGTTTTTGCAATAATAATGCCAATTATTTTCTTCCAGTCTTCTAAATTCTCAGTTCACATATTAAAAGTATCCAAGAGAAGATAGTCTTGCTCTGTTCTACATTCTCACCCTCAGATTCTAAAGAAATTACTCACAATGGTAGTATTTTCAGTTAAATGAATGTCTTGTCTTTCTTAATCAATCTCCATGTACACAATAGAATATGAGCATAAAGTGGATAAAAAAAAGGTGGGATAATTTATTCACCTTAGAGACATTTGGACAATATGTCTTTTAATACTTAATTATTTTCTTAGGTTTCTCAGAGGCTGTGGAATATTCAGGGTCACTTCCCTTTACAAGGAGAACAAGCAGGCCAAAATCCCCTCAAGTCAGGAACTATCAAAAATGAAGAATCTTTTTCCTAAAACTGATGTGAGAAAAGATAAACCACAACGAATGCAACAGCATGGTAGTCTAAAGTCTCAGCATGCAGGCTGCACACAGGAATTTCCAAGATCATGTATCTGATTTTGAATCAGGGGAATTAGTTCCATGAATTATAAGAGAAGGTTGGATAGATTAGAGAGCATAAATGTTATGTAAAATTTGTTGAAAATAAATTAGGAAGATTGGTGTCCCATGGTCTGTTTAAAATGTCAGCAATGCCTTCTTCAGGCAGAATGCAGAAGCTTTTTTTTCCTTTTGAGAAGAAATGGAGGTTTCTGATTTACTGCAGACCAGCTGGGTGCAGGAGGCACCTTCCCCTAAAAGATGGCAGAAAGCCATTTTTCATTCTAGGTCTTGGGCAGCTGATCTAGCAGGGAAGGGAAGAGAATGAAGGTAAAATGAGCTAAAACAGCCAGGAAAGGAGCTTCTAGTATTTGAATGCAGAAATACACGTACTGCAGCTGTGGCATTACAGAGGCAATTAAATGGGTGTTCCATAATCTTAGCTTGACTCACAAGCCAAATGGGATGTACCATTTTAAAATTCTGCCTTCATGTGCTACATATGTGAATAAGTGCTGTATAATAATGTTCCAGCTCCAGATTAGTGGAGACAACATGACTAAGCGTGCTATTTTAATCACCTTTGCAACGATGATTACTGTAAGACGCTTCTGAGAGTCTTTAATCTAAGACTAGTCATTCATCTCCATTTCTTTCTTGTCACAATCCACCCAGATGCTGTCTAACGTGACCTTTCTGCTCCTATTTCACTGTGCTGTTTGCCAGAAGATTATTTCTGATCTCCATGCTACTTCGTAACAAATATGCCTTATTGCTGTCTTTATACAGACTGAAAAATAGTGGTTATCTCAATATCTATGATAATCTGTTTAAAGAAGTACAGTGAAAGAGATTGCACAGGAAATGCTTTTATTTAATTCTGCTTCTTCCATCTGCTCTACCTTTGTTTTTAGAAAGGGAGAAAAGAAGCAGATGCAGGATGTTTTTGTGGAAGAACGGGAATTTTGGATAAAACTGCTCTATTTACTAAAGGACTGTCGGTGGGATACTATCACTGCAAAGCAACTCACTGCAGAAATAACCTTTATATTCCCTTTGTGCTACCAAATTTGTACACTGATAAATAACAGTGATCCTTAGCTATTCTCTCAGGATGTGAAGCTCATACAGGAAAAAAATTGCAAAACCTGCATTCATTTGATCCAAGTTTTTGCTACATCTTTACTATTCATAAAATAATGCTGATCCCAAACTGGTGATCTCAGAGGGCCTCAGGTAAGCCAGCAACATCTTTTTATGAGAATTATGTTAAAGAGGCTTACCCAAAATTCAAATGGAGGGCTGTGTGTTATCTTCTGTTCTTTACAGAAAGTGTAGAAGTGATGGACCAAAACTTCCTATATATTTGGGCTCCCATTCTGCTATGCTCCAACAGATGGCAGGGCTTCCAGGAATTTCTAGGGATTTCCTGCTGGGATCCTATGTAAGGTATGGTTGTCCCTCTGCGTGAAAAAAAGGCAGAAGAACAAGCCATCATAAAGCATAAGGGATATCCTTGTGTTTATTTTGCTAAATGAATTTACATAATTTAAGAAAGAGAAATCTATAATTACCATTTTTGACTGCTAGATAGTGTTACTGATTTTTTAAGCACATCTATATAAAGGGCAAAATATAAAAGTTCATCTTGTTCTAAAGATAGCATTTGTTGTCAGAGCATTACCTGTTATAAGTGGTGGGATAGCTCTGGAAAAATAACACACATTTAATTGTGTGTCAATTAGATATTCAAGATAATTAGTTATTGGGAACAGCTTCACAGAGTTTTGTGTAAGGTTGTCAGATGGAGCATCTGCTAACTACTTGAAATAAAAACAAGGCAATTAAGATATACAAGTAGGAGAGAAATAATAGTCTGTGGAAACTCTGGCCACGCTCTGCCCTCAGATCTCTTTTTGTAGTTCCAGAATAAGTCTTCCAATAGTAGTTACTTTCTGAAACAAGAGGACTAAAAGCAGTACTTGCTATATGTCTGGAAACACAGTGTTAATTTCTACCTGAGACTACAGAGGTGAACAAAAATGAAGGTCAAATACCAGCTTCAATAAATCTGACCGATATTATTTAAGACACCACATTGTCTTGCTGGTAGCAGTAGCCCTAAAAATACTACTTGAAAAGAGTGGCAAGAGATCATTGGCAATTAAGACATATAAATGACTGTTTCTGATGTAGCAAACTTACAGAATCTTTGATTATGTTGAATGAACTCTGTAGCACACTTAGAGCTTGCTGTAAAATATATGTAACTTCCCCTCTTTAGACTAACAGATGCTTGATTTTAGTTACCAGAGAGCAGGAAGAGTCATAATGGACATGACAGACAATTTGAAATTCTTACATGTTTCAAGTCTACAGAGGATTTAAGAATATTCTGAATTTTGAATTAGTCCCAGTGAAGTTTTTAAAATAAATTTTGTTAGCTATGGTCAAAGTACATGACATTAAATGTCATTATGACCCTAATGGTGTCTGCAGTATGAGTCTATACTAATGAAGATATTCTTATGCATAACTTCCTTTTTAAATTATACTAACCACTACAAAACTGTGGAGCATGTAATCAATAGATTTTTTTCATTTCTGTCTCTTCCAAAAATTATTAGAGGTAAAGGGTAGGCCAATCAAATTTTAACAAAGTATTTCATTCCATTATGGAGTGTGTGAATTAGGTGATAGAGCCAAAAGTAACCAGCTTAATTCCCCATGATGTATCAGCAAAACTGAACAGCTGCCTTGGGGTATTAGTGCCTTAGAGTTTAAATTTTTAATCACTACATATAAATAATCAGATGTCAGAAATATGCTTCTGATTTAGTGTATGATTTAGAGTAACAGACCTATATATATAACTCCTAAACCAGTCCTCCAGTCAAGTGTTAGTTTTAGGGCTAGTTCCTTTAAGTGGTAGCAGAGTAGAAAACCTGTGAGTGCAAAAATGAGTATACAGCTGCATCCAGATATTTTGGGCTGATATTCAGTGCTGATGATATGAACTTGGACACTAAGGGATACTAAATGCCTTTCCTTAACTACAGCAGACAGTACCTCAGAATTGCAAAGGAGCTTTCCTCCCCTCCCTCCTCCCCCAGTTTGCAAGATCTTAATAGTCCCATGACAAAGTTACTTCAAAAAATAATATGTCAAAGCACATCTGAAATGGCTAGTTCTTGAGGTATGTATCTACATGAGTGGAATTTCCAGAAATACTTACTTGGAAAAACGCTGACTCTACTGTGGCTGTGTTTAGACTCATTTTGAGGCTAGTTTTTGTGTGCCTATTCAGGCAAATGAGTCAAATAGCAGGACAGTTAACAAAAGAGAGAACAAGAACACAGAAATTTTTGAACTTAGAACTAGCCATAAAAATTTATAAGTTTCTTTTAACCAGTCTTGGAACACAACAATACTATGTGACTCATATATCCAATCAAAGCTCTTTAAAACAGCTTGGATGTTGAATTTAAAGTATTTGCAAAGAATATAAACACTAAAACTTACTCAGAGAAATTTTCTAATGAGTACATTTGAGAAAATTATAATATGTTCATGCAAAATCACATGCAGAAACAGAGCTAAAACGAATTAAATCAACAATTTCCCAGGAATTATTTTAGTTTCACCGATATCAGATACCAAACTTGTGAAATAAGAGTAATAATGCTTTAAAGTAAGAACACTATCAGTCCCTTCCAACTCACCACATTCTGTCTTTCTGTGACAGTAGCCAACATTCACACCCTTGCTCATGATGATAATACATTTGTTTTTATCTATGACAGAATACAATCAGTCATTTTTACTTAGCTTCTCATTTTTATTACACTTGTTTCTGAAAGAGCTCAGTATTGTTACAACTACTGAAAGCATGCTAGATGACGTACAGTACAGACAGAAAAAAATTAATTTTATGTCAATGAGTTTATTCTAAGAATTTTTTACTCTACCTTTCTGCCAATTTCTTATCAAAAAACCCCAATGAGATTGATTATTTGCATATAATCAATATGTACCATATATTTGGGTAAACATAAGGTCACAGACTTCTATGCAAACAGATAATGAAGCAGCAAAATAAAAACTTCCTTGTTCAATTTGATACTGTGTGTGAAAATTACTTACAACCCTTAAAACTGTTAATTTAGCATGAAAGCTTAAATCATAAGACTAAATCGATATGCAACATCAACCCAACAGTATGGCTTCAGACCAACAGCCAATGAATGATCTACAGAGCTCACTTAACTCCCAGTAAAACAATTTCCTACTGCTGTGTAATTGCTAGAAACAAAGAAAACAACCAGAGTGAGAAAAGCAACCTTCAGGCTGGAGTTATGCTAATATTTCCCTAATCAATAACAAATTAGTAATGTGTTGGTGCTTTTAGAAGGAGCTGGAAATTCCCCCAGAAGAAATCTATTCAAGATGTGCTCCACAGGAAAGAGGAAAGTTGTTTGGAAAGTCAGGATTTAAAACTGAACTTTGGGGATAATAGCCCACAGTAGGGCTTTTGAATGGTTTCTTTCTCTAACCAAGAAACTGTGAGGAGGAGACTGCTCTCCCTCAAGTCTACAAATCACAAACAGTTGCAAAGTGGAACAGCTGAATCAGTAGCTAAATAAAATAAAACAGATTTATTCGAGTAATTTTTACTACACCTTCTGCAGTTTTAAAATTCACATTTGTATTTGAAGGAGATGACTTTGAGGATGGCCTGAGAGATACAGCAATGCAGGAAGAATAGGAGACATGATGTCAGGTATATCATACAGGTGGAACCTTTTTGAATATAAAGGTAAAGAGAGACAGAGAGGGCAGTGCAATGCACTGCAAAGATGATGATTTATTAATGCAATAAATTATTAAAATGGATGTTAGTTGTTGTGAAATGTGAAAACCAGCTACTTCTATAAATTCAGGGTTGTTCTGAAATTCGTTCTCATGTTTCAACAATGGACATAAACAGTAACATGAAAAGCTGCCAATAGGTTACTCCTTCTTATTCCCTCTTCCTTCTCCACTAGAAGACAGAAGGATAATATGAAGAGCAATAGGTCTATAGAAATAAAGAAATGGTTTCAGAGAAAAACTAGTCTTTGCTCACTAGCAGCAAAACTGTGATTCCCCTTGGTGCTTTGTAACAGTCCTGCCATTACTCAGACAAAAAGAGTGAACCTGTGCTTACCTTTCCTATAGTCATAGCAGAATGAGGTTACCAAGAACTGAAGGGTCAGGATATCTTGGGAGACCTACTTGTATCCCTGAATAAAGGCCAGCCACACTATGCTGGATGTGTGGTAAACAGGCAGGCATATGCCACTTCAGACTGGCATGTCATCAGAAAAGCAGTGTGGACACAAACCTGGGTGTCATCCTCTAAGAAGCAAAAATAAATAAAATTCAGCATCTTTAATGATCTAAGATACAGACACCTGTGTTTTTATGACAGCAGGAAGGAACAGAGTAGTTTGAGTCTTGTATTTTTATTTTTTAAGTTTTATAGGATCTTGGAGGAATTTGCCTTCTGGAGGGTACAGATTCCTTCAAAAGGTTCTCAGAGCTTTTTAGTCTCAAAAAACAGAAGCAGGATACTCGTGGAATGTAACATGTTTCAGAAAAAACAGACTGTTACTCGCATTTAAAGAAAATATTTTTCCACATTTGCTTTTTTTTCCTTTTTCTTACCAATTTTACAGGGGACAAAAGTTTTCTGCTTCTCTGCTACTTCAGATGTGATATACAATGCACTTGACCAAGGACACTGACAATTTGGCTGAGTGCTTTCATTCCTTAAAAAAAGCGATCTTAGGAGATTATTTTCTCTCTATCTTACTTTTTTTCTGCAGTATTTGTTTTCTTGTTGCTACTGATCCCGTTTTTCCAGTACTGTTTTGGTATGCTGAGGATACAAACTCTATGGAAAGTCAAAGGGGTTCACATCCTATTTTTGTTAACTCTTTTCCTCTTTCTTATTCTGCTGGGCTTTTGCAATTCAGGCTATCTTCATGATTCCTTGCATAAAAGGAGGAAGGTGCCTCGGTCTTCTGTTCTTCTGAAACCTCAGTTGCTATGCAGCTGAGCTCTCTCCTGGCCTCTGCTCTATGACCATATGTGATGTCTTCTCACTTGAAAAAAAAAAAAAAAAAAGAAAGGTATGAGCAGGTTAGCAGTGCTATTGTGTATTCCATTTCTCATCAAGTTTTAGACATGCAACATGTAAAAGATTGGCATTGAAGCCACTAATTCAGATGCTCTGGGGATCTCAATCTTAGTATGATAAATCACTTTATGGAAATGCTCCTACTTAGGGGACCAAATCAGGGTACAGCAGTAGATAATGTAAACCTGCATGTTTGATCCTAATCCAGAAGATCCTCTTTGCACTGGTTAGCATGAGTTACAGATTTGGGAGACCTCTTGGCCTCACAAGCTTAGGCTATCAGTATTAGTAAATTCAGTAGAAAAAGGCAAGCTTAATAAACCAGCATGGGGAGAAAATCTTGATAATGTGAGGTGGCCACCTAAGTATTTACAGATAGAAAACTAAATAGGCAGCTGTTCCAGTGCCATCATCTAAACATGTTGATCAATTCATTACTAGTAGAAAGACCACAAATAACAAAGTAGGCTACTTGCTTTCTAGTAAATTGATTTAATGTTTGCTATTTCTTCTTTGGAATACTGACATTCTGCAAGCATTTATCTTTTACAGTAACAATGAGATACCATCTTTATTCTGGGAGCATAGTTCTTACATCATATGTGAATATCAAAAAACCATCAGCTTCTTAAAGTGCAATACAAAACCAGGAAAGGGTTTATAAAGGATATTGTGATTGATATATGCAATCATAGAGAGAGACATTAATGAAACAACACATCAAGTCCTGGATGCTGTCTGCTAAAATTATAAATTATTACATCAATTCCCACAAAACACACACACCCACAAAAGCTGTGACATTAAAAAGCAAAATACCTTGTCTGGTGGCTTCACTTTTTGATAGCTCTCTGTTTCACTTATAGTAAGCTTTCCTGCTGGTCCAGAGAGGTGCTTTCCCTTCCAGGGGTGCTCTTTCTCTTGATCACCATTTTGAATGCTTTCTGTAATACCTGCCCTCCCCTCATGACACAGGAGATTGTTCTTTGGTGCTGTTCAATAACATGGTAGGCTCTGCAAATGCAAAAAACTTCACAATCTATTCCAAATCATTTAGGAAGAAGCAGATGTATCAGCCTACCACAGAGATTCTTTTGTTTTCCAAACTTAGAAAGACATGGCTTAGCATGTGGTCCCATCACTCCTTGTTGCTGTCACCAACATCTGAATGATGCCTGGAATGCTTGCAATAATAAAGATGAGATGATCCTCCAAGATGAAAGAGCCACTGCACCTCCTGCTTGGTTGTGGGTTTCAGAAAAAACAGCTTATATAGTAATTACTGACACGTAAATGGGTCTATTGGTCAAAAAGAACCAACACCACCTAGAAATACTGATAATACAGGTTGCAGAACCCATCTAAGTAATCAGAACTAATTCATTAAGTCTCAAGAGGTAAGCACTTGCCTCCTCCTGGCTCAGGAACAACCTTTGCTGAAAACCATCCAGATGCAAGAAAAGTCATATCCTCCTGGAATCACTGCTATAGCACAGGAGAGGGAACTGGGTTGGAGTGTGAACAAAAGTCTGAAGTCTGGGACTGCAGCTTCATATTTTCCTGGTGTTTTTCTCTAAGCTCTTCTGGGAAAACAGTCCTTTTTGTGCAGTAGGGAAAGAAAGAATTATAGTTCTCATAAAAACAAATACAGGCTGCTGCAAATCTAATTCACCTATTGCACCCAAGAGTAAAAGATCAGTGATCTGGATTTGATTAGCTACTGTATACATATATATATATATATATATATATTCAAATTATTTTTTCTTTAAATTCCTATAGAATGGGACTTGTGCTGTGGGCCAGGGCATTTTTTAATGGTACACAAAAAACTGGATTACTTGGCTAGGTTGCTCACAAGTTGCCTTTATCTCATAATAAAATGGCAGTAAGACTGCATGAAAGAGAATAAGGTATAAGCTGGTCTTTTCCTTCCATTTCAGGCTCCAGGTTCTGCCAGTGCTCCAACAGAAGGGCTTTCATCAATTTATAATGCAAGGCAAGAAGAGAAAAGCAGCAACCCACTGAACAAGACTAAATCACAACTTGCCTTTGAATCAATGAGCAATGCCCATTAGCCAGCCTGAAGCCTGCAGAGAAAAGCTGCTAATTCCAGCAAGGGTAGTTGTTTGTGGCTAAACTGCTCAGTGGAATGGAGCCAGGGAGTGAACCCAGGCACCACACTGCTGATCATACATGTTAATTAACTGATAGCCTTCACCCTGGGATGGCAAATTAGCACTCTCTGTGGCATAGTTCTCAGGACAGTCTGCTCCAGGGACCATTCTCTCTGGCTAGTTCAGATATCATCACCTGTTCTTTTGGAGGTAAGCATGAGATTCTTGCTTAATAGGTGTCAATCAGCTCATTCCATTTAATATCAGAACCCATGAACAGTCCTTAACCATGTTCAGTTTGTAATCCAACTCAGCCTCTCTGTGACTACTCTCAAAAAAATCCATCTTTAAATAGTTTCTAACTTTACCAGAATGTATCTAATCCTATCTAAGTCCACCAGCAGAAAATGGCCTTGATGGCTTTCTAAAACCCATACACTGTGTCTTCATACACAGGGACATAACTGCTTTTCTTTAATCCTTAAAAAGCTCATATGCTCTGCTATTTTGTCAGTGTTCTTACTGCAGTTAAAAATAGAAAAGAAGAAAATTCAGGTTTTGAAGTTGTAAATACTACATGATAACTGAAAGTGTCAATCAGAGGATTTCCACAAACCAGTGAGCAGCATGAAAGTTGCAGAAATATCAAACAGTACTCCATTTCTTGGAGTCTGTATCCATTTTAACATTTAGGAGTTTCTCCACAACTATGAGATATACAGCCTTTGCCTTTCCACTTTGCCTGAGTGGAAGTATTTTGCTTCAGAAATAAGATAAGCTGCTTTCAAATCTTTTAAGGTGAAACTTTTGCCTTCCCAATTACCCCCAAAAACCAAACTTAACCTCAAAAAGCATACAGACTCTGACTCCACTTGCTTTTGCTTGCTTCTTTTAATGGGTAAGAACATTTCTTTGCTCAACTTAGATGATGTATTTGATGTAGTAGAAACAAGAATCTACTGGATCACTTCAAGAATGATTAGAAACTTTCTAAAATTCTTCCTGCTCCACCCTTCAAATCAGCCCAGAGGATCACCACACCACTCAGATTTGGTGATTCATAAAAGTCAGAAGTTTTCTGGCATATTACTCAACATGCAGTCACTGCTCTGATGAGAACATTGCTCTCATCCCCAACCACTGCAGAAGAGATCACTACCCAGGCGAAAAGAGAAAATTTTCCAATAGAAGACAGCTCAGCAATATGGAATCTGGATATTAGCACAATTTTATTCCCCATCACACAGTCACCATTGAACAGTAGAGGTCAAAAGCACAACTTCAGAATAAACCAACATTTTAGCATGTGATAATTAGCCATGGGGGGGTACCTATTTCCTTCCACTGACCTTGGAGAACGCCTACAAAGTAGCAGGGATACCAACATGCTTATTTTAAAGAACAGAATTTCCAAATAGTCTATCTACACTTTTGTAAACTTAAATATAACAATAACTACTGTATTTCTTAATAAGTACAGCACTTCATCCAACATAACTTATTTTCTTGCATTTGCAGCTGAAAAAGAACTAAATGGTAAGAATGTGATATTTTGTGGAAAGCGTCAACTTTCTACCAGCCTTCATAGTCTGATCAACTCAATTTTTAGAAACCTATGAAACTTTGAAATTAATTTATTGAAGTAGAGGTAGAACAGCCCAAACAATAAGAAAACCACCAAGCTTCATAGTCAACTTAGTTAGGAGAGCTAGATTGTCATACACAAAGGAATGACAAGCCAAAGTCAGATATCCTAGAAATTGTTATCGGGTAGAAATATTTAAAATGTTCCTGTATCCTATATCCTGAGGAGTTTCTCCAAAGGCAAGCTGCAACACCTATGCAGCAGTGATCCTCAGGAAAGGTGTCTCTGTTACACCCAGATTTTGACATAAAGGATAAGGAAGAACAGAAGCTTGCATGGAGGCCTTGTAGCAACCTTCCAGTACCTGAAGAGGGCCTAGAGAGAAGCTGGAGAGCAACTCTTCAGGAGTTGCTCTCCATCAGCTCCTTATTCTTCATCAGGAATAAGGAGTAATAGGTACAACTTGAAAGAGAGGAAATTTAGATTAGATATTAGGAAGCAATTATTGTGAGGGTGGTGAGACACTGGAGCAGGTTACCCCGGGAGGTTGTAGATGTCCCAACCCTGGCCATGTTCAAGGCAGGTTAGACAAGCCCTTGAGCAGCTTGGTCTAGTGGAAGGTGTCCCTGCCCATGGCAGCAGGAGCTGGGACTAGATGATCTTTAAGCTCCATTCCTAGCCCTTAACATTCTGTGATTCTATGATATAAGCAAGCAGACTACTACATCCAAATCTCTGAACATGCCAAAAGATCTAAACAATCTCAAATTCGAAAAAAAGTAGTGATGTATTGTAAACTACAGAAACAGCAAGGATGTTACCTTCTGGATGATTTTGACAACTGAAGGAAGAAAAGGAGTGACTAGGCTCACGCCATTGCCGTGTGGCATTCAGCTACTCTGCACCTCTGGTGAGGCCCAGAGCACATCCCCTCTGCTGTCCATGGCATCATGGAGGCTGCAGACACCACCATGGGGAAGCTCTGCACAACAACCCTGGGGCCATGTCTGATCCCAGCCCCCACACACCCTGCCTGATCCTGACACCCCTTGTGGGCTGATATCCCAGCACAGCCTGTGTCCTTCCCCAGAAGCTGCCTGCTCTCTGGGGCTGCCCTGGTCCCCCGCAGATGCCCTGTTCCTGGCTGGGGTGGTGGGATGAGGCTCCGCTGCCAGGCCCTGCCCTGCTGCCCTGGGGAGCCCCCAGTCTTGTGGGACCCTGTCGCTTCTGGACCCTTCCTAAATCTTGTTGTTCCTTTGTCTATTCTCAAAATCTATTCCTTTCCAGCAGCAATGGTGAAACGTTACTTGAAGTGTTCTGCAAAGCGACTCCATCGAGCAGACGACGGAGCTCTGTGACATGTGTTACACATCCGCTTCGCTCAGCTTGGAAATACTACAGACTTAAATAACAGCGCTCCAGACTTCCGCCGCTATCTTACAGAAAGGTTGAGTCATCCCTGGCTCAGACACTGCCAGTCAGAGGGAAGAGGCTGTGGGCAGGAGGGTGCTGTGTGCCCACACCGCCCCACCTGCCAGGCACAGCTGACTGCTGAAGCGCTGCGGCACGGTCGGTGCAGCTCCAGGCTGCCCCGGTGCCATCCCTGCCCCACCGTGAGACACACAAAGATTCCCTTGGTGCTTCCGTACATCTCACAGGCTGAGACCTACGGAAGCACCAAGGGAGCAGCTGCCCAGGTGTGTGGCTTCAGCCTGTGCTGATGTACCTGCGTAGCAGAGCTAATGACAACACCCCACCTGGGGTACCCCAGGTTTCAACAGCTATTCCCTGTTGAACAATTCATCTCTAAAGAGATGGAACAATTCATCTCTAAAGAATAAACCGAATTCCAGGGGTAAGCCAGGATGTTTGAGACCTCTGAAATCACACTGTCACGCTGCAGTGCAGGCAGAGTCACCCTGGTGATGCAGGACAGCTGGAAAGCCGTGTTTTGGTTGGTTTTTACCTGATCAAATGAAAATAAAGTTTAAATCACTGACAATAAAATATGGATAAGCTAATTTTTCTTCTGGAGTGGACAGAAAAACTGATTATGAGTCAGAAACTCACTGTGCCAAACACTGTGCAGATAATATGGTGACCCCTCCCCTGGAGTTTGCAAAGTTAAAGTAGTTATGTCTGCAGAGTGAGCAATGGAAGAAGTAGCAGGCTTTAATTTACAGCTGATGTCTTAATTAGAAAGCAATCTGAAAACCTGAGTATCATAGAATGTGAGAGAGTTGACAAGTAGAGCAAAATTGTTGGAAACAAGATAATAATGGAAGATATATAACAGCAAGAGCCTAGATTATTCTCACCCGTACTTCGTATCAACTCTTAGAGCAATTTTTCAAAATTATGTAGAGTAATAAAGTAAAACACAAGTAATAATGGCAGGCTGCCAAATAGTACTTAGAATACAAATCAAAGGAGTATGCTGGAGTACACATTAAAATTTAAACCTTTCATCTGCTGCTCGTATGACAGTATTGTGAGAAAGACAGAAATGGAAAACTTTTGTCCCTAATTAAAACTCCCTGTTGAGATGCAAGTCATTAGAATTTCATATAAAGTGTTGTTACAGCAAGACAGTAATGAAGATGGGTTTTGGTAACTAAGACAAAGAGGACAAAGAGTTAAAGATAGACATTTGTCATTGTAGATAACAGGATATTTTTAAACTTGTTTAATGCATGTACATACTTGATGATACCAGGGTAAGAATCACGCTGAGGACACAAATTCTCCTGCCTTTTACAGAATACTAGGATACAATGCAATGAGCAGAAAAATAGAGGAAGAAGCAAAAAAGGAATCTTCATTTTTTCAAGCACCTCTTCAGTACTAGTAGGAACAAGCCAAAAGGATACGTAGGTCCTTCTGAATGTGTGCTCCAGTGCCTGGACACATTTCCTGAACACTGTTTAATTTACTAATATAGACTTAGCTATGGAATTCATTACTCTGAAGTCACAACTAATTTGGCAATGTACCATAAACCAGAGAAGTTATGTCCGCTGCTTGCTTATTATTGCAGCAAGTACAAATCCACCAGCAATAAGAGACACACAGAATTAAAGAGGTACTATCCTGGGGGGTCCACATGGAAATGAATACAATAACAGCTTGGAAAAATATGTGTGAAATCAGAATTCTAATCAAAACCATTCTTCAAAGTTTTCTGTCTCTAGTAGTTTCCAAAATTGTCTTGCTGTGTCAAGAACCATCAGGGCAATCTGTAATCTGCCAGGCTAGTCTGTGACATTTTATGTTTTCTCCTGAGAAACAACATACCGTAAGAGGTTACTCTGGAAATAAAGCTCACAATGACAAAAAATATTTAGGACAAAATAGAAATAGTCTTTTGAAATACAGAGAGAAAAGAAAAATACTTACAGGCTTCTCAGTTCACGGTCAATTCTGGCAATGCACATTATGAACCATGTGATCAAGCTTTTCATGCCAAAATGACTGATCCCTGTGTTTTTTATTTTGAGTAGTAAGACAAGTTTGAAATGTCCAAATGTCGGCAGAAGATTATTTTGTTTTCATATAACTACGTAAATTTTGAAGATCATTAATAATGGAATTCTCCAAGTAAGCACTCTTCCTTTGTTTAAGGTAGGGCTTGTGGGCAGAGCTGAGGCAGAGGAGTGTTGTCACAGCACCAGTATTGTTGCTATCGCACTGCTTAGAAACAAAAGTTAAAAATAATGCTCCTTGCTAGTTCTTCACACTCACAAATGCCTTAGTATTAGTTACTATGATAGTTCCTGGTTATGTCAAGCAACAGTAGTCAAAAGAATTGAAAAGCAAACTTCTACTAATTGTTAACTCGTGAGATTCTGGGGTTTAATCATAAAGACTGAGTAGTTTTTTTGCAGTTGAAAGTTATGTCTGCTACAACTTCACTAAGAAATTCTGGCAGAAATAAATTTTTCAAATTCACACATTTCTGCACCCAGTACTGGCTACTGCATGCTTAATTTCATTTGAGTACAAATTTCTGAATTGCAATATCTAGTTCTAGTTGGTCTTACATTTTTCTAGAATAACAAAGGTCACAAAGGTATTTCAACACATGAATCACAACCAATTGTACATTTGATCTTCTATTTTCCTGGTATTTTTAGGCAAGATTCCTAGAGCTTAGAAGGCATTTACATCACACCTATGTAATACTTCTGATATGGAGGGTTGGCTATGGCAAGATGAAAAAATGGGTTTGAGCTTTAGAAAAAGTGTACCCTTTTTTTTTTTTTTATTATAGAAAGATGGAGCTTTCTATCTCTGCCAGCCAAATAATTGCTTTTTAAAACATGCCATAGCACTTTTCAGAGTGGTTTACTCTTTTTAATGAATGCTTTTTGGATGTTGCAGTCTTTTCAGATTCTTGTATGCAGGGACATGCCTCTACTTCTAGTCTTGTTCAATGACTGAAGTAGATCTCCATTCTACACCTACCATGAAAAGAAGTAAGAAGATTATTCTGGCAAAGTGGGGCACCAATCCAGTTCCCTGCATAGGTTGTGTGGCATGGCATTAGATGAAAAGAGTTAATGAGCAGATGCTCTGCACCTTTATATTTAACAGAAAATGCACAGCCTGATTTTAAAAGCTTTCTTATCAGTGAGCTAAAGAAAAAAAAATCAGATACCAGATAAATCATAATTATCAGTAGTACATGATATAAGCTCTCATTTCTGGCCTGCTGGGAGTCTGTGTTGCACTGTGGACCTCTGTGGGTCTGAGAATAATTTCTAGGGTCTCAGCAGGACTATTGTCAATAGGTTTGTATTTGCTGCATATGAACACACAAGCCCAGCAGAAATAAGACCACATATAGTGAATGAGTTTAAAAAACATCAGAATTGGTTTTCTGGTGTGCAGACTAGGAATTTATGATATCTATTATGCTTTATTATCTATATTATTCTCTGTAATATTCCAAAACTCATTCACTAGCATACCAGGAAAATGCAAATATAGCTGAAACAAACTAAGTCCAGTAGTTTCTGGAAATATTTATAGTAGTAACCTAGAATTAATAACGTGAGTCTTGTTTGCAAACTGTGTAACACCAGAAATGGCAGGGGGAAAAAAAAGAAAAGACAGAAAAAGATTTTGTAGAACTCTAAGCCTTCTCAAAAGAGTAGGATTTGTAGTAATGAAAACCACCTTTTACTAGACCACACGGACACGTCTGGGCAATACAAGCGATACAAGTGTTTGGGCAATAAGGCCTTTGGGTCTCCAACAGCAATTGCAGCCCTTAAAGAAGAATACAAGTTGAGAGTATACAAGCTGCATGCCTGAAGTTGCATATCTCAGGCCATCTGAGAGAAAAAGTTGATAAGCATAAAGTGATTTTACTAAAAGTATGAGTGGCTGCACCAGGCCATAGCAGAGCTCCAGAGATGTGTTTAAATCAACATTCTCACTTAAGCAATGACCTGTACAAAAAGAAAGTTTGCCTGGTTGCTCATGTTCTGTTGTCACATTCTACTTTAGGTGATAAAAATGTTTCAAATGTAATAAATTTACCAATTAAAAATTCTACTTAGACTGATGACACTTCCCAGAAAAAATGTAATTCAAAGTCCATCGTGATTACAGTACAAGTTTAAAAATTCAAGGTAATTTTGAGGGCTGAAATAAAACATGGCTCTAGCAGTTTAGATAAATGTTTTCAGTAAGATAAATACTAACTACTCAGCAATGGAATTACACATTATTGAAGTCTCATACCTTGGTGTTATTTAACCACGGGTATTTTACCCTTAATCAACAAATATAATATTAGTGCTAAAATCCAAAATACAACTATGTGTTTGGATTCTGACATAATCAGAAGAGTTAAAAAAACAATCAAGAAAAAAAAAAAAGTAAAGGCATGGAATTCCTGTGCACTAATATTCTCGATCCCTGTTAGAAGAGCACCAGATCCACCTAGTGGAAATTTCCTTTATTACAATGGCTCTAAAATGCCATCTTGTAAGCAATATCACAATATATGCTGCTTGGTGGAAAGCTAATATGTGTTATTGTTACTGAATCACAGAATTTAGGGCTGGGGAGATTACTGCTAGATTTCTTCCTGTCATGCATGACTATTGTTCTGGCTTTCAACCACCTTAAATTTATGAAAGGATGATGTTTACACTGTTCATTTAGAGAGAGAGAGAGTTTTCTAATTTTTTAAAATGTAATTTTTTTTTTTTCTTCTAACTAAATTAAATGTGTCTTTTTTTGTGTAATCTTATTTTTTTAAACAACTGGATACATTACTCTGACAACTATCTGGTTTTAAACTTCAAACCTATAAAGTTCTGTCATGTTCCACCTGTACTCCACAGCAGTGTTGGTAACACTGTTACATTCTATTACTGATATAATTTAAACTCTCTGGTGAACTTTTTCTTTCTTCTCATAATTCCCTAAAGCACATATTTGTATCTTTCTGGGGATATGTGCAAAACTGTACTAAGATGATGCACAGAAATATCGAGGACACTTAAAAATATGGTTTTTTACAACTGTAAGACCATATTCAAACTATTTTTTATCTTTAATTAATCTCAGAAATACGGGCAGGAGTTGGTGATTCTGCATGTATGACTGTCTTCAGCACATAAGACAGCATAATCAGATTTCATTCCCTCTTTGCCATATACATACTTATTTTCTAAGAGAACACTAGAAAAATGTTTATAAACTTTTCTAGGCCTCAAATGTAAAGCAGATGTATTAGCTGAACCCACAAGACACGCTAAGCTATACTTGCAGCAACTGCTTGGTTTGACAGCTGAACATAGAATTAATATTCATGATCTTGCTGTGAAGTTTACAAATTATCCTAATCTACAAAATTTATCCTTAGGAAGTGCAAATGGGTTCAAATCTGTAGGCATAGCTGTAAAGAGCACAGCCCTTATAAAATCAGATCTGTGCTATTTGAATGGGATTTATCTTGCCTGAATAAAAAACCAAAGGTCCTGGATAAAATGCAGCAATTTAAAATGGAAATTGGAAAATCTGTTTTACATGGGATTATTCTGGATCTTTTCAGTATACTGACTTGTTAGAAAAAATGAGGTTATTTACTTTGTTCTTTCTATTCATAACTAGGAGCATGGATTTAAAAAGACATGGTAAAAGTTGTTCTCTTTTGTGGTACAAATGCCACAGAAGTACGAGAGACATAGTTGCAGGACTGAAAAAACCAGACATATGATACATGGAGTTCCTAAGGAGTAGGCAGCATTCAGCAGTCTGGTACATCCAGTGGCTGTTAATGATAAAACGTGTTGGTATACGATGGTGTGCTACAATTACTTTCTCAGAACACAGTGAGACTTTCAAGCACGTTTCTTCAAGTAAGAAACAGGTTTCTGGGGGAAACAGGTTTCATCTCAGGAGTTTTGATACTGGGACTATTTTTTAATTATCAGTTTTCCCGTACATCACAATTTTAAGTCAATAATTTCTATTGTACTTTTCTCAAGTAAAAATCCAAGTAGAGATTCAGAGCAATATTCATTTTATGACATATACAATGTCCACAACAGAGATCTCAGTACTCATGTAAAGATCCCTTTAATTAACAGGGAAAAATAGGCACCTTTAAGGCATGACTCATTTGATATAATTTAGGCATTTGCTTTGGGACTAGATGAATCACACCAGAGAAATGGCTGCATATCTTCAATGATTACAGCAAGAAGCTTGACATGTATCTCCTATGACTGGGTCGTAAACATGAATTTCTCTGATATAGTCAGAAATTGAAATTTTATCCTTCCATTGTTCCTCTTTTTGCTAAAGCAGAACACAATTTAGCATGTTCAGTACAGGTCAAAGAAAACATTATTGATTTCATTCTGATTTCAAGTCATCACCTAGGTACATGAAATAAACTTTCAAGATGATTTTTAAAAATATTTAGATATTTTAAAATTATATAGATTTTCAAATGCAATTTATTTTTAATTTTTTGTAATAAATTTCAAAATTTTCTTTCCATAACTGTGGCACATTTATTAAAAAGAGTGTCTGCTTCTTAAGCCAATTTATTTTAGTAAAAAGAAAATAATCTGGACAGTTACCACTATATCTATGACTGCATACTGTAGGACCAATCATCATAAGGAACTTAAAAATTATCACATGCATAGGGAAAACATAGTTTTTTCTAATAATGCAATGTCTTGCTCCACTTCCACCCACTTAATGAGTGGAATATGCAAAATAATTCATATAATGGGCACATGAAAGACACAGTTATGAATTTTGCCCAACATTGCCCTTTATAATAATATAGTATTAGTTGTCCTATATAGATATAGGCCTAATTAGTTATGGTTGCCCTATTTAATGATTTAGTAAAGTTGTGCTGTAAACCCTTTGGAACTTCAATCATTTAGGTAATGGCTGGTCAGAAGATGCACTCTAAAATATCAATAATGTAACTGAGGGTTCTTCTGCTTATCCATGAGGAGAGAAACTGGTTCAGTTAATGCTCTCCAAGAATACTGTTAGTCTTGGGTTTTATTGCTTATGCTGTAATACCATATGAAGACTGGCAAAAGAAAAGTCTTAAAAAATAAAAGCCAGGGGAGGGAGGCCATAAGTAAATAAAACATAACACAAGAAGCAGATCAGGGTAAGTATACATTGAATTATAACACCCTGCTAAATGATTGTGCAATTTTTTTCTTTTTTTAAATTCTGCTTTGTGTATAGCTTCACATATCAACTGAACAACTCACGGTATCCTACCACCAGGGACACTTGAGTGCACACATTTTAAACATTCCCAAGAGCCTCGTGGCAAAGCAATGCACTGAACAAGCATGCTGGCTTCCTAAAGTATCAAGAAGTTTCATGAGGAGATACAGAAGAATTCCAGGTTTCCAGCTGCTGGCAAGAAAGCTTTGCTGATAGCACCGAAGGTATAAGCCCTCCAGATATGCCTCAGAATGTCCACTGCACTGACTGGTGTTTGTTCTTTCTGCACCAGGACTACTTACTCTGGCCATGTCAGCTAAACTGGATTAGCAACTCAGGGGGGAAACTCACAGTGAGAGCAAATGAAGTTCTGAAATGTTTTAATGGGAAGCTACCCTTGAGATAAAAGAGATGAACCAGAAAACAAAATGAACAATGAAAATAATTGATTTCCCACAGTATTTTTCAAAGCCAAGTGTCAGCTAGCTACTACAATAAATAAAACATGCTACTACTTATTATTATTTTACTAGTTGTGGGTAAAAACTAACTTCGATTTTGTCACTAACACTCATCTCTTACAATTCAATAAAAGATTTGTTATAAAGATATAGCACTGCTGATAGATACTTGGGAAAGGTTTTGGGATTTTGTTCCTTATTTTTGTTTGATTTTAATTTTTTTTTTTTTTTACTTGCAAGACATTAGGAGGACATGATGAAGACTAAGTCCAAATACAAGATTTCACATATTCAGAATTATGTGTGTTGTGATTTTGATGGCAGTTTTCTGCTTATCAGTAAACACATTTCTGACCCTCCTACTCAGTTAAACTTACCTTGACATTTTCCCATCAGAAAATTTATATTTCAGAACCTCTGAGTCTATTTAGTGTCTTGATAATTACTACATGCACAATCAAACAAAATAGGTGAGTTTCAGGACCAAATAAAATTCTTCATTTTCCTATTAATTGGTTCGTGTTTAATTATCAGCAGAATCTTCCTTGATTCCTTGTAGAAAAATACAGCAGCTAATTCCACACTTACACAGAAAAAAATACTTAGGTTAACACAAACAAATGGGATGCTAAAATGCTGATGCTTATGGAAATATAACAATTTGTCAGCAATAAACACAAAATCTCAGCCATTTCACTTAACAGCACCTCCTGCAAAACAGTGAGGGGGTTTTATCCTTGTCACATTGGAATAATCTGTGTTAAATCCCTGGGGAAAGGCAAAGAAGATAGCAGTCAGATTGCTTCTCTGCCTTATCTGAGTTCCAGTGTCCATTAGAAATCTTATGGTGAAAAGCTGAAGTACACATCAAAATCCACAGGAAAATATTTTGCCAGCTTAAATGAAACATCTCTAAATAATCTTTTATAAACTTTTAAAGTCTTTCTCACATCAAGGCATTCTTGACACAAATGTCCTTACCTGAAACACTATCCCATGTTTTATTTCTTCTATAATATATGACATGTAGTCATCTTCCACATTTTCTGTAAATCATCATTTTCATATCCATAATATTGTTTATTAATAACATCATAAAAATAATGAGAGACAGTATAATTTCTGATCATATTTTAGAGAGTGTTCTAGGAGTTTGCTGTCAAACCTTGAGGGTGATTCTCTGATGCAAAGGGTCAGCAAACTGATTTGACTGAAGAAAAACAGAAAACCTAATATGAGACCAATTTTAAATATTTGAAACTCTCTATGTATCTGTGTAGTCATTTGCTGCCATTTTAAATAGACATAAAATAAGGACTGTCATCTTTATTTATATGATGCTTAGATACTCTGTGTTTGTTTCTTCAAAATGCATTTCTAGTCATTCCTGCTAAGCCCATTAGCTTCTCATGGCACTTGCTTCTGGCTCTTGACATCTCATCCTTGCATGTATCTCATTTACTGCTAACTCTCCTCAGTTCTCAGCTTCCTCTTTCCCATGCTTCAGTTCTAGCCAATTCCCAAAGCCAATCACTCCATATGCTTAGAGGCAGATTAGACTCCTGTCATTTTTTTTCCTCTCACATTGTCACATCTTATGCTTCTGACTCCCAGAGATCCACAAATTACCAAAAAAAAAAAAAAAGAAAAAAAAAGAAAAAAAAGAAAAAAAAGAAAAAAAAAAGAAAAAAAAGGTTCACAGATCAGAGCAGATAACCTAAAATAATGAACTTTGTTTTGGTGGATGTCAGGTACTAGTGCTACTGTACACTTTGCTATGAAAAGCAGGTGAGAAGAATTATTTCTGCTTGCAAAACGTTGCTCAGCTTCAACTAAAGAAGCAGCATAGATCTATCACTTCTCTTTAATAATGTAAATTTATGAACTAGCCTGGTGTTTTGCCATCCATCCTCCTCAGCCATGGCTTTGATGCTTATCTGTTGCTTATATAAATCTTACATAAATTTAACTTATAAAGCAGGAAGCACAAAATACCTTGCATTTGGTTATGCTCACTGAAAACACAGTAGAACCATATTGTGTGTGGGAACACAAATGTTTTAAATACTTAGCTCTGCATAATTCTTCTTGTGCTTTATGTGTGCACATGAGTGCATATGTATTTCTTTGTGGTTTACTGGAGGGAAAAGTATTTTATAGAAAGTCATTATGACTGTCTTTTCTGTTTTCAAGTAGATCATGCATGTAGAACAGGAAAAAAATCCTTAGATGATAGAGACTGAAAGACAGTCATTAGCAGCTCATCTGCAACCACTGAATAGAATTATTATTAAATGTATTACTTTAAAGGGTAGCATGAAGTCCAGACCCTGAGAAAATCAGGATGACCAGGTGCTTGGTTGATGCCTCAAGAGTGATAAAAAATGCCATTTGGAAAACTCATATATGTCCTTCCTTCACTGACCTGATTAGCTCAGACAGGTTCTGATCCAGCTTTTAATAAGTGAAGAAAAGAATAACCAAGGTCTAACTATACTTTTTCCAGTAGCTTCTGTCATTAATGCATCTGAATCAGGCACTTAGTTCATAGATTAAAAAAGCACAGATAAAGCATTCTAATAGATTTTGAAACTGATTTTCTGTTTTGAACCCCAGAAAATGATAAAGCTTTCTAATTTCCTCCTAATAGACACACAGACTTGCAACAGCTATGCTGTAATTTATTATCTGAAAAACATTTTGAATATCATTGCACAAAATACCCAAGTTTAACTGCATTTTCTCAAATTAATTTTCATATTATTGAAATGCATTCAAATCCATACACATACTGCTTTTGGATGAATACAGCATTTTCAAGAGCTCTACGTGGTACGAAGAACAATCTTTAAAATAAGCAATGAGCAAGAAAGTACAATCTGAGGCAGGAATCTAAATCAGGAGTTAAATGTACATAACCTTGCAAGGTCTTGATCATTATGAAAGGGATTGCAAGAACCTGCCAATAACTATTTCAAGGATGTAAACATTTGGGCTGCCAGTGTGTTATTTACATCTATAGAAGATTTATAACTGGAGAAAATCGTATTTAATTTTGAAATAATACAGACTGAATAGGACAGGTTTCTTGGCACCAACAGCTACTAGAATGGTGCATAGCCCTTTATGGAAAGTGACTGAAACCTTATTCCTTTGAAAGTTAAAAACAGTGAAAGACAAAAATCCTTGAAGATGACTTTAAGGACTCAAGCCCTGTTGGCTGTAGGCTGCAACAGAACCTTTTACAGTTGAGTAAATACTTCCTTTCCCCATAACTTTATTGTTTTGAAAAAATGTTACCTTACTTCTATTAATAATCTTGCTATAATACTTTCCAGTCTCTTTTGAAATCCAGGGCTGTATCTGTGTGACACAAATGCAGTGGACTGCAGAGATATCCAAAGTAGCTCTGAACAATATGAGACAGGAGAATCAAGCAAAAGACCCAGGGCAAGGCTGCTGTCCTAATTTGGAACATTAATCACACTGATAGGTCTATATGGCACAGCACTGCATTGGCTCTCACACCTGAGAATGTTTAAAAAAATCTGTTATAGAGGGAAAATATTTCTGAGGTATTTCTGATCTTCAACATCTTTATAGTTAAAATGACTGCCATTCAGTCCTCTCTACCTTCAGCTATTGAAATCAGTTGCAAACAGAAGACAAATCATGCTAGCCAAGATCTGATACACTTGGGAATTTTAAATGGAAATATCAACCCCTCACAATATCCTATAGAGCAATGTAGAAGCAGAAAAAAAATTAGATTTAAGAAGATTTTAAAGAGGAGTTATTTCTCCTCTGCACACTACTGAACACAGTATTCTTTGAAAAGCACCAAAATAGTACTGCAGTCCTTAAAAAAAAATATGTAATAAATTCTGCAGCTTTATTTCTTTGAAAAAAGGGGATATTTCTTTATGATTTTCATCACTGCAAATTGCTTCAAAGTAGAAGCAGAAGTATAGTTTGCAACATTAACACAATTATGTTCTTGTTTGCTTTTATGTAGCATCACCTTCAAGTATTTTGTACTGACCTTCAATCAACACAATCTGTTATAAAATGCCTGAAGCTAAAACTATGAGTTGTATGTTTTATGGGCAGAAAATGCAAGCATTTGAAACAAACAATTTATTCCAGCTCAAGTATCACAAATATTGTCTACAAAATAAAATACCCATAATGAATTTTTTTGCAGCACCTATCATTTACTACAATCAACAATTCTTGTTGTAATGAAGGATGCTATCCCAAGCCTGCACATTTCAGAGGTCAAATTCAGAATAGGATATGTATAAAATTTTCAAATTAATATCAGTTTGATCTGAAAAAAGATATTATTTTAAAATGGAAATCCAATTTCCTTGCTGGCTCATCAACACTTAAAAGGTTAAGCTGGTAAATACAATTCTTTATTCAGGCCTCTTCTAAGCTACTGAATGCAGAACAAGTTGTTGCCTAGGACAACAAAATATTTAGTGACTGTATTTTATCTGTTTTTGTAGAGAACTTGTGGGCTGGCAGAAGAGGTTATTTTCCAGGGGTTTTAAAGGAAATAAGATGTCTATTGTACTCCCTGGAAAGGAGATCACATTCTCAAACTTGAAATATGAACCTTCTGATAGAACACCAAGATTTTAGACAGAAAATCAAATGATAAGGCAATTTATTTGTTCCCTCAATGGATAGAGATTTTGTTAGGATACTTCAGAGGCAGTACTCTCTCTGGCAATAAGTAGAGGGGGTTGCTTTATAATGCAAGATAATTTTTTTAATAAATCAATCATTTGTGCTACCTTGTGTGTTACAGGACAAGAAAATGATCCTGCAGATGGAACACAATAGGTGCTAAAATTGCTCAGCTTTGATTATTGTGCTAAAAATGACTGCCAATCACTACCTGATTATAATTTGTTTTGAAGAGAGCGTGGGGGAAGAGAAGGAATTAAATAAAAGAGAAAAAGAGGGGGGGAGTTCTGATTTTAAAAATTCTAAAGCAAATGTTTGCCTCAGAAAGGAGGGAAAAGCAATTGCTGTCTTCAAATTTCATTCAATGGCTAGATTTACAAATCAAACATGGTGGTTTTAACATCACTTTTAAATCATAAACCAGTATTTTATTTGTTATTGCCATAATGTAAGGAAATAAAAGAATCACGAAAATTACTTCAAAGTATTTATATCATGTCTTGTATTTAAACAACCTGTGACAACAAAATGACATCAGGTGGATTAGAAAAGAATCATAATGCTTCCAAAAGAATAAATGTCATGACATTGTTCACAGTGCAGCTATTTCCTTCCTTCCTTCCTCCCTCCCTCCCTCCCTCCCTCCCTCCCTTCCTTCCTTCCTTCCTTCCTTCCTTCCTTCCTTCCTTCCTTCCTTCCTTCCTTCCTTCCTTCCTTCCTTCCTTCCTTCCTTCCTTCCTTCCTTCCTTCCTTCCTTCCTTCCTTCCTTCCTTCCTTCCTTCCTTCCTTCCTTCCTTCCTTCCTTCCCTCCTTCCCTCCTTCCCTCCTTCCCTCCTTCCTTCCCTCCTTCCCTCCTCCTCCCACTGCTCTGAAGTCTAAGCACTGCCATGATCCAAAGTGGGAGTGGGAAGAGGTAAACACAAGATGTTTAAAGGAATTGCCATGGTTTATGTCATCTCAAGCTCTTTTGCAAGTAACAGTACAGAGGAAAGAGAATGGTGTGTTTTAAAAGTATTTTCTTTAGCGTGAGGAACAGATGGAAGCTTGCACATCAAATCACTCCCAGGCTGTAAGATCACTACCTATGCAAAACATTACATGCAGAAACTGCACAGAAGAGTTAAACACATTAAAAATACTGGCACATGGATTTGCTGAGGATGCAGAGCTTCCAAAGAGATTCTAGAGACAACCACTGCAATACTACAACATAACAACAGTTTCTAAATTAAAAGTAACATCCACAGTAATTTAGGAACTGAATGATGGAGATTTTATCAGCATTCAAAACAGAAAGAGTCTGACTGCAGAAAGAATAATTTTCAAATTCAAGATCAAAAGGAAAAAAATTTAGTACATGATTGCAATTGGTACATATTTAATTACTGCAAAAGAAACAGATATGCATTATTAAAACTACTTTGAGACCTCTGTGGGTGCCCTGGATAAAGGAAATATACATAACTCCAGTATATGGAAAAAAATGCTATTTGTATAATATTGCATGGCTTTTTTTGTACATTTAATGAACCTACTGATCCAGTGTCTAAGGTAAATAGAGTTATTTAGAGTGCTATCCTTTGTATTTGAAACCAAAGTGGTGAACAGATATGAATGTAATCCAATTTACAGCATTGTCCTACTAATGCAGGAGCAACTGAACAAATCCATATCCATCTTACCTCTTGAAGATGATGAAAGCCATTCAGTTCCATACTCATCTTTTTGATATGAAAAACACAAACAACTCTTCTGTTGTCAAAAGAATGCTTAATATTCAATCCTATGTAATTAATTATATTAATTATCCTAATTAATATAATTAGGATAGCTTTGAAAATTAAGCCAAAGAATTTGAATGAACGTTGAAATTTTCCTTCATATTTCCTCAAACAAACCAAGGTTGTCCATTACCCATTTCAAAATTGTATTTATTTAATATGAAACCCACCATAAATGTAGTAGAAAATGTTTCCCTGAATGTATTAATGCATCTTATACATAGGTTACTACTCTACTAATGAGTGAGGAGACCCAAGGTTCAGTCTGCCTGGCAGAGAATTTTAAAGATTCACATTAAAATTTCAAAGGCTAGAAATATCTGCTCCTTAGTAAAAGGGGAACTCTTCGTAAAAGAGTTCCTTTGTTTTTGTAGGACATCAGACATTCTCAAGAATTTTATGCTACCTAGAAACTTTGAAACAGAAGACACTTGGTTTTGCAGCAGTACATCAAAATGATTGTGTCTAAAGAAGTATTGGCTCACACAGATTAACTTCACAAACTTAATCAAGTACCCTAGTAATATGCTTCCAAATGTTTGTAAAGACTGAACAAAGAAAAAGTCATATGGACAGCTTTCTACACTCCACAACTCTAGAAAATATTTTTAATAACTAAATACTTAGTAACTTAAGATCCCACAGCCTATTGCTAGTGCAGCCTCAAGGTCTTGAAAGCTCTTCTAACCAACAAGATTGTTGGTGCCATTTAGAAAGCAGCTACAGGAAGAGCTATGGCATCATCAATCAGCATGTTTCTGGGAGAACAGAAGGGACTGTGGCACTAAACTCTCTTTTCAGTGATATGAAATCTAGCAGGAGGCTCTGAAGCAGAGAGGAAAAGGAATAGGAATTGTAATTCTGGAGTTGCGACGTCTCAGAGTACATTCTGTTCCTCTCCCAAAACTGTCTCTGCAGAGTGGCACACTCAGGAAATTCAGTAACAACAAAAGAAGAAGAGTCACAGAGTAATTTTTCAAACAGAATCTGAAGGACAACCCTCCTAAGAAATGACATTTTTTCTTGCTAGATAGCATGGGAAATACAGGTGTCAAGTGAGCACTGTACAAAATCCATCCATTTGGTGTGCCCTGCTCAAATGGTGGAGTTACTATCTGCTTTGCTGGAGTAGATGAAGAGGCTGCTAAGTGAGACACTAACCTGACCAAGGTATCAGAATGCAGTAAGTTCAAGTGCTTTATGCACAGACTATATATGGCATCGATATTGTAGGTGTATTAGTCAGCTATGGCCTCATGAGAGCTCTGAGCACTAAGTTCAACACAGTGGCTTCCATAACTTAGACCTACAGGCTCAAGCTAGATATGCATCAAGAAATTCTGACTTTGAAATCAGACATGTATCACTGCCACTGTGTGACTGCACTGGAGCTGTAAAGAGAAGGACCAGAACGATACAGAACAAGGATTTCTGGATGTCTGAAATTACTAACTGATGTAAGACTCTTTGGTTTGCAAATGAGACCATTGACAGGAAAAATGATAGAACTGTGTAAAATGAACCATAGCACAGAAAAGATAAATAGAGAAGGAATTCAAAGATGAATTTGATGTGCTACTAGCAACAACGTGTAACTTTCCACTTAAAAACTTGTTCTCTGAGGACTGGAAAGTGACAAAATTGATGCCAGGTTTGAGAATAGTTTCATGGAAGATCCACGGTGATACTGGCCCCTACACCTATCCCAGGTGAAATAGTAGGAATTTTAAAATGCACACTAGTAATGCACACATGAATAAAGACAACCAAGAAGAGTTGAAGTGACTGCATGTAAGGATGCCTCATATCTCAGGAACCTACTGGTGTTCCTTGAAGCAGTCAAAATCACACAGTGAAAGTTAACAGTTTGCTTGGTCTGCTTGTTTGCCTGAACTTCTAAAGCCTTTTGATGAAGCCACTCTTAAAACCCTTTTACAAAAAATACCCCAAAGGCCACAAAACAGCAGTTATGACATTAAGCCATAAGAAGAAGTTCTTTCATGGAGAAATATCTGTTTAAACCAGGAAATGCAGGAGAAATCAGAGTTTTCAAGGTGGAAGAAGGTTTCTAGTGAATTCCTCAAGAGATCTGTGAATGAACCTCAGCAGCTCAATATATTTATTAATTCTATAGGCAAGAAGACTAGCAGTAGGATCACAAAATTTGATGATGATAGGAACTTATTCAAGGTTAAAAAGTCAAGGACCAACTGGGCCCAATTTCAGAAGTCCTTGAGCTCAAAACTGTTATTTTAAGAATGCTATGCAAATAATTCATAATATACTTGCTACGTAGCCTTCCCTGGTCCTCTATTTATAGTGATTTTTATAGACACCACAGTGGGTTACATAGACCTACTGATCTGCTTCACCATGGCTGCTGTTAGGCTCTTTCATTCCTACAGTAAAACCATCGTGGGCTTCAATAATCATGTACCCACCTTAAATAAAACTAAACAGTCTCTTTTCCATGCAGTATATAATTCAATTAAACTGTGGGACTCATCAGCGATCTTGTGAAAGGTCCAAAGTATTTACCTATAAACTGGTAACTCATTTCTCTCTCATATTTTTTGCTCTGATTCTGAACAGCAGCCATTATATCCTAAGAGAAACCAGGAGTGCAATTTGGGAGAGATTTTCAAGGACATTTACCAAAAAGTTCAAAATCTGGACAGCGATTGAACCATAGCATAAAGATTAATTTTATAGAAGACAATGACTGAATCATCTGTGTGAAAGAAGTATGTGTGAGAAAAGGAGATCAGAGTGCAAGATGAACTAATTGAGAAGAAATGTAAACCAGGCCACTTTCATGTAACCCTCCTCCCAGGAGTTCAACTATCTGTGATTCCAGACCTACTTTCAGTACAGCACAGCTGTGCAACTGTTCTCAGTTTCCTTCTGAGAAAATTGCTAGGGCGTGAGAGGGAGCTGTGAGAGAGTGCACAGGCTGGAAGCATTTGAGATAAGAAAGGTAAAGTTGCAGACATAAGTAAGATTATTGAGACAGGGAAAACTGGCACCTCAAAGATTCAAGGAACAACACTCACATGAAGGGGCAGAAAATCCTAACAAGTAAAAAGAAAGGGAAATCAGAAGATAGCAGTTCAGCACTACCACAGATCAGCCTGTTCAGTGAGCCCCAGAGGCCACCTCTCCCCTTACCTGAGTGATGACTACTTGCCCATTATTCTGAGTGACTCATTGGTGGGGGTTGATTTAATGCCTAGTTCATTAGTCCTACAAAGTATTATGTGTTACACGACAAATAATCTGCTTTGTGCTTTTAAGGTGTTTATATCTCGCCTGAAGAATCTCTATGGTAAAAGTTCCCTGAGGAGAGCGAGTCCCACAGGGGGAGGGTTACATAAGTAATCTAGAATAACAGACAAGGATAATATGATTAGTCATATAGAAAAGCATTTATACTTCAAAGCACAGGTGCACAGGAGGGTTAGGGGATTATAGAACATGCTGGACTTTTTTTTTTCAGCAGATGATATGTATTTCAGAAAAGTTCCTCATGGCTACAGCATTGAATTAATTGTATCTGAATCAGTATACAGAATCTGATCTCTCTAATGAGCCAAGAAACCTGGGAGACAAAAGCAGAAGAGTTGGGAAAGCCTAATCTAGCTGAAGGCATTCTGAATACTTACAATCTCAGGATAAGAAAATTAGAACAATGCTTCCCAGAAAGCACATCACAGAAGGAAATGGATCTGGAGAATTTCTAAATTATCCAAATGAAAAATTAATTAGTGAAACAAAATCTAAATTTCAAAGTCTGACTTGTTGAAGAAGAACTGTGAATGCTGGTGAGAGCTTACAAGAAACACAAGTGAATAACTTTTACAATTATTCTTCTGATTCAAATGCTTTTAGAAATTGCTGCTTGACTGCCTTCGAAGAAGCACATGTTCTACGTACACATAAAAGTTGGAAAGAAACTAGCATGTAAGTCAGAGATGACAGTATCTTGCCAGAATAATTTGAAATAAATTTTAGGAAGATGAATATTAAATTTGTTTTTTAATGCCAGAGAGCTGCCTGGGGAATCAGAAAAGCTGAGGGAAGATGCCCTTTCCCCCAGTGCCTCAGGACATTCTCCCGCTTGGTGCTCTCCTCACAGTGGTTTTAAATGTGCTTACCTAGATGATAATTTACAAGAGTAATAAAACTGTATTGGAAATAAAGTAAAAACTGTTCTTTTTAGGAAGACAAGAAGACTCAAAGTTCTGATCATTCCAGTGTCCTATGGAAATCAAGGAAAAATCACAAAGGGTAACTTTAATAATTGAATCATGTAAGTTGGAAAAGACCTTGAAGTTAATTGAGTTCCACCATAAACTTAACGCTGTCAGATCCCACTAAACCATATCTCTAAGTGCCACACCTACATGTCTTTGACATATCCCCAGGGATGGTGACTCAACACTGGTGACTTCCCTGGACAGCCTATGCCAGTGTTTGACAACTCTTTCTTTTCAGGGAAGAATTTTTCCTAATATTCAATATGAGCCTTGAGGCCATTTCCTCTTATCCCATTGTTTGTTACATGGGAGAAGAGACTGACCTCCACCTTGCTACAGCCTCCTTTCAGGTAGGTGTAGACCTAAAAGGTCTCCCCTGAAACTCCTTTTCTCCAGGCTGAGCACCCCCAGCTCCCTCAGCCACCCTTCATAGGATGTGTGCTCCAGGCCCTTCACCAACTTCGCTGCCCTTTTGGGATACGCTCCAGCAGCTCAATCTCCTTCTTGTAGTGAGGGATTCAAAGAGAAGATATTATCTCTAGCACCAAACCTGTTTCTACCCCTCCAGGACCCATGGTCAATTTCCCTATAGCTAAATGGAAAGAAGCACCATATATGAACAGATTCCTTGAAGTAAATTAGGTATGGCTTTCATGTCAAATTCAGTAGCTGAAACTGTTTAAAAAGCTGAAATGAAGAAGTTATAATTTCTGTAGCCCTTGCTATATTTTTATTGCATATTAGGCATAACTTTAATTTAAATTTTTTGATCCGGAGCCTCCAAACCAAGGGTACTCTGAATTATTTTTATGATTCTGAGTCTGTTTCTTTTTCTTGTTTTTCAAGTGTCTGTACTTTGACCAACTCAAGAGAAGAGTCCTGTTCCTGAGTTAGTGGCTTTGAACTTTATGCATTCTTTTTTGAAAAACTTTCTGCAATAAGCTTTTCTTTGTCATCAACTGAAGAAGTGACACCTTTGAAATCAATTTCATACAGCAGGACTGCCGGTTAGAGCTAAGTATCTCGTTCTGACAGACTGCACAATGCTTCAAACCAATTTCTTGTCCATTTCTGAAAGATTCCCTTCAAATGAAAAAAAACAGTAATAGTAAATACCTTTCTAAGCTATAGATTTTCTCAGTGAACATAATATCATTACACTGAGCTCCCACTGATTGGGAGGAATCAAATATGGCAGGACAAAAACAGTAATTCCTATAAAGCAAAACTGTTTTATTAACTTTGCCCTTGAACAATATAATTCAAACCTATCAGGTGGAAAAATACTTATCTTTATAGATGCCTATATCTATATATCTACTTATACAACTATTAAACAGCTTCTTCTTGCAACTCATGGCAAAAGGGGGTGTTTTCCCAAGAACTACAGCCCTTCAAATTGAACATAATGTTAGGCTTCAAAGTTAGAGGGACACAGGGGTTTGGTTTATACTAGTTTTACAGAAGTGTATTCCTGTTAATTTCAGTACATGTACTCCCCTTTTCATCAGTTTAAGCACGTTTGGAATCAAACCACAAACCTTTAATGACGTTTTAATGATCCACTTGGGGGAGCTAAAGGGTAATTTGTTTGCAAATTGATTGTGACAAAACGGGATGCAAAATTACAGAAAACAGAGCAGAATCTTCTACTTTTTTCAACTCAGTGCTGATTGATGACCTATATTAGCTTTTGAGGCAAAGGGTCCCCAGTTCTTATTAAAATTCCAGCAATTTAGAGAAAAAAGAATCCCAGTAATAACTAGCTTAGCAGCAGACATCCGTAATGCATCAGTCATATCCTGACTTCCATTATGTACCTACAAGGTACATTATCTGAGACAAAACACACAAGGCAGAGTTTGGCCCTTACACCACATTTTTCTGCTAGTTAGCATCAACTGTGACAGCAAGAAAAGAAAATCCAATGTTCAATGGTTTTGTCTTCCAGCTAATAGGAAATAACTCCCTTTGTGCTTTCCTTTCTTTTGTTTACGTGCTGGTCTCAGGCTACAGCCGCCTGTGCCTTGTGCAGAAGTTACTGTGCCGCAGCAGGGCTTTGCACCACAGTTATGTTCTCTATTTCTCCAGTCTGGGACACAGTGGGAACTGTTTCCTAGCACAAAACTACAGCAGCTGCTTTATCTTATGCTTGACTGACTGTGGTTACGGGTAGCCCTTGGACTGCTCTGGGACTCCGGCACTAATCAGAGGCAGAGATGCAGCATCTCCTATACCTGAAGGAAGAGCAGAGCCTTTTGTCTGTGAAGAATCAATAACATGATATCAGGCTTCTCTCCATATAGAGGTTGCCCTAAAAGTTAACATAAACTGACATTACAGTTGATTTCAGAAGTCACAGCAAAGCTACAATCCTCAGTCTTTTATAAGAGAAAACAAATCACTTTCAGACACATAACTCACATGAAAATTCCTCTGGCAGAGCTGTACTGTCAGTGTCTTCACTATAACATTACAAACTTCACTATAACAGCACAAACTTCCTCTCCTTCCAAATTACCCTGCAGAGCAGTTCACATTAAAGTTTATGGTTGCCCATATGTGGACATCTAATTAAACTGAGTCATGTAAATGAAGTTTAAAGCAAGATTAATAATTAGATAAAACACAGTGTTATTTTAAAATACCTTACTAACTATAAGGTTTCCTTCTTTTATGTCTAATTCAGCTGGAGCTGTGTGCTTTGTAGCTACAAACCTCCAAAATATATTTTTAGATGTCATTATGCCTCCTGAAGGCAAACACAATCATGCTGATTGAATACCATGCTAAAGACAATGGCAAAGTAAATGGAAGCAAAGGGTACAGCCAACCCAGGTACAGGCATGAAAGGTGTAGTCTTTAAGAGCATTTGATGACTGTATTTGTGGTGCAAATTGCTTTTCTGCGTTCTCCTTGATGTACAAGGCCAAGTACTATATAATGTATTTGGGAGGAACTACTGCTATAAATTAATCAACTTACATTAATTAATTCAATCTCCCATATTTTTTTCACAAGGTCCATCGATGTATAGCCATTAATTAGAAAGGATTTGGTATAGTCACCCAGTTCAATGGAATCCAGCCATTCAGCTACAGAGGAGGGGTTGTAACCATCGTGACCGATCTGCTTCATCTGAAAAACAAGGATGAGCAAAAATTACTGGTGATACCCATTAAACACCTCTCCAAACAGTGTTATTTTCTTTGGGTCAGTTATCTTCTTCTCTGATCAACAGTCTTTTAATGGTTAGTACAACATGGAACAATTTTATGTTTAAGCAGTGATAGAACTTAGTTTTTTGATGCATCTTTTTCTTATGGAATCTTGCCTTTTACACCAGTGTATACCAAGACTGTAGCTGGAGTTCAATTCTTTCTAGACATCAGAGAATCCATAAGTGGGGGAAGGCAAAAGGGTAAAAGAGACATTAATATGCTTGCTGCCCAAAAATGTCGGATTTTCATCTCAGATTTCATAGATGGGGGAGAAATTAGACTGAGAAATGGTTCTTTTGGTATCATACTGCAAATGAAATATATGATCCTGGTTGTATTATTCCTAATTTATCTTTCCTACCAGGCAATATGTTATTTTATAACAGCGGAACCTGCACTATATTTTTCCATCCCCAGGGGAGGTTTAAAAAAAGTCTCTTTCCTCTACCTGCTCACATTTTTCATGGCATGGGAATTTAACATGTTTTAGATTTCTCACTGTCTGTTAAGTTGCCTGAGACTGGACAACTGAATCAGATATCATTGGAATGGAATTGACAGAATAACATACACAGAAGTGCACTATTTGCATCTATATAGAAGCACAGCCACCTAATATCATAAATCTTGTTTTCATAAAAAACTAAGAAATACCACTGGCATCTATTTTTTCTGAATTTTGTTAAGCTGCCAGGAAGTAAAAGCTGCAATTTCTCTTTTAAAAATGCCTCTCAGTGACACAAGTGAAGACTTTCAAGATAGTCATTAAAGCTATTAAAGCTAAAACTTATAAAGCCTCTACCTGTGCAGTTTGTTACGCCACACTGTTACAATGAATTTTAAAGTAACCTATAATAGTGGCAAAAATAAAAGTAGAATGAGATAGAAAAAATTATGAAACAGCCTCAATTTTCAACAGTATTCTGCACATATTGTCTTTCTATGGAAATGTAACTATTGCTAACTTGATAATACACTGAACCAGTAAATTGTTAAGAAGCTTTAGAGGGTTAGAAATCATGGGTTTTGCATAGGTTCTCCTGACTGTGCAGGGGTGACTGTGAATAGTAAAATCCAGTCCCCATTTTTGCCTACTAATATACATCCCCACTCTATGAGAAACAATGGAAGTTTGACAGAAACATAATGCTTTGAGCTTAAACTCTCCTATTCACATTGCAGTGTGCTTGCATCACTCCTCTCTGGCATACTGATTTTAACAAGGGTATGCTTAAATAGACACTTGTAAAGCAAGAACCCGATAAATGGAAGAAGAAAAATCTAGTATAGAGAAGATAAGAAGATAGGGAACAGTCCCACAGGGAACACATGAGTTCTGGAAAATATAAGGTATTTTGGTTTCCTTTCTCTAACAAAGAAAATTGATGCACCATGAAAACAATTTTCAACCTATTCAGATAGGGCGTGTTATGCAAATTATTTCTTGTGTTTCTTACTATTTGATCTTTACATTTAATGGATTCTAATTTTAAATTTTTTTTTTTGGCATCCTGATTTGTGAAAACCCATGCAGTCTGGTCCACACTTTTTCTAACCCATCAGCCTCTATGAAAAGTAAACACAACATGGCAAGTTTCTAAATTCTCAATTCCCTCTGGAGAGCTCCATCAAAAGAATTGTTAAAATTGATATTCCTCTGCTACAACAGAGTTGCAAAAGGCTGCAGGCAAGTAAACACAGGTGAACAATACAATAAACAAGAGGCTGAGAACAACTGGATGTGACAATGTGAAATGGATGTGACAATCTCAGTGTTTGGATTTGGTGCCAATAGACAAAACTGTTATTGGGTCACTCAATAGCCTACGTGAAAATACACTGGTTTGTTGTAGGGCAGTAGGTGATTTTGCAAGCATTTTCCCTCTCCCAGACTTTTGTCTGCTAGTATTCAAGGCCATGCTGCAGGTAGTGCAGCTGCTTAGCCTTGGATCAGATCTGTGTGAGGAAGAGCAGTGAGAAGTCTGGCCAGGGCTTTAGCCAGACCCCACCTTTTGCAGGAGGTGCATCTGAACTCAGGTCCATGTACTGACACTTACCTGAGCTATGCTGTAGGTATGTCTGTGCCCAGCCCACATTCGTTCATCCTCAACCACTGACTGACCCTCCAATGTGACCTTGTCCTGTCCTCATCCCTGTGAGTGTCCTATTGATCGGCCCTGGGATGTGGCTGCTCACAGGCACTGCCACTGTCCCTGCACTACTCACCTTGTCCCAGTGCTCCCTGCCCACGCCTGAGGTCCCAGCCCACCCGCCCTGGCAGGACAGTCGCTACTATCACAAAAAATTATCTCAGAACTAAAATACTTACCATTGGTTTCAGCACAAAAGCATTATTTTGTTTAGTCATGAACAAAGAACTACTCTTGAATCTAAAACAGGTTTTCTAAAATGCATCTAAAATGAAAATTAATAAAATTTCAGTATCTACCCTCTTGTATGGAAAGTCTCTTTCTGTTTTTTAATAATACCAACTTTATTAGCTGTCATTCATAGTTACCTGAATGTTTTCCTTTCAAATACTTACTGGCAGACATATTGGTTATCTAGATGTGACAGTATCGTTAATAGTATCTGCTTTTCATATAAAATGTTATTGAGTTTTTAAATAAAACTGCTTTGAAATATCTGCCTGGAAGTGCTGCCCTTTTACTTTGTCAGAGATTCCATTTAGTTGCATCTTAGCCCAATCCTCATTAACAGGTCATGACTCTTAGACTATCTATCTGTATTTTTTCTTCTATACTGCACTGTTATCTTGGACCCCTCTCACAGATCATTTAAATCCCGTAGGCTTCCTTGTTGATTGATATTTCTTGAAAGAAAAACTCCCTCCTACCTACTGAGTGTATTTCCATGGATATTTCAATCATTTTGCACCAGCTACAAAACAAGCACCAGTGGTGTCAAGCATTCAAGTAAGTTGCACACTGACTCAGATCAATGTAAAATCTCTGAGCTGCAAGTCATGACAGTGTTTCAAATATTAAGTGCTCCTAAATAGGGGCACTATTGTTCTTCCACAGACACTACTGCCAGTTCATTCAGCTGTTTAGAGAACAATACCAATGTCAGCTTTTTCATTGCAGAAGATTTCCATGTGCCGAGTTGGAAAAGGCTAGGAATTGAAGCCCAAAGGATTTAGAGAAAAAGAAGTAGTTACAAAAATGTGATTCAAAAAAGTATGGAAGAAGATACAAACCATATGAGATTTCTCTCTTAGGTCCTATTGATATATCATCAGTATCACTTCCTTTAAAATGAATAGAGAGGAGAAACCAGAAAGAGATGTTTCTCATAATAAAATAGCAATGCCAAGTAGTATCCTAATGGTTGGAGAAACCCCTCACAAGAGACTGTCTGCACAACAGACTTTTTAAAAAGATATATCACTGCTGTGTTGATAGAGCATTTTACATTAGGATAAAAGGCACCTGAGTTTTTGTCTCTGAAAGGTGGCCAAATAAACACAAATAGAGCTTCAAAGTAATCACATATGCACTAGAAAAAATCAAGGTAAATTCAGCAGCATGGACTGTTACTGGTTTTCTCTGATCATCACAGACAGATAGAGAATTAATACTATGTTCTCCAAAGGCAGTATCACTATCCAGTGGAGCTTAGTGTGTGTATCAAAATCAAGCTTTTTATGTGCTGTACAAGGAGGATGAGATTATTTGACTTTCACTGCTTTTTAAATGGTGGCTATGATTGCTGTGGATTTATGCTTGTGTTTGTTTGGAAGAAAGATCTTTTAGCAAGTATACAATGCTTTCTTTTACACTGCAGGCCCATTCAAGATCTTTAGGCAGAATTTTTGGGAACTTATATGAAACTATCTGCTACTTAGCTAAGAAGTTTTAGGTGGTTGTAATGAGGGATATATCAGTTCTTTTCTGTTTCCTCTGTCATCTGTCTGTTATATATTATGTGCTTCACAAATGTGGTCAGTTGGAGTCATTGTTGGAAGAGGAGATCATTCCTCCTCTGGGGCGTTGAAAGAAAAGGCTCAGAAGAGTGACACTCCTGAAGCCCAGAGAGCCTGGCTGGAACAGGGGCACCACATGGAGCTGGTGCCTGCAGTGGCTGGGCAGAAATTGAGCCAGCAGTCAGGGGCAGAGGGGCAGCTTTCTCAGGGGATGGGCCCAAATGATGAAGGACCTGAGAGGACTTTGCATGTTCTGTTGGTAGAAAGGCACTGCATGAAACAGGGTCTGCCTGCAGAGAGACAGCAGGTGAGGAAGAACTGTATATAAACTTTTTGGGTTTCTATTCCATCTAGCCTGTCACATATTAAAAAAGTTAACTATTCAAGCTTGTGTTCTATTAATGTTAGACTTTTCTTCCCACTAATCAAAAGCCTTCTGTCTTCTTGTGGAGCTGGCTAGAAAAAGGCAGTACAGGCACATTCACTTCACAGCAGTGCCTGATTCAGGATCTTACCTCAATGGAAGGTCCAGAATACCCCCAACTGAGTTCAGTGTTTCCTACCTAAGATTGTCAGAATTGCAGTAGCCATCTATTCTATGGTTTTTTCAGTTGGAATTTGTCTTCCAAATTTAAAGGAAAATAGATGCACACCTAGGGGCTTTTGTGGTGGTTTTTTTTTGTTTTTGTTGTTGGTTTTTTCTTTTTTTTTTTTTTTTTCCCTGGAGAGATGTAAACAGTTCCATATCAGAAGAATGAAGAAACCTCCCAGTTCTTCATCAGATACAATATGTGGGACAAGGGAATAACAATTGTCATTCCGTGATAATGTGTCCAGCAGTTTGGACATACCCATTGCATAAAATGCAATCTTAAGATCTAAAGATTAAATTTGTGGACTAAGTGGACACTATGACTTTTGATCTCATGAAAAAGTTAAAATCAGCTCCTTCAGGTTGTCATCCTAGTCTTGTTACCAAAAAAAGGGGATAGCACTTCCTCTCATGTAGGGCTTTTCCTTGCCTGCTGACTATTCTCAGAGCAGCCAGTAGATATTGTGGAGCCAATAACAAATAAAAAAGTATAAAAGAAGCAGGAAGGTAAGTAAGACATCCTGTATGGCAACAGTGGCAGGACCAGCAGCATGCTACTGTTATTTACATGATACAGATAAATGTCAGCATGTCATGTCTAGAGTGGCTCTCTGGTAGGCTCAAATAGGAAGGAAAATGTTTATGATACTTCTTTCATCAGTGAGTTTTGAAGCACATGCCTGGAGAGGTCTGTGGGACCAGTCTGAAGTTGGTCTGAAGTAAACATCTGGAACTATAGCTTGCATGTATCTAATTGCTTCTACTGATTTTATTGTGCTGCATTACTTAAACAACATAGACTACCCATTTGTATTTCAGACTTGAAAAATTCATGTGCTGTATTGGATTCTAATTGCTTTTTTCTGTCCTTGTGGTTAAAGGTCTTGCAAGTGGTGCAGTGAGCATGTGAGCGGCCTCCCTTCAAACCAGGAAAGTAATTTCCAGAGGCATAAGAAGCAGGGAAAACAGCAGAGTAAAAAGCATGTCCTTTGAATCCCATTATTCATCTTCACTTCCAGCAGACCAGAAACAAGAAGTCACAGTCAGAAAGGATCATCAACATTTTGCAGCATCTCCTAGTTTGGAAACTGTCTTAGGAATGGAAGTGCTAAATGGGGGGTAATTAAACACCAGGACTGAACGCATCTTGCTGAGTTCTTGGGTGTCTAAAACAACAGCAATATAGCAACAGCAAAGATCACATGATGTGATCTTCTCTCTTACATACACAGCATAGTTAATGAGCACATGCACAGTCGTTCTGCTTTCCTAAATGCCAGACTCACTGTGCTTGCACAAGAGTGTTACATATGAGTAATAAGACCAGCACTTTTGGAAGCAGAGCTCTATAACACCACTTGCAGACAGGATGTGCCCATAGCCTGCTCAAATCCTACTTGTCTCGTTTTGCAAAGCACCCAAGAAAAGAGGCTGGCTGCCTGCACACCACTGCTATTCCCAAACCTGCTTGTGCTGAGACCTCTCTGAGCTGGAAGGAACAAGCTGCTTTAAGAATAGCTCTGAAGCCAGAAGAAAGCTGCTCTCAGCTAACATCTTTCTTCCATCTGTCAAATGAGAGCATGTGTTCCCATTATATGCTGGGAGAAGGAGCCATACACTGAGCATCCCACACTAGCCAATCCTCTTTCTTAGATAAATTCTGAGATTACCTAGGATAATTGTCATTTAAAAAAAAACTTTTTGAGGAACCCACTGAGAAGTCGCTCGTGCATAGGTTTGGGAGGATGAAATAGCTGGCCAATGCTCCTTAGGTTTTTTGTGTAACCTAATTGTGACTAAAACTTTATGCCATGACTTATTACTTTCTTAGTCAATTAATCATACACTGCACACAATTCTTTTCTCAGTATTAACGTTTTTCTGAAGGTATTTGCAGCTTCAGTATCTTTTTATATGTTATCTCCATTTCTCAACATATCTGAATTTCCTTTCAATGAAGCATATAAAATCCTCCTCCAAAAATTTATTGATTTCACTTTTCATACAAAAGTCTTAAATGCAATAAACTCTGCTATGAAATTTGCTTTAAGACTGATGTAATGCATAAAATACTTCAATTTCAAGAATTAATTTTGCAAATGATATTTCTACCAGACTGTCTTAACCTTATATTATTAAAATAAGCCATAAAGTGCTCTAGTTAATATTAAGGGGAAACTTGAGTAATTTAAATTACATTGGTACAAGACAAGAATTAGAGCTACAAGCTCGAATCCAACAAAAATAAAGAGTATTTTGGAAAGAAGCATTCTGTCTCAAAGGTTTCAACCCCACCTACCTACTGGTGAACATACCATTTTTCTCTCTTATGAAATGTTCTTCTCAAATACAGAAAATAATGGGAAAACATTTTGAGAATCCAGGTAAACATACCCTTTTATACCTGCATAAGAGACCACAATGATTAATTAATTAATCTATATTTGGCCAAAATGTGGGTATTTTTCCTTATTTAAGACCACTTCAAGCTCCAGAGAATGGTTCCTAATAAGGATTCATCACTCTTTAGGAAGGCAGCAGTTATGAGTAAAAAATTTCAGATACTAAATACCTGCTGCACTTCCAGGCTGCAGAGATGAATATATATCAGAACAACAAAAAAACCTTTTAAAAAAGGTATTTTAAAACCTTGATGATAGATTTGTTGCTTGATTTTTACCCTCTTAACTTATTCAGTGCTGCCTGGGGCTTTAGGGAAGTGCTGTTTGATAGGTGCTTTTCAAAGCACTTAACTTCCACCTCAAAATATGAGCTAAAATGTATCTCAAGACAGGAAACATTATTAGCAAAACTAAAAATAACATCATCAGCAGTGTCATTAAGTTAAAAACGCATGGAGTCATCGAGATTTAAATTATATGAGGAACAGAAAAGAGGTACATGTTCAAAACAAACAAACTAACAGAATTTTTATCTAATGAGATTCAAATTAGTGAGACTCCAATTATGGTTTGAGGTCTTAATGTATTTAGATGGCATGCACTATTTTGAATGCAGGATGACAGAGCTGAACTTATCAACACACAAATAGACATACAGCAATGTTTAATGGTTTGTTGCGGGATGTGAAAGTGTTTTATGTATTTAGCAAGCTGTTCTGGATACAACAAGGGTGTGTTACATTAGATAAAACTTCCCATGATCCTAATTTTTGGGCTCTATAACCTGCCTTCAAAAGAACTCAGTTTATATAGGAAATTATGTGGTTTTAGTGTGTAAGCTCTTTTACATTGCTGAGTCATTTATGTGGAAAAACATGATGCACAGCTTCAGCTTGCAACCGCACTTAATTTGGTGTAACATCCTTGCATCAAAGACACATTAAAAATGTGGTCCTTAGGGACTGCCTTTTTAGCTCAACAGGGAAGAAGCTAAAAACTATCTCACCATTATTCAGCCATGCTTCAAGCCATCCTGTGTCACTTAACTATCTTTGGTCCAGAATTCTTCTGAGTAACTGCATAACCATCCTGTTCTCAACTGGTTTCAAGAGCACCCCTAGATCTCGATCCTGTCTCACATCAAGCAGATGTTAAAAGGACTGAAGTTATGGCTTTATAACAGAATCTGCTCTCAGCATTATAAACTCTCCAAAACAGGCCATATTAGCAATGTTTTCATAAACACCAGCCACTGAGTGCAGACAGCACTAACACGATGATATATTAACAATAATTTTGAAGAATGTTAACAAAACCACATGAAAGCTGATCTCTCTAAGAAGCATGAGAAACTGTATAAAGATATCAGCAGCTACGAGCTCAGTTAAAGATTACAAAATTTTTGTTTGAATGATAGTATTCCTGAAAAATTAATAAATTCATAGATAAACCTTTAATATCTTTTTAAATTCATTGAATGCTACTTTAAATACCCTACTTCTTGCACCCTTTATCTCACTTGTCTAATATGGTATGTAGAAAATGACTCTTTTTAATGATCTTTGGTGTTTCCGTGTGCAGGCTCACATTGCAGTATATATGGATTGACTAACACCTCCAGATACAGAAATTGCTTCACAACTTCTGCTTTTCCCATACAAAAGAAACCTTTGCAGTCTTTTACAAGTCATCCATCCAGGAAGCCTTGATGCATCAAAAAGCCTTTTCCAACCATATCTGCTTCATGATCTAAACTGAAAAATCCTTTAATAGCTCTTGTCATTCTCCAGTATTAGAAATTTCAAGTGGAATAATCTCTATTTACCTTGATAACTTCCGACATGCTGCTACCAGAACACTCAGTGCACTTTACACTTGATTTTTTTTCCTCCTTTAGTATTTTGCACGAAGTATCAGCATCACATGTGACAGCCTCCTGAGCCCTACTGCTGTCTGCTATTCATCATTCATTCTCCTTTTAAAATTTTCCAAATTAAAATAGTAATTTTTCATGCTAGGTCCACTATCTCTTGTTTGGAATGGTAGTAAAAGCCTCCAGTGATACATTCTGGTATGCAGAATATTCTATCACTGATTTTAAAATCTAGATTTTAAATTGGCTAGCACTAAAAATGATTGGGAAAATGGCTGCAAGCTTTTCTGTCTGCAGCTGAGAAGGAAAATTCATATACATAGCAGAAAATTAAATATGCAGCCTGCAGGAAGTCTCTGTATCTCACACAAAAGGCAGGTACTGGAAAAACAATCTTTCCTCCAATGCTTTTAAGAGTACTTATAAAAGGGGCAAAGTATTTCCAGGGCAACTCCTATGTTAACAAAGGCATTCTGGGATTCATGGGCAGCCTTATTTACACGTATGTAATGGCAGTCTATAAATAGGCTGAAAGACCAAAAGGAATTCAAATTCATTCAAAACAACCACCACGTCAAATTACAGATTTTACTTTCCTCTGCTTTGTCAATTACATCTATGCAAAGGGAGTCCAATGCATTGACAGTATTTTATGCCATATTTGCATACGCAAAAAATGAGTCCACAAAACCAGTAGAGTTACATCTATCTCCATTCAAAAAAGTGTTTTAAATAATGTGAATACTGCAGGGGCTAGTTCCCTCACTTACATAATAACAGAAACTATACCTTTGGGAGAAGCTGGATTGCTTGGAGTATTCTCTGTCTGTGCCCAGAGTTAAGGATTCCTATTTCCAGGAGATCCTGGTCCTCCATCACGTTGCTTCCCTAAAAATGGGGAAAAAAGGTGAAATAAAAATTAAAAACTTAACAGATGCCCTCAATACCCTGAAACAGGCCCTTCTGTCACATTTAAAAGAGAACACTTTGCTTAACTTATAGCATGTGACAAGAATAATAAATTACTGATGATTGCATTCATTTTCATAACAAAATATGGTGGCAGGTGCTTGAACCCGTGGACTATTGCTACACTGCTGGCAGCACTGCTGGTGGAGAAATTGTAGCTCTCACTCAAGCCAAATACCAGATGTGATTGCTCTTTCACTTGGAACCAAGGACATGACTACAAAATTGTTCAGAAACTCTCCATTTTTTCAATTCACCTCCTACCTCACCCATCTATTTATGATGTTCATTTTTCTCCAGATTGAAAAAAACCAACACAGAATAAGATGAGGAGAGTGGATATGGATAAAATTATTTAGTTCATTGATAGTAAAATGATGAAGAAAGGGACTGGTGTCAATAAACTATGCAGTCCCCATCCCCCATTTAACTATACCAGTTCAATCCTAACTTCACTTGTCACTGCTTTTATCTTCCTGCTCGTGGGCAGGTCAAATAGTTCCAAACATTCAAATAGCTGAAACAGACCATCTGTTCAAATAATACACAAAATAATTGCCCAGAAAAGTTCATGAAATAAACCTCCACAATTCAAGCATCTCTTCATAGGAGTTGCTAGCAGTAGGATCTACACAAACAGGACAATACAATTCCTAAATTCAAGAAGTCTGACACCTACTAGTAAGTCCAGCATTTGCACGTCAGTGATCTAAAGAGCTGTCAGTGACTATTGAAGGAATCATTGGAGGCATGAGAGTGGCTCAAAAGGGGAACTGAAGACAGGGATCAAGTTGGGACTGCTGGCAATCTTGTATTTTTTTTTGAGCTTATCATTTCAGAAAAAAATACGTTTCGTTTTTAAAAAGTTTCTAACTATTACAGTTGAAACAAAACCTGAAAAAACTGATGACCTGTCCTGATCTCTTGCCCCTGCTGGAGTCTCATGACACTAATTGGCTAGAAGCAAGAATTCTTATTTGTACTCACTTAATTTGATTACTAAATAGGCCTTATGCGAGCAAATCCATGAAAACTTCATCTCTGGCTTTCCATTTTGCTTGCTGCTTCTGACTTAGCACAGCTCTTAAGCAGCAAAATGAAAAGCAAATAGGCACATAACAGAACATGCTTAAATGCTTTGCTGTGTCAGGGCTTAATAAAGGATATGACTTTTTTCTGAAAATAAAATCTCCTTTCTGAAAGCAGAATGGATTTCTTTCAAAAATCACCCTGGAATATCGAAGACTTCACCCTGTTCAGCTGCTAAATCTTCACTCTTTTCAGATGGACTGATTAGTTTACAGGTGTACCCCTGAAGATTCTCAAGTCCTACTCCACAGAGTACCCTGTAAAATCTAGGTGATGTCTTTCTAAGGGAATTGAGGAAACTTTGCAAAGCTATTATATTTTACACTATACTTTACAGTAAGTGGTATGGTTTAAGACTACAAATCTGCAAATGATACCCTGAAACAATCTGTGTGCAGCATTCAGAACAGGGCAGGCAGAAACCTGCTCTACCAGGAGAAGCTGTGCAATGATGCCGGCTTAAGTAGAACACCTGATATAAGAGTGCCTGCAGCACGGGCTGTGCAACCAGTGATAGTGGTTAGGTGGGGTAATACCCCCTTCATCTCCCTGGTAAACACATCAAAAATATAATTTCCTCATTCTGCCTTTTTCTTTTAAGTAACCAAAAGGAGGCTGTAAACCTACAGAAAAAAACTCTTGAAAAAAGCCATCCATTTTGGGCTGGATTCTCCAGCGGCTGGAAATAGCTAGCATAAATGGATTTAAGGGAACTGAGCCAACTGAGGATCCAGTCCAAAACAAAGGCTATACATTTCCATTCATTTTAATAAATGCATCTATTTTGTTTGCAGCTACTGCTTTCACTTCATTTAACAGTTTTTTAGATTTCACCTCCATTACTGCATGATGTTTACACACAATCATGGTGTACTCATCACTGTTTACTGGTGCCAGTAACCTTGGCACACAGCTTCAAATATTGCAATGTTTAAACTCAATTAAACTAACAGGAACAGGAAAAATATTTGCATGTAGTTGCTGCATCACAGGGAAACCATTATTTTGTTTTATCAATTCTTTGCTATTCTTTGATATTAATTCTTTGCTATTGTTTATTCCTTATGTATTACTGAATGTATTTTTTTAAAGTACGTCAAGGTTACAAAAGCAAATATTTAAAACTCACGAAGGCCTGGAACTCATGTTGCCTCATAAGGCAACAACCTTTTCTTTGAATATGCTCAGGTTTTAGAGCTTTCCTGTGTCAACATTAAGTATCAACAGTAGCAGACACTCATCCCTCCTGTAAAACTGATTTTATTGTCTTCTGCCATGGAGCTAAAACAACTTTTCATCTTTCCACAACAGCAAACCAGGGAAATTTAGATACTCGGTATAATCCATTACTGCTTAGTGCAGAGGAATAAACTCAGCAGTAGAAAGCCACTGTTAAATTTGCAGAAATACCTGAGAAGAGAAAGAAACAGCCTATCCCTCACAGTCCTATCTCCCAAGTATCTGCTCACATTGCCCACTTAATCGTATCCCCTGATTTTTTTTTACCTGATTATTCCTTTCATGCTCTTGCAGTCTCTTTCCATATAGCCTCCTACACTGAGAGTGAAGAAAACCTAACTTCCCTCTGCTACAAGGGGAGAAATGCTTTCCCTGCTCTTAGCTTCCATCTATTATAAGCTGGGCCAAAGGTAACCTCAATTAACTTCAGAGATGACATGGTAAATGTAATTAAAATGAATATGAATGCAAGAATGTCTTGTCACATTATTTCATCCTTAAAATAGTTGAGCTACATTAGTTGAAATATTCACCAAAAAGAAATTATCCTAGCAGACACCTAGAGAATTTGAGTCCAAAAATTTAACTTTTATGTGCTTACATGCAAAACAGGTTCTTACAACAGGAAATATAGGTGAGCAATCTCTACTGAGCTTATTATGTTTTCTGTAATGAAAACAAGAGACTTTATGATACTGTAGTTTCTTAAGTCTACAGGAAAACAGTTGAAAGGAAAACTTTGAATTAAAGCCATAAGAACCCCATCAAAATTGCTTATACAAGGACAGATTCAGATCTCATTCACTTCAGCTTACGGTGTTGAAATTCCTGTCTTATTAGTGCACAATAGTCTAATGAACTGGAAAGTTCCTGCTTCTGAAGTTCCAGTTAGGAAAGAGTGTATCTGAAACCCTCCACCCCCAGATTTGTGGCTCTGCACAACTCCCAGGATCATCATCTTTTTCCCTGTAAGCACACACAGGAAGCTCATCTCCTGAGCAAGAAGGCAGTAGTTTCACAGAACAGTTGGGCTCAAGAATGAAGGAAAAACTGCATGTGGGAGACTGGAGGCATATGAAAAACAACATAATTTTAAAAACCCAGAAATTTTGCCAAATTCTGAGATAGTTCCTATAAATGAGTTCAGAACAAAATGCAAAATGATACATTATGAGATAAAGATGTCACTGGCATTTATATAGGTTGTTCAATACAAAATCACCTCTTGCATGCTCCACCTAAATAAAGTCATTTGCAGAAATTCTGGATTAGACCTAAGCACCCATATGCATTCTACCTTTTGCAGAAACAATAGAACTCTGAAGGTTTGTCCTGTAAGATAATAAAATATTGAACAACATATTAGAATGGCAGGCATGACTGTGTGTTTCACATTCCTCCTTTTGTACCTATGTTTTTAATTTTCCTTCACATATTTTTTTGTGCTGGAGAACTATCATGAAAAATTCTAATGTCTGGTTCTGCCACCTAAGTAAAATGGTACAGAAGCTTTAAAATAGTTGGCAGATGTATCACAAGACTTCTCTGGAAATTCAACCACTGAAGTTGGAAGAGATGAGCTGTGGGGAACAAAATGACTGAAAAAAGAAAGAACAAGTTGACTTTGAATTTAAAGTTTTCTTTCTGCCCTGCAAAGGAAAAAGACTTACATAAGAAATAGAATATTTGGGGGACTTTTTGCTTTAAGCTGGCAATGCCAACTTAACCTGTTCTTTCGGTGTTCATCTGTGTCAGCAGAAGAGGAAAAGTAGTAAATCGGGTACCAAAAGCTGTGTAAGAGCTGCTGCTCAACAGATTGAGTCAAAATCATTTGCTGTGCAGTCATTATTGAAACCAAGGTGGGCTGGAGAAACCCAGTGCTACAAGGTAACAACAAGGTAACCACAACTTCTGGTAATGTTTTATGTTTCTGATGTACTGGAAACTGGTTTGACAAAGACCGGGATTGGTATAGGTAAGGGAAGGATGACTTCTGAAGTAACTACAGGGCTGATGGGGCAGAAAAGGTGCTTGCATCACTCCAAATGTGCAGGGAGAACTTTACACCCTCCTTTGTCCCCCCCAGTCATCCATGTAGTAATCTGCTGCATTATCAAAACAATGAGATCAAAAGAGACTCTGAGGAGCTGGTACAGGTGGCATCCAGCACACAGCAGTAGGTAGTATCATGGTGTAAGGGTATGACAGACAAGGTCTGGTGGGTGTTTGAAGTGCTTGCCAATGTCTCGGTATACCAAAATGTACTGCACTGTGCCTCACCCTGACGGACTGAGACCGGGCACTGCAGGAGCACAGCTGGGGCATTTCAGTGGAGCTGGACAACAGGCCTCATATTTCGGCTTACAGAGCTGCTGGAAATATGGCCTGGCACAGAAAAGAAAATCTGCTGGGTTGTACACTTAGCTGGAGTATCTGAGAGTGTCATTATTCCTGTCACTCAGATAAGAGAGGTGGGAGCAGGGCAGGAGCAGATGGGCATGTTCTTCCATTACACATGGTTGGAGACTGAAGTCAGAAAGAGAAAACAGATCAACAGCACCAAAAAGCTCTATTTTTCTGCAATCCTAGATGCATAACTGATGAGGGAATAAGGACTGATATAAAGCACATCCTCAACAGCTCACTTAAACAAGCCTCCTCAGCTGGAATTGCTTTGTTTCTCACCCACCCAACGCTAATATCCTTCCAAACTATATCCTCTTGAAATAATGGACATCTAAACTGTCATCTGGCTGGGGACAAATTAAAGACATCTCACAATGTAATTAAAAACACACTGAATAACTTTTCTTTTTCATAAGCTAAATCACAAGCCAAAAGGTTTCTTCAACACAACACAATTTTCCCACAAGATAAAAGAATTTATTTCTTAGAGACTTGCAAGAGAGGACTAGAGAAATGTAGCTTTCAGTAATGAGCATTGCTTCCTATTAGTGCAAAAATTTCAGGCAATGTGTCACATATTTAATTTCCAAACAAGAACTGGCAAATGACCAGAATTTAGCAAGCTTCATTATAAGTGAAAAGGTTGCCTCTCACTAGTATTTCCACTGTTAACATGAAAACAAGATCTGTAACAATGATTACGGAGTTAAATGCCCAACTTATACCTTCAGGTCAGAAAGATTTCAGACTCCTCAAGATACTGCAGACATTATTTAATCTAAAAACCTGACAAGATTTTGTTAGAAAAATCCCCTGCAGAAGCATGGAATTTTGTCTTGGGAGAAAGAGATTGATTATAAAATATGTTCAGAAGAAAGGACCAAGCAGGTTGCAAAATAATAATTCGATAACATTCTTCCAAAATTATTTTGCTGTGAAACGACTGATACTCATTCTCAATCTTCACCTCACTCTATTTCCAGTCTTTACATTTATGACTTTCTTAGCAATTAAAAAACCCACAAAAACCAGAGAAAACTGAAAGAGAGTTTTCCATGTCAGTGTCATTTAGTCAGGAAGTAAAAACAAGCTAATGCTGAAATATTCACTAAAAAAAGGCCATTTCACTCAAAGATAAGGATGGGGTGATAGCACTTCTGTGTACAAATTTGCAACCTGCATAAAAAGTGATGATTTAAGCAGGGTCAGTTTAAAAAGAGTCCCTACAGACCTGAGGCCCCTATGACTTAAGCTTTAAAGATCTCTCTCTGGTTCACATTCAGCTCTTCCAGAAATGAGCCTGAAGCAACAAGCACCATCCAAAGCTTTTCAAATATTGACGTTCAAATGATCATACAGTCACAGACCTTTCACACAACAGGAATAGTTAATTAAAGTGTAGTGGTAATTAACCAACATGGATAGCTGGGACAAGGATCCTTGTAGGAAGAATTTCTGCTATTTTTATCCCTCCTTCTTGTAGCACTGATTCATTACAAGCAACACAATTGTCACACGCAAATTAGCTGCACAGATAAGGTGGCAATTGAAAAAATTACCTCTGATGTCACACTTGGCCCACTTAATTACTAATGCTGTAGACCCAACTCTGTCTACCTATTTAGTCATAACAATTCAATAATATAATTATTAATACTTTCCTAAATTACATCTTAATATCTTGAATGTATATTGTGAAGATAATTTCACTTCATTTGAGTAATGAAAATTCCAGAGAGTCTTTATTGTACCATTATTCAGATTACTTGCTATAAATGCTGCTTAGCTTGGATGCTAAATTTCTCAAAGGACCCACTTTAAAAATCAATATTACTGTGAGCTAATTAACAGACTCCTAAAGTCTCAGAAAAATATTCCCTTCTCCAATAACTATGTAAGGCTGTGGAGGGCTGGAAGGGGCAAAGATAATATTTTCAGCCCTATGAAAAATACTGAAAACCTACTCTGCATGTAACATGGAGTTTTAACCAGCTAGCACTGTGGTATTGCAATAAATAAGGAGGTGATAGCTGCCAACATGCCTTCACTAAGAGTAAACTGAGCCTGACAAATTTGGTGGCCTTCTGCAATGCAGTTACAGCACTGGTGGATAAGGAAGGGACAATTGAGGTCCTCTACCTGGATTGTGCAAAGCATTTGACACTGTCCCACACAACATCCTTATCTGTAAGCTGAGGAGGCACGGACTTGACAGATGTGCCTCTCAGTGGGTACCGAATTGGCTGGATGGTTGCATTCAGAGTTGTGGTCAATAGCTCAGTGTACAAGTGGAGAGAAGGGACGAGTGGAGTCCTCAGGGATTGGTGCTGGGACTGGCACTGTTTAAGATCTTCGTCAGCACCATGGACAGCAGAACTGAGTGCACCCTCGGCAAGTTTGTCACCAATGCAGCTGACACTGAGGAAAGGGATGCCATCCAGAGGGACCTTGACAGGCTTGGGAGGTGGGGTCATGTGAACCTCATGAAGTCCAACAAGGCCAAGGGCAAGGCCCTGAATGTGGGTCAGAGAAATCCCAAGCACAAATACAGGCTGGGCAGAGAATGGAATGAGAGCAGCCCTGAGGAGAAGGGTTTGGTTGACATGATTGGGCAATGTGCACTCACAGCCCATAAACCCAACCATACCCCAGGCTGAATCAAAAGAATTGTGGCCATCAGGTCAAGCGAGGTGATTCTGCCCTTCTACTCCGCTGTAGTGAGATCCCACCTGGTGTGCTGCATCCAGCTCTGAAGCCCTCAGCACAAGAATGACATGGACCTATAGTCCAGAGGAAGGTCATGAATATGATCACAGGGCTGAAATATCTCTTCTGTTAAACTAGCTGAGAGAGATAGGGTTGTTCAGCCTGGAGAAGAACTATGTGGTCTTTAAGATCTCTTCCAGCCCAACCTATTTCATAATTCTGTAATTCTATGATTCTACGAAAAACAAAAACTCAGTTTACCTCTCAGAGTGTCCTATACAAGTATTTCCTTCCCCATATTTTTATCAACTATAGTCATGTGTTTTAAAATGTGAGCCACCCAAACCACCCCAGAGAGCACAAAATGCAGAGTCAAATACACTAAAATTCCAGGCAGGATCCACACTTTAAAATAGGTTATTGCCAGAAGTGGCCTGTCAAATAGCAGCAAGGAAAACATTCCCAACAGAATATGTAAGTTTTCACATACTTACACCCTAAAGTTATGGCTGCCATCTTCAAGCACTTGTTCACCTCCTGCCTGCAACTGAACCTTGCTCACACTGGTGGCTTTGCCTGTGGGCTGCCTGGTGTGCAAGGCCCCAGTTCAGAGCAGACAGAGCAGCTTGGAAACCACGACAATCCTTTGTGGGAGTCTAGAAAGTAGGCCCTCCTCTGAAATGTCAACAGGGCTTGATCTGGTAGGAAGTCTCAGAGCATGCCCAAGGCAGAAACAGGAGCACGACATGAACGAGCTGCTGCTCTTTCTTTAAATGTGTCGAAAGGAGGAAGAATGGCTTTATCTTTCTTTCTTTCTTTCTCATAGAACAGCCCACCTGTTAGAGGATTCATGCAGAAGGTAGGAGATCAGATTTACCCATCTTTCTCATACTCAAATTTCCTAAAAACAGAGGAAACTACACAACAACTGTCAGGAAAGGGAACTCTGGGTTGAGGAGGAATTGCTCATTGGTCCTGCTGAAACTAAATTGCTGTGAGGTTTAGTCAGGAAGTCAGAAAGAATAACATCCTTTAGACCAGTGACAGCTGGTTGTGATAAATCAATCTTCTTGTGCTGTTTCTACAAATGTTTCTGGTTTATATCTAGTGACTGCCAAAAAAAAAAAAAAAAAAAGGGCAGGAAAAAAGCTAAAAATTCACAACTTTCTTTCATCCAAGTATCCTACCTTCTAAGCTACAGACTTATGCATGTGTTTCAATTTGAAAGAACAATGAAGCAGTTGTGCTTATCCAAAGGGTTGGTTCACATGTCAAGATCCAGGGAGCAGGACAGGAATTCCAGCCTTCAAATAGCATCTAATGCAGGGATGCAAGTGGGGGCAAAACTTTGAGATATAACTCCTGCTTCGAAGCATCTCACTGGCTTCCTCTCCTCAGCATTGCATACCCTTTTTCTTCTTGCCTTTCTCCTCCTGTTAAGTTAAGCAGGGTCTTGTTTGCCTATTCAGTAGCAGACATCCTACTCCCAGGAACAGAAACTCTACAGTCAAAGATCATTATGCTCACAAATCGCTGCAACTCACTGTGTTTTTATCATGGTCTTGGAGGCCTCACTGGGCTGGCTTTTCATTGCACTGTGTTCTGCGAAATGGAGGCATCTCCTAACTGCCAGGTGCCCAAATCATTTTCAGGATATAACTGGAGGTTTTTAGGTTGACTGAAACTGCTAGTTTGTTTAATATTACTAAATATAATAAAATATGATGCAGCTCCCAAGAATGAGAAAGGCTGTAAAATGAATGGTGTTTTCTCCACACCACCAATTTGCTATATTTAAATGTATTTCACAGTCCACCATGCTGTTTTTGATATGCAGCTGTGCAGTAAGGTTAAAAGGTAAGAGACATTGTGAGATAATAAGAAACTGGAATATGCTACCTTTTTCTAGTTAAAAATTACTGTATTTCATTTGCCTGCCAAATATAGCTATTACATTGAGAATCATTTTAACATATTCTTACAGATTTTGTTTGCTAAGGCAAGCACAAAGGATAGCAGGATAGAATAAGGTTTTCTCATCTCCCACTGCACACAGATACCTTTTACACGTGATTTTTCTTATACAAACCTCTGTGATTTATTTCCACAGTATGTACAGAGATATTACTAGCCAAATCCCTGAGGCCCAAGAGGTAAGCGGAGATGGTCTCCATTTTCTTCAAACCCCTTCTAAAAATAAGAGAACATTTGATTAAGGGCTGACATTTTTCCTTTCTTCCTTTGCTTGTTCTTGTAATTCGTTTCACATGGGAAGTGGGCTGTGTTTTTCTTATCCCTTCCAACTCAGCAGCCAGGAGGCTGGCTTTGCGGGCCCACTCCCGTCACCACGGCAACCAGCGGATCGCTGCGGCGCCATCCCATGCGCCTTGTGCCACTACACAGTGCTATTGTTCTCCTGCAACCGGAGGGGAGAGGCATGCCAATATTCCCCCGAAGGACTGATCAGCGTTCCGCTGGTCATCCTGTGCATCACGCACGCACTGCTGCATCACCGCAGCTTCTGCTTCACGTCCCGCGCAGCGGCTTCGGGAATGGCTGGTTTGCTCCATGAAGCCTATGTTCAGCACCAAGCAAACCCTGCTTCTTGGAAACATTGCAGACAATCTGAATTGCTCCTGCAGTTCAGAAGCATCAGTATGACCACACTAAGTGAGATCAAACGTCTCCCTAACTCATTGGTTCAGTGTTTCTGCTATTGGCCAAAACTGCCCAGAAAAGGAAAATGTATCAATAGTCTACCTAATGCATATTTTTTTTTCACTCTCATCGTTGGGCTAATTTAAAGTTAAGCACATGGGCATTTAGCTACACCAGAGACTGAGTGATATAGATATATCTATATATACCTAGCTGGAGGAAGACCTGATTTTCCTAAATAAAAATCTACCATTAATTTGAATGGATACATGAGATCCAGCAGCTCTTTAGCATTTTGAGGAAACTGATTTACCATGCCTTTTCTAGACTGCAGCAAAACATGCCTGCACTGCAAAGCCCTTTTTTTTTTTTTTTATTAATGTGTTGCACAGATGACAGAAACACAGATTATCTTTCTTACAAATTAACTTTGGGAAGATATGTTTCACAAGAATAGAAGTAAAAGCACACCCTTCCAAACTGTGTTATGATGGCAGACCCAAACTTGTAGAGATCACGGAAGAAAGGATATTTCTGAATCAACCTCCCATACTTGGCACTGGTGAGGCTACACCTCAAATCCTGTGTTCAGTTCTGGGCCCTTCACTACAGGAAAGACACTGAGGCACTGGAGGCAGTCCAGAGAAGGGCAGTGGAGCTGGGGAAGGGGCTGGAGCACAAGTCTGATGAAGACCAGCTGAGGGAGCTGGGAGTGTTCAGCCTGGAGAAAAAGCTGCTCCAGGGGGACCTCATTGCTCTCTATAACCACCTGAAAGGAGGCTCCAGCCGGGTGGGAGTCAGTCTCTTCTGTGTAACAAGCAATGGGACAAGAGGAAATGGTCTCAACTTGCACCAGGGGAGGTTTAGATTGTATATGAAGAAAAATTCCTTCATTGGAAGGGTTGTCAAGCATTGGAACAGAGTGCCCAAGGAAGTGGTTGAGTCACAATCCCTGGAGGTATTTAGGAGACACATGGATGTGTTACTTAGGAACATCATTTCGCAGTGGACTTGGAAGTGCTGGGGTAATGCTCATACCTGATGATCTTAACAGTCTTTTCCAAACTAAATGATTCTAAGAGAGTCATAATCACAGACTGGCTTGGGTCAGAAGGAATCTTCAAACATCATCTAGTTCCTGTCATGGGCAGGACAATTTTCATGCTGCTCAAAATCCCTTTCAAAATGATGAATGAGCCCAAAGAATGAGAGAAACACATTCCATGTATGCAAACCTTATCTAAACAGAAAAGGCTCAATTTTGGAAAACAACTGGGTATTCACTGATATGTAAGAAGTGCACTCTAGAGTGATTCACTACATTTCTTGGTATTTATTTTTCAATTCCTCACAACATATTTCTAATATTACACAGTATCATTTCATGTAGCATGGTCTAGCTGCATCATGGATAATGCAGCAACTGTCACCCAGAACGTATTAAAAAAAAGTGGCTACCACTTTGTAGCTGTTGACTGGATTTCATATAAAACAATAAATACCACAGGCTTCAACATAGCTTGCCCACAAATTTTAAGTATCTTGCCATTGAATGACAACATTCATAATTCCAAAACCTAAAAATAAACATGCACATCCAAAAAATAAACAAATGCAAAATCAGATTTCTGGTTGTGTAAGCCAGATAGCAAGTTGCCTATTTTCTGTCCGCTTTTTTCCTTCATGTCTGCTTCTTTTTTCCTGTGCAACTTATTCCCAGCCCACATATTTTAAGAAACAGTTCTAATATTGTGACCTTTCTTTCTGTACACATTCTCTGCTTTTTTTACACCTTTTCACTCTTTTGCAAATGTTCTTCTATTGTTTATCTCAGATATAACACAAAAGCAGTAATTAGACGGCAACAGTTCTGCATTTTCTACTGATACCTGAGTAGTTAGAAGCTACAAATACTCACACAAAATGTCATTTTTACACCAGCTCATAAATCAGTTGCATATCTAATTGCTGACATAAGATCTTATTACCAGTGAATATAAGGAAAAAAAATTCACTCATCTGAAGAAGCTTTTTCAGAGAAATGAACTACACAACTTGTGTTCAGCTGAAGCAATTACTGGCTGTGAAACCTAAAGCCACATGTTGGTTTCATACACATAGTCCTAGCACCTTGACATAGCCCTCTGAACTCTCCATCCTGACTAGCAAACAGTATTTGTCTTCAAGAATATTTTCAATAAAGGTGAACTTCTGCTTTTTGACCAAGGGGCTGATGCTTCTCATGACGCACTGCATTTTCTTAAAAATCTGAATAAATGTGTTCAAAACTAATGAGGGGACAGCTTGATATACTCTTAGGATAACGTTAACTGTACACGGACTAATTCAGCTGCAAAACACTATGGAAGGATTCTGCAACGTTGCTATCCAGATGATTTTCAAGGTGTTGGGATATCTACTGCCAAAGTCCATTAATCTGGCACTCAAGTACCTCTTTCCCTCAGTCACAAGGAAACCTTCAGGCAAGCCAGTCCACCTTTTCTGGCACCCCTCTTCCTGATGCTGTTGTGATGAGTGTTTCCACCAATCCCTTTCTATACAAGGATACTGCATTTGACAAATAACTAGGGATCCTCTGGGGCCTCCTCCTTTCCTAACTCAAGACAAGTGATTTACTGACACTTTACACATTGCTCCATGAGCTGGATTTTTCTAATTTAATTTTCTTTGTAGTAAAAAAACTGCTCCTGTTTGGCGAACACTTGTGAGTTTCCCTTGTCCCTCACACCTGTGGTATTTGGTCCAAGCCAACCAGTGCTATCATCAAACTGCACAATACAACAGTATGCTCCCAAACCAGTGAGAAAAGATTGTGGGACACTGTGACTTCACTTGATATAATTTCTAGATTGCAGTACACCTTCCTAAAAGGAACAGTCACTTCAATGAATAAAAGAGACAAAACAGGAGTTCCTAATCCCCACTACACATTATAGGAATGTCATGAAGCTACAAAATACCAGACTGCAGATTGTTCAACATTGGCTAACTACCCTTCGCCCCAGGTTACATATCCCACATGGCACCAAACACACACTATAATTATATTTCTGAATAATCCAAGAATTCAGTACAAGAGGATGGGTTGTACTTGGAAAATAAGGCAGCTGATATTTCTTCTTTTAGCCTTTATCATTCTCTGTGTGGGTCCATGTCTTATATATAGCTTCCCATTGAAGACCTCAACAGTAAGAATGACTCACTTTCTTCAGACTTTTTTTAGACATTCATTGAATTAATATTAGACAGCTCCAAACAATGATTTAATGTATTTTATAAGACTCCATCAAAGCAAGGTGACAATTTAATACCCATTATACAGATAAAGAATAAAAGTAGAAAAAATACGGGCTAGAATTTAAAAAAAAATACACTATATTAGTTCTCAATGCATAAATGCAGAGATTGCTTTCTTCCATTTCACTAAGTACTTAGTATCTATCTACATAAGTATTCAAGGGACAACTGTAGTTATATTCAGTTTTAGCTGTGAGCACTCATACTTCAGCAAATCAAAATCTGCTCCTTCCCTTCGCCATGTGTATTAAAGGATTTTGAGTGCAACAGCTCTATCAGACAAATTTGTCACAATTTGTAGCTAGCTGTCCAGGTAAATAAGAAGCCTGAGATATCCTGGAAAATGGAAAGATCTGAATGACATAGAACTACAAAGCATGCTGGAAAGCATGGCTAACTCTCTGCAAGAACTCATCCTAAGCCCAGACAAGGAAGTCAGTTTTCACTCAGCACCAGCTCTGTTGGGTTTGAGGTGCGAGTGACAAGAGCATCATTGTGACAACCATTCAGTTAATGTCCCCCTGCTTTTCAAAATCAGGTAAAAATGTTTTAGGTCAGCAAAAGAACATGGATGTGAAGCAAACATCTCCTGTCCCCCTCTTTGTTTTCCCCCTCCTTTTTTCCTCTTCTTCCAGTCTTCTCTTCCTCCCTTGCTCCCTCCCTCCTTTGATTTCGAGACCAAAGAAAAGAAATATGGTAATTTCTACTTAGGAAAGAGGAAATGGAGAAAAGGAGGACATGGGTAACACAAGAAGAGTACAGCCTGCAGGAATGGTGAGGAGAAAGAGATCTCAGAAACCAAATGAATTTTGGGGGAAAGGGTCAGATGTAGAAAACCTCCGAAATAAACAGAAAGGAAGAGTGGCACCCAGGCAGCTCAAGGGGAGACAAGAGGAATATTAAGAACTGATTCTGCCATGAGTTTGGTTTACGGAATAAAATGCATGACTTAAATTTTAAAATAATGATAAATTACATTTAGGAAGCTCATACACAGAAAAATGTTCCTGATTAATTTTAAAAAATAATAATTATATTAACTATTAAAGGCTTGTTTCGCTATTCTGCACTATTTTGAGCTTAAGTCCAACCCTTGCCACTGACTTAATTCAGAACTGAACTGAGGTACTGAGTGAGATTCCTCAGGTAATCTGGCTACCTCCAACTCCTTCCTGAGAAAGTGTTCTTCCCAACTAAAGGAACTCAGAAATCTGGATGTCAAAAGTTAGACACAAGCAGATAATTATCCACAAGACAGCTCAAAATACACAGATATTTCTATCCCAGGATCCTCTCTTGTTTTCCTATATGTAGGCCAGCAAAGTTATGTAATTTCCCTCAGCCAGATAGGGGAATAGAGAGGCATTTTCTCCAAATTCATAATTCAAATCAAAAGCTGACCCCAGAGAAGACCCTTAGATATATTGTCCTATGTATTCTCCATGGACCAGGCTGCATCTGCATGTCCTAGCAAGTTTTTTCTTTATTCTCTTTTCCCCTGAGTCTCCATTTCTTCTTTTGAAGAATGAGGGAAATCAGAATGCTTTTTAAATAAACATATATTTGAAGCAGAGTTAGGAGATAGAGGGAAATCAACCATACAAGCAGCGAGAGCAGAATTTTCTGACAAAAAAGCTCGATAGTACTGAGAGTCATAGATTTGTTGGTATGTTGGTTCTTTGGTATAATATTCCACTCTTGCTACATAAAGTTATTTTTCTGAACAGAAAGTGAGGATCTACTATTTCTATAGGTAATAAAAAAAGTACTTTAAAATCAGAATGTCAGGAAATAAAAAGCTCATGGACAGAACAGACAAACTTCCAAATTCCAAGGGAGATGGAAAACAAAAAAATAACTTGCTTTGTCAATTTGTAATTCCTTTCTGGCAACAAGAGGAATGCCTAGGGAGTTCAGAGAAGCTAACAGGGCTATAATATTCATACTATATTTAAAAATGGATCAAGGCTAAAAACCAACTCAGTTGTGCAATCTTTTATCCTGATGCAGCATAGCAGCTAAGAACTGCTATTTCTTTTTAAACACCATCTTAACTTACTTCAAGAAGTGGCCTTTCTATCTGATTAAAAGGGGAGCTGTTTGGAGAGAACAAACCTCAAAAAGTGAAAAAGCTGGGAAATAGTTCTGAACAGTTCTGAAGAACAGAAGCTATCAATAATTTCAGAGATTGAAGAGCGAGCTGTAATCAGCAGCAACAAATAACAGTTTTTCTTAGTGTAGGCTGGAAGATAGCAGTGAATAACATATAGGCTTTTTCCCTTCTTTGTGACTGCAAAGTGGCATAGTACACAGAGGGGCCACTCTTTGCTGATTTTTGGCTGCTAAGTAGGCATTCAGACAAAAATGCCATTTGAGATTTATATTGGAAGGTAATTTGATAAGTATTTACCTAGTGTATTTTTATTAATGGTGTTCTAGTTTTTAATGTTTATTCACTTCTATTTACAGTAACTTAACCCCTCACTTCTGTCACCTGGACAAATACTTTGGCATTTATATGTCAAAACTTCCACCTAGGTTTAGACTTTGGACGAAAAAAAAAAATTCAAACAATTATTACCTAATCAAAGACTTTCAACACAAATCTAGAGCAGGTATGGTACATCTTGCAAATTTAACCCATTGATGTTCCCATCAATAGTGTTATTAAAGCATTCAATTTCCAATAATTTAATAACATACTGCATAAGATGAGAGTAATAAACATCTGAAGTATGAGATTTCAGTTAAGTTAAAGGCTGCATTTGCAACAAGTGCACGTGCCTTCAGTTTCATCAGTAGTAGCCAGTCTAAAGTAAACACAGTGTATTGCTGTATGGAGATTTTGTCCCACATGCACAATAATTGAGGTTTAATGGAAAAGATACAGAATAGAACATGTTCCACAGTGAATAAAATGCTTGAAGTGTTTAATATAGAGTTTTAAAGACTACAGAAGTAAATTATTTGGGGATCAAAGTAACATTTGTATTTCCTGTTTTGCGAAAATATATTTCAATCTGGATTGGGCTAAGAACAAGACCACAGAACTGGTGTGAATTTCACATGTGACCTTGTATTTAAAGTGAACAAAATTTTTCTGTTAATTCAAACGATTATGCATATGTGGAATAAAATCATAGTTTAGACACAGCAGCTTGCTTTGTCTACACTGGGCCTTTACTTTACTTTCAGCAGATTTAAGAATCTTTATTTTGTCCCGTGCAAAGTTTCTTGTAACTGAGCTTGTGCTTTGACCCATGTGAAGCACAGGCAAAGTTTTTGGAGGTGACTTCTGATGCACATTTCTCAGCTTCTGAAAAAATTCTGACAAAAGTGTTTCTAACTGCATATACTTATTTTCAATTCTCTAAAGTTATAACCTGAAGTACTATAATTTTATGTTTTTTAACTCTTTATAACCCAGTTTCTAAAATGCAAATGCACGCTCAGATATAAAAGTATTTTTTTCTAATGTTCCAGATTTACAACACTATGCAAATGTACATCACTTCTGAATGAGAAAAGAAGGAAGTTTAGGGGGTCTCATTATTGTTTTAAATGACTGCTGGGCTAAGGTCATAAAATTCAAGCAACATAGCATTAGAAAAATAACAAAAGGTTGTATTTTAACTGATAGTTCTTTGAAATATGTGCCTATGCATACTCAAATCTCAGTACACTTAATGAGAAAGGAATTTTGAGGGGAAAAATTAGTAAAGAAACGTGTGATACTCTATCATAAGGCTTGTGAATATGAGGGGTAAACTGAGGTCACCTAGTTCTCTCACTCTCTCGTTCTTTATTTCTAAGCATGTGGAATATTTCATTGTAATTAATTACCTTTTTGTGTAATATGTGTATGCACAAATGTGAGAGTGTGTGTGTGAACAGACAGAAAGGACAGCATGGTGATAAAGGCTACATGGGTGTCATGCCAAGGTTAAAACAGATGCTGGGGTGTTGATACCATAAACAAGGCAAAAAATTCACCAATGTGTGAGAAAACAAAAGATTTTCGAACTGAAGGACAGTAAATTTAGATACCCAGGAAATTTAGAAGCAGTCAGGCAAATTGTACCAGGAATGGCTTGCTTGCATGGGAATTCTGGTACATTTTCTAAAACAGCTTCTAAAAGATAGCTGCAGTTTTACTAGCAAAATTAAGCTTGTCTCCCTTGTCGAAATTTTAGTGGCTTCTAACAGAAAATAATTTCTCATCAAAATGATGTGGGGCACAATGTGTTGTACAGTACATCTGTTTCTTTACTGGTTCCCTTTAAATAGTTCAGCTCCCAGCTGCTGAGTTACTTCATTTAGCTTTATTTCCTTCCCATTACATTCCATTGCAGCATTCCCTATCCTTTCTCATTTTCCTTCCACCTGAGTTAGTGCTAATGACAGCAATTTTCTGTTGCCAGTAACACCACCATACATTTCCCCCTTGATTTAGGCAAAGGTCGTATGGTGAATGGTTGAAGACAAACAGCCCAGGAGGTTGGAAATCTATCCTGAGGAAGAATCCTGTGATCTGACATACATATTAGTACTACATCTATATTTTAGTTGTCCTCTAATAATTTATTCATTCTCCAGAAGTTCTCAAATATGATTGCTAAATGATTTGGTATTTTCTCTTCAGTTTCTTAGAATTCTTTATCAAATATCACCTAACCTAGATGATTCAGATATTCTAATTAACCAAGTGCTCTTTTGTCTGTTTGCAATATGACTATTCTCACTCTTTGTCTTCCTCCAGTTTCTCAGTGGTCTTCATTAACACTGTACTTGATTAATTATTGTATTTTGTTCTTAATGCAGAACTAAAATGAATTTTATCTGATTCCAGCAGTGGTAGTAACTTTTAAAATAGTCTTTTTAGCTATAGCATATTGATAAAAATTCCTCTGAATGCATTCTACTCCCACAGCTATGGACATTGCATTTTTTCTCCTATTTCTTTATTTCTTTTTGTATTTTTGATTATTTATCTGCTCTTCACAATTCAATCTTTCTTTATTTTATATTGTTTCTATTTTTTGATCAGCATTAATTCTTGTTCATATAACTACCCGAGCTTTTCTTACATCACCCGGTCTTCCTTCAAAAAGGATAACATGCCCAAGAATCATGTTTATTTCCAGCTATCTCTTTGTAGTCATTAATCTTTCCCTGAAAACTCCTTCAGAGTCCCACCACGCCATTATCTGTAATCAAGCCACTCTGTACTGCTCTGTCCTTTAACTTAGTCAGGGAAGTCTGTCATTGTTTGAAATTTATCTACTGTTCCAGATTCCATTTAATTGCTTCTTGTTGGACAATGTTGCTCTAATCCAGAAATACACACAACTGTATATTATGTTGCTTTGAGAATTTCATTCTGTTGGGGTTTTTTAAATTTAATTTTATTAAAAACTATTCCTGTGTGGAATAACCATGAATAAGTTTAAACTTCCTATTACATACAGGATGTTAGTTTTAAAACTGTAAATACAACTAAAAACTGATTGTCCTGTGAATCTTCAGCTTTCTTCCCTGAAGCATAAAACCTTTTAGATTTTTTTGCCTTTCTTAATCCTTAAGTTTTCTGTAATTTAAACAATGTTTATAACTTGTCAAGTTTTCCATAATTTTCATCAGTTATCAATAACATCATCATACACATCACTCTATACCCAAACATTTCTAATTCTTGAAGATTTACCATTGTCCCTTTTGGTCAACGCAATCAGCTGGAAGGTTTTGTCCTTAAATAAATACATAGCAAGAACGTTTTACTGGCATTACACCTGTTTTTTATGAGTTACTAAAACATCATGCTTCATTCTGGTTATTAGAGTTTTCATCCACTTTATCAAACTAGCTTTCAGATGAAATACTTGTGACTAGTTTATGATAAAATTGCATTTAGCGCCAATAGCCAATTCCTCACATATGTAGTCTCAAAATACAGCTCATCAGTGTTTGTACACCAAAATGAGGCCACCCTCTGCACTAGGCAGGCTTTTAGCTTAAACACGCTGTTTAACATTAACATTTAACATATTGTTAGAACAGATGGGACTAATTCCAGTCCTTGTGCGTCGTATTCACAGATATATACCATGAAATGGTGTAACTGTTAGTAGTGACTGAACAGGTGATGGCTTTCAACATCTGGATTTGGCCCTTGGTTCCTAGGGAGAGTATGACTGAGCCCAATACACTGCTGTGTACTTTGGACTAGCTCTTTCTTCTAAGACTGAGCTTAGCAAAATAGCAAATACACACCAAGTGTCACTAACCTGAATGGCAGAGGTGAGTGCAAAGACATTCCACTCAAGATTCTGGCACCTGGAATGCTGACCAGGAGTGCAGCCCAAACTCCTGTCTTTCTGCCTGGTATGTACAACCTTGCGTGGAACAACATTTAATTGAAGATGGCCAAATATTCCAGAACAACCAAAAAACCTTAACCTAAAGGTTAACTAAGCAGAATGTAGTATACAGGCAGATGGACCCATCCCTGATTATACCTTCAAGATACAATTGCTTAGACAGGTTTAGATGAAAACATACTCTCTCTGACTCTCAAGGGATCCACCATACCCAGGATGTCTTAATGAAGCCGACAGTCTGTTTGGAGGTGTGTTCCTTATTAATCAACCATTCAAGTGAAATACATGAAAAATTTGACTCCCTGTTGAGCAATCACTACTGCCAAAACTTACATAAAGTCCTTTATCTAGTGCAAGATCAGTCCCCAGCTTTTAGTGCTGTGTTTTTTGCACACACACATTACATATATAGATGTAAAAACATGAAGCAGACTCCTCTAAACTTCCTTCCCACTGGGGAATAAGCACTACCTCTCCATAACTGCATGCACTCATACAGGATGATGCCAACTTGCCAGACACCTCAAGAGAGAATGACAGTGCAAGCTACTATTTACACATGCAATACTGGGTAGTACATTAATAATCCCTTCTGTCTCTTGACTAGCTTGAGGAATACCATGACAGAAGCATTAACAGGAGCATGTGGAATGGGATTATTTGTTAGACTCGCTGCTGTTGCAGGATGACAGGCACAATCTTCAACTCTGGCACCCACCTGAGCTCTAATTTGCAGTTTCCATAGTAAGAATTCCTACTAGGATGAAAAAGACCTTGAAGCCTCAGGGCTAGATGTTCTGAGAGAGGAGAAAAAGCTCTAATAAAAATTGTGTTTTGTTTTCAGTGAACTTTGTGTGGATTCTAGCCCAAACTGAATGATCATAAATTTTGTGTCTACATTATAGCTTAGGAGATCTAGTACAAAACCATCAATAGAGCTTAGACAGTGGTTCAGCTGATCAGATGAATCTATTTTAATTTATCCTCAAATAACTACCCTAATAGTCATTCAGCCACCCAGGTAAATTGCATTCTGTGCTCCATTGGCTTTAATGTCTGATTAGGTGCTTCACTTAGTCAACCACAGAAATGAATTTGGAGTCATCTGAGGTGCTGCAAATGTACATTGCCTGGAATCTGATTGAAACTCCAGACAGGTATTGCTATTTTATAGATCCTGTACCGTAAAGTCCAAGCCTACACAGATGTCCCAGACATGTCAATTTCAATATGAGGGCAACTGAACTGAGTCCTAAACATCTACTGATGTGTAAATAGACATGTAATTGTTTATATCTGAACTTTAAATCTGCCTCATTCTCCTTGAACTGAGGGGAAAGGTGGCCTGCTTGAAGACCTACAGGTGCAAAGGTTCCTGGGGTGAAGGAGAGGAAGACTCAGAAGACACCAGAATCTCAGAGTCACTTTACTCATGCAATAAAACCAACGCTACACTGATACTGAGAGGAGCTCCACATTTTTAGTGTTAAGTTTGTAGATCTGCCATGAAACTAAAAGCAAGTCCTGGGTATGAGAGTGAGGCCCTAACAAGGAGACTTGTGGTTCCAGGAATATATTCTAAGATTTTGTTAGATGTGTAGTAAATCTTAAACCACAGTCTATTCCAGCATCAGTGGGACTCTGCTTGCTGTATGGCTTGCTGTATATCACCAGCCTATCAACAACCAGTTTTAAGGTTGTTTAAATAGTTCTTAATTTCTGTGTAAAGTACACATAGACAATGTCCTCTAAACCTTCCTAGGGTCCAGATGAAGCATGAGTATCCCAATGAGTCCCAGCAGTAGCCATTATGGGCCTGGAGAGCTGACAGCCTAGAGGCTGCAGAGGTTGACTGGCTTGTTTGGATTCTGGAAGTCACCAAAGTCACTACAGACTAGAACCCTTGTCTAAAATTGGCCTTTTTTCATCACCAGTCAAGTGGTTAATTTAAGAATGGTGTTGGTAGACTGACAGACTCTTTTTCAGCATTCATCTAATGCCTAAATCATCACTCTCTGCCCTAGATATTTTTGATGAAAATCTAGGTGGTCTCCACAAATACAGGACTTGGAGCTGATGTACATGGAGATTTTCTTTCAGGTGCATTTCACTCTAAGGAAATAAAATTGCTTCTGTCCTCTATACTTGATAGAGAGTATAAGACCCTCAAAAGAGCTTAAAGGCAAGAAGAACTACAGTGTATTCCAGAGGAGCAATTCCCAGGACTGACACCTGAGAGAAGAGAGTCTTCAGGAAAACTTCAGCTTATCAACCTCCAGAACTAGAGAAAAAATTAAAGAAAAGAAATAAAGAAAGACAGAGAGGAAGGGAGAAAGAAAAGCCAAAACCTTATTCAAAACTACATCCAAAGCACTAGCTAAGGGGAATTGAGAAGATGGACCATGTCTAGCAGTGAGAAACCTGGTAAATACTTTTGCAGGTAAGTTCACAGGATGAATACAAATACAGAAAATTATTAGAAAGTAAAGAAATGCATGTGCAAATAAGTGAAAACTCAAGACATCTATGTTCAGTTTCTAGACATGTCATAAACTCTGTATAATTTAAGATTCATTTCAGCTGCCAAAGCATCAGGACTCTACAGTTGTCTGAGGAGTTCAGTGATATCCCACCTGAACCTGATAATCATGAAGGGCCTGGTTGTCTCTGGTTCTCAGCGATATCTGTCAACCTTGCCTAGATCTCCTGGATTCCTTATGGTATTTCAATTGGTACTAGACATCTACATTTAAGCAACTGACTTGATCTGTTAAACATTATGTCAGCAGGCGTTTTGAGAATGAGTGCCTTTTGTATCAAATGTATAAGAGTTTTAAATTCCACCCCACAGTGACCCTATGTCTCAGTTTCCCAAGAGTGGAAAAGAAAGAATTAAAAAAAAAAAAAAAAAACCCAAACTACTTATGCAATACTTAGACCATCAGGCAATGCAAGCCACATATGTACTCAGAGTGGCAGAGATGCTTGTCTTTTAAAAGCAGCTATGAAAGTCTAGAGTGTAATGCAAATATTAACTGTTGACAGTGAACAATATTTTAGAATGCCAAAGATATAATAAAATGCTTCATATTTTTCTGTTAACTCACTTTGAATGCTGGTCCCTGTTTCTGTCATAGTGTGTTTTATCAATCTCTTTAAGAGACATTTTCTTCATGGAACTGCAATAATAAGCGATAAAACTTCAGAATATTTTAAATTATTAGGACAGCCTATAAATAGATAGTCCTTATATACAGTCCTTAATCAGAACTAGTCCCCACTGGGCAATGATTTGATTGAACTGCTTTTATCTCTGTGAATCCAGAATGGAGTTTTTGATGAAGTTTCACAGTTGTAGAGAACTGCATGAGAGCTTTTAGTGACCTTGCACATTTATATATTTACATCTGTTTCTCTGCAAGTCAGCTTTTTTTTTTCTCAGCATACTAAGTGACGTAGGCCTGCAAGTCTGCATAAAATTATAGCTTGTCCCAGGGATATCCATTGCACCTATGCATCAAAAGGTGCATAAGTTTTCTTATTGTTTACATCTAATTCATATACTGTGATTTATGACTGATTTAATTGTTTTCTTGCACTTTGGAATTGGTTTCCCTGCGAAGCAGCCTTCACGCTAAGAAACTGCAGTATCATCTGCATCTTCAAATACAGAGTATCTGCACAAAGTCACTGAAAATTTCTACACCTGAAGGACACTGCAGCCTAGTACACAACAAATTATCAAAGTTAATGATGCTTGCGTATCCATACACATATTCAAGCACATGTGAACCAAGTCTTGGGACTGAATCTGCCTGGGGGCCTACTAAAAATTATGGAAGTGTCACTCCTGCATGACCCTAACAGTGGGTAGGAGCTGCACTTGCTATGTGCGCAAACATGCTGTAAGTAGAATTAAAGTATTTAATGAAAAAACACTAATTTTTTTAATACTATGTTTCGATGCATTTTTAAAATATATATATTGATAAAGTACTGAAAATTATTTATACTGTAAAGTTAATAGGAATCCAGCTGCTTCTTCATATAAAGTCCACACACTTCAGGTAAGATAAACAAATCTTCGTAATTCTAACCACAGTCTAGTGAGTAACTTTCCTAATGCCCAAGGGAGACTAAACACAAGGAGTTAATTTCCATGATCTAATGAATTATTAACCATGAAATCTTTCTATCAGAAAATCACCTTTTTATTAAAATGCTAATTTAATTAATAGAATTTTGCTGTTGAGAATAGCATATATGGGATATATTTGTTCTCAGATGTACACTATTCCATGGACATTAATTATAACATTGTGATATTCCCTCTTCTGTTCTGAACAGCTAGTAAGACCTGTACTACTAAATCATACTTAATAGGAGTGTGATGGTTGTTGCTTAGGCAACAGAATGAATAAATGCAGGTCAGACTGTGCTTCCAGAAAAAACAAAAGCAGGAATATAGTACAGAATGAATAAGAAATATGTCTTAACTGATTTTTACTGCATTGAACTATTAGACTTCTTCAATGTAAAGCAGCTAACATATCTGAAACATTTAGGTTAATAAGATCTTGAACTCCAGTTTAATATGTAAACTGCTGCAATAAAGGCAAAGCTGTTCTCTCATTTTAAGGAAGAATACAACATACTAAGTTTGGAATAATCTGAATTTTTCTCTTAGCATAGTAGGTGTTTCTCTTGTCATTTTCCTATATACTTTCTAAGTTTAATTTTCCCTTTAAAATTTTGGCTGGGATGAAAAAGAGCTTTTAAAACACTTGTTTAAATTTTTCAAGAGAGGTTTTCCTTACATAATGCTGATGTATTCAAATAAGTGATATAAAAAGATATCGGTGGTTTATTTCCAATAAAATATGGAAAATATTCGATTTCTGGTAATGACAAAAACTGAAATATGCAAAAGCATGATGAATGGTGAAATCAATAAATTGGAAATTATAGAACTACTGAAATTATCATTTTTTTAAATTACAACACAATTTCACAACTCTTTTATTGGATTTATGAGTCTAATCTTCCATTCAAGGCATGCTACCTCAGCTAATATTAAGAGTAACTATGTATTTCATCTGTAATATAGCAGAAAAGGCTTAAAATTACCAGAAAACACTGGCTTACAGAGAAGTATGCAAACAAAACTTAATCTGCCTGATATGTTAGAAGTTTGACTTGCATATTGCATAACACAATCTTGTATGTAATTTGTATGTTTACATAAGTACAGTAAAAAGAGATGCAGGAAAGTCATATAAATTCCCCAAGACCATGGTTCAGGCCCCTCCAGAGCCAGGGTATGACTGAAAAGCCCTCCAGAGCAGTTATCTGACTTCTCTGGTGCTCATAATTTACCTGTGGTAGGTGCACCCCTCTGAATTTGTTATGCCACCTACAGCCTCTTGTGAACAGTTTCCTTTTCTAACCTCTTTAAGTCCAAATGATCACCTACTTATGTAACTAATTCTACAATATATATAAGAATATGTAGTCACATTTTGGGAAACTGCAGCATGATACACTTTTTTTTTTTTTTCTTCTTCCCTATATTGCTGGGCAGACAGCACAGTTTTGTTTTAAAGAATATTTAAAGGTGCAGATGACAATGATTTTTACTGATCTAAGCAAATGATTATATGGTAGCCATATAAAACCAGGAAGAAATGTCTACACTATTGTAATGTGGAAATGGCAGAGATATGTCTCCTAATTTTTTGATCAGTAGTCCAAATGCATATAATAATGTTGGCAAAATAATGTAAAGAGGAAGGACACAACTCGTGGTGATTTTACAGATATAATAGTCATGTCATTTCATTTCTGTTTCTTATATGGCAGATAGAAGTTATGAAAAGTTAGAATTGTTCCAAGATATACATGGATACCTAAAATATATTTTAAAGATATTTTGAAAAATGTTTTAAGACCTGATACTTTTTAAGAAATGCAATTGAGATTTTGGAAGAGGCTCAAGTAGGAGGAATACTGAAGCAGGTAGAAAAGTGATTATATAACAGCTTTACAAGCAAGCTTCTCTCTTTACTGTCAATATTCATTTCAATGGAAAGTTTGTGCATGACAGGTCTGTTACTTTACACCACATGGTGATATTGTAAATCCTGACCTAAGTAAAATTACATTTCTTTCAAATATTCCTGATAAATGTCTAGAGTTAAAACAAAAGAATGGAACAATTAATAGGAATGCATTACTTTTTCTCTTAGGGCATAAGTTTCAACAAGTGAATCCCAGAGCCTGATTATTTAAGATGCAAAAATATTTAACCGAGACATCCAGAATTACTTGCAGAAAGAGCACACTTCATTAAATAATTTTCTGTTATTAAAATACCTCTCAAGGCAAGAATGGCATTGCATGTTCTTTAAATATCATTACAAGTTAATGATGAAATAAAAGTAAGAATGTGATGCACTGCAGAAAGGGGTGTTTGCAGCTTTTTCATACTATGAAAATTCTGCAATGGATTAAAAGAACTGGGCATTTTTCTTCTTTAATCGGAGGATTGATGAGGGAGAGAAAGAGCATTGACACTCAGTTTTTATTTTACCAAATTTCAGCCTAGACTCTTTTATAATGTGTATATTCTGGAAGTTTATAAAAAGGCAGTTTATATATTAATTCAGCTACACATAGGAAAGTGAAGCACTAAACAGATCTTAGTGCAATGCAGAATAGCTCTAAGGTTTTTACGAGCACATACGAGACAGACAAAAAAGGCAGCTACAGTGTATATACACAGCTATGCACGGAAGATTTCTTACCATGAATTGCACATTGTCAAATCCATTAGCCAGCAAGTGGTTTTCATACTGAGGTAGCCCAATATTTTCCAACCATTGTCCCACTGTCTGGACAGGGCATCGGGGTCCTGTAGGAGGGTGAAGAGGGAGGCGTTTAAGCAACGAATAACCATCCACTGGATAATAGCGGTAGTCCTGGGCTGAGAGGTGGCATTGCCACATCGTGTTCCTGGAAAAGTTGGTATCAAACGAGCCCGCCAGCTTGACAGATTAATGTTTTCAGCAAACAGAAAAGTCAGAAGTAAAACATAGTTTTCCGGGCAGTATATAACGTAAGATCTGATCGCAGCTCTACATTTCTTGGTTATTAATCTTTACTACAGACCAGTACGTCATACAGTAGAGGAAAAAAAAAAAAAGGCATATCAAGCTGTCAGCTAAGCTGCTCTCCGTTATATGTGATTGTTGGAATACTCCACAATGAGCAATGCACTGCCAGCAGCAAGAATTCTTTTTATCAAGTACTCCTACACTCATCAGTATGCAGCTCCATGCTTCTTGCTCCCCCTCGCTCGCTCCCCTTCATTACCCAGCCTAGGCTACACCTCGCATTTTCAATAATAGCCATCAGATAAGGCAGATTTTTTTTTTGTCTGCAAGCTGTAAGCCTGCTGCTGCTGCTTCCTCCTACACACCCATCCAAGCGTCAATCTTGAATGATGAGAGCAGTCAAAACAAATGCAGAAAATAGCAAGATTCAAAAGCAACCTAGAGCACTTAAATCTGAATAGAATCTTCATACCAGTTATGCTTTACATATCTATTTGTTGTAGATTTTTACATTTCACAAGGCATTAAGAAACATAGTACTTAAAGCATAGCCCATGGCATGGTTTACTATGCCTTCCCCTTTCCCCTTTTAATGTAAGATAGGTAGTGGTCTGCATCTCTGCTTATATAATAGCAAAACCCTTTAATGAATCAATAATGAATATATTTCACAGTTTCTCTCGTGTAGTACAGCAAAAGACATAAAAGGCACAACAATTTTAGTCAAAGTAATTAGATTATCTGCATGATTTCTTCAACTGTAAAATTTAAGACACAAGAAAACCTTCATGCCGACATATAATAATTCAAATTGAAAAGGTCACCATTTCAAATGAATAATTAAAAGGATAAAATTTTAAGTTTATATCCTTTCTTACAAAAAATGTGAATGATAGCAAGTAGACATAAGATTTGCATGATTTTTAGAGAGGACTTAAATTTTATCAACTATAACTGGAAAAAAAAAGATTATGAATTTTAAATGAGCGGAAAATTCATTTTCTGCATAAGAAACTAACTACCTCATGATGTATTTTATATCTACATTTCATCTTTGAGACAGTTTCTCTCGAGATGGGAATATTTTATTTCTTTGTTCTGAAAGAAATGTCTACTAAACTTTTGTTTTTCATAACCATATGAAAGGACTTAGTAAAAAAAGGCAGGAAACAGGTATATTCAGGGATTCAGGGTACAATTCTAGAAGGAATCCTGTCAGTGGTGCTTCATTTACTGAGCAAATTAATTACATTTTGTTTTTCTTATCCATTGTGAATCTCAAGCAATGACCATCTCAAAGGAGGAATGTAATTCTAGGCATGAGAAAATCATAGATGTTTGTCAAGGGGATAATATGGAACTGATAGTACTATGGCAGATAATTGTTTCGTAGAAAACCAAACCTACAGTCTCACCAGCACATTATAATACAATGTCTCTTCCAGTGCCACACAGAAGGTCCCTGAGCAGTTGCAGAACAGATTCTAAATATATAGCATTAACAATATTTTAAGAGTTTCAGCTATAATCTTACCAGTCCTTGGACCAGAACTGGATGACCTTTCACTTTGATACTGCTACCTGGATTTTTGAAACATGTCATGCAAACTAAAGTCCATAATAATTTCGTAGAATAATTTTAGTTGAGCACCGAATATTTTTCATGAAGTTGAAAAGTTGTTTAAGATCTCTTATAAGATCTTCTGTTATTCCAGGTATTCTTACTGACTTGATAAATTCACTACACAAAGTGTGAAAGGCTCATTATGTCTCTAAAAAGAATACTGAACACTCACCGGGCACTGGTAAATCTGCAGTAGCCAAAGAAACTTTTAGGAGTTTTCTCATTGCTAAATGTACTTCAAATAAATGAATGGAGGATTAATTTCTTCTCAGAGAAAGTAAGAATGCCAAACTGACAGGAAATCTAAGTCTGATGGAGATAGAAATGCATTTGTTCACACAAGTCTGCAAATCATTCCTATTTTGAAAAAAATTCTCAACTATGAATGAATACTTCTTGTATATAGACAGATCACAATCCCTTCAGAATAGTGCCCAGGCATGAAGAAGGGTAGGCTATGCTGAGCTGAGATACAGGGGACTTCCCCCAAATAGGCAAATTCAAAAGGCTGGGCAAGATCTTTAGAGGGAAAATTGAGAACAAAGGTATCTTAAATAAGATGAGAATTCAATCCTTTCTGTTTTTTTCTTAGTTGACTGAGAATTAATACACTTCTTTTAAAAGGATTCCTGATATTGTCTTCCCCTTTCCCCTGTAAGCAGAAAAATTGATATCAGAAAGAGATCTAGGGAAGCATAATCCCTTTGAAGAGATTATGCATGACTGGCTCCTTATTTCCTATAAATGCAGAGACACAAGTGTCTCTGCATTGTGTTCCCCAACACCAAAAATTTGCTGCCCACAAAAAGGCACACACAATAATCAATATACTAGTTTCATGGTCGAACTGCTTCTTCCTTACCTTACTATAAACAGCATGGAAGCTATGCTGCCAGTGATGAGTGCTTGGCTCAATGCCTAGCAACAGTGTAGGCAAAATTCAGTTGCTGAGTGGCTCCCCAGACACATTTCCTCATGTAGCTGTTGGTACTGTGTCTAACTGTCTCCATGGCTCCAGCCCTGGATGATTATAGCACTGCTGGTCCCACTGTGCACTCTCTCCAACTCTGTCCTCTGCCAGTATAACTACGAGCCTGAACCCATCAACACAACATAAGGTTGCTCAGCAAAGGGAAAGAAAGGGAGGAGAAACAGTCAGCTTGCTGCCTAGTCCTCACCCCTGACTATTGTTTCATTGCTAAAGTATCCTGTTATCTACAAGGCTTTTCTTCCCTACCGCTTCCACCAGAGGTTATAGCAAGGCAAGGCAGGCACAGAGCCAGGACTGTTTGGATTAGGGAACTTGCAGCCCATTAAGATCTCCAGATCTTTAGCCAGTTCAGATGTTTTACCTCAGGGGGGTTGCTTGGGCAGATTTTCTGAGCTAGTGCAATGGGTACCTAGAGCAGATGCTCCTGCTTTGAGACTAAAAGGCTGTCTCTTGAGTTTTTAAAGTCTATGACTCAGTGCCAGCCCCACCAGTGTGCTGCTGCAGGCAGTGCCTACACTTTGCTATGCCTAAAGCTGGGGCTGACATTGACAACACCCTGCAGGCTGCATGAGATGGTCTCTCCTCAACACACTTACACACTACTGTGCTTTCCTGGGATTTCAAATCACAAAAATTCCATGATAATCCTTCTGTGATACCACAACCAAAAAAGATTCACCCATTCCTACATGGGAAAACTGATGCTTAAGTCTCTTACAAAGATAGCAGTACTTGGCTCTTTCTTCTCCAAGGCAACAGAAGAAGCACACTGAAGTGATGTCTGCAAGAAAGATGCCATCTGGTATGCTATACGATAATTTCTACAAGACATCTTGTTCCCAATGGGATTCAGAATATGTTTACTGTGGGCTTTGGAATGGACTGAATCTGTGATATCAGAGGGCACATGATTTCAAACCTGCTGTAAGGCAGATCTGCTCTAAATGCTAAGTAATTTAAGGGCCTCTCAATTTTATTTTTCTACTGTTAACAATATGAATTTTTATTGACTTTTCTTTGGTTTTTTGACTGAGGAGAATCATTATGAACAGACTATTTTAAACAATTCTTTTTTGGTATATAAATACCTGTTAAACATTGCTAAACCTAACCACATCTGGTGCTAAGGAAACAAAAAGTGGAGGATTTTAGTAGTGAGTAGTAGCGACCAAAACATTTCTGAGTAGAGAATATGAAAGAATCAATCATTTAGGTAAGTTGGCAGGTAAGTTTAGCAAAGCTGGAAAAGAAATTGATGCTAGAGTAAGTACTGAAAACATTTTTTTTTATTTTAAATTAAATCTTTCAGCCTTGTATAAAGCTAAATAGGATATAATTTTTATAGTTATGATTTCAGGCAGATTAAAAAGTTATCTGCCTACATTGTGACAGCAGTTAGCATGGCAGGGTGTTCTAGTGAATAAACTATTGCAATGCATGTATCCCTCAGAGGAGATAAGGATAGCTAGGAACAGGATGTTGTATGAGAAAAACTACACCAAACATCCAGCAGACTACTACAATTAAAGTTTATTATGGAAGAAGCATCCTAGGTTCCAAGAAAGGTATGCAGGATTCTGGTTTGTCTCAAACATTTCAGTTATACTATAAGGCAGCCCCAAAGGTTTAGAGATTTTAAAATATCTTTTTCATAAAACTCTGAAAAAAATGGATCCTTTGCATAAAAATCTTAAACTTCTGTTGGCAGCCTGGCTCTTTCGATGATGATGACACTGTGGATGATAATATTTGGTGATGCTGAATATTTCTCTGAAAGTGCTTTTAGATAAATTTTTTCATGGCATATACAGAAAGAAAACAAAATCAACAGGGACAGCTTGAATTTAAGTAACACTATCTAGTTTCTATGATCTAAAGGTTACATTCCATTGCTTATGTGTGGCTCAGAACTCACAAAAATAGCTCTCAGATCACAGCTAATCAAGATAATGGAAAAACCCTCAGTGACTAGGAAAAATCATCCTCACAGCTCTTTTCTGATTTTTATACCAATATTGATTATAACTCCACATTACCACTGTGTAAGCGCTGTATCTTTAATAACTATAACCTCAAAGTCAACAAGAAGAATTCATTTTACTTGACAGATGATTTGTCAGCAGTGACCTGTACTTTGTGAAACACACTGGCCCTTCTACACATTTGCATTTCTGACTGCTGATGTATTATTTACCCAGGAAGAGCTCAGTCAAAGCACTCCACTGTATCATGAAACATACATTTATCACACACACTTCAAAGTTAGAATATTTTTCATGTTCAGTTGATTGCTTTGACAACTTTAATTTAGCCTCCTTCAGAATGCATGCTGTTCAGTCAGTGAGGAGCAGATCTTATTGGAAAATTAAAATACCTGTTTTCTAGAGCACAGCCACTGGACTAGGACTCATTTCTATTCCAGAATGTCATTACCATAATGCAGAGAAATATCTATCTAATGCAGAGAAATTATCTATCTATCTATCTATCTATCTATCTATCTATCTATCTATCTATCTATCTATCTATCATATTTGCTAACATATATTACCATGCAGCAAGACTGCTTGAAATACAGCTAGTCTTTCCAGATTTTGATTTTCTATTTCAAATTAATAGATTTTGGGAATTTTTTTTTTTCTAAAGACATTGGGATAATAAAATATATATATATATTATATAGCATTGCAACACACATGACTTCAGTCAGATGTATATCCTTGTCTTACAGAACAGAAATACCAGATGCAGCTTACTGAATCACAAGGAATTAGTGAAGAACAGATGGATGTTTTACTGCAAGACCACAGGATCAACTGCAGTGGATCAGAGCACAGCTTCATCTAGCTCATCCAGCTTCCTCATTCATCAGCTTCAATCACAGTGGCTACTATTAGATGACTACAGAAGAGCATAAGAATAAGATGGACATCCAGCAATACTTTCCTAGCATTTGTCAGCTTCCAGAAATTTGCAACTAAACGTCTTCCTGAAAGAGAAAGTTTCCTTATGCTTAATTGTCCTTCATGTATTTTTCTGGCAGTTTGGTGGTTGAAACATGGTCTAAGAAAGAGTCATTCTTATTCTGACTTCAAGGGAAGTTAATAATATTTTCTGAAAAAAAGGAGTTATTGTCTCAGAGCAATTTCTGTCCTTTTCTTGGGAAGTTTTATGGGATAATAGTAACACTACACTCACCACCTATGAGTAATCATTTTCACTGCTTTCGTCTAGTAAGGAAAAAAAAAATCCCCTTGAAAATTTACATGACACCATGACCAATCAAAATATTTTACTTAATTCAGTAAAAATTTTAGACTACTGTTAAAAGATAGTACACTGAGTGCATATATATAAAAAATGTATACTACAAAGTCTTGCTAAAAATACTAAGGAAGCTCAACCCTTTATCCTATAATTCCTGGCACCATAAACCCAAATTTATGTAATTTCAAATTTGAGCAAGTCTTTTTACAGCTCTGTGCTAAGCAACACTGGACTAGCAAACAAGCAGAACTAGGTAACACAGAACTGGGTAACAGAGAACTATTTGAAGAAAGTGCTTAAAAAAAGATACCTGCGCAGAGATATTTCAAGAAGTTACATACAGCTATAAAATAAAATATAGCCTTGATTTCATAGATTTGGTAACTGCTGCAAGGTCCTGTGAAGAGCTGTGGAAATGAGAAGACTGTCCTGACACATATTTTTGAAATTCTGAATCATGAAATGATACATGATGGAAGATTAAAGACTTCTCCTGAGGTTATTTTATAAATCAGATTCAACCTGAGGCAGCGTGGTGCTTTTTTTTCTGGTTGCATTTGCCTAGCTGGGTTCAGAGTCTTCCTTGCCCCAGTGCACCTGATTTCAGAGTGAACTTCTCCTTTGAACAGCTGATCAGGAGATCAGCTTCTCTCCTTTCTAACTTCATTTTATAATTAATTTTATATGCTCTCTGTTTATCTCACTTCTTGTTCTTATAAATTATGGTCATTTGCTCTTTCATCATCCTTCACCTCCACCTACTGAAATTTATTGTTTTGTTTCGCATCAGCCTTTTTCCTTTTCTAATCTTTTTCTTCCACTTCCCCTTTCAAATATTTTAAAACAGGTAAAAAAAATGTTCATTTAAAAATGAAATAACTTATCTCAGATTAAACTACCCCAAGATTTCTTTTGAGTTAAGACTAGGTTGGATTTGGTATTTCAGGTAATACTAACTTAACTTCAGTGGTCAGTGGAGCGTGTCACCAGCACCTGGCTCTGCCCACCAGGGGCAGACATCTCCTTGCTTTTTAGGGAATAACTATCCATCTCTGCTTCTGACAAAAAGTCAGGCTCTCAACAGGAACTTGCCTTATTACACACAAACTCTATAACCACCTTCTGTAATATTTATCCCCTACTAACACAGGCTCTGCAGCACCACAAGAAAACTGCAGCATCTTTCAATGAATAATAAAGACGTTACTTGAGTGGGTGGATTGCTGGCACAGCTCTGGCAACTCACTGGACTGTTTGCATATGGATGAGCTTATATAAACCCAGTTCATCCTGTCTGTGAGCTCCCTCATGCCAACGGCTCTATTCTCACTCTCCCAGCTCTGGAGCTGAGGGTCTTGTTTCAAGGACCTGTGCTAATGCTTACAACACTGCAAATACCTCTTGTGGCATTGTACTTAGTCCTGCACGGCTTTTTTTTTTAGAAATTGCAATGATACAAACGTAACTCCTCAGACAAGTTTCACAAAATGTACTCCAGGAATGATTCCTTACCTAGTTCATTTGTCAAGGCTAAAGGATCTCAGCTTGAGCTCAAGTGGTCCTGCAGGTACAGGTTAGCAGAAAATGCACTCATCAGACTAGTTCCACCGATATTTTATAAAGATTATTGCGGGTTAATGACTATTTCCCACACTACAAGGTAGACCAAAACTTGAGGGAGTTCAATAAGCAAACCCAACACCTAGATGTAGCCTCACATTCTGGTTTAGAGCTGTTTAGCCACATTTCTTGCTACTCGTTTCAAAATTTTCAAGTACATGGATTTTCTTCTTGCATAAATTTGAGAAGAATGGCTGGGCTCTATATAAATTCTGTATTGATACACAAATAGGGGGATTTGTGTACAAAATAATGTATTCTTTAGAATTGTGCTCTATGAAACACTTCAAATAGCCTAGCAGAAAACAAAAGTAGCACAAAGTAGCTGAGATAGGGCATCGCACTCTGTAAATAGAAAAGCAAACAGCAGAGTTTGTAAGAAATATTTATCTAAACTCACACATGAAGTGCAAGTATTTATTGTCAATGAATAATAAATACACTTTAGAAGTAGCTACCAGAACAACTTTAGACTAAATGCTATTTTTGGAATTTAATGGAAATTCATATTATCAATCAATAATTTAACCTCAGCCATTCTCAGAACTGCAATAATGCAATAACCTAAAATAAAGAGGAGCAATGGATAAAAGTAGAAAAACAGTTTTGTAAAATTCCTGGAATCATGAGTTATGTTGTAGGGCTGATAAGTAGCATATCACAAACAATTTTTGAAAGATGTGAAGGCATTCCGATGCAGCACCCTCCTGAATACAGGGCAATGAAACAAGAAAATACTGATCCTAGCATTAAAATCATGAACTCAGGTTAACAGTCTGGGTTAGAAAGTAAATGAACTCCCTTTAATAAGTTCAATATTCTGAATTACTTCATTTTCTGTAGGTGGAATGAAAACTAGAAACAATTTGATGTGCTGTAAATTCTATAATAAGCCAAAGATTTTTCAACTAGCATGTGATGTTCTTGTGATTACTCAAAATGTGATTACTAGAAATATTAATCCAAAGATTCATATCTATTTAAATCCAAGGACTACTAGAAGGAAATATGAGTGAATCAGCTGAATTTTCAAGAAAACACTATTAATACTGTTTTAGTAGACTTAGATCTCTATATTATTTATGAAAGATAAACTTCATCATAGTCTCACTTGCCACAACATCACCAACCATAACATATTTTTGAAAGTAACACTCCGAGCATTTCATACAAAACACCACCAGAGATACTGAACAAAGCTTTAGAGATTTATCATTAGCAATCACACATGAAAATAACAAACTGATTATTAAAGCCAAATCTGTAAAACTGATTTTAGAAGTTAAGAATATTCTGCTGCCTTTAAAGTATTTTCTGGCTACAGGCTGCAAAAGCCTCATTTTTCATCAAGTATTTTTAATACCATTGATGTGCTGATTCCAATTCTGAATACGTTTCTTCAACCTGGTATTGAATTTGATTCTGCTTTAGAAATAAACGCTGTTCAATTTAGTTAAACAAATTGAATAAAATATTAACATACATGTGTGTAAGGGGCTAGATAGTTGCAAGGTTCAGATTAAAAAGCAAAGAAAAAGCTGAACCTAAACATGTGATTTCTAAAACTTTCAAGTAATCTGATAATTCTTTTCACGTCATTTATCGTGTCTTGAAAAAAAACACCTCTTAACCTCTGGAATTACAGCAGGATGATTATTAGAGCATTATAGAATGGGGGCATTGTTGGCTTGTTACTTTTTAGGCACACCAGCAAGCACTCTGGCATTAACTTTGTGAAATCCAGCCAAACTGTTTTTGTGGAAACTCCCCCCATACCATTATTTCTCAGTGGAGAGACAGGCAAGACCTCAGTTTTACTGGAAATGACTTTGAAAATGGTTTTTTTTCCAAGTTCTGAAATCCATAATCTTCCGTTGTTGATCCTTTTATCTCTTATCTAGATGGACCAAGCTTAGACATATATTCAACCCTATGGTGGAAAAAGATACATGCTATACATCTCAGTGGCTTGAGGGACTGGTCTGACAGAGGAGAGAATTGACCAGGAAGAGCAGAGTGCAGCATTAACATCATCCTCAGAAAAGTTTTTGAATCCACCCAAGTGTTAGGAACCCACTTATTAACCAATAGAACCCAGGAGGTTATATGAGCCATACTATTTTTTAAGCTACTTTCACAACCAACTAATTTGAGATCTAACATGATTTGTTTTTATCAGTGTGATTTTGTAAGGTTAGGGCCTTAGGGCAGGCATATCCAAACTTTTAAAGTGAGAATAACTTTTATTCACTTACTTTTGATTTTCTGTAAAGAAACATAGACAGTTTTTCTAAGCACTGTCCCCAGACATGCTTAAACATCATACTACTGAATTCTCCATTTTACTATTATTTGTCAGTATTTCTGAGCATCATGCCCTTGGAAGTCACTGAAAATCTGATTTTCTGAGTTTTGCATTCTATGTATTCATACTATTCTGCACTCTATCTCAAAAAAAAATACTAGAAGTGTATATAATATAGCTCTATATCATGACATATTCACATACACATCTTCTTTGTAACTCAATATCTCTCACTTCTTCTAGAAGGAAATTGTATAATTTGAGAATATTTTAAAAATACTGAAACAAGGCTTTAATAACCGTGGTAAGCACACTATTTGAATTTCCACAGATTTGAGTAGCATTCAAACTGTACATAAATGGTTCACGTGTGTGGTCACAAAGACTTCTTTTTTAACCATATTTAACAATAGAATGGATGGATCAGCTATTAGTTTAAGAACAAAATAAAAGAAAGAGATGGTAGGGATTCAGCATCATTCCTCTTTCTGAGAATAAGTACTTCTAGAAAATATAAAAAAAAATCCATTTAGATCCAACAACATTTTCCAAAGAAGAATACATTGTTTGTATTCTGTGAGGGGAAAAAAAAAAAAGTCTGGTTACTCAGAAAAAAATGGCACAGCAGACCAGACTGCTGATGGTTTTAATTTTTATTTTTTAAAATTGAGAAAATTTCAGTATTGAAATAGGGCCTAATTTCCTATGCTGTTTTAACAGCATGTTACATCCGACGTGGGAAAATACCTGAAAAGTCCCAGCATATTAAGTCAGTCCAAATGACAAGTCAATATTCCAATTAAAAGAGAGTTTGTAGAAGACTCCTCTGTTCAAGCAGTTCCGCTGCAGACCAGGTCTGACAGCCAGTAGCAGACTACACCAAAATTGACAAGAATTAAGCTATACATTTACTCTCTGATGGATGTCAATATTTATGACATTATAGCTCCATTTTCCTAAGTCTCTTTGTTTGCTATCAATATTCTCTATTCCTTCTAGAAGACATATGACAGAAATCATTTATCCAAGTCTGTGAATATAAAGACCAAATTGCTTTGCAACAGTTTTGGAAAAAGAAGCCTTACACTAAACACAAAAAGCATGGACAGAGATAAAAGGTAAATATTGATTGGCACTCATAGAGAGAGTGGAAATGTAAAAAGAAAATGTATCAGAGTTAAAGACTACTTTGGTAAATATGGTCCAATGACTTACATTTTTACTCTATTTTCTGCTTAGCCTGAGTCTTCCATTGTAGTAGGCTGTTTCAAAAAAAAATGGTTTATGAAGAATATAGAGCTGAATATTACATTTAAGACACTACAGGGTAAAATTGCTAATATAATAGGAATACTTGAGTAAAATAAAATAAAATACATGCCTGCAGATTTGCATCCAACTCCCATTGCATTTGTTATAAAACATAGGTAAAGGCTTTACAATTATCTTGCAGTTTGCCCAGTTTCTGTAAGGTTTGTGTTGGGATTAAATGAATCATTAAAACAGATACATTTTTATCTCTTGTTTAGGTTTTTATGATGTAGAAGTAAAAAAAAAAAAAAAAAAAAAAAAATTTACCCCAATTATATGTGATAACTTCTGTAGAATTTATATGATCTTTAGGTAAGTTCAGTGGCATGCAATACATTAGGACTATCATGTCCCCAGTAAATAAATGCTAAAAATATTTCTTCCTAATATTTTATAGCCACATGCCTTCTGTTCTCCACTATTTTATGATCTAGATGATTACATACACTTAAATTGCCATTCAAATAATTTGAAATGAAGATATTATTAACAGAAACAGAAAGATTGGCATGAATAATGCAGGGGCAGAAATGCATATGTGAAAACACCAGAAGAGACAGTGCCTCAAAGAGTTAAAGGCATGGTCTGTACTGATAATGAAGGACACTGCTGGCATGGTGAAACACTTGGGAATATGTTCCTGTCAAGAGGAGGAGTGTGCTCTGATAAAACAACAGCTCAGACAATTTATCAGCAGAAGACCCTGCACTACAGCAACAACATTATGGCACATGGCATGTGATATTCATCTTTTTGTTATTCCAAAGGATGGCCTAAAATATCTGAGAAAAGGAAGCAAAAACAATGAGTGCTACTGAAGGAAATTTTGGATCCAAAGGGCCATACCACAGCAAAGGTTGATTCCTAAAGGTCTATGAAAAAAAATTTGCTTGTCCTAATCAAAAGGAATCCTACCACAACATTCAGAAGTGACCATGGACAAGCAACTTGGCCATGCACACAGGCACCCCTCCTTGCTCCTGGGTACTGAGTGTGACAGGCTCCATATGAGAGTGGGACTGACTGAAAACCGTTCCATCTAAAAGAAAAGTCACTTCTGCCTTCCCTAACATTGCATATTGACTTTGGTTATGCAAATTGCCCCCAGCTGTTCTGCCATTGCAAATGAAAATTCCACATTCCAGTTGTTGATAGGACACAAGGAAGGGCAGAACCAAACACAAATGTGTGGCTCCCTTTGCTAAAGCACAGTCCTGTAATTGTTGCTAAAGAGTTCAAAGACTTGCAGCTTAGTGATTTTAGACTGTGTGTGCATTTCCTATTGAGGAAGCATCAAACAGCACTGGCAGCAGATACCAGCTGCTGGAGCTGCCTTGTCTCATCAGCTAGAGAGTCAGGTTTCTTCTGTCTTTTTTGCCATCTATGATACTACAGGTATTTTGGTCTTTTTGCACAGCATACCAACTTCAAAGGGAAGCTGGGAGAGAAGTGGTGTTATCCTTATTGTACTGTCTGGTTGTTGGGGTTGGCTATTGCAAAATTACAGTTATGTGTTCAAAACTGTAAGCTTAAGAGGTGTCCTTCTTAGTGAGAAGTTTCATGGCTTATTTTATTAAATTCTATTAATTAGGTCCACTTTATCAAAGATCTTATTTTAACCAAACGGAGATTTAAAAAGGACAAGGTAAATGCTGCAAAACAGGAACTAAATTACAAAAAAATATATACTTTTAAGTCTATAATGTACCACTGTGAAATCTGCCTTATGTCAACATGCCTACACATCTCCAATTAAAATTCTGCCTTAAGTACTTATATTTTATCTGTTTTCAGCTCTTGGAGGAGGGAGGATATTAACAGCTTTGGAGGAAAACCACTTTGCCAAAACTGCAACCATATGGCAGCAAACAGAAAAGGGCCAGCCTAACAAGGCTTCGTTTAATAAAATAAAGTTTGACTTTTCAGTTAATATATTAGCTTTTATAGGCAGAACCACTCCAGGGATGATGAAGGCTTCATGTCTGAACAGTGGCATTGGGGACAGGGGGAAGACAGAGAGGAAACCAAAGCATGTAGCTTCAGGCAGTCAAGGGTTGTGCCCAATTTCAGTTGTCTTACAGCTGTACAGGGCACAACACGAACCCTTATTCTTCTCAGTCAGCTCTTCTGGATGTGGGCCCACCTGATTCCATCTTTTCCTAAGCTGGTGAAGTCACGTCTATTTTATTCTCCCAATCTTTGTGCTCAAAGTAACTTCCCTCACAAATCTGAAAAGTAAAATTTCTTAAAATTTTCCCCATACTGCAAAGGAGAAATCATCAACAATAGCTTTGTTCATATCAGTAGAGAAGGTAAATAAAGAAAGAAAATAACTTTTGTATGATGACTGTCTACAAGTTTTATCCTGAAATGGAAGTTTGAGAAAGAACACTATAAAATGTGTTCTAATTCAGTGCTCTTTGACCTACTGTCAGTCCCTGGCATTAAGTTTGGACTACATAACATTGAAACCCAAACAGTGGGCACATCAAGAAGCAATAAGGTCTTGTTTGTACAAAAAACCTGACATAATTGTAGGTTTATTCAGAGTACAGCACAATGCAGTGGAGTCCTGCTTTCAAATGAGATACACCGAGTGCAGTCAACTCAGGCATAGCCTTCAGTGTTCCAGAGTCCTTCTGGTTTCAAAACAGCCCTGAAAGAGCCAACCCATGAGTCTCTCTGAAGCTGTACACATGAGAATACATACTGCTAAAGTAAATACTCCACAAGATTTGCTAGCTTCCTTGAAAGTCTTTTTTTTTTTTTTTAATGTGATGTGATTCTATTTCATATACCTCTTCCAGTAAAAAGCAACATTAATCTTTGAAAGGCAAGCTCTCAGGCTCTGTCATTGAGCAAGGTTTGTAGCCTTGATATTGATATTAAGGCATAGATGCTGCAAGTGGTGCTAGGATTATCTCCAAGCACAGGAAAGGGCACTGCTCCCACAAAAGGGCAACACAAAACCCTGAAAAATACAATCTTCCTAAATGAAATAAGAATTGTTTATTTCAGCTGTAACAAAAAAAAGTTATGACGAATGTTTCAAAATAAAATTTTACATCAAGAAAATTAAGTTATTTCAGTAAACTCTATCCTTTCTGCCTCTAGGTGGAACAATGAGAGCACTCAAGGGTAGGTACATTATCAGCTGACCAAAAAAATCCTGACTTGTATATGCACAGCAATTGTTTAGTGCATTTATGGACAGCATCCAAAATAGAATTTATGATCAGTAGAATTATGAAACTGTAAATCACCCTCCATGTGCTAGAACATATTTGACATAAGTGACTCTCTCAAAAAACTAAAATGATAGTTGACTGTTTTGATGTGGAATGACTTTCAACAATTATTTTCTTACTCATTATTTTAACTACTCTGATTTGACACAATTCTAGCTTTAATCATGATGATGATATGATATCCATTACCAATTTTAGTTTGGGTTTTTTTTGAAGTAGATTATTTTTTATTATTCCCTTCCAAGTGATTTGCAAATATAAGTAAACCCTGAGTCACACACCTGCAAACAGCAACCAAGCTACAACTAACACAGGTCTACTGATGTGTATGTCTTGAAAGACTTATTGTTGGAAAAAAAATCGTTTAGAATTAGGCAAAGTTAATATGAAATTTTAGTGTTTCTTCTTTTTACTTTACTTTGTAGATAGGCTCCTTCTAAATCATGTTATTACAGTAGTCACACAATCCTTACGAAATAGACTCTAAGGGGTATAAACCAGTGATCTGTTCCATTCTGACTCAAGCCAAGGTCAGCTATACACCAACTGTTATTCTTTCTCATTCTGGCAACTATTCAAAAGTCTTGCAGATGCTTCTGGATGTAACCAAAGTTATAATCTTCCTAATAATAATAATAATAATCTATTTGGATGCTCCACTATATCACCTTTATAATCTTGTCCTGAGGAACAGAGGGAGATTCATTTTAGGTAGTTTTAGACAGCAACATCTGAGGAGCTCCTCTAAGACCCCAGTGCCATTTTGCATGCTTCAGACATTTAGACATGATGACCAATAACAAACCAAGTGCCTGCTTATCTAACTCAGCATTAATGGCTCAGATGTGCTCACAGTCCACACTCCAGAAGTCTGAATTTAGACATCACCAATAAGATTAATCTCTCTG